>NC_135808.1:134061338-134771338 GCF_964213995.1 Mustelus asterias | reverse complement strand
CTAGCAACCTGCCTCCAGTCCGAAAATTTTCCATCCACCACCACCCTCTGTCTTCGATCAGATGGCTAATTACCTATCCAATCTGCCAACTTTCCCTCTATCCCACGCCTCCTTACTTTCATCATAAGCCGACCATGGGGGACCTTATCAAACGCCTTACTAAAATCCATGTATATGACATCAACTGCCCTACCTTCATCAACACACTTAGTTACCTCCCAAAAAATTCAATCAAATTTGTGAGGCACGACTTGCCCTTCACGAATCCGTGCTGACTATCCCAGATTAATCCGCATCTTTCTAAATGGTCGTAAATCCCATCCCTAAGGACCTTTTCCATCAATTTACCAACCACCGAAGTAAGACTAACCGGTCTATAATTACCAGGGTATTTCTATTCCCTTTCTTAAACAGAGGAACAACATTCGCCACTCTCCAGTCCTCTGGCACCATCCCCGTGGACAGTGAGGACCCAAAGATCAAAGCCAAAGGCTCTGCAATCTCATCCCTTGCCTCCCAAAGAATCCTAGGATATATTTAATCAGGCCCAGGGGACTTATCAACCTTCAGTTATTCAAAACTGCTAGTACATCCTCCCTCCGAACATCTATTTCCTCCAGCCTATTAGCCTGTAACACCTTCTCTTCCTCAAAAACATGGCCCCTCTCCTTGGTGAACACTGAAGAAAAGTATTCATTCATCACCTCGCCTATCTCTACTGACTCCATACACAAGTTCCCACTACTGTCCTCGACCGGCCCTAACCTCACCCTGGTCATTCTTTTATTCCTCACATAAGAGTAAAAAACCTTGGGGTTTTCCTTGATCCGACCCGCCCAGGACTTCTCATGTCCCCTCCTAGCTCTCCTAAGCCCCTTTTTCAGCTCATTCCTTGCTAACTTGTAACCCTCAATCGAGCCATCTGAACCTTGTTTCCTCATCCCTACATAAGCTTCCCTCTTCCTTTTCACAAGACATTCCACCTCTTTCGTGAACCATGGTTCCCTCACTCGGTCATTACCTCCCTGCCTGACAGGGACATACCTATCAAGGACATCCAGTATTTGTTCCTTGAAAAAGTTCCACTTTTCATTAGTGCCTTTCCCTGACAGTTTCTGTTCCCATCTTATGCCCCCTAATTCTTGCCTAATCGCATCATAATTACCTCTCCCCCAATTGTAAACCTTGTCCTGCCGTACAGCCCTATCCCTCTCCATTGCAATAACAAAAGACACCAAATTGTGGTCACTATCTCCAAAGTGCTCTCCCACAACCAAATCTAAAACTTGGCCCGGTTCATTTCCCAGTACCAAATCCAATGTGGCCTCACCTCTTGTCGGCCTATCCACAAATTGTATCAGGAAACCCTCCTGCACACACTGCACAAAAACTGCCCCATCCGAACTATTTGACCTACAAAGGTTCCAATCAATATTTGGAAAGTTAAAGTCCCCCATAACAACTACCCTGTGACCCCCACACATATCCATAATCTGAATATTGTACAAGAATGGTGTAATTTGACTTATTAACTGGTGCTTAAGTGGAAATCTTTCCAATCAGGTGTACTAGCATTTATTTTTCTTGACTAATAATGATTTTATTGTTTTATTAAAAGTTCATCAGCAGATTCCTGTGAATCTGTTCAGTAACTTCCCTCCATGGTTTCTCAAAAAATAAAGTTAAGATCTATCAAGCCAGGTTTCACTCTGATATCTGACTTGTCCAGTGTTAACAGCAGCTAGGGACATAACACTGGGCTAAATGAAAGGAGACAGAGTATGGTTTTTCAGTTCATTGTTGTATTCTTTTCTGTGTTGTGACACAATATTCCCCCTCTCCTCCACCTGCAGTTGTGTCAACTTCAGATCACTTCCAAATCAATCCCATGTTTTCTGCCTGATATCTTCGTAATGGTCCAGTCTCATGTGTTACTATTGGTCGATGCAGAGTTAAACCGATGATGGTCCGTTTAGTAGTTTCACCTTTGACCTGGGCAGGGTAAGACTGAGCCAATCCCCTGAGCTGGCAGGTGGTGAGGCTACTTTTATACTTTGATAAGGAAGGTAAAAGTTCATTAGTAATCCATGAGTTTGCACTCACATATCTATCTCATTTTCTCTCCATAAGACCATCAGACGCAGGAGCAGAAGTTAGCTATTCAGCCCATTGAATCAATGAGATCCTGACTGATCTATGATAATCCTTGATGGTGGAGTACCCGAGGTAATCAGTACTGCCTTAACTTCAGACAAGACAAAACTCACGAGGCAGGTATCTCTGTATAAAGATGTAACTTTATTTAAAAGGCAGGTGCTAGGAGACCATCAAAGGGTCAGGACAGCTCTGAGATAGAGCAGCTGGATCTCTCTGATGAAATCTGACATTTACAATTCAAAACAGATCAATTGTAGGTTTTCTTATCAATTACTCCCGCCTTGCTTAAAATCAATCATCTTCAATATACATAAATCAACAATAATACCCGTCATAAATCTTGGCCAATCGCATCTTACCGTCTGGGGTAATGGCATTTTATTAGTCTGTAAGTTCCAGAAGCCAACTCCTGTCATGGCTGACCCCATTTCCTGTGTTGCCTAGTAACCTCAGATGCTAACCCAAAGTTCAAATGAACATTCTCATGGGTTCCCTTAAAGGTCACTGCCAAACCAGTTTAACATATTAATCCATGTCTGGATATGCATCCATTTTGTCTGGACAGTGAATAAACCCTATTCAAGAAATGTGATTAAGTGTTCTAAATGTTCTCTCTGTCTGAAACTTTACTGATAAAACTTGCATATTTCCAAGGTTTAAACACTTTCTTGGAATATGACTTCGCCCTGGTGCCTTTTACCATGATGCTTTGCAGCAAATTTCTGTTGGCTAAAATGAACAATATATCTTAAAAAATACATTAATATATTTAAAATATCAGCATGTGTTTTAAAATCATAATCACTTGTCTAAATCTCTTATTGCATCTCATATGTGTAAACTGCTTTCTTGTTAACTCATTTAAATAATTTAACTGAATGCTGGTAGTTCTGTCAGTGCCTTAATGTCTAATGGTTTAAAAATCTTACTAACCTATTGGGGTTCCCCCTTTCAATCCTCAACTCCACTTTCCAGCCGTATCTCCATAACCCTTGATTCCTGTACTGTTAAAGTTTATTTTTGGTCACCCTATTGTAGAAAGGATATTATTAAACTAGAAAGGGTGCAGAAAAGATTTACTGGGATGCTACCGGGACTTGATGGTTTGAGTTATAAGGAGAGGCTGGATAGACTGGGACTTTTTTCTCTGGAGCACAGGAGGCTGAGGGGTGATCTTATAGAGGTCTATAAGATAATGAGGGGCACAGATCAGCTAGATCGTCAATATCTTTTCCCAAAGGTAGAATAGAAACCCTACAGTGCAGAAGGAGGCCATTCGGCCCATCGAGTCTGCACCGACCACAATCCCACCCAGGCCCTACCCCCACATATTTACCCACTAATCCCTCTAACCTATGCATCCCAGGACACTAAGGGGCAATTTTTTTTTTTTAACCTGGCCAATCAACCTAACCCGCACATCTTTGGACTGTGGGAGGAAACCGGAGCACCCGGAGGAAACCCACGCAGACACGAGGAGAATGTGCAAACTCCACACAGACAGTGACCCGAGCCGGGAATCGAACCCGGGACCCTGGAGCTGTGAAGCAGCAGTGCTAACCACTGTAGGGGAGTCTAAAACTAGAGGGCATAGGTTTAAGGTGAGAGGGGAGAGATACAAAAGTGTCCAGAGGGGCACTTTTTTCACACAGAGGGTGGTGAGTGTCTGGAACAAGCTGCCAGAGGCAGGAGTAGAGGCGGGTACAATTTTATCTTTTAAAAAGCATTTAGACAGTTACATGGGTAAGATGGGTATAGAGGGATATGGGCCAAATGCGGGCAATTGGGACTAGCTGAATGGTAAAAACTGGGCGGCATGGACAAGTTGGGCCGAAGGGCCTGTTTCCATGCTGTAAACCTCTATGCCTGGTTCAGGGAGGGAGGGGGTAAGGGCGAGAGCAGAGGCGGGGGGAGACCTATAGAGGGCGGAGGTTTGGGAGGTCGAGCGCTTTCCCCTGGACACCACCAGAGGGCGCGAGCATTGGGAGCTCGACGCTCTTTCCACTACCGGCCTGCAGATGGCGCGGCGTTGGGAGGTCGATTCTCTTTCCCCTGGAGACCTGCAGAGGGCGGGGGTTTGGGAGGTCGAAGTTCTTTCCACTGGAGGTCTGCAGAGGGCGCCAGCATTGGGAGGTCAGAGCGCGGAGTTCTTCCTCCTGGAGATCTGCCGAGAGGGCGCGGGCATTGGGAGGTCGATGCTGTTTCCCTTGGTGACCTTCAGTGGACCGAGATTTGGGAGGTCAGGTCGCGTAGCGCTTCCCCTGGAGTCCAGCAGAGGGCGCGGGCATTGGGAGGTCGGGTCTTTTGGGCCGGGTGCGCTCGCTGTGTCTTTGGCGCGGGTGGCGGTTGCCATGGCGGAGGGGCCTAGCGACCCGCTCTCCTATTTCGCCGCGTATGGGAGCTCGGGCTCGGAGAGCGACTCGGACTCGGAGTCAGAGTCCGGGCCGGAGGCCGCGGCCTCGCGGTCCCCAGGCAGGGAGAGCCGAGCGGGAGCAGGCCCGGCCCCCGCCCCGGCCTCTCGGGCGGCTCTGCCCCGGCCGGACGAGCTGTTCGGCAGCGTCTCCAGACCCAGTTTCCTGGGCAGCCCGAGGAGCGGCCTGATCGACTGGGAGCGGCGGCTGGTGCGGGCCCCGGAGGAGGTGAGAGCGGTGCCCCGGGGGGCAGGGACATGGGGAGGGGGAAGAGCTGCAGCCCTGGCCAGGCAGGGAATCCACAACAACAGGGAGCTGGACAGAGAGACCTGCCCCATTGTCACAGGCTGGAGAGTGAGGAGAGACTTAAAACACCCGGCAAAAGAAACAAAAACAATAGAGAAAAAACATGTTTAAAGTATTTGATTGTCACAAGTAAGGCTGACATTAACACTGCAATGAAGGTACTGTGAAATTCCCCTAGTCACCACACTCCGGCGCCTGTTCGGGTACACTGAGGGGCAATTTAGCACGGCCAATGCACCCTAACCAGCACATCTTTCAGACTGGGAGAAAACCGGAGCGCCCGGAGGAAACCCACGCAGACACGGGGAGAACGTGCAGACTCCGCACAGACAGTGACCCAAGCCGGGGATTGAACCCGGGTCCCTGGCGCTGTGAGGCAGCCGTGCTAACCCACTGTGCCACCGTTTTCACACAGCGAGTGATTCGGGTCTGGAATGCGCTGCCTGAGTGCGGAAGAGGAAGGTTCAATTGACAGATTCAAGAGGGAATTATACTGTTGTCTGAAAAGGACAAATGTGCAGGGTTACAGGGAGAAGGCGTGAGAATGGAACTCAGTGATTTGCTCATTCAGAGAGCTGGTGCGGCCCTAATGGGCCAAATGGCCTCCTCCTGCACTGGAACAATTCTGTGATTTGCAACTTAAAATGTGAGGATGAGAGTTGAAAGTGAAGAAATCAGTAAATACGAATAGTTACCCATCAGTTAGCCAATAATGGAATAGGGCGCAACATTTAACAATCAAACTCTCAGCATAACGCAAAAATGAGATTTATAAGATGTTTTGGTTCAGTGTCTTTAATTTAGGAAAAATTGAAAGGGGTCATGTGAGATCTGCCTAATAACAGTTCTGGGTGACGCGGCTGTTAACAATCAGACTGGCTTGGCTTTGTTTGCTGGAAAGAAGATGTAAGGTATTCACACAGATAATGGCAGCAGCATCTGTGTTTACAGTGCTCAGACTGCTCGTCTCCGTAGTCCAGGAAGGTTTTGAGAGTTTGTTTTTCAAGTTTGTTTCATAGTATTTTAGAATTAGTAATAAAGGGAGAGAGAAGACTTTTTAATCATTGTTTCCTGTGATAATCTGCATTTCTGCTAATTTGACAGCCACCAAAAGAATTCAAAGCCTGGAAAACAAACGCTGTGCCCCCGCCAGAAACCTACGCAGTGGAGGAGAAAAAGCCACCATTGGGTGTGGACATGGCAGTCAAATGGTCCAGCATGTACCAGGACAATGGTGACGATGCTCCACAACGCAGAGCTGCCTTGCTCCCTGAGGAGCCTGAAATCTCAGAATCAGGTAGGATCAAGCCCCAGTCCCTTGGAAAGCACTCAACGTGCTTTTGGTCAGCTCCAAATGGAGGTCACTCAAATGTTAAATGCCATTTTCCCTCAGCTGGCGGTGCACTTAGCCCTGAACCATCGGTTGTGGATGCGACATTATGAACTATTTCGCTCTGTAGCAATTTCATTAACTTAGTCACAGGACATGATGAATTTCAAAGCAGTTGCAGTCATTAAGGCACATTGGGGTGTTTTCCTTTATTGACCAAAACCTAGAGTAATAGAGCAGGGAGGTTATGCTTGAATTTCCTGTATGAAACCCTAGTTAGGCCACAGCTAGAGTCCTGTTTATAACTCTGGTCACCGCACTGCAGGAAATATGTGATTCCATTATTTATTCATTCATTCGTGGGACATGGACATCGCTGGTTGGGCCAGCATTTATTGCCAATCCCTAGTTGCCCTTGAACTGAGTGGTTTGCGAGGCCATTTTAGAGGGCAGTTGAGAGTCAGCCACATTACTGTGGCTCTGGAGTCACATGTAGGGCAGACTGGGTAAGGACTGCAGATTTCATTTTCTAAAGCACATTAGTGAAACTGATGGGTTTTTTTCTGACAAGCGTTTCGGTAGATTCTTAATTCCAGATTTGTGTATTGAATTAAAATTCCACCATCTGCCATGGTGGGATTCGAACCCGGGTCCCCAGAACATTGGTTGAGTTTCTGACATGGTGGACTGGATACAGAGGAGATGTACGAGCATGTTACAGCAATGGAGAATTTTAACTGCTGCAAGAGCTGATAGGCTGGGATTGTTTGGGACAGAGGAAGCAGAGAGGAGATTTAATTGTGGTGTCGAGAATAATGAGTGTTGGCAGAATGGATAGGAAGGAATTAGTCCCCTTACCACTGATGGCAACTCTCTGTCTCATGACACTGTTTGCACTGTGATGGCTAATTCTGTTAAACATCGCCCGGTGTGACTCAGGAGCCCCACACTGGCGCAGCAGTCTCTGCCACATCTGCTTCGTAGGGAGTGGACTGAGAAGGTGCACGATTTGCTGGCCTGTTTTCTCTGGGCTGTTTTCTTGCCTTTATTTACTGCTCGCTTCTTTCAATTCCTTTAACTGTCTCCCAGTTTTCAGTATCAATGTCCACCACCTTCATACAAGCTTGCGGGTAACCTTGTAACGGAGGTATGGGTGCCCAGGAGGTCATGACCCAGGGCCCAGTTCACCATACTGAAGGTTTTTGGGAGTATGACCGTCATCCATCCAATTAACGTGGCTGAGGGAGTGCAGACGTCATTGGCTTTGCAGTGTGTGCATGCAGGTGGAATTGGCATGCTCCAGGATCTGAGTTGGTGACCTTGTCCTGCCAAGAGATGCCTAGGAGACGTCTGAGACAGTGAAGGTGGAAACAGTTCAGCCTTTCTTCCTCCCAACATATGATGTGTCCAGGTTTTGCCACAGTAGTGGAGTTTGCTGGAGACACAAGCTCGGTAGACTCGCAGCTTGGTGTTCTCAGTCAGATTGCTGCTGTTCCACTCTCTCTCTCAGCTTGGACAGAACAGCTGCAACATGCATGTGTTGATTTCAGCATCAAGTAACAGATTGCTGGTGATTGTGGAGCCGAGATATGTGAAGCTATTGTTATGGTTCAGGTCAGAAATTCCAAAGTGTTTTATAGAGTCCATCTGAATCATAAGTTTTGCACCTTGAATTTGACTAGGATAAGCATAATAGGTTTCACTTCAGGTATGATTCACATGACCAACTCAGGAGCTTTTATCAAACAAAGTTTAATTAAGAAAATAGTTAGCATGTATACTAAGAAAATTAGCAGGAACTGTTATCAATTACAAACAAAACAACTACAATAATGTATAACCCCCAACAAATATATATCTAAGATGTTTCAATCAAAACCAATCCCATAAACAACCCTTTAAACAGGTTCAATACAGCAAAGACTAATGCTCATGTGATATTGGAATTGAGTCCTTTGGATGAATTCTGCAGTTCTCTGGATAGACTCAGTTTGAAGTCAAAACAGCTTCCCAGACAGAACCCTAGGGAGAATCTAGGTAAACCACCAACAGCAGATTCTCCCCTTCAGAAAGGCACGACCTTGTTTTCAGATAACCAGCAGAATTTCCAAATAAAAAAGGAGAGAAAAACACTTCTTTTCAGCTTGCTGTCCCTTCTGAAACTAACCTGCAGCTCAGAATTGAAAATGAAAGCGCTCCTGTCACCTGACCTGCCAACCAACTTTCCCCCTAATACAGGGTCATAAAACTAATCTCAGAAAGCACCTGAGGCCCCCATTTACGCCACTTAAGGAGCAATAAAAGGACATCTGGTAGACAGCTCAGCAGCAATGGGAAATACTGAAGCTGAGAGAGCTCCAGAGATCATGATTTTTAAAAAAAACTTTCTTAAAGGTACACTAACGTCACACTATCCACACCTCCAGCGTCATGTTGTCTATGCCGATGGGTAGCGATTATGGCAACATTCTGGACCATGCCGTATGTCTTCCTGGTGGTAAAACCAAACACTTTACAGACATGGGAGAGTCTGACCATATGTTGTGAGTGTGCTCCTTGATATGGAATGCGGGTGCGGCACTATCAGTGTAAAACAATCCTTAGGAAGACTTGGCTCATCTTTTGTCTTCGATCTCAGGTTATCTAGGCCAAACAGCTTTCTGTTCTGGTATGTGTGATCCTTTTGCAAGTGGGAACAGTTTCTCCCCACAGAATCCATCCAGAACAGTGATGATTTTGAACACCTCTATCAAATCTCTCAGCCAAGATTGCAGGAATGGGACAAAGAGTCAGCAAAGGCTCAATGGGCCAAATGGCCTCATTCAGTGCTGAATCCCTGTTTGATGTCACTGCAGATTCAGTCCCTCTTCTGACTGTACCTCTCCAACTTTACCTTTTTGATTCCCAGGTACCAGTTGCTGATTGGGCATGACCCCTCTGTTCAGTTTTTATGCTGCCTTGCACTAAGTTCCTTAGACAGTCAGTCTGCCAATGGTCCCCCAATTTAAAACAAAGTCTATGAATAGTTTATTTGTAGTTGTTTGTATGTAATTTTAAAAACCATACTGTGAATACAGCATTATCTGCGTTTCATGTAGTCACTTTCCAAATTATCTCCCAAAGCTTTCTCAGGACAGAGCTTTACTCGAGTTATTGCCTCGATGTATATTGATTATACTCTGCTGGGCTTCGTTCCCTTACGATATGAGTAAGACCGGATTTGGAGGACCCTTTAATTCCCATTATCTTCATGTTAAGTTATGGAAAAGTATCAGGGTTTTTGAATTAATGAATGGAATGGTTCAGCGCAATCGGAAGCAGACAGGGGAGATGGTGGTGTAGCGGTATTGTCACTGGACTAATAATCCAGAGCCCCCAGGGTAATGCTCTGGGGACCCGGGTTCGAATCCCATCATTGCAGATGGTGGAATTTAAATTCAATTTAAAAAATCTGGAATTAAGAATCTACTGATGACCGTGAAACCATTGTCGATTGTCGGAAAAACCCATCTGGGTAAAAGCAAATTACTGCGGACGCTGGAATCTGAAACCAAAAGAGAAAATGCTGGAAAATCTCAGCAGGTCTGGCAGCATCTGTAAGGAGAGAAAAGAGCTGACGTTTCGAGTCCAGACGACCCTTTATCAAAGGTTCACTAATGTGCTTTAGGGAAGGAAATCTGCCGTCCTGACCCGGTCTGGTCTAATGTGACTCCAGAGTCACAGCAATGTGGTTGACTCTTAAATGTTCTCTGAAATGGCCGAGAGAGACACTCGGTTCAAGAGCAATTAGGGATGGGCAATAAATGCTGGCCAGCCAGTAAAGTTCATCCCCTGAGCAAATAAAAAAAGATGTTTGAAAGATTTCTGTTCCACATCTGTCTCTGGATCACTCATTGCTTCATTCCAATTGAAAACAAATTCTAGAAGCTTGACTAGAATTTAACTTTCTCACCATCATTTCCCTGCTTTTTTAATGTTCTTGGATCAAAGTTAGAGGTGTAATGAAATATGGTATGGGCTGTTCTGTTTCCCTCTCCACTGCTGCTCAGGGCAAGTCGGGCCATTTCTAGCTGCATAATGAAATCTGTTGCAATTGGCAATTGTTCTGTGTCAAACCGAGTTACTTACTGCTGGACACATTCTCTCCTTTTAGACGAAGACGATGCAGAGGACTCATCGGCGAAGAAGCGCAAGATTGAAACGTTTCAACAGAAGGAGAAAAGAAAGCGAAATCAGGGGCAAGCCAATCGGGAGAAAAGCTTTGTGGAGGAAGAAAAGCGAATTCTCAGACAGGAGTTTTGCTTAAAGGATTGATGAGAACGGTAACTGGGTAACCCCCGTCCCCCATCCAGCTTGTCCTACTCTGCCTGAAGACGAGTGGCTCACTTCTCTTCAGAAGATCAGATCACAGACTTGGTGTTCCAGATTAAACTGTTTTGTGAATGCTGTGTGGAGCCTGCAGTTGTGTGAAATAAAGCTGTATATATATTGTTCGCTCGTTCATCTCAAATAAACAGTCAAACCTTTTGGCTGAATGCTAAAAGAAAGCAGCGTGAAATCTACCTGCTGGTGCTGACTTCTCGGTGTGAACTTAACAAATTGCCCCTTGATTTGGTACTTTGATGTCATGCAGCCAAGACAAGCACTTTGATTAAGGAAACACTTCAAAAATGAAACTTGTGCAGCTGGCTCAAGAATCGAAAAACAGGCTTAATTTGTCTCCTATTAGTCGTACTTGTTGCACCACTCCTAATCTACAGAACACAAGAGCGTGAAGCCTTGGCACAACCTGCGCAGACTTGTCATCCATTGTTCTGACCACGTGTTCTGGTATTCTGTTGACTTTTTAATCCTGTCACATTTAGCATTGACAGTTTCATGTCTGCGGTTATGTATAAATTCCATCCTGTGTGAAACAATGTGGCCATGGTGTATGAATTAGACAGTTAATACAGACTAGAACAAGGGCCCATACTTAAAAACTGTTCAGTCACTAATAAATCCAATAGGGAATTCTTTACCCAGAGAATGGTGAGAATATGGGACTCGCTCCCACTGTGAGTGGTTGATGCAAATCATACGGATATGTTTAACGGGAAAGCTGGATACACCCAAGGGAGAAAGGGACAGAAGGATATTCTAATAGGGTGAGGTGAAAGGGGTAGAAGGGTGCTCATGGAGCAGAAACACCAGCATGGTCAGGCCGAACAGCCTGTTTGTGTGATGTAAGTACTTTCTAAATTGAGTTTCAATATTTAGTTGGCGTTAAGATTTGGAGCTTTTTTGGGTGAATGCAAAATACAGTTTTGGATGCTTATCATGCACACGTGGACATGCTGATCTTAATTAAATCCTTGTTTCTACATAAAATGGCCTCTCAAATGTACATGACTGAATCTGTTATGTGGTAATTAACTTGTCATTTGACTACTAACCATTGTGGTTTCAGTTGCGAAAGGGTTGTGTGGTAGCTTAGTTATGTCTCTGCTGAATGCAAGCTGTAGAGCAAGGGGATCAGGGGTTATGGGGGAAAGGCAAGAGAATGGGGATGGGAAAAAAAAATCAGCCATGATTGAATGGCTGAGCAGGTTCGATGGGCCGAGTGGCCTAATTCTGCTCCTATGTCTTATGGTAGACTTCAGGAGCAGGTGAAAAAGTAATGACCGGATAACTTTGACATGAGCAGAAAGACATCACGGGTTAACTAGTACAGAGGGTACAGCATGTGTTTAAAACATCTCTGTAGAACAAACAGCTCACATAGGATCAGACAGCTGGTGTAGGAATTAACCGTCCTTGCATGGAAATTGAAACACGTGACTTTAGGAGTGTGTCAAATAGTTAAGTGTGGTTACCACGAGTACAGAAGTAGAAAGGAGAAAGCACTGAAGAGAAACTTTGAGGAGATGAAGTTTTACAATCTGAATTACAGTACTGGATCAAAACCAGTTTGTACCACATTTCAGACTAGCTGATAGTGGCCGTCACAGCATTGGAGGAGAGGAGTTTGACGGTTGGTGTTCTCCGTCCTGTAGCTAGATATTGCACCTTGGCTGCCAGAGTTCAAACTCTGTGTCTAATTTAAGTTATTGTGGATGTGTGGGACTTGTATGTTTACTATGCTTGATATATCAATATGAGACAAGGCAGAGACTCAATCTTGTATTCCTTAATAAAGTATTTAAGTTGATTAATTCTTGGACTTATTAATTAATAAACACAATCTGGCACCGGGATTCTGTGTGAAGTGAGTTTAGGTATTTTCAGCCCAGTTATGCTATTTGGCTTTGAAGCAGCTGTGACTTCAATAGGATTGTCACTAAGCATCCACCTTCACTCTAGCCTGCACCAATTCATTAATTCGTAAACGTCTATCACTCTGTCTTGAATATACTCAATGACTGAGCATTCACAACTCAAGGGTGGGTGAGAGGAATAGAGAATTTCGAAGGTTCACAGCTCTGTGAGTGAAGAAATTGCTGCTCATCTCAGTCCCAAATAACTAACATCGTATTCTGACATTGTGAGCCTGTGTTCTCGACTGCCTTCTTCTTTGGGAAATATTCAAGGTCACTTCGGGCATTCGGCCTCTGATATTCGGGTAAGCGTTCTCCAAGGCGGCCTTCGCGACACACGATGGCGCAGAGTCGCTGAGCAGAAACTGATAGCCAAGTTCCCATTCCACACGAGGACGGTCTCAACCGGGATATTGGGTTCATGTCACACTATTTGTAACCCCCACAGTTGCCTGGACCTGCAGAGTTTCACTGGCTGTCTTGTCTGGAGACAATACACATCTTTTTAGCCTGCCTTGATGCTCTCTCCACTCACGTTTTGTTTCTTAAAGACTTGATTAGTTGTAAGTATTCGCATTCCAACCATTATTCATGTAAATTGAGTTTGTGTCTTTATATGCTCTGTTTGTGAACAGAATTCCCACTCACCTGAAGAAGGGGCTTGGAGCTCCGAAAGCTTGTGTGGCTTTTGCTACCAAATAAACCTGTTGGACTTTAACATGGTGTTGTTAAACTTCTCGACTGTCCAGCCAGGGGAAGCATTTCCTCAGCATCGACATTTAAGAATTTTATGTTTCAATTCGATATCTCATTCTTCTAAATTCCAAGGAATATATTTCTAGTCTATTCAATGGCTGGAATTCTCCCAAAAACGATTTTAGTGTTGAATTTGCGGGAAAACTGGAATAAATCACGCTAGTTTTTTCAGTGGGAGTTCATACTAAAATCTCCCACACTTTGTGCAATGCGGAGGCCACCAGTGCGAATGTCATTAGATTTCAGGGGGTGGGGCCTATTCCCACCTGAGAGGCTAACAGTTCAGGGTCTCTGCGCAGTGGCCCTGAACTGTCAGCCTCCTTTTTGCCGACCAGTTCAATTACTGGCCAGCCTGGGACCCCTGCAGTGCTGCCCCCTGTCCTGGACCGCCCAATCTCCAGCCCTGCCCCCCCCCCCCCTGCCCCACAGTGACGATCCCCCCCACTCCCGGGTGACCCCCCGCCACGATTGCTGGCCTCCCTCCTGCCCCTACTGGATCCCAATGCAGAGTGGTAGCGGGACCCCCCGATTGCCCCCTAGGTCCCACCCTCCATGGCTGATGGGCAGTGCCAAGGTTTCCCTGGGCATGGGCACTTTGCCCCTTGGGCAGTGCCAGGGGGCACAGGCTGGCACTGCCAGGATGCCTATGTCCAGGGGACACCACCCCTCTGTCGTCTGACTCTGGGGGGTCCCGATTGCCCCCCCTTCAGTTCCCCAAAAGTGGGGAGCTAGTTTGAACCCTGCTGGAGCGAAATATTCCTGGCAGAGTGGGAGATGCTGTCCCGGGCCCCCGAATAGCAATTAAACAGTATGCTAAATACTATTTAAATGCTCGCCCCGCCTCCCAGCTGACTTCTGGCAGTGTGCAGACATTGCCGGAAATCCAGGCCTGGGAGATGCAAGTGTGGTGTGAACACTCACGGGAATCCTACGAATTGGCCAACATGCGATTCTCCCGGCCTGCACAGCAGGATGGGAGAAACACCCCCTGTGAGTGTTAAGGATTTTCAATGCACTGCCTGAGTGTGTGGTGGGTGGAATAGCTGTCGGGATATTATTCTGTATTGCAGTGTGGTCAACATAATTACTTAAATAGTCAATCTAACTACTTAAACATTTCATACAACCTGATGATATGTTATATACTTGGAAATCTTTTATTCGTATTTCTTTGACATTGTTTTATCCCAGTTCTGCATTTATTTTCTTTCTCTAGGTATTTTCCGACTAACGTGACAACATTAGACTTACAAGAGAAAGTTGAATGATTATCAGAAAGTAGAAAAATATCCCTTGGTTGCTTGGCTGTTGGGAATCAGATGGGGCAGCGACTTGGGAAGCCCCTGATGTCTATCTACCTGCATTATCAGAGGAGCAGCAGGAAGGTCTCTATGGGCTATGGTAGTCAGGGAATGCTTTTTTGGCATAGGAAAATCTAAAGGAAAGCAGACAAAACACGCAGGACTGGGATAAAAAGATATCTAAGATAGAAGTCTCCCAAGTGTGTAGAGTACAGGACATATATCGCCACGTGCAGGATGTTTAATTATGTTGATTACACTGCGATACAGAATATCCTTTCAACCCTTTGCTTTCCCTGAATCGGAGTCACAGTTCAGTGTTTGCACCAAGGTGCAGCTGCTGAATTGCCCCCAAACACCAATGTGAGCTGCTAGCTCTGTGGATGTCCATGCTGGTCACACATCCAGACTCTTCGCTCATGGGAGGACCCACAGAAGACATTGAAGTCACTCACAGGATGGACGTACTCGAACAATGAAGAGTCAGCAGCTGAGTGGACAGTGAGGAAGGTTATTTCCAATTGCAGCGGGATCTTGATCAATTGGGCCAGTGGGCTGACAAATGGCAGATGGAGTTTAATTTAGACAAATGCGAGGTAATGCATTTTGGTAGATTGAACCAGGGCAGGACTTACTCAGTTAATGGTAGGGCGTTAGGGAGAGTTACAGAACAAAGAGATCCAGGGGTACATGTTCATAGCTCCTTGAAAGTGGAGTCACGGGTGGACAGAGTGGTGAAGAAGGCATTCGGCATGCTTGGTTTCATCAGTCAGAACATTGAATACAGGAGTTGGGACGTCTTGTTGAAGTTGTACAAGACATTGGTAAGGCCACACTTGGAATACTGTGTGCAATTCTGGTCACCCTATTATAGAAGGGATATAATTAAACTAGAAAGAGTGCAGGAAAGATTTACTAGGATGCTACCAGGACTTGATGGTTTGAGTTATAAGGAGAGGCTGAATAGACTGGGACTTTTTTCTCTGGAGCGTAGGAGGCTGAGGCGTGACCTTATTGAGGTCTATAAAATAATGAGGGGCATAGACAAGGTAGATAGTCAATATCTTTTCCCAAAGGTAGGGGAGTCTAAAACTAGAGGGCATAGGTTTAAGGTGAGAGGGGGGAGATACAAAAGTGTCCAGAGGGGCAATTTTTTCACATAGAGGGTGGTGAGTGTCTGGAACAAGCTGCAAGCGGTAGTAGTAGAGGCGGGTACAATTTTATCTTTTAAAAAGCATTTAGATAGTTACATGGGTACGATGGGTGTAGAGGGATATGGGCCAAATGTGGGCAATTGGGATTAGCTTAGGGGTTTAAAAAAAATAGGGCGGCATGGACAAGTTGGGCCGAAGGGCCTGTTTCCATGCTGTAAACCTCTATGACTCTGAGGAGCTTGAATTGAATTGATTAATAAACCTGCAATAAAAAGCTAGACTCATTAACACTGATCGTTATACCACCGGCTTGTTGTAAAAACCTCAAACAGGTTCACCAATGTCCTTCAGGAGAGAAAATCTGGCGTTCTTGCCTGGCCTGGCCTGGCCTACACGTGACTCCAGACTCGAGCAAGCCACTCAGTTTCGGGGCAGTAATGGATGAACAATAAACGCTGGTCTTACCAGTGAAGATCACCATCTCAAGAACACATTTAAAAACCATTTCAGTGAAGAGCAGGGAGCGCGCTCCAAAGTCCTGACCAACATGTGTCATTCAATCAGTCCCACAAAAACAAATGATCTCACCATTTATGTTGCTGCTGTTTGTGGGATCTTGCTGTGCGCATATTGGCTGCCACATTTCCTACGTTACCACAGTGACCACACAAATTCAAAAGCACTTGGGGAGATCCTGTGGTAGTGAATAGCACCAAAGAAGGGCAAGTCTTTCTTTAAATTGAAGGCTTGTTTTCAGACAGTGTGAGAGGGAGGCGATGACAAGTACTGACATGAGGAGAAATGTTTCTGCCCAGATTGAGACCGTGATCACCCACGGGAACTGCCTCTGAGGTCAGGTCAACTAGACTCAGGAAAAATAATCCTTCAGCGCTCCAGGCAGCTTGTGTCTTGCACGAATGGAGATAGATAAACATTCACTGGCGGTTTCGTGACAAATCTCAACAACTTTGACATGTCACTCAGATATGGCAGCGCCATCCTGCACCAGAGGAGCCCCCCTAGTTGTTTCACCAAAATGTGACCTCTCGCTTGAGGTAATGTATTATTAGCAATTTTCATAAGTGCCAGACACAGTCTACACTCACAAGCAGCGGCCTTTGTTGCAACAAGTATTTAAGTCCCTTCAGGCTACAGGCTGCCAGACTGGAGACTATCGTGAGAATTGTACATACTCTTAGCACAGCTATCAGTCTTTAAGATCTCCTTCTGTGACTGAGATATTTAGCTTTCAGTGTGGGTTTTTGCATGCCTTTTATAAAAACATTCTCGGGTTTAATGGAGCTGTTGGTGATCCCTTTGTCCACTAGGTAGCAGTCACTCACTGAGTTGCTTCAAACAAGGAATTCAATGAGCGGTTCTCAAATCATCAGCCCAAATCAATTCTTCATTGGTGATAACCCCAAAGCTAGAAAGTGGGTCAGAAAGGCCAGTCTTGGCCAACAAGAGGAGGTAGTTTGGTAGCCTAGCTTCGGCGGCACAGTGGTTAGCACTGCTGCCTCACAGCACCAAGGACCCAGGTTTGATTCCCGGCTTGGGTCACTGTCTGTGTGGAGTTTGCACGTTCTCCCCGTGTCTGTGTGGGTTTCCTCCGGGTGCTCCGGTTTCCTCCCACAGTCCAAAGATACCCAGGTTGGGTGAATTGGCCATGCTAAATTCTCCCTCAGTATTCCTGAACAGGCACCAAAGTGTAGCGATTAGGGGATTTTCACAGTAACTTCATTGCAGTATTGTAAGCCTTCTTGTGACTAATAAACTTTTTACTTTTACTCTCATACCTGAAGCATTAATGCTGCCTAGTCAAACAATCTCATTACCAAGAATCATAGAATCACTGCATCATAGAATCCCTACAGTGCAGAAGGAGGCCATTTGGCCCATCAAGCCTGCACCAACAATAATCCCACCCCGGCCCCATCCCCGTAACCCTGTACTTACCCTGCTAATCCTCCTAACACTAGGGGCAATTTAGCATGGCCAATCAACCTAACCCGCACATCTTTGGACTGTGGGAGGAAACCGGAGTGCCCGGAGGAAACCCACACAGACACGGGGAGAACATGCAAACTCCACACAGGCAGTCACCCAAGGCTGGAATTGAACCCGGGTCCCTGGCGCTGTGAGGCAGTAGTGCTAACCACTGTGCCACTGTTTCAAGCTTTTAAAATTATTTTCACAGGATCTGGGTGTTGCTGGCTCAACCAGCATTTATTGTCCATTCCTAGTTGATAGAAACATAGAAAATAAAAGAAGAGTCGGCCATTCAATCCTTCGAGCCTGCTGCACCATTCATTTGATCACGGCTGATCATCAAATTTAATATCCTGATCCTGCCTTCCCCTCATATCCCTTAATCCCTATAGAAACCTAGAAATAAAGAAACATAACTGCCCTTGAGAAGGTGGTGGTGAGCTGCCTTCTTGAACCGCTGCAGACCCTGAGGTGTAGGTACACCCTCAATGCTGTTAAGGAGGGAGTTCCAGGATTCAGCGACAGCGAAGGAATGGCAATATATTTCCAAGTCAGGATGGTGTGTGGCTGGGAGGGAACCTCTAGGAGGTGGTGTTCCCAGGTATCTGCTACGCTTGTCCTTCTAGATGGTGGTAGTTGTGGGTTTGGAATGTGCTGTTGCAGGAACCTTGATGAGTTCCTGCAGTGCATCTTGTAGATGGTACACATGGCTGCTGCTGTATTGAGGGGAATTAATTTTGAAAGTGATGAATGGGGTGTCATTCAAGCGGGGCTGCTTTCTCCTGGATGGTGTTGAACTTCTTGAGTGTTGATGGAGCTGCACCCATCCAGGCAAGTGGAGAATATTCCATCACACTCCTGGCTTGTGCCTTGTAGCTGATGGACAGGCTTTGAGAAGTCAGGAGGTGTGTTATTCGCCGCAGGATTCCCAGACTCTGACCTGCTCTGGTAGCCACAGTATTTATATGGCTGCGTCCAGTTCATTTTCTGCTCAATGGTAACCCTCAGGATGTTAACAGTAAAGGATTCAGCGATGGTAATGCCATTAAATGTCAAGGGGCAATAGTTAGATTCTCTCCTGTTGGAGATGGTCATTGCCTGGCACTTGTGTGGCGTGAATGTTATTTGCCACCTGTCAGCCCGAGCCTGGATATTGTCCAGGTCTTGCTGCATTTGGACATGGACTGCTTCAGTAGCTGAGGAGTTGCGAATGGTGCTGAACACTGTGCAATCATCAGTGAACATCCCCACTTCTGACCTTATGATGGGAGGAAATATCCCTGTAACCTCCCCCAGTCTGACAACCCTCCAAGATCTCTGCACTCCTCCAATTTTGGCCTTGTACATGCCTGATTTCCCCTGGTGTGCCTTCAGCTGCCTGGGCCCTGAGATCTAGAATTCCCTCCTGAAGCCTCTTGTCCCTCTCTCCCATCCTCTCCTCCTATAAAATGCATCTTATAAACCTACCTCTTCGATCTTTCCTGTTAACTCCTTACATGACTGGTTGTCAAAGTTTGTTTGATAACTTTCCCGTAAAGCACATTGGGATGTTTGCTACGTTGAGGGTGCTATAGAAACGTGTGCTGTTGTTGGTATCCCTATAGTAACACATATCTCAAGATCCAATTTAGCTTTGCTGACTGCTGTTCCACCCACCCTCCCCACCACTCCTCCCACTGCCTCACCGCACTGTGAGCTGTTCACCAATACTTGTATCACCTCTACCCATTACTTACCTCAGTCCATACCTCAGTCCATTTTCATCATTGGGTTTTTGCTGAACTCCCCTCTCCTGTTGTCCAATCCGGCACTAACACTTGCCTTCTCCATAGAACCACTGAATCCCTACAGTGCAGAAGGAGGCCATTTGGCCCATCAAGTCGGCACTGACTCTCTGAAAGAAATCAGGCCCACAACTCCCCCACCCCCCCGCCCTATCCCCAGAACCCTGCGCAATTACCATGGCCAGTCCGCCTAAACTACACATCTCCCTAAACCTCGATCTCAGCTATGGTTCAATGGCTCTTGCCTGGCTCTGACATCTGTGGATTCACCTCGCTATCCAGAGACTTGGGCAGAATAATCCAGGCGGATTACTCCCAGTGTGGTATGGAAAGAATGCCAAGCCTGAACATAATTTGAAGTTACTCATCAAGTGTCTGGCACCGAGGTTTAAAATATTGATTATGCTTGGCTGGTGGAGTGAAAACATGATTGTTTTTAAGTTTAAGTTTATTTATTAGTGGGCTTACATTAACGCTGCAATGAAGTTACTATGAAAATCCCCATAGTTTTCACATCAGAAAAACTAATGGGACTGAAATTGTACTGCTGTATACGTTTACAGATGCACCATAGATTGGTTGTATCACAGTTTGGTCTGGCTCCTGCTCTGCCCCAGACCGCAAGGAACTACAAAAGGTCATGAATGTAGCCCAATCCATCACGCAAACCAGCCTCCCATCCATTGACTCTGTCTACACATCCTGCTGCCTCGGCAAAGCAGCCAGCATAATTAAGGACCCCACGCACCACGGACATTCTCCCTTCCACCTTCTTCCTTTGGAAAAAGGTACAAAAGTCTGAGGTCACATACCAACCGACCCAAGAACAGCTTCTTCCCTGCTGCTGTCAGACTTTTGAATGGACTTCCTTGCATTAAGTTGATCTTTCTCTACACCCTAGCTATGACTGTAACACTACATTCTGCACTCTCTCCTTTCCTTCTCTATGAACGGTATGTTTTGTCTGTATAGCGCGCAAGGAACAATACTTTTCACTGTAAATACATGTGACAATAATAAATCAAATCAAATCAAAATGGCTGTGGTTAAATTTTGGAGCGTGTGACTTATTTCTCCCCGCTGGACATCTGAATTACATTAGAGGCAAAATCCCTGGCGGTCACAGCTATTAGGGCCTTAGATAGGCAAACAAAGGGCCTGACGTCTCATTGAGGTCCCCTCGCAGAAACTGTGAGTGCCAGGGGATCTCCAATCAGCAGCTGAGATTGGGCCCAGACATCCCCCAGCGTGTGTCATCCGGACAACGGCATTGCCGGTGACCGAGATTCCATTCGCTCCATCAAAGGCTACATACCCGCATGTTTCTGAGGTTTATCTTTGCACTCTGCATGATGTTGGAAACACAATTTTCCACATCTTGGTAATTGCTGTCAATCGTTCTGGGCTGCGATACGGTTCACCGAGAATGAAAATATCAAGCAGCCAGCAGAAATGGAGATCAAATGAGACAGAAAAGCTCACAGTAACCCCGGTGAACTTCAATCAAGGGAATGATTGCCAGCAAAAACGTAAATTAATGACGCACGTTTAACATAGTAAGATGTCCCAGGGTGCTTAACAAGAATGATAAAAGCATTTTTGGAATGTTTGACATCTAGCCATAGAAGCGAAGGTGACTAAAAGCATGATCAAAGCTGTAAGTTTTAAAGAGCAGCTTCACAGAGGAAAGAGAGGGAACAAGGTTTAAGCAGGGAATTTTAGAGTCATAGAGTTTGGCAGCACCGAATGTGGCCCTTCGGCTCATCATGTCTCTGCCAGCCATTAGACAGGTTAGTGCCGAGGCAGCTGAAAGCACAGGCACTGATGGTGGAGCAATGGAAATCGCGGATGAGCAAGTGGTTAGAATCAGAGGAGCACAGAGATCTCAGATGATCGTGGGACTGGAGGAGGTCTCAGAGATAGGGAGGGGTTGGGGCTGGAAGAGGTTTCCGAGATAGGGAAAGGTGTAAGAGCTGGAGGGGGTTACAGAGTTAGGGAGGGTTTAGGGGCTGGAGGAGATTGCAGAGATAGGGAGGTTTAGAGGCTGGAGGAGGTTACAGAGATAGGGAGTGGTGTAGGGGCTGGAGGAGGTTTACAGAGATAGGAAAGGTTGTAGGGGCTGGAGGAGGTTTACAGAGATAGGGAGGGGTGTTGGGGCTGGAGGAGGTTACAGAGATAGGTTTCCTCCTACAGTCTAAGGATGTGCAGGTAAGGTGGTTTGGCTGTGCTCAATTGCCCCTCAGTTTGTCTGTGTGTGTGTGTGTCCTGTGATGGGCTAATGTCCCATCCTGGATATATCCTGCCTGATGCCCAGTGTCTGTCAGGATAGGCTCCGACTCCCTTCGACCCTGAATTGGAGTGAGTGAAGTGACAATTCTAGTCTCTACAGCCTATCGTTATAATTTAACCCTTTTAGCCCCAGTCTCATTCTGGTAAATCTACACTGCAACCCCTTCAAGGCCAATATCTCCTTCCTGTGGTCTGGGACCCAGAACTGAACACTGTGCTCTAGATAGGGGTCTAACTAGAACTCTCTACACCAATAGCAGAACTTACATTTATAGAATTGTATCAATTGCTTAGTTTTAATCTCTCACTAGATTGCACTGTTTCCAAGTGTCTGGCAGTGAAATGGAGTTAGCTGAACCGTCCAACGATATGTAAAGGTTTTGTATGCAGCAACATAAATAATTTTTCACTAACAATGCTAAAGGTAGTTGTGAAATTAACAATCCTTTTCCTGCTTCAATTAGAATCACCGGGTTTGCTATCTGCCCTTGCTGTGTGTATTTCCAGCAGTTTCTGGTATTTCTTTTTCCAGAGTTCCTTCTTCAATCGCATGCTTTTATTGTTGTTGGCATTACTGCCATTGATCGAGCTGTTACCATGGGTCTCATCCCAATGTGAGTTTAGAGATTGCTTATACCCTCCTGTCGTAAATTACTTGGGTGACGGCTTGCCGAGACCTTGCTCAGGAACTGTGTCTGCTCTCACACGCAATGTGCCTCACTTTGTTTGTACGGCAGATGTTCTTTTGGACTTCTTTATGGGAGTCTGTAACCACTAGGAACAAGCCGAGAGTGGAATGCTTAGCGGGCATGATGCAAAACAGATGTTGTAAATCATAGAAATTCCTTTGTCCGTTTATGTGACGACAATGTGCGCCATTGAAAAATTACAATACATGTTATTTCAGTGACTAGTTTGCAAAAAGAAACCCTTTGAATTCCCAACCTATTTTCTTTACATGATTCTGAGCGTGTAACGCAATCCAGCAATATATTCCCCGCAGATGATAGGAATTGATTGCGAAAAGCACCCTTTTAACCTTTCAGGAGAATACTGACAAAACATTTCAGGTTTTCAAATTTCAGGCAAATGATCCCGAGACTCACATGAGAAGTATGTGTATGTTTTTGACACAGTGAGTTGTTGTGAGCTGGAATGTGCTGCCAGAAAGGGCGGTGCAAAAATATCCTTCATACTTTTCAGAAGGGATTGGATAATTACCCAAAGGCGTTTAAAAAAAAATTGCAGGGCGGGGGAGTGACATTAATTGGATAGCAAAGGGCTTGCATAGGTACGATGGGTTGAATGGACTCCATCTTTACTGCAAAATTCTATGGAAGTCGCAGAATGTTGGACTCCCTTCATTGTGAGGTCCAGCTATAACTGGAGATGAGGGGTACAGGTGAGTGAGGGGAATGGCGGTGATTGTGCCACCATTGGGATTGGTGACTGTGTCATCTATGTAGTGAAAACATTTCACCAGAACATCTAGGGTCAGCATTTCACTATTGTGTCAGACTGTTGTTGGGGCTTTTCCGGGAAGATGTGTAGGTTAGGTGGATTGGTCACGGTGTATGTGTGGGGTGGCAGGGATGGGGTGGGGTGATGGGCCTGGGTGAGATGCTCTTTTGGAGAGACGGTGCAGACTTGATGGGTTGAATGGCCTCCTTCTGCACTGTAGGGATTCTATGTGTCGGTACACCCACAGTATTGTTAGGGAGGAAGTATGACCCAGCAACAGTGAAGGAACGACGATATATTTCTAAGTCAGGATAGACATAGAACATAGAACAGTACTGCACAGAACAGGCCCTTCGGCCCACGATGTTGTGCCGAGCTTTATCTGAAACCAAGATCAAGCTATCCCACTCCCTATCATCCTGGTGTGCTCCATGTGCCTATCCAATAACCGCTTAAATGTTCCTAAAGTGTCTGACTCCACTATCACTGCAGGCAGTCCATTCCACTCTCTGCGTAAAGAACCTACCTCTGATATCCTTCCTGTATCTCCCACCACGAACCCTATAGTTATGTCCCCTTGTAATAGCTCCATCCACCCGAGGAAATAGTCTTTGAACGTTCACTCTATCTATCCCCTTCATCATTTTATAAACCTCTATTAAGTCTCCCCTCAGCCTCCTCTGCTCCAGAGAGAACAGCCCTAGCTCTCGCAACCTTTCCTCATAAGACCTACCCTCCAAACCAGGCAGCATCCTGGTAAATCTCCTCCAGCGCTTCCACATCCTTCCTATAGTGAGGTGACCAGAACTGCACACAATACTCCAAATGTGGTCTCACCAAGGTCCTGTACAGTTGCAGCATAACCCCACGGCTCTTAAACTCCAACCCCCTGTTAATAAAAGCTAACACACTATAGGCCTTCTTCACAGCTCTATCCACTTGAGTGGCAACCTTCAGAGATCTGTGGATATGAACCCCAAGATCTCTCTGTTCCTCCACAGTCTTCAGAACCCTACCTTTGACCCTGTAATCCACATTTAAATTAGTCCTACCAAAATGAATCACCTCACATTTATCAGGGTTAAACTCCATTTGCCATTTTTCAGCCCAGCTTTGCATCCTATCTATGTCTCTTTGCAGCCTACAACAGCCCTCCACCTCATCCACTACTCCACCCATCTTGGTGTCATCAGCAAATTTACTGATCCACCCTTCAGCCCCCTCCTCTAAGTCATTCATAAAAATCACAAAGAGCAGAGGACCAAGCACTGATCCCTGCGGCACTCCGCTAGCAACCTGCCTCCAATCCAAAAATTTTCCATCGACCACCACCCTCTGTCTTCGATCAGACAGCCAGTTACCTATCCAATCGGCCAACTTTCCCTCTATCCCACACCTCCTCACTTTCATCAGAAGCCGACCATGGGGGACCTTATCAAACGCCTTACTAAAATCCATGTATATGACATCAACTGCCCTACCTTCATCAACACACTTAGTTACCTCCTCAAAAAATTCTATCAAATTTGTGAGGCACGACTTGCCCTTCACAAATCCATGCTGACTATCCCGGATTAATCCGCATCTTTCTAAATGGTCGTAAATCCCATCTCTAAGGACCTTTTCCATCAATTTACCAACCACCGAAGTAAGACTAACCGGTCTATAATTACCAGGATCATTTCTATTCCCTTTCTTAAACAGAGGAACAACATTCGCCATTCTCCAGTCCTCTGGCACCATCCCCGTGGACAGCGAGGACCCAAAGATCAAAGCCAAAGGCTCTGCAATCTCATCCCTTGCCTCCCAAAGAATCCTAGGATACATTTCATCAGGCCCAGGGGACTTATCGACCTTCAGTTTATTCAAAACTGCCAGGACATCCTCCCTCCGAACATCTATTTCCTCCAGCCTATTAGCCTGTAACACCTTCTCTTCCTCAAAAACATGGCCCCTCTCCTTGGTGAACACTGAAGAAAAGTATTCATTCATCACCTCGCCTATCTCTACTGACTCCATACACAAGTTCCCACTACTGTCCTTGACCGGCCCTAACCTCACCCTGGTCATTCTTTTATTCCTCACATAAGAGTAAACATAAGGATGGTGTGTGACTTGGAGGGGAACTTGCAGATGGTGGCCCTTCTATATGGTAGTGGTTGCAGGTTTGGAAGATGCTGTCTAAGAAGCTTTGGTGAGTTGCTGCAGTAAGTGGTACACAATGCTTCTACTGTGTATCTGTGGGAGAGGGTGTGAACATTTAAGTTGGGGGATGGAGTGCTAATCAAGCTTTGTCCTGGATGGTATCGAGATTCTTGAGTGTTGTTGAGCTGCACTCATCCAGGTAAGAGGAGAGTATTCCATTTCACTCCTGACTTGTGCCTTATTGATGGTGGACAGACTTTAGGGAGTTGGGGATGGGTTACTTGTCACAAGATTCCCAGCATCTGACCTGCTCTGATAGCCTCAGTATTTAATGGTTAGTCCAGTCCAGATTCTGGTCAATGGTAACCCCCAAAAATTCCCTACTTTATATTTCATTCCCCTTGTAATAAATAACAATGTTCCATTGGCCTTCCTAATTCATGCTGTACCTGCATACTAACTTCTTGTGATTCATGCAATGCATTATTGTGTAACGAGATGATAAACTATCGGTCTTTATCTCATTTTGCTCATTGCAAAAGCTGGCAGGGGGATTGGAGGAGTGCTCCAATTCTGGACTATTAGGGATGTCAGCCCATCCAGTTCTGCTGGTTTTATTCTGGAAATTATAAACTGACCTCAATCATAATTGCAGCTTCAACCAAAGCCCTTCCTCCGTGCCAAAATCACAAAACCCTCACATTCCTGCTGAGGGAAATGTGAAATTCCTGCTGAGGTGAGAATGGTGCGATGTACTGCCCGGTGAACTATCTAAAAAGCTTTCGTTGCTAACAGTCTGAAAATCTGATTGTACACCACTTCCTCTTGAAGGTTTTGCAACCCCCAAATTGAGATAAAGACGGTCAGATAGATTAACATCTAAATTATGCAATTATACATTCCTTTCAAAAACTGTGCTCGTAAATGGTTTCTACATGATAATTTCTCACCTCTTGAGATTCCTGTTTCCTTCTGTGCTCTGAGGACTCATTCTACACAAACCTACCATCCAATTGAGCAACTCTGCAACGAGGTCTCAAATAGTCGTGTCTGCAGGTTTCTGGTTTATAACCTGCAAACATAAAACTTCAAACCGAATATCTGAAATCTCAGAATGTGAAGATTTGGAACAATAGCTGATTGTACTGAAACAATAAGAAAGATTAACCCAGGAAGCATACCTCTAACTAAACAGATTAGATTATGAGATAGGTGTCCTCATTAATAACCCAGACAGTTAGAGCCCAGTCAGCCAGACAGGGAGATATGGACAGAGAGGGAGATGTGGACAGAGAGAGAGATGTGGACAGAGAGGGAGATGTGGACAGAGAGAGAGATGTGGACAGAGAGGGAGACGTGGACAGAGAGAGAAATGTGGACCGAGAGGGAGATGTGGACAGAGAGGTGGATGCAGACAGAGAGGTGGTTGCAGACAGAGAGGTGGATGCGGACAGAGAGGTGGATGCGGACAGAGAGGTGAATGCGGACAGAGAGGTGGATGCGGACAGAGAGGTGGATGCGGACAGAGAGGTGGATGCAGACAGAGAGGAGGATGTGGACAGAGAGGAAGATGTGGACAGAGAGGTGGATGCAGACAGAGAGGAGGATGTGGACAGAGAGGAAGATGTGGACAAAGAGGGGGATGCAGACAGAGAGGGAGATGTGGACAGAGAGGGAGATGTGGACAGAGAGGGAGATGTGGACAGAGAGGTGGATGCAGACAGAGAGGGAGATGTGGACAGAGAGGTGGATGCAGACAGAGAGGGAGATGTGGACAGAGAGGTGGATGCAGACAGAGAGGGAGATGTGGACAGAGAGGTGGATGCAGACAGAGAGGGAGATGTGGACAGAGAGGTGGATGCAGACAGAGAGGAGGATGTGGACAGAGAGGTGGATGCAGACAGAGAGGGGGATGTGGACAGAGAGGGAGACGTGGACAAAGAGGGGGATGTAGACAGAGAGGGAAATGTGGACAGAGAGATGGATGTGGACAGAGAGGGAGAGACAGAGAGGGGACGTGGACAGAGAGGGGCATGTGTTCAGAGAGGGGGACGTGGACAGAGAGGGAGAAACAGAGAGGGGGATGTGGACCGAGAGGGGAATGTGGATAGAGAGGGGGATGTGGACAGAGAGGGGGATGTGGACAGAGAGGGAGATGTGGACAGAGAGATGGATGTGGACAGAGAGGGAGAGACAGAGAGGGGGATGTGGACAGAGAGAGAGAGACAGAGAGGGGGATGTGGACAGAGGGGGGACGTGGACAGAGAGGTGGACGTGGACAGAGAGGGAGAGACAGAGAGGGAGACATGGACAGAGAGGGAGACATGGACAGAGAGGGAGACGTGGACAGAGAGGGGCATGTGGACAGAGAGGGAGAGAGAGAGAGGGAGATGTGGACAGAGAGGGGGACGTGGACAGAGTGGGAGAAACAGAGAGGAGGATCATAGAAATCATAGAAATCATAGAAACCCTACAGTGCAGAAACAGGCCATTCGGCCCATCAAGTCTGCACCGACCACAATCCCACCCAGGCCCTACTCCCATATCCCTACACATATTACCCGCTAATCCCTCTAACTTACGCATCTCCAGACACTAAGGGCAATTTTAGCATGGCCAATCAACCTAACCCGCACATCTTTGGACTGTTGGAGGAAACCGGAGCACCCGGAGGAAACCCACGCAGACACGAGGAGAATGTGCAAACTCCACACAGACAGTGACCCAAGCCGGGAATCGAACCCAGGACCCTGGAGCTGTGAAGCAGCAGTGCTAACCACTGTGCTACCGTGCCGCCCTAGGATGTGGACAGAGAGGGGGACATGGACAGAGAGGGGGATGTGGACAGAGAAAGGGACATGGACAGAGAGAGGGATATGGACAGAGAGGGAGATGTGGATAGCGAGGGAGATGTGAACAGAGAGGGGGACGTGGACCGAAAGGGCGACATGAACAGAGAGGGGGATGTGGATAGAGAGGGGCATGTGGACAGAGAGGGGGATGTGGACAGAGAGGGGGATGTGGATAGAGAGGGGCATGTGGACAATGAGGGGGATGTGGACAGAGAGGGGGATGTGGACAGAGATGGGGATGTGGATAGAGAGGGGGATGTGGACAGAGAGGGGGATGTGGACAGAGAGGGGGATGTGGACAGAGAGGGGGATGTGGACAGAGATGGGGATGTGGATAGAGAGGGGGGTGTGGACAGAGATGGGGATGTGGACAGAGAGGGGGATGTGGACAGAGAGGGAACTTGGGTATTATAGCTGTTGCCCTTGTCCTTCTTGGTGATAGATGTAGAAATTTGGCAAAAGACCATTTGAAATTCTGCTACCTGTATGACTGAAAGTTATTTGAATAATACAGAAGGTAGGAGATAGCCCGAAGGAGCAAACTGGTTAGCACTGCTGCCTCACAGCGCCAGGGACCCGGGTTCGATTTCTGACTTGGGTCGCTGTCTGTGCGGAGTTTGCACATTCACCCCATGTCTGCATGGGTTTCCTCCGGGTGCTCCGGTTTCCTCCCACAGTCCGAAAGACCTGTTGGTTGGGTGCATTGGCCATGCTAAATTCTCCCTCAGTGTACCCGAACAGGCGCCAGAGTGGGGATTTTCACAATAACTTCATTGCAGTGTTAATGTAAGCCTATTTGTGACATTAAAAAATAAACTTTGAACTATAATCAGACCTGACACAAGAATACAGCAGCTACAATTGCTATTACAGGTTTTTTTTTTAATGACTCTTCTCCCTTGGATAAGAAGAAGAAAATGTAATTTTTGAACAATTTGAAACATCATTGCTGGTATCCTTGAAATTTAAAACAATTGCTTTGCACGATTGATGTGAAACATTGACATTCAACATTCTTTACTCAGAGTTACTGTACTGAATATCTATGCGTTTTAAGGTCACATGAACCAAGTGGTAAAGTTTTCACTCGCACTGACGAAATAGCCACTAATCTGGTCAAATGTTGAATCAAAATATTGTATATCATGCAGAGAATTAGCAATAGAGACAGAGCGAGGTAGTGAGAACACGGGAGACAGAGAGAGAGAGAGAGAGAATCAGAATTGGAGAGATAGAAACAGAGAGATAGAATGGGAAATAGATGGAGAGAGAGAGAGAGAGAGAGAGAATGGAAACAAGGGAGATGGAGAGATAAAGAGAATGGGAACGAGGGAGATAGTAAAGAGGGGGCAATGCCCCAATACCAGCGAAGTGTGTTGGGGAGGGGGGTAGGGAAACATGCTGCTGATGACGGGGGGTTCCTGATGTCTGTGGGAGGAGGGCAGGAGTCACCCAGTGCACTGTGAGACTGGGGTGCCCTTCCAAGACGACGCCCGGGTGCTTGCAACTGGGCTGACTGGCGTGTTTAGCACCCCCACCCCCCCTGCACCTCCCACTGAGAACCAGTTCTTAATTCACCACCCTCTAAAAAAACAAAGACATAGTGTGGGGCGACTGCGGACCGGACCATGCCACACAGACTGATGTGGATTGCTTCAGTATTCTCACCGATAAGTTTTTTTGGGGGAAAATCACAGCCCTTACTCCTGGTCCATCTTTGTCCTTTTCCATAGCTACCTGAAATCTTACTGAGTTATGGTCACTATCATGACACTGCTCCCCCACTGACACTTCCAGCACCTGTCCGGCTTCACTCCCTAAAATTTGGTTAAGTACCACCCATATCTTGAGCTTTTTACATGCTGGCTCAAAAAGCTCTCCTGGATGCACTTTAAGAATTCCACCCCCTCTAAGTCTTTCACACTTTGCCTTTCCCAATTAATATTTGGAAGTGGGAACCCCTATTGTTATTACCCTATTGTCCTTACCCTTCTCTGAGATTTGCTTACCTAACTGCTCTTGGTGAATATGCCTTACCTTTATTAACTTCTGGCCTGTGTCTAATTGCCCACTCGATCCTGTATCGACTTCGCTTGTTACAGTGGCTATAAACCTATTATTGAAAAACTATTCACTTTGGTTTTGATTTGATTTGATTTACTATTGTCACATGTATTCGTATACAGTGTTTCTTGCACATTATACAGACAAGGCATACCGTACATAGAAAAGGAAAGGAGAGAGTGCAGAATGTAATGTCACAGTCATAGCTTAGGTGTAGATTTAGATCACCTTAATGCAAGGTAGGTCTATTTAAAAGTCTGATGGCAGCAGGGAAGAAGTTGTTCTTGAGTCGGTTGGAACACGTCCTCAGACTTTTGTACCTTTTTCCCGATGGAAGAAGGTGGAAGAGAGAATGTCCGGGATGCGTGGGATCCTTGATTATGCTGGCTGCTTTGCCGAGGCAGCAGGAAGTACAGACAGTCCATGGATGGGAGGCTGATTTGAGTGATGTACTGGGCTTCGTTCACAACCCTATGTAGTTCCTTGCGGTCTTGGACAGAGCAGGAGCCATACCAAGCTGTGATACAACCAGAAAGAATGCTTTCAATGGTGTAACTGTAGAAGCTGGTGAGAGTTTAGTGGACATGCCAAATTTCCTCAGTCTCCTGAGAAAGTAGAGTCGTTGGTGGGGCTTTCTTAACTATAGTGTCAGCATGGGGGGGCACCAGGACAGGTTGTTGGTGATCTGGACACCTAGAAACTTGAAGCTCTCAACCATTTCTACTTTGTCCCCATTGACGTAGACAGGGGCATGTTCTCCTTTACGCTTTCTGAAGTCGATGACTATCTCCTTTATTTTGCTGACATTGAGGGAGAGATCATTGTTGCTGCACCAGTTCACCAGATTCTCTGTCTCATTCCTGTACTCTGTCTTGTCATTGTTTGCGATCGGACCCACAACAATGGTGTCGTCAGCAAACTTGAAAATTGAGTATCAAGAAGGTACCAAGAATAGAAAAGCAGAACTTTTGTATGGCTGTTAGGGCCTTCGGTTTACTCAGCTGCAGCTTATTTAAGTCAGCAGACGATTGACGGTTGTTAACTCTCACTTCTCTTGGCTCATTTCCCACCATGTAGGATTCTGCACTGTAGGATTCTATGATTCTATGACCATAGACAATGCCATTTGGAAAGTTGTGTCCAAAGTTAACTTTGGCAATGTCAGCAACTCACTTTATAAACCACACCCAAATCTGTGATTCTCCAAAATGACAATGGATGGACAGCTTTTTCAAAGCCACAATAAACTCTCCAATGTCCTCACTGGACAACTGATTCCTTGTTGCAAATCAATAGCTTTCTGCAATCATCAATAGCGTGGGAATGTAGTATTGCTCAAGTTACACAAAATGTCTGACAGCACCTCCGACTGCATGTGTCTTCTGGCTTAGCAAGGGCAAACATGTTCTTGTGCATACACTCCTGGATCTGTTTCTGCCAGAAATACCGCCCTTTTCCTTTCTCCCACTGCCTGATTAACACCTGGATTATCAAAATCTTTGAGGATATTATTAGCAGTAAAACAAACCTCGAGCCACTCCACATGGAAACCAAGTGACTATAATCTCCCCGTCATTGAATAATTCCTGCCGATGCAGCCATTTTCAATGTTTAGTTCCCCAAGTGTAGTCTTTTCACTAAGATCAGATTTTTAAGCTAATTTCTCAGCAAAAGTAACCTCATTGTTCCTCTGCAGGTCTGCTGGAAGCTTCTCCAACTAAATTTATTCACATAAGGAATCTATAATCATCTCTTCATCACTGTGATATCTTTGCAGGACAAATATACTGGAGCACATACAGTTCTGATACCCAACTAAACTGGTTTATTCCACTTTGAATTTTATATGCATACATATATAAATGGCCGCAAGAAGGTGCTGCAAATCTGACAGTGTAGCACTCCCTCGGTACTGACCCTGTGATGTAATGCAGCGCTCCCTCAGTACTGACTCTGCACTGCAATGTGGTGCTCCCTCAGTACTGACCCTGCGATGCAATGCGGCACTCCCTGGAATGTCAGTCTGTGTGCTGTTTACTAATATCACAGCTGTACACCTCGGAGGGCTCATTCAGCGAGGCAATATGGGTAGAGCTCAGGAATAGGAAAGGTGTAGTCACAATGTTGGGGGTTTACTATAGGCCACCCAACTGCCAGCGGGAGATTGAGGAACAGATATGTAGGCAGATTTTGGCAAGGTGTAAAAAAACAGGGTTGTTGTGGTGGGAGATTTTAATTTCCCCTATATTGACTGGGACTCACTTAGTGCTAGGGGAGTTGATGGGGTAGAATTTGTTAGGAGCATCCAGGAGGGCTTCCTGAAACAGTATGGAGATAGTCCAACGAGAGAAGGGGCCATACTGGACCTGGTATTGGGGAATGAGACCGACCAGGTGGTTGATGTTTCAGTAGGGGAGCAGTTCGGGAACAGTGACCACATTTCAGTAAGCTTTGAGGTACTGATGGATAAAGATAAGTGTCATCCTCAAGTTAAGGTGCTAAATTGGGGGAAGGCTAATTACAACAATATTAGGCAGGAACTGAAGAATATCGATTGGGGGCAGATGTTTGAGGGCAAATCAACATCTGGCATGTGGGAGGCTTTCAAATGTAAGTTGATAGGGATTCAGGACCGGCACATTCCTGCAAGGATGAAGGATAAGTATGGCAAGTTTTGGGAACCTTGGATAACGAGAGATATTGTGAGCCTAATCAAAGAGAAAAAGGAAGCATTTGTCAAAGCTAGGAGGCTGGGAACACACAAAGCAAGTGTGGAATACAAGGAAAGCAGAAAGAAACTTAAGCAAGGAGTAAGAAGGGCTAAAACATAGAACATAGAACATTACAGTGCAGTACAGGCCCTTCGGCCCTCGATGTTGCGCCGACCAGTGAAACCAATCTAAAGCCCATCTAACCTACACTATTCCAATATCATCCATATGTTTATCAATGACCATTTAAATGCCCTTAATGTTGGCGAGTCCACTACTGCTGCAGGCAGGGCATTCCACGCCCTTACTACTCTCTGAGTGAAGAACCAACCTCTGACATCTGTCCTATATCTATCACCCCTCAATTTAAAGCTATGTCCCCTCGTGCTAGCTATCACCATCTGAGGAAAAAGGCTCTCACTATCCACCCTATCTAATCCTCTGATCATCTTGTATGTCTCTATTAAGCCGCCTCTTAACCGTCTTCTCTCTAACGAAAACAACCTCAAGTCCCTCAGCCTTTCCTCATAAGACCTTCCCACCATACCAGGCAACATCCTAGTAAATCTCCTCTGCACCCTTTCCAGCGCATCCACACCTTTCCTATAATGCAGTGACCAGAACTGTATGCAATACTCCAAGTGCGGCCGCACCAGAGTTTTGTACAGCTGCAACATGACCTCCTGGCTCCGAAACTCAATCGCTCTACAGGGGTCATGAAAAAGCATTGGCCAGCAGGATTAAAGAAAATCCCAAGGCTTTTTATACATATATAAAGAGCAAGAGGGTAGCCAGGGAGAGAGTTGACCCACTCAAGGACAAGGGAGGGAATCTATGCGTGGAGCCAGAGGAAATGGACGAGGTATTAAATGAGTACTTTGCGTCAATATTCACCAAAGAGAAGGACTTGGTGGATGATGAGTCTGGGAAAGGATGTCTAGATAGTTTGAGTCATGTTGAGATCAGAAAGGAGGAGGTATTGGGGTTCTTGAGAAACATTAAGGTAGACAAGGCCCCAGGGCCTGATAGGATATACCCCAGAATACTGAGAGAGGCAAGGGAGGAAATTGCTGGGGCCTTGAGAGCAATCTTTGTATCCTCACTGGCTACAGGGGAGGTCCCAGAGGATTGGAGAATAGCCAAGGTTGTTCCTTTGTTTAAGAAGGGTAGAACATAGAACATAGAAAGCCACAGCACAAACAGGCCCTTCGGCCCACAAGTTGCGCTGATCATATCCCTACCTCTAGGCCTATCTATAGCCCTCAATCCCATTAAATCCCATGTACTCATCCAGAAGTCTCTTAAAAGACCCCAACGAGTTTGCCTCCACCACCACCGACGTCAGCCGATTCCACTCACCCACCACCCTCTGAGTGAAAAACTTACCCCTGACATCTCCTCTGTACCTACCCCCCAGCACCTTAAACCTGTGTCCTCTCAGAGGAAATAGCCTCTGAGAGTCTACCCTATCCAGACCTCTCAACATCTTGTAAACCTCTATCAGGTCACCTCTCATCCTTCGTCTCTCCAGGGAGAAGAGACCAAGCTCCCTCAACCTATCCTCATAAGGCATGCCCCCCAATCCAGGCACCATCCTTGTAAATCTCCTCTGCACCCTTTCAATGGCTTCAACATCTTTCCTGTAATGAGGTGACCAGAACTGCGCGCAGTACTCCAAGTGGGGTCTAACCAGGGTCCTATAAAGCTGCAGCATTATCTCCCGACTCCTAAACTCAATCCCTCGATTAATGAAGGCCAGTACGCCGTATGCCTTCTTGACCGCATCCTCCACCTGCGAGGCCGATTTAAGAGTCCTATGGACCCGGACCCCAAGGTCCTTCTGATCCTCTACACTGCTAAGAATGGTACCCTTCATATTATACTGCTGCTTCATCCCATTGGATCTGCCAAAATGGATCACTACACACTTATCCGGGTTGAAGTCCATCTGCCACTTCTCCGCCCAGTCTTGCATTCTATCTATGTCTCGCTGCAACTTCTGACATCCCTCCAAACTATCCACAACACCACCTACCTTTGAAGGTGACGTCACAGGTGGAGAAGGTGGTGAAGAAGGCATATGGCATGCTTGCCTTTATAGGACGGGGCATAGAGTATAAAAGTTGGGGTCTGATGTTGCAGATGTATAGAACGTTGGTTCGGCCGCATTTGGAATACTGCGTCCAGTTCTGGTCGCCACACTACCAGAAGGACGTGGAGGCTTTGGAGAGAGTACAGAGGAGGTTTACCAGGATGTTGCCTGGTATGGAGGGGCTTGGTTATGAGGAGAGATTGGGGAAACTGGGGTTGTTCTCCTTGGAAAGACGGAGGATGAGGGGAGACTTAATAGAGGTGTATAAAATTATGAAAGGCATAGATAGGGTGAACGGTGGGAAGCTTTTCCCCGGGTCGGTGGTGACGTTCACGAGGGGTCATAGGTTCAAGGTGAAGGGGGGGAGGTTTAACACAGATATCAGAAGGACATATTTCACACAGAGGGTCGTGGGGGCCTGGAATGTGTTGCCGGGCAAGGTGGTGGAGGCGGACACACTGGGAACGTTTAAGACTTATCTAGACAGCTATATGAACGGAGTGGGAATGGAGGGATACAAAAGAGTGATCTAGTTTGGACCAGGGAGCGGCGCGGGCTAATTGTTCCTGGTTTCTCGTTTCAAGGCTTCATTCTACGATCATCTTGCTGGTGCCAGTACAGAGTGATACTGCGGATAGTTGGGAACCTGTCTCGGGGGCAGGGGATTCATATGGTGTTCGTGGAAGTGGAAATGACTAGGGTTGGGAAGCATTTTCCGATCGGGGCCATTGTGATCTCCTGGACTCGTTTCGATCGCCTCAGGGGGTCGGAGAGGAATTTCCCAGATTTTTTTTTCCCCATATTGGCCCTGGGGTTTTTCACTCTGGGTTTTCGCCTCTCCCTGGAGATCACATGGTCTGGAATGGGGGGGTGGGGGTAAGTTAATAGGTTGTAATGAACAAAGCATCGTAGCTGTGAGGGACAGCTCGGTGGATAGGATATTGGTATGTAGATAGGCTGGAAAATTGGGTGGGGATCCTGGATTCAGGATTCAATCCTGGACTGGGGAGCGGCGCGGGCTTGGAGGGCCGAAGGGCCTGTTCCTGTGCTGTATTGTTCTTTGTTCTTGTTGTTCTTTGGTGTCGTCAGCAAACTTACCAACCCATCCCTCCACTTCCTCATCCAGGTCATTTATGAAAATGACAAACAGCAAGGGTCCCAGAACAGATCCCTGGGGCACTCCACTGGTCACTGACCTCCATGCAGAGAAAGACCCCTCCACAGCCACTCTCTGCCTTCTGCAGGCAAGCCAGTTCTGGATCCACAAGGCAACAGCCCCTTGGATCCCATGCCCTCTCACTTTCTCAAGAAGTCTTGCATGGGGGACCTTATCGAACGCCTTGCTGAAGTCCATATAGACCACATCCACCGCTCTTCCTTCGTCAATGTGTTTGGTCACATTTTCAAAGAACTCAACCAGGCTCGTAAGGCACGACCTGCCCTTGACAAAGCCGTGCTGACTACTTTTGATCATACTAAACTTCTCTAGATGATCATAAATCCTGTCTCTCAGGATCCTCTCCATCAACTTACCAACCACTGAGGTTAGACTCACCGGTCGGTAATTTCCCGGGCTGTCCCTGTTCCCTTTCTTGAATATAGGGACCACATCTGCAATCCTCCAATCCTCCGGAACCTCTCCCGTCTCCATCGACGATGCAAAGATCATCGCCAAAGGCTCCGCAATCTCCTCCCTCGCCTCCCACAGTAACCTGGGGTACATCCCATCCGGTCCCGGCGACTTACCAACCTTGATGCCATTCAATAGTTCCAACACATCCTCTTTCTTTATGTCCACATGCTCGATCCTTTCTGTCCACTGCAAACCAGCAGTACAACCACCCAGATCCCTTTCCACCGTGAATACCGAGGTAAAGTATTCATTAAGCACCTCCACCATTTCTAACGGTTCCGCACAAACTTTTCCCCCTTCACCTTTTAAGGGTCCTATGCCTTCACATCTCATCCTTTTACTCTTGACATATTTGTAGAAAGCCTTGGGATTCTCCTTAATCTTACCCGCCAAGGTCTTCTCATGACCCCTTCTCGCTCTCCTAATTTCCTTCTTAAGCTCCTTCCTACATCCCGTATACTCCTCTAAATCCTTAACACCTCCTAGCTCTCTGAACCTTCTGTACGCCTCTCTTTTCTTATTCACCAGGTTCATCACAACCTTCGTGCACCACGGTTCCCGTACCCTACCAACACCCCCCTGTCTCATCGGAACGTTGTCATGCAGAGCTCCAGACAAACATTCCTTGAAAATCCTCCACTTTCCTTCGGTACTTTTCCCCAAGAATGCCTCCTTCCAATTTACCCGTCTAATTTCCTCCCTGATGACACTGTATTTCCCTTTACTCCAGAGAAACACTTTCCTAGCCTGCCTGATCCTATCTCTTTCCAATGCTATCGTGAAGGAGATAGAATTATGATCGCTATCCCCAAGATGCTCACCCACCGAGAGATCCTCCACCTGTCCAGGTTCATTAGCCAGCAACAGATCAAGTACAGCCTCTCCTCTAGTAGGCTTATCCACATACTGTGTCAGGAAACTCTCCTGGACACACCTAACAAACTCCTCTCCATCCAAACCCCTAGCCCTAGGGATATTCCAATCTATGTTTGGGAAATTAAAATCTCCCATCACGACAACTCTGTTATTCCTACATCTCTCCAGGATCTGTTTCCCCATCTGCTCCTCAACATCTCTGTTACTATTGGGCGGCCTATAGAAAACACCCAGCAAAGTTACCGACCCCTTCCTGTTCCTAACCTCCACCCACAGAGACTCCGTAGTCAATCCCTCCACGGCGTCCACCTTCTCTACAGCCGTGACACTATCCCTGATCAACAGTGCCACTCCCCCCCGCTCTCTTGCCTCCCTCCCTGTCCTTCCTGAAACATCTAAAACCCGGCACCTGAAGCACCCAGTCCTGTCCCTGAGACATCCAAGTCTCCGTAATGGCCACCACATCACAATTCGAAGCAGCAATCCACGCTCTAAGCTCATCCACTTTATTCACTACACTCCTGGCATTAAAATAGACACATCTCAGACCTTCAGCCTGAGCACTTCCCTTCTCCATCACTCGTCTAACCTCCCTCTTACCCTGTCTACATTCCTTATCTATTTGCGAGCTAACCTCCTCGCTCTCAGTCCCCTCATTTCGATTCCCTCCCCCCAACCTTTCTAGTTTAAAGTCTCTCCAGTAGCCTTAGCCAACCTTCCCGCCAGGATATTGGTCCCCCTGGGATTCAAGTGCCACCCGTCTTTTTTAAACAGGTCACACCTGGTAGCAAGAATAATCCAGGTAATTACAGGCCGGTGAGCCTTCCATCAGTGGTAGGGAAATTATTGGAGAGGATTCTCCGAGACAGGATTTATTAGTGAGAGGCAACATGGTTTTGTGAAGGGGAGGTCGTGTCTCACGAACTTGATCAAGTTTTTCGAGGAAGTGACGAAGATTATTGATGAGGGTAGGGCAGTGGATGTTGTCGACATGGACTTCAGTAAGGCCTTTGACAAGGTCCCTCATGGCAGACTGGTGCAGAAGGTGAAGTCGCATGGGATCAGAGGTGAGCTGTCAAGGTGGATACAAAACTGGCTCGGTCAAAGAAGACAGAGGGTAGCAGTGGAAGGGTGTGTTTCTGAATGGAGGGCTGTGACAAGTGGTGTTCCTCAGCGATCAGTGCTGGAACCTTTGCTGTTTGTAATATATATAAATGATTTGGAGGAAAATGTAACTGGATTGATTAGTAAGTTTGCGGATGACACAAAGGTTGGTGGATTTGCTGATAGCGATGAGGACTATCAGAGGATACAGCAGGATATAGATCAGTTGGAGACTTGGACGGAGAGATGGCAGATGGAGTTTAAGCCGGACAAATGTGAGGTAATGCATTTTGGAAGGTCTAATACAGATAGGAAATATATAGTAAATGGCAGAACCCTTAAGAGTATTGATAGGCAAAGGGATCTGGGTGTACAGGTACACAGGTCACTGAAAGGTGGCAATGCAGGTGGAGGAGGTAGTCAAGAAGGCATACGGCATGCTTGCCTTCATCGGCCAGGGTATTGAGTTTAAAAATTGGCAAGTCATATTGCAGCTTTATACAACCTTAGTTAGGCCGCACTTAGAATATAGTATTCAATTCTGGTCGCCACACTACCAGAAGGATGTGGAGGATTTGGAGAAGGTACAGAAAAGATTTACCAGGATGTTGCCTGGTATGGAGGGCAGTAGCTATGAGGAGAGGTTGGAGAAACTTGGTTTGTTCTCACTGGAGGTTGAGGGGAGACCTGATAGAAGTTTACAAGATTATGAGAGGCATGGACAGAGTGGATAGTCAGAAGCTTTTTCCAAGGGTGGAAGAGTCAATTACTCGGGGGCATAGGTTTAAGCTGCGAGAGGCAAGGTTTAAAGGAGATGTACGAGGCAGATTTTTTACACAGAGAGTAGTGGGTGCCTGAAACTTGTTGCTGGGGGAGGTAGTGGAAGCGGATACGGTAGTGACTTTTAAGGGGTGTCTTGACAAGTACATGAATAGGATGGGAATAGAGGAATATGGTCCCCAGAAGGGTAGGGGGTTTTAGTTAAGTCGGGCAGCATGGTCAGTGCAGGTTTGGAGGGCTGAAGGGCCTGTTCCTGTGCTGTAATTTTCTTTATTCTTTGTTCTTTGTTCTAATGTCTAATCCCTGACACCATCATTCCAATCCACAATCAGTCTGCAAAATTATTCTAGTTTGAGGTAGATAATTGAGATAAAAGCATTTCTTTTCCATTTGGTCTCATTCCTGAGGCTGAAATTCCTCAGTGCCTCTGAACTGGTTAACTGAGAGAGTCAGATATAAGAAACCAAAGGAACAAAAACACCCACAATGTTCTAGTTAGGAGCCAAACGCTGGTTCACAAGCTCTTTTCTGTTTTTGTGATTAAAAATGAGATCTTTAACCTCGAGTTCCAACCTAATTAGAGGAGTGCACATATTACAGAGAAGGAGGTGCTGGAAGTCTGAAAGCGCATCAAGGTAGATAAATCCGTCTATATGGACTTCAGCAAAGCGTTCGATAAGGTCCCCCATGCAAGACTTCTTGAGAAAGTGAGAGGGCATGGGATCCAAGGGGCTGTTGCCTTGTGGATCCAGAACTGGCTTGCCTGCAGAAGGCAGAGAGTGGCTGTGGAGGGGTCTTTCTCTGCATGGAGGTCAGTGACCAGTGGAGTGCCCCAGGGATCTGTTCTGGGACCCTTGCTGTTTGTCATTTTCATAAATGACCTGGATGAGGAAGTGGAGGGATGGGTTGGTAAGTTTGCTGACGACACCAAGGTAGGTGGTGTTGTGGATAGTTTGGAGGGATGTCAGAAGTTGCAGCGAGACATAGATAGAATGCAAGACTGGGCGGAGAAGTGGCAGATGGACTTCAACCCGGATAAGTGTGTAGTGATCCATTTTGGCAGATCCAATGGGATGGAGCAGCAGTATAAAATGAAGGGTACCATTCTTAGCAGTGTAGAGGATCAGAAGGACCTTGGGGTCCGGGTCCATAGGACTCTTAAATCGGCCTCGCAGGTGGAGGATGCGGTCAAGAAGGCGTATGGCGTACTGGCCTTCATTAATCGAGGGATTGAGTTTAGGAGTCGGGAGATAATGCTGCAGCTTTATAGGACCCTGGTTAGACCCCACTTGGAGTACTGCGCGCAGTTCTGGTCACCTCATTACAGGAAAGATGTTGAAGCCATTGAAAGGGTGCAGAGGAGATTTACAAGGATGTTGCCTGGATTGGGGGGCATGCCTTATGAGGATAGGTTGAGGGAGCTTGGTCTCTTCTCCCTGGAGAGACGAAGGATGAGAGGTGACCTGATAGAGGTTTACAAGATGTTGAGGGGTCTGGATAGGGTGGACTCTCAGAGGCTATTTCCAAGGGCTGAAATGGTTGCTACGAGAGGACACAGGTTTAAGGTGCTGGGGGGTAGGTACAGGGGGGATGTCAGGGGTAAGCTTTTCACTCAGAGGGTGGTGGGTGAGTGGAATCGGCTGACGTCGGTGGTGGTGGAGGCAAACTCGTTGGGGTCTTTTAAGAGACTTCTGGATGAGTACATGGGATTTAATGGGATTGAGGGCTATAGATAGGCCTAGAGGTGGGGGTGTGATCGGCGCAACTTGTGGGCCGAAGGGCCTGTTTGTGCTGTGGCTTTCTATGTTCTATTTTAATCCCCGGGACCTGATGAAGCGTATCCCAGGACGTTGTGGGAGGCTAGGGAGGAAATTGCGGGTCCCCTAGCCGAGATATTTGAATCATCGATAGTCACAGGTGAGGTGCCTGAAGATTGGAGAGTGGCAAATGTTGTGCCTTTGTTTAAAAAGGGCTGCAGGGAAAAGCCTGGGAACTACAAGCCAGTGAGCCTCACATCTGTGGTGGGTAAATTGTTGGAAGGTATTTTGAGAGACAGGATCTACAGGCATTTAGAGATGCAAGGACTGATTAGGGACAGTCGGCATGGCTTTGTGAGTGGAAAATCATGTCTCACAAATTTAATTGAGTTTTTTGAAGGGGTAACCAAGAAGGTAGATGAGGGCAGTGCAGTTGATGTTGTCTACATGGACTTTAGCAAGGCCTTTGACAAGGTACCGCATGGTAGGTTGTTGCATAAAGTTAAATCTCACGGGATCCAGGGTGAGGTATCTAAATGGATACAAAATTGGCTTCTTGACAGAATGTGGCGATGCCGGCGTTGGACTGGGGTGAACACAGTAAGAGTTTTAACAACAGGTTAAAGTCCAACAGGTTTATTTGGTAGCAAATACCATTAGCTTTCGGAGCGCTGCTTGTGAGAGCACATTTGAGATGAAATGTGAGAGCACATTTCCACTCCATCTGACGAAGGAGCAGCGCTCCGAAAGCTAATGGTATTTGCTACCAAATAAACCTGTTGGACTTTAACCTGGTGTTGTTCAAACTCTTACTGTGTTCTTGACAGAAGCCAGAGGGTGGTTGTAGAGAGTTGTTTTTCAAATTGGAGGCCTGTGACCAGCGGTGTGCCTCAGGGATCAGTGCATGGCCCACTGTCATTTGTCATTTATATTAATGATTTGGATGAGAATATCGGGGGCATGGTTAGTAAGTTTGCAGATGACACCAAGATTGGTGGCATAGTGGACAGTGAAGAAAGTTTTCTCCAATTGCAATGGGATCTTGATCAATTGGGCCAGTGGGCTGACGAATGGCAGATGGAGTTTAATTTAGACAAATGCGAAGTGATGCATTTTGGTAGATTGAACCAGGGCAGGACTTACTCAGTTAATGGTAGGGCGTTGGGTAGTGTTACCGAACAAAGAGATCTAGGGGTACATGTTCATAGCTCCTTGAAAGTGGAGTCACAGATGGACAGAGTGGTGAAGAAGGCATTTGGCATGCTTGGTTTCATCGGTCAGAACATTGAATACAGGAGTTGGGACGTCTTGTTGAAGCTGTACAAGACATTGAACATAGAACATAGAACATTACAGCGCAGTACAGGCCCTTCGGCCCTCGATGTTGCACCGACCAGTGAAACCAATCTAAAGCCCATCTAACCTACACTATTCCAATATCATCCAAATGTTTATCCAATGACCATTTAAATGCCCTTAATGTTGGCGAGTCCACTACTGCTGCACGCAGGGCATTCCATGCCCTTACCACTCTCTGAGTGAAGAACCTACCTCTGACATCTGTCCTATATCTATCACCCTTCAATTTAAAGCTATGTCCCCTCGTGCTAGCTATCACCATCTGAGGAAAAAGGCTCTCACTATCCACCCTATCTAATCCTCTGATCACCTTGTATGCCTCTATTAAGTCACCTCTTAACCTTCTTCTCTCTAATGAAAACAACGTCAAGTCCCTCAGCCTTTCCTCATAAGACCTTCCCACCATACCAGGCAACATCCTAGTAAATCTCCTCTCCATCCTTTGCAATGCATCCACATCCTTCCTATAATGCGGTGACCAGAACTGTACGCAATATTCCAAGTGCGGCCGCACCAGAGTTTTGTACAGCTGCAACATGACCTCCTGGCTCCAAAACTCAATCCCTCTACCAATAAAAGCTAACACTCCATACGCCTTCTTAACAACCCTATCAACCTGGGTGCCAACTTTCAGGGATCTATGCACATGGACACCGAGATCTCTCTGTTTATCCACACTACCAAGTATCTTACCATTAGCCCAGTACTCTGTAATCCTGTTACTCCTTCCAAAGTGAATCACCTCACACTTTTCCGCATTGAACTCCATTTGCCACCTCTCAGCCCAGCACTGCAGCTTATCTATGTCCCTCTGTAACCTGCAACAACTTTCCACACTGTCCACAACTCCACCGACTTTAGTAAGGCCACACTTGGAATACCGTATGCAATTCTGGTCACCCTATTATAGAAAGGATATAATTAAACTAGAAAAAGTGCAGAAAAGATTTACTAGGATGCTACCGGGACTTGATGGATTAAGTTATAAGGAGAGGCTGAATAGACTGGGACTTTTTTCTCTGGAGCGTAGGAGGCTGAGGGGTGACCTTATAGAGGTCTATAAAATAATGAGGGGCATAGACAAGGTAGATAGTCAATATCTTTTCCCAAAGGTAGGGGAGTCTAAAACTAGAGGGCATAGGTTTAAGGTGAGAGGGAAGAGATACAAAAGAGGGGCAATTTTTTCACACAGAGGGTGGTGAGTGTCTGGAACAAGCTGCCAGAGGTAGTAGTAGAGGCGGGTACAATTTTATCTTTTAAAAAGCAATTAGATAGTTACATGGGTACGATGGGTATAGAGGGATATGGGCCAAATGCGGACAATTGGGATTAGCTTAGGGGTTTTTAAAAAAAAGGGCAGATGGAGAAGTTGGGCCGAAGGGCCTGTTTCCATGCTGTAGATCTCTATGACTATGACCTCTATGACTCTATGTGCCTGTTGCACTTTGAAATCCTTTACATTTTAGCAGCTGCCAAAAATTGCCAATATGACATTAATCAGATAAAAATATTTCAAAAAGTGAAAATTGCTTTGTCAACTTTCTTGATCTTACAGTTCCGAAAGCATTAGAGAGACACCACTAAGTTAACGTGAATTGACAAGACTGTGGCCCGAGATTGACCTTGTTCTCATTTCATACCGATCCGTTTCAGATGAGAAGGGCTAACAATAATGCTCAAAATGTAATGTTACCTTTGACTGTGAATTTGGTTTCTACCCAAGGCTCTGCAAGTTAATTAAGTTAATTAAAGGCACTAAAATAGTTGTTTCAAGAGATTACAGGATAACAATCCTTCGGCCTACTAACTGTAGATTAGAAATGACTATTGGTGGTTTGCAGGATGAATACTAAGTGCGATGCTGTGACACTCCTTTACCATTGTTCTAATTTAATCCATTGTCCTTTGTCATTTAATGCTACAACTAAAATACCAGAATGTTTCTATGAATGAGAAATCTATCTTTAAGGTATTGAGAAAGATGGGGGAGATAATATTTATATAGTCCTTTACACATCCCCATGATTCTTGAAAGTGCATCAGAACTAATGAAATAGTTTTGAAGTATGGATAACTGGCATTGACAGTGCCTTTAACCAGCAAACCCTCTGATCAACATTTCTACCTCTCCTCAGCTCTGCAGACGAGTCATATTGGACTTGAAATGTGAACTCTGTTTCTCCCTCCACAGACCTGCTGAGTTTATCCAGCATTTTCTGTTTTTAAATCCTCTCATCTATTTCATATAATGTACGGCCAATTCCCTTATGTTCGTAGGTCCTTTAAATTGTTTTTGTGCAATCACGATCAGACAGTAACTCCAAGGGGCAGCTTGGCCTGTGGGAGAACTTCCAGGCTGCTGCATGGTCACCCAGCTTAGAGGGAACATTACAAACATACAAAATAGGAGCAAGAGTAGGCCATCAGCAGTTCAAATCTGCTCCGCTATTCAATAAGATGGGATCTGCTTTAAAGTTTATTTATTAGTCACAAGTAAAGCTCACATTAACACCGCAATGAAGTTACTGTGAAATTCCCCTAGTCGCCACTGTCTGGCACCTGTTTGGGTCAATGCACCTAACCAGCACGCCTTTCAGAGTGTGCAAGGAACCCGGAGCACCCGGAGGAAACCCATGCAGACACGGAGAGAATGTGCAAACTCCACACAGACAGTGACCCAAGCTGGGAATCGAACCCGGGTCCCTGGCGCTGTGAAGCAGCAGTGCTAACCACTGTGCTACCGTGCTGCTTGTGTTTCAAATTCCACATTCCCATCTACCCCTGACAAATATGAACATTGCTCATTACTTGGTCAAGTGTTCCCAACATTTCTGATACAATCAAACCAAATTTTGCACTAAGTGAGGTGTGATGTGATCAAAAGTAGGCTTTGAGGAGGCTCTAAGGAGTAGAGAGAAGCGGGGAGGTTTAGGGAGGGACTTCCAGAGCTTAGGGCCCAGACAGCTGAAGGCATGACTGTTTGTGGTGGAGCTGTTAAAATCCAGGCTCTCCAGGATACCAGAATTTGAGGAGCATGGGTTTCAAAAACGGCAACCAGACTGCATGGCAAGATCTTTAAATAGCAAGGTGATAAAAGGGCTGATTAACCTGTTTCTGTGATTTAGGAATATTTGGCTAGGAAAAATGGAAAGTTCCTCTGCTCTTTTACAGAAAGAAAATGCCTTGGGATCTTTCAGGTCCGCCGGAGAGAACAGATAAGGCCTTATCCCATCTGAATGGCGGTACCTCCAACAGTGTAGCACTCTCTCAATACAGCGCGGAAATGTCAGCCATGGCTATTTGCTTAGCTATTGGATTGGGATATGGACCCCTTCACTTTCTGACCCACTGGAGTGCTACCAAAAAAACCAAGCTAATACTAAAATGTGAGTATCCTAAGAGTCATATTGTGTTTTCTTTTCTCGAGTAGTTTTCCTTTTGACTTTAGCGGTAAATCTACCCATTGCAGATAAACTCCATATTAGGAATTTACTAACAGTAATTGTGTCAGTGGTAAGATCAAAGTGTTGAGATAATTACCAGAGTCTATGAGATATGATAGATTGACCATGTTTTCTTGTTGTTCTGCCAACAGTGTGTAATGTTGTAGCTCAGAGAGATTAAAGTTTCTTCACCAGTTAGCTGCTTCTACAAGACTTAACAAAACAGGAGTAGGTCATTCAACTCCTCCAACATGTTCCAGCATTCAGTTAGATCATGGCTGATCTGTATCATAGCTCCATTTACCAGCCTTGGCTCTGTAACATTTCATACCCTCAGTTAACAAGAATCTATTTATTTCGGTTTTGAGATTTCCTGTTAACCCCCGCCTGCTTTTTAATGGAGAGAGTTCCAGATGCCCCCTGCCCTTTGTGTGAAGTAATGCCTCCTGATCTCACACCCCCGAATAGCCTGGCTCTAACTCTCGGGCTGATGCCCCCATGTTCTGGACTCTCCTCTGTCCCCAGCACCAGATGAAATTGTGTAACCGGAGCATTTTAGGCTGAGGCACAAATCCATACAGAGCAAAAGCTGTAACTTCCTCAGAGTGGCGATCAGCATCAGATTGCTACTCCATACCTAATTTCTTATGCAAAATTTCTTGTGTACCTGTCTCGCCCGATTTTCCGACTCAGGTTGGGTGAGATTTAAGCAGCAGTGCATCAGCTCGGAAGTCCAGCCTCGAAGTGCAGGCGAGGCGAGTTGAAGGAGGACACGCCACTCTTTTTACAGCACTAGCTACTGTAAAACAGGTAGGCTTAAAGCTGCAGTGAGGTTTATAGGCCAAGGAGGGGTAAGTGGATAGGATTGGGGGAGGGGGTGGGGGTTAACGGGAGATCGGCAGTCAGGTGGGGGTGGGGAGGGAATGGGTGTCATACATCGGGAGGGGGAATGTGCTTGGTGCCGGACAACGGGGAGATGGGACATTGGGAAGATGTTCGGACATTGTGGGGGGGGGTCGGATGTCAAGAGTGTCAGATATGGGGTGGAATGGGGGGGTAAGACATCAGGTTGGTGAACTTTAGGGGGGGGTTGGAAATTGGTGGATTGGGGGGTCGGTTATCAGGGTATCAGAAGTCGGGGGGAGGCCCAGCTGAGTTGGAAGAGGGGTTGGCGGGAATCTTATGGGGAGTGGTGAGGATCTTAAGGAATACTGTTTGTGGGCATTAGGGTGGTGGATTGGGGAGTCCCATGGGGTAGGGGGAGAGTAATTGGGGGTGAGGGGAATCCCCTGGGAAGTCGGTGTGTGCTTAGGAGTCCTTTGGGGTGGGGGAGGCCATCTGTGTCATTATCGTAGTTACTTGGACATTCTTCTAACTTTTTAAAGTTACAGTTTATTTATTCGTGTCACAAGTTGCCTTACATTAACACTGCAATGAAGTTACTGTGAAAATCCCCTAGTCATCACCCTCAGCCATCTGTTCGGGTACACTGAGGGGGAATTTAGCATGGCCAATGCACCCTAACCAGAGGTACTTCAGACTGTGGGAGGAAACCGGAGCACCCGGAGGAAACCCACGCAGACACGGTGAGAATGTGCAGACTCCACGCACACAGTGATTCAAGCTGGGCATTGAACCCAGGTCCCTGGTGCTGTGAGGCAGCAGTGCTAACCCACTGTGTCACCGTGCGGGTAACTATTTGTGTAACACAACCGGAACCATCCGAATTTGTGATTTAATCGAATTTTCAGATGGTTCCCAGCACTGGACGATTTCCCAGAGGAAGTTCGCACTTCTTGGCAATTGCCATTCCCTTACCCTTGTTGTTGAACTTCCGAGAGGGATTCCCCAGCGCTTCTTTGGTGTACGTCTCAAATCCAACACAGGGGAGCTCAGGACTTATGGCCAATTAATTTACCCACGCTTGAACCTGATGTGTCTAGCAGTGTCAGATAATCGGTCTTAATCAGTGTAGAACATTGTACTGTCGGCTCAATTGTTTAATCCCAGAAGGGAAGTCGTCTCCCATTAACAGCTTCCGAAAAGGAAATAATATTCTGCTAAAATATCCAGGGGAAATCTTCAAAACACCAGGACACAAGAGTGGAACATGATAATCAGCAGGAAGTTCAGAGGAGTACAGTCTGAACTGAGCTATTCTGGAGTCTGTGATCCCTGGCTAGACTACAGTCTGCCCCCACCCCCCCACCCCCCCACCCATCCAACTCCCTTGTGTATCCTGCGGCGAGTGGCCCCTGGCTAAACTACAGTCTGTGAACGCCCTGTCCACCAACCTCCGCCAAGAATATCCTGCGGAGTGTGACCTCAGCTAGACTACATTCTGTAACCCCGCCACCGGCCAGCATATCCTGCAGACTGTGGCCCCCAGCTAAGACAACAGTCTTTGAACCCCCCCAGTATAGGAACATAGGAATTAGGAACAGAAGTAGGCAAATTCAGCCCTTCAAGCCTGCTCCGCCATTCAATCATATCATGGCTGATCTCTCCCTGGTCTCAAATCCACCTCCCCACCTGTTCCCCATATCCTCTTTCCCTTTTTTATTAGAAATGTATCTATCTCCTTCTTGAAACCATTCAATGATTCAGACTCCACCGCGCTATGGGGCAGCGAGTTCCACAAATTCACCACCCTCTGTGAGAAGTAGTTCCTCCTCATCTCAGTTTTAAACCTACCATCTCTCAATCTATACCTGTGATGTCTTGTTCCAGATTGCCCCAGAAGAGGAAACATTGGGTCCACATTTACTTTATCAATCCCTTTTAAGATTTTATATATCTCGATCAGATCCCCTCTTATCCTTCTAAACTCCAGCGAGTATAAACCCAAACTGTTTAACCTCTCCTCATACGTCAACCCTTTCATTCCGGAATCAACCTGGTGAACCTCCTCTGAACTGCCTCCAATGCCATCACATCCTTCCTCAAATAAGGAGACCAAAACTACACACAATACTCCAGATGTGGGCCCACCAACACCTGTACAATTGCAACAACACTTCTCTACTTTTATATTGCGGAGTAGTATATCCTGCAGAGTGCGACCACCGACTAGACTACAGTCTGTAACCCCCTGCCCCTACTCCCCAGAATGTCCAGTGGAGTGTGGCACTCGGCTAGGTTACAGCGTGTGACACCTCCCCACCCCCCCCAACCCCCACCCCAGAATATCTAGCGGATTGTGATTCTCGGCTAGACTGCAGTCTGTGACCCCCTGCCGTCCTGCCTTGTCATTGTCGATCATTTGAGAATCACCTTGATTCTGGACGATAACCGAAAGGCAGGAACACAACATAAGATGCAGATGTAAATTACGTCTTGACCTGTTCTTTTGAATGTCATTCTGAGGGAGCATTCTCAGGATGGTGAGGGGCCTGGAAGGGATCTTGCAGGTGGTAGTATTCTGAGGTATCTGCTGCTCTTGTCCTTCTAGATTATCGAGGTTGTGTGTTTGGATGGTACTGTTAAAGGAGCCTTGATGAGTTCCTGCAGCGCATCTTGTAGATGGTGCACACGGCTGCCACTGTTTATCAGTGGTGGAGGCACTGAGTATTTAAGGTGGTGGATGGGGTGTCAATCAAGCGGGCTACTTTGTCCTGGATGTTGAGTTTCTTCAGTGTTGTCGGAGCCGCACTCATCCAAACAAGTGTGGAGTATTCCATCACACTCCTGACTTGTGCTTTGTAGATGGTGGACAGGCTTTGGGTAGTCAAGAGGTCAGTTATTCCCCACAGGATTCCCAGCTTCTGACCTGCTCTGGTAGCCACAGTATTTATATGGCTAGTCCAGTTCAGTTTAACATAGAAACATAGAAACTAGAAGCAGGATTAGGCCACTCAGCCCTTCAAGCCTGCTCAACCATTCATTTTGATCATGGTTGATCATTGAATTCAATATCCTGATCCCTCCTTCCCCCCACATCCCTTGATCCTTTTAGCCCCAAGAACTATATCTAATTTCTTCTTGAAATCACACAATGTTTTGGCCTCAACTACTTCCTATGGTAATGAATTTCACACATTTTCTTCTCACCTCAGTTCTAAAAGGTTTACCCTTTATCCTCAAACTATAAGAACATAAGAACTAGGAGCAGGAGTATGCCATCTGGCCCCTCGAGCCTGCTCCGCCATTCAATAAGATAATGGCTGATCTTTTTGTGGACTCAGCTCCACTTACCCGCCCGCTCACCAGAGCCCTTAATTCCTTTACCGTTCAAAAATTTATCTATCCTTGCATTAAAAACATTCAATGAGGTAGCCTCAACTGGGCAGGGAATTCCACAGATTCACAACCCTTTGTGTGAAGGAGTTCCTCCTCAACTCAGTCCTAAATCTACTCCCCCTTATGTTGAGGCTATGCTCCCTAGTTCTAGTTTCACCTGTCAGTGGAAACAACTTCCCTGCTTCTATCTTATTTATCCCCTTCATAATCTTATATGTTTCTCCCACTCTTTTTCATTTTATATATTTGTAGAAACTTTTGCTATCGTTTTTTATATTCTGAGCTCGTTTATTCTCATAATCCATCTTACATTTCTTCATAGCTTTTTTCATGGCTTTCTGTTGACCATCCCTAGTTGCCCATGAGAAGGTGGTGGTGAGCTGCCTTTTTGAATAGCTACAGTCCATGTTCTGTGGGTTGACCCACAATACCATTAGGGAGAGAATTTCAGGATTTTGACCCAACGATTGCGAAGGAATGGCGATATATTTCCAAGTCAGGATGGTGAGTGACTTGGATTGAAGGGGTTGGGGGTAAAGTAGTGACTTGGATTGATGATTGGCTGACTGATAGAAAGCTGAGCATTAGAATGACTGGGTCCTTCTCCAGTTGGCGATCTGTAACTAGTGGGTTCCCGTAGGGTTCAGTTCTCGGACCACAACCAATTACAATCTATATCAATGATCTACAAGCAGGGACAGAAAGTAACATAGCGAAATTTGCTGATGACACGAAAATAGGTGGGAAAGCAGGCTGTGATGAGGAGATAAAAAGTTTACAAATGGATATTGACAGGCTATGGGAATGGGCAGAATCTGGCAGATGGAGTTTAATGTGGATAAATGTGAGGTTATCCATTTTGGCCAGAAAAATGAAAGGGCAAATTACTATTTAAATTGGAAACAGATTCAAAAGGCATCTGTGCAGAGGGATCTGAGTGTCCTTGTGCATGAGTCTCAGAAAGTGGGTTTGCAGATACAGAATGTTATAAGGAAAGTAAATGGAATCTTGACATTTATTGCAAAGGGTCTAGAGTATAAAAGTAGAGAAGTGTTGTTACAGTTGTATAAGGCATTGGTGAGACCACGCTTGGAGTATTGTGTTCAGTTTTGGTCATCTTCGTTGAGGTAGGATGTGGTGGCACTGGAGGTGGTTCGGAAGAGGTTCACTAGATTGACTCCAGGTTTGAAGGGGCTGTCATATGAGGAGCGGTTGAGTAGCTTATGCTTGTACTCACTGGAGTACAAAAGAATAAGGGGGGATTTGATTGAGGTATATAAAATACTCAACGGGATTGATAAAGTAAATGTTGAACAAATATTCCCCCTTCTAGAAGAGTCTAGGACAAGAGGTCACAGTTGTAAAGTAAGAGGGGGAGGTTCAAGACAGAGATAAGGAGCAGCTACTTCTGACAGAGGTTTGTGAATCTATGGAACTCACTGCCCCAGAGTGCAGTGAATACAGAATCAATCAATGGATTCAAGAAAGAAATAGATAAATATTTGATCAAAAGTGGGATAAATGGCTATGGGGAAAAGGCAGGGAAGTGGAATTAGGATGTGATGGAGATCAACCATGATCATATTGAATGGCGGAGTGGGCTCGAAGGGCTGAATTGCAACTCTCACTCCTAATTCCTATGTTCCTAAATTCCTGTGAACTTGCAGGTGGTGGTGTTCTCATGTATCTGCTGCCCTTGTCCTTCCAGGTGGAAGTGCGTTTGAAAGGTGCTGTCTAAAGTGCTGGTTAATTGCTACAGTACATCTTGTAGACGTTACACACTGCTGCTACTGAGTTTCAGTGGTGGAGGGAGTGATGTTTGTAGATGTGGTGCCAATTGAGTGGGCTGCTTTGTCCTGGATGGTTTTGATTTGATTTGATTTGATTTATTATTGTCACATGTATTAACATACAGTGAAAAGTACTGTTTCTTGCGTGCTATATAGACAAAGCATATCGTCCATAGAGAAGGAAACGAGAGAGTGCAGAATGTAGTGTTACAGTCATAGCTAGGGTGTAGAGAAAGATCAAAGGTAAGTCCATTCAAAATTCTGACAGCAGCAGGGAAGAAGCTGTTCTTGAGTCGGTTGGTACGTGACCTCAGACTTCTGAATCTTTTTCCTGATGGAAGAAGGTGGAAGAGAGAATGTCCGGGTTACGTGGGGTCCTTAATTATGCTGGCTGCTTTGCCGAGTCAGCGGGAAGTGTAGACAGAGTCAATGGATGGGAGGCTGGTTTGCCCAATGGATTGGGCTACATTCACAACCTTTTGTAGTTCCTTGCGGTCTTGGGCAGAGCAGGAGCCATACCAAGCTGTGATACAACCAGAAAGGTGTCGAACTTCTTGAGTGCTGTTGGAGAAACATCTATCCGGGCAAGTGGGGAGTATTCCATCACACTCCTGATTTGCGCCTTATAGATGGTGGGTAGGCTTTGGAGAGCTAGGAGGTGAGTTACTCGCTGCAGTATTCGTAACCTCTGATCTGCACTTGCAGCCACTGTGTTCATGTAGCGAGTCCAGTTGAGTTTCTGATCAATGGTAACCCCAAGGATGTTAACAGTGGAGGATTTTCAGCGACTGATGCACTAGGCCACCAAGGTCTCGCTGGGTATCCACTTCTCTCAATTTACACCCATTCAAGTAATAATCTGTCTTCCTATTATTGCCACCAAAGTGGATAACCTCATTATACTGCATTTGCCATGCTTAGGCCCACACACTCAACCTGTTCAAATCACACTGAAGCATCTCTGCGTCCTCCTCACAGCTTACCCTCCCACCCAACTTTGTATCATCTGCAAATTTTGAGATAATACATTCAGTTCCCTCTTCTAAACCATTAGAAACACAGAAACATAGTAAATAGATGCAGGAGTAGGCATTCAGCCCTTCGAGCCTGTACCACCATTCAATATGGTCATGGTTGATCATGCACTTTCAGTATCCCACTCCCGCTTTCTCTCCAGACCCCTTGATCCCTTTCACCACAAGGGCCACGTCCAGCTCCCTCTTGAACATATCTAACCAACTGGTAGAGAATTCCACAGGTTCACAACTCTCTGAGTGAAGAAGTTCCTCCTCATCTCAGTCCTGAATGGCTTACCCCTTATTCTTAGACTGTGACCCCTAGTACTGGACTTCCCCAACATCAGGAACATTCTTCCCACTTCCAGTCTCATCAAAATTTTATATATTTCTATGAGATCCCCTCTCATTCTTCTAAATTCCAGTGAGTACAAGCCCAGTCGATCCAATCTCTCTTCATATGTCAGTCCTGCCATTCCAGGAATCAGTCTGGTGAACCTTCACTGGACTCCCTCAATAACAAGAATGTCCTTCTTCAGGCTAGTAGACCAAATTTTCACACAATATCAAGGTGTGGCCTCACCAAAGCCCTGTATAACTGCAGCAAGGCATCCTTACTCCTATACTCAAATTCTCTTGCTATGAAGGCCAGCATGCCATTAGCTTTCCTCACCGCCTGCTGTTCCTGCATGCCAACCTTCAGTGACTGTTCCACCATGATACCTAGGTCATGTTGCGCTTCCCCTTTTCCTAAACTGCCACCATTCAGATAATAATCTTCCTCCCTTTTTTGCCACCAAAGTGGATAACCTCACATTTATCCATATTATATTGCATGTGCCAAGTTTTTGCCCAGTCAGACAGCCGGTCCAAGTCACCCTGCAGCCTCTTAGCATCCTCCTCACAGCACACACTGCCACCAAGTTTAGTGTCATCTTCAAATTTAAGATATTGCATTCAATTCTTTTGTCCAAATCATGAATGTATATTGTGAATAGCTGGGATCCCAGCACTGAACCCTGTGGTACCCCACTAGTCACTGACTGCCACTCTGAAAAGGACCTGTTTATTCCCACTCTCTGCTTCCTGTCTTCCTATCTCTATCCACAACAATACATTACCCCCAATACCATGAGCTTTAATTTACTCACTAATCTCTTGTGTGGGACCTTGTTAAAAGCCTTTTGAAAGTCCAGATACACTGCATCCACTGGTTCACCCTTGTCCACTCTACTGGTCACATCCTCAAAAAATTCCAGAAGATTTGTCAAGCACGATTTCCCTTTAGTGAATCCATGCTGACTTGGACCAATCCTGTAATTTCTTTCTAAATGCTCAGTTATTACATCCTTGATAATTGACTCCAGCATTTTCCCCACCATAGCTGTCAGGCTAACCAGTCTGTAATTCCCCATTTTCTCTCTCCCTCCTTTTTGAAAAAGTAGGGTTACATTAGCTACCCTCCAATCCATTGGAATTCTTCCAGAGTCTATCGAATGCTGGAAACTGATCACCAATGTGTCCACTATTTCTAAGGCCACTTCCTTGAGTACTCTGGGACTTATCGGGTTTTAATCCCAGCAATTTCCCCAATACAATTTCCTGACTAATAAGGATTTCCTTCAGTTTCTCCTTCATGTTAAACCCTCGGTCCCCTAGTATTTCTGGGTGGTTATTTGTGTCTTCCTTAAAACAGATCCAAAGTATTTATTCAGCTGGTCTGCCATCTTTTTGTTGCCCTTTATGAATTCACCTGATTCACCCTTGAATCCCAGAAGACATTTGTCTTCCCCAGTTTTTTTCTCTCCACATATCTTTAGCAGTCAGTTTTCAGTCAGTTAATATTTAACGTGAACAGTTGGGATCCTAGCACAGATCCCTGCTGAGTGCCAATCAGAAAAAGACCTATTTACGCTAACTCTTTACTTCCTCCTATCTGCTAACCAGCTTTCTATCCATCTCAAGACTTACCTGCAATCCCATGTGCTTTAAGTTTACATAGTAGTCTGTTATGTGACATCTTGTCGAAACCCTCTAAGAGTCTAAATAAACCACATCCACTGGTTCTCCTCAGTCAACTCTACTAGTTACATCCTCAAAGACTTCCAATAGATTTGTCAAGCATGATTCACTTTTGTAAACCCATGCTGACTTTGTCTGATTATACCGCTGCCTTCCCAATGCTGAGTTATGAAATCCTTGATAATGGACTCTAGCAACTTCCCCAGTATCGACGTTAGGCTCACTGGTCTATAGGTCCCTGTTTTCTCCCTCCCTCCCTTTTTGAATAACGGGCTTACATTAGCTACCCTCCAATCTGTAGGAACCGGGTCTGAGTCTAAAAAATTTGGAAAATAACCACCCATGGAGCAACTATTTCTAGGGCCACTTCCTTAAGTACTCTGGGATGAAGATTATCAGAACCTGGAGATTTATCCACCTTCAATCCCATCAATTTCCCCAAAACCATTTCTCTACTAATGCTGATTTCCTTCAGCTCCTCATTGAAACATGTTTCTCTCAGAACTTAAGGTTAAATGTGTTTGAAATATTTGCTGAGCCTCCTCATTAACCGTATTTGGCTATAATTCTGAGAAGTATTATTGGGTAAGATATTTCATGTTATTTTACATTCCAAATCTGTTGTAATTATCAGAGAATTCCAAAGCACTTAGCAATTTCCTGCTCCTTCAGTACCCTTTATCATATCTTGTATGAATATACAATTCAGTTCTGTTTTCCTTTCCCGTTCATTCATGTTATTCTGATTCTGAAATAAGAAATTTCTCTAATCTCTGCAGAAATCAGTTTTCAGCTTCTTTTGCAAAGTGGAACTGCTGTAAGTTCTGGGTCACAGTTTCCTGTCAATGTGCCTGTGGCTATTGCATTGCTTGGGTGTAAGGAACATGAGAATGTCAGGACCTGGAGGAGGGGAGTTTTGTAAAGAAGCCTGACACATTGTTCACCCATTCAAGTAGATGTAATTTCCTGCCAGTTCCTTTCCTCCACTCCTGAAGACAGTCGGTGGCTTCACGAGCACGTGCAGCAACATCAAATTGCATTTGTATAGCACTTCTTAGTTAGCAAAATGTCCCAGGATGCTTCACAGGAATCATTATTCAATATAATTTGACACCGAGCTACATAAGGAGATATTCGGTTGGTTGATCAAAAGCATGGTCAAGGAGGTAAGTTTTAAGGAGTGTCTTATCAGAGTGATGAGACCAGAGTGAGAGAGAGGTTTGGGGAGGGAATTCCAGAACTTGGAGCTCAGACAGCTGAAAGCATGACCACTGGGGAGGCAGTGGCGTAGTGATATTGTCATTGGACAAATAATCCAGAGACAAAAACAGAAAATGCTGGAAAATCTCAGCAGATCTGACAGCATTTGTGAAGAGAGAATAGAGCCAAAGTTAAATGTCCCCCCCACTCCCCCCACCCCAATGTCCACCCTCCTGATGTCTCATCCCCACAACTCCATCCCATGTCCGATATTCCTGATGTCTGACCCCCCCCACAATGTCCGACACGCCTCCCAATGGCCCATCACTTCCATTGTCCGGCACCACCCACGTGCCCTCCCCACCCCCCCCCCCCCACCCCCGTGTCTGCAATGTCTGACACCCCTCCCCTATCCACCCCAGCTAACCTGTGATCTCCCCTACCCCCAAATCCAATCCACTTGTCTTAGGTACTTACCTCCTCCCCAGCCTATCAATTCACTGCATCTTTAAGCCTGCCTGCTTTACAGCAGCTAGTGCTGTGAAGAAGGTGGTATGTCCTTAAATTTGCCCGTCCTGCACTTTGAGGCTGATCTTCCGAGACTGATGCGCTGCCTGAATCTCACCTTGCCTGAGTTGGGAGATCGAACGAGACAGGCACGCATGAAATTTTAGGTAATTAGTAATTAGGTATGGAGTAGCAATCTGACACTGATCGCCACTTTGAGGAAGTTAGGAGGACGTTGAACATTGGCTCTATTCTCTCTCCACAGATGCTGGCAGACCTGCTGAGATTTTCCAGCATTTTCTATTTTTGTTTCAGCTTCCAGCATCCACAGTATTTTGCCTTTACCTATCATAATCCAGAGACCCAGGGTAATGCTCTGAGTACCCAAGTTCGAATTCCACTACGGCAGATGGTGAAATTTGAATTCAATAAAAATCTGGAATTAAAAGTCTACTGATCACTATGAAACCATTGTCGATTGTCATAAAAAGGCATCTGGTTCACTAATATCCTTTAGGGATGGAAATCTGCCATCCTTACCTGGTTTGGCCTACATGTAACTCCAGAGCCACAGCAATGTGGTTGACTATTAAATTCCTCAGTTCAATTAGGGATGGGCAATAAATGCTGGCCCAGCCAGCGACTCCCATATTTTATCCATTCATATCTCATGAATGGATTTTTTAAAAATCGAGGATGCACAAGTGACTAGAATTAGAAGAGTGCAGATATCTCAGAGAATTAGGGCTGTAGGTGATGCCAGAGATAGAGAGGGGTAAGGCCCTGGAGGCATTTAAAGGAAAGGAAAGTTTGAAAATTGTACCATTGTCGACCTAGGACCCATGGGCATGAGGGCAACGGATGAACAAGTCTTGATGCAAGAAAGGATACAGGGAGGGCAGTGGTGTTAGATAGAATGACAATGAAGCCCAGAATCAGACCATGCCATCCAATTAGTCTATGCCAGTGTCTATACTCCACACAAACCTCCTCCTATCTACTTCACCTAAACTTGTTAGGGATGCAACTGCTCTACCAGGCCTATCATTGTCCTTTTGCAAATGCTTAATCCACTAAAGTTTGTATTAACCAGCATATTTATTACCATCTGACACTCCACTCGGCAGAAGAAAACAACCATCAGATATCAAATATTCCCAGTTATGCAAAGCACAAACTGAGGAGGATCCATAAATTGACCTGATTCAGTAAATAGTGAAACAATTAAACCAGGTTCAACACAGACAATATGGAAGTTGTCCAAGTACACCAGCCCGTGATGTTTAACCAAGTGATATTGATTAAGAATCTAAGTAGCAACAAAGCTAAATGTAATGAAACATTTTCACTGTTTTGCAGGAGGTTTCGCTGGTATTCTGTTGACTACTTTACAAATTAAACAACAGTGATCATAGAATTAACGAATGATACCAGCACAGTATGCAGAGATTTGGGTCCATTAGATGGGTCCTGTCTCTTGAAAGAACTATCCACTTGGTCCCACTCCCCAACCTTGATCTTCACATCCTGTAAACATTTTTTCCTCAAGTATTATCCCATTCCCTTTGAAAACTGACAGAATCTTTACAGTGCAGAAGGAAGCCATTCAGCTCGTTGGATCTGCACAGGGCTCTCTGAAAGAACATTCTACCCAAACCCACTCCCCCTGCCTTATCCCCATAACCTTGCATATTCTTTCTTTTCAGAAAGCAATCCAATTCCCTTTTGAATACCTCGATCGAACCTGCCTCCTCCCTCTCAGGAAGTTCATTCCAGACTCCAACCACTCTTTGGGTGCAAAATCTTTTCTCACAACATTCTACTCCTTTTGCCATTATTTTGAATCTGTGCCCTCTAGTTCTTGGTGCTCTCTTGAGAGGGAACAGTTTCTCACTATTTACCCTATCCATACCCCTCAGGATCTTGAATACCTCTAACAAGTCTCCTCTCAGCCTTCCTTTTGCCAAGGAAAACAGCCCCAGCCTCTCCAATCTATCCTCATAGCTACAGCTCTTTAACCCTGGAATCATTCTTGTGAACCTCCTCTGTACTCTCTCCAATATCTTCACATCTTTCTCAAGTACTGCGCCCAGAACTGGACACAGTCTCCAGTTGTCTTATACAATTTCAAGGGTGGTTCATTTCCCATTCCCTTCTCTCAATCTACATCCATTCATATAATATTCCGTTTCCCTTTTTTTGTGACCAGCGTGGATAACCTCACATTCATCCGCATGATATTGCATCTGCCATGCATTTGCCCAGTCACTAAACTTGTCCAAATCACACTGCAGGATCTCTGCATCCTCCTCACAGCTCACCCTCCCACCCAGCTTTGTGTCATCTGCAAATTTGGAGATATTACGTTTAGTTCCATCATCTAAATCATTAGTATATGTTGTGAATAGCTGGAGCACTGATCCCTGCAGCACCCTGCAGATAGGGTGAACGGTGGGAAGCTTTTCCCCAGGTCGGTGGTGACGTTCACAAGGGGTCATAGGTTCAAGGTGAAGGGGGGGAAGTTTAACACAGATATCAGAAGGACATATTTTACACAGAGGGTGGTGGGGGCCTGGAATGCACTGCCAGGCAAGGTGGTGGAGGCGGACACACTGGGAACGTTTAAGACTTATCTAGACAGCCATATGAACGGAGTGGGAATGGAGGGATACAAAAGAATGGTCTAGTTTGGACCAGGGAGCGGCACGGGCTTGGAGGGCCGAAGGGCCTGTTCCTGTGCTGTATTGTTCTTTGTTTTTTGTTAGCACCCCACTAGTCACTGCTTGCCATTTGGAAAATAACCCATTTGTTCCTACTCTTTGTTTCCTGTCTGCCAACCAGTTTTCTACCCAGTTCACTACACCCAATCTCATGTTCTTTAATTTTACGCTCATCTCTTATGTGGGAGTTTATCAAAAGTCTTCTGAAAGTCCAAATAAACCACAGCCACTGGCTCCTCCTAATCAACTCTACTAGTTATATCCTCGAAGATTTATCAAGCATGATTTCCCTTTTGCAAATTTTTTGTAAGTCTTTGCGTGGCACGGTGTTGTGTGACTTGAGTTACTTCAGGAGCAGATGCAATGGACTGGAGGGAGTCACTGTGGAGGGGGCACTGGGGTGTGGATGGGGAAGGTGTATACTGCGATGGGCAGGAAACCTGGAAGTAAGGACAACACTTCACAACAGCATTGTAACTGAGGCAGCTCATTAACATTCACCGTCCAGCGTGCGGCAGCAAGTGAAATCTCAATTCCAGGAATTAAAGGGCCAGTTCAAAGCTGCAGTTTGGAGGAGTTTGGAGTTGCCAAGTAAACAAGAGCACTTGTTTTCAGATTAGATATGTCTGTCTGGAATTCATTAAATAGTGATAGCAGCTCTCTAGCTTTCAACAGCTGCAGGTTTCATGTTTACCCACCATGTCACAAAAGCCTGATTAAATATATCGACAGGAGACCAACATCAGCCTCTGCACGTGCCGGGCAGCTGTGTAATCAAGCCATAGTACCTGTAACCATGTCAACCATCAGAGCTGTAGATAAGACACGTTGGCCTGGATATTTGATTAAAATCCAAAATTGAGCTGGAAAGGGCTATTCAGGTGGTCACAGAAATGATAGTGAAATGGGTGGACAGCTTATTATCATGAGCTCGGTAAGTAATTTTAATTTCCTGCATGTCTTTTTTGGGGGTGTCGTATGGTCTGAAAACTGGGAGCATTGACAGCCCTTAAAGGCAGCCAGCTCCTCCTAAAGTGGAGATGCATTCTGGCCGCAGACACCAAGAAAACCTTGCTGGAGAGGAAATAGTTGGAGGAGGTTTAAGCAGGGCACCAAGACCCTGGTCCATGCAGGCAACAGCTCCACCAAGGAGGTCAATGCCAGGAGCTAAGCTCCCGGAATATGATTGCAAGGTGAAAAGAAATTCAATAAGCTCAGCAGAGTTGCAGAGTTGCCCAGGTAAAAATCTTATCTTTCAGCTGAACTACTCTCTCCTTACATCTATTTTACCTCCAGCCTCGCTACTCACAATGTTCTCCTCCCCCTAAAATCCCCGACAATCATCAAACCACATTTCACACTGCCACCTCCTCCTACTCAGATACTGCACAATTATTTTTCTCACTATTATCACAACTCTGACTTCAAACACCTCACATACTATTGAGGAGAATGTTGCGGTGCTAAAGAGAGAGGATGTTCGAGAGGAGTCAAGGATTAATTCTATTTAGTTAGTGTTAATTAACAATATACTGGATGGAGTTCTCCGGCCATGCTGGTCTAAAAGCTGGAAATTCCCGCCCGACCGTCAATGACATTTCACGTTCTGCGCAACCCGCCCGCTAAAATTCCAGTGGCGGGTGAGATGGGAGAATTCCGGCCATGAGTTTATTCTTCAGATCACTGATTAATGGAAAGATATTGAGGAACAAATTAGCAAGGAATTCAGAAAGGCGCAAGAACAAAATGTTGTGATAATGCTGGACTTTTATGATCCTAATATAGACTGGGATAGTAATAATTTTTATTCGTGGGACATGGGTGTTGTTGGCTGGTCAGCATTTATTGCCCGTCCCTAGTTGTCCTTGAACTGAATGGCTTGTTAGACTATTTCAGAGGGCAGTTGAGGGTCAACCACATTGCTTTGGCTCTGGAGTCACATGTAGGCCAGACCAAGTAAGGAAGGCAGATTTCCTTCTCTATAGGACATTAGTGAACCAGATGGATTTTTCTGACAATCGACAATGGTTTCATGGTTCTCAGTATTTTTTTATTCATTCAAATTCCACCATTTGTCATGGCAGGATTTGAACCTTGGTCTTCAGGATATTGGCTGAGTTTCGGGATTAATAGTCTAGCGATAATGCCACTAGGCTATCGCCTCCCCATAATAGTGTAAAGAGCCGAGTTTAAGAAATGTGTTCAGGAGCATCATCGACATCAATATGCTCCCAGTCCAATGAAGAAGGAGGCAGTAGGTTCTGGGGAATGAGGTGGAGCAGATGTTTGTTGGCGAACATTTAGGAAAAAGTGATCATAGTATCTATGTTACTATGGCAAAGGACAAGGGGCAATCTAGAGTAAAGGCTAATAGGCTGGAGGAAATAGATGTTCGGAGGGAGGATGTCCTGGCAGTTTTAAATAAACTGAAGGTCGATAAGTCCCCTGGGCCTGATGAAATATATCCTAGGATTCTTTGGGAGGCAAGGGATGAGATTGCAGAGCCTTTGGCTTTGATCTTTGGGTCCTTGCTGTCCACGGGGATGGTGCCAGAGGACTGGAGAATGGCGAATGTTGTTCCTCTGTTTAAGAAAGGGAATAGAAATGACCCTGGTAATTATAGACCGGTTAGTCTTACTTTGGTGGTTGGTAAATTGATGGAAAAGGTCCTTAGGGATGGGATTTACGACCATTTAGAAAGATGCGGATTAATCCGGGATAGTCAGCACGGATTCGTGAAGGTCAAGTCGTGCCTCACAAATTTGATAGAATTTTTTGAGGAGGTAACTAAGTGTGTTGATGAAGGTAGGGCAGTTGATGTCATATACATGGATTTTAGTAAGGCGTTTGATAAGGTCCCCCATGGTCGGCTTATGATGAAAGTGAGGAGGTGTGGGATAGAGGGAAAGTTGGCCGATTGGATAGGTAACTGGCTGTCTGATCGAAGACAGAGGGTGGTGGTGGATGGAAAATTTTCGGATTGGAGGCAGGTTGCTAGCGGAGTGCCGCAGGGATCAGTGCTTGGTCCTCTGCTCTTTGTGATTTTTATTAATGACTTAGAGGAGGGGGCTGAAGGGTGGATCAGTAAATTTGCTGATGACACCAAGATTGGTGGAGTAGTGGATGAGGTGGAGGGCTGTTGTAGGCTGCAAAGAGACATAGATAGGATGCAAAGCTGGGCTGAAAAATGGCAAATGGAGTTTAACCCTGATAAATGTGAGGTGATTCATTTTGGTGGGACTAATTTAAATGTGGATTACAGGGTCAAAGGTAGGGTCCTGAAGACTGTGGAGGAACAGAGAGATCTTGGGGTCCATATCCACAGATCTCTAAAGGTTGCCACTCAAGTGGATAGAGCTGTGAAGAAGGCCTATAGTGTGTTAGCTTTTATTAACAGGGGGTTGGAGTTTAAGAGCCGTGGGGTTATGCTGCAACTGTACAGGACCTCGGTGAGACCACATTTGGAATATTGTGTGCAGTTCTGCTCACCTCACTATAAGAAGGATGATTTACCAGGATGCTGCCTGGTTTGGAGGGTAGGTCTTATGAGGAAAGGTTGAGGGAGCTAGGGCTGTTCTCTCTGGAGCGGAGGAGGCTGAGGGGAGACTTAATAGAGGTTTATAAAATGATGAAGGGGATAGATAGAGTGAACGTTCAACGACTATTTCCTCGGGTGGATGGAGCTATTACAAGGGGGCATAACTATAGGGTTCGTGGTGGGAGATACAGGAAGGATATCAGAGATAGGTTCTTTACGCAGAGAGTGGTTGGGGTGTGGAATGGACTGCCTGCAGTGATAGTGGAGTCAGACACTTTAGAAACATTTAAGAGGTTATTGGATAGGCACATGGAGCACACCAGGATGATAGGGAGTGGGATAGCTTGATCTTGGTTTCAGATAAAGCTCGGCACAACATCATGGGCCGAAGGGCCTGTTCTGTGCTGTACTGTTCTATGTTCTATAATTAGTTGGGGAGAGTGAGTTTCAATGAGATAAGACTGGATCTGGCCCAGGTAATCTAGACTCAAAACCTAGCAGACAATATTGTAACAGGTCAATGGACTGCCTTTAAAGAGGAGATAGTACGGATACAGTCAAGGTACATTCCCACAAAGGGAAAAGATTGGAGAGACAAATCCAGAGTTCCCTAAATGACTAAAGAGATAGCGAGTAAGATGAAGCAGACCGAGGGCATATGACAGACTTCAGATTGATAAGTGACAGGCTCAATGAATGGAGAAAGTGCAGAGAGGAAATGGAAAAGAAAATTAGAGGGGTAAAGAGGGAGTATGAGAAGAAACTGGCAGCTAATATATAAGGTAATCCAAAAGTCTTCTATATGCATCTAAATAGTAAAAGGATGGAAAGAGGAGGGGTCGGGTAGATTAGGGACCTAAAAGGGGGTTTACCCACGGAGGCGGGGGCATGGTTGAGATAGGAAATGAACGTTTTGTATCCGTCTTCACTAAGGAAGAAGATGCTGCCAGAGCTGTCATAAAAGAGAAGGGAATTAAGATATTGGATGTAGTAACAATTGATAAAGATGAGGTATTCGAAAAGCTGGTTGAACTTCAAGTGGACAGTTGACAAGTACCCGATCAGATGCATCTGACGATACTGAGAGAACTACAGGTGAAAATAGGAGAGACGCTGGCCAAAATCTTCCAATCCTCCTTGGATAGAGAGGTGGTGGCAGAGGACTGGAGAATTGCAAATGTTTCACCCTTGCTTGAAAAAGGGTGCTTGGGTAAAACTGAGCAACTACAGATCTGTCTGTTTAACCTCAGCAGTGGGAAAGATTGCACAAATGATAATTCAGGAAAAAACTAACAGTCAGTCAATTGAACAAGTTTGGAATAATTAAGGAAAGTGATGAGGTAGCAGAGAGGGGTAACGCTGTTGATGTGGTGTACATGGATTTTCAAAAGGCATTTGATGAAGTGTCACATAACAGGCTTGTCAGCAAAGTTGAAGCCCAAGGAATAAAAATGACAGCATGGATACAAAGTTGCCTGAGAGACAGGAAACAGAGAGTAGTGGTGAGTAGTTCTTTTTCAGACTGGCGGAAGGTTTATAGTGGGATTCCTTGGGTTCAGTGTTAGGATCACTGCATTTCTCTATATATTGATGACCTAGAATTGGGTTTACAAGACACAATTTCAAAATTTTCAGACGCCATAATGCTTGGAAGTATTGTGAATTTTGAGGAGGATAATGATAGAGTTCAAGAGTACATAGACTAGTGGAATACGCAGACACATGAGTTACCCTTTACTGTACATCTCCCCACAAGGCCTCAGACTTCACAGGGTTTGATACTGTGATCTGCTTCTCATTTCATTTTGAGGTTTAGGACGAATTGCACTTTCTCATCGTTGCACAGAAGTGTTTTCCAACTAGATGGTTGTGGAGTTTCTACTTGTTCCTTGGCTCCATCAAGATCTGAATATTCTGTACAAGGGTCCATTGGTTTCCTTCCCAATGATATTGAGGCTCTCTGGTTCATTTTGATATTTCTATGGTCTGTCTCAATTCTATAAGATCTCCAAAGAAGTCATACAGACTCAAAATGTTAACTGTTTCTCTCTTCACAGATGATGCCAGACCTGCTGAACTTTTCCAACATTTTCTGTTTCTGTAAGATCTCAGTTGTGGAGCTTTCTATTACAATCCAAGCTTTCTGTCGATCTTGTATCCACACTCTCTGCCCGGGCTGTAGCATTTTCCAGTTTGTGCTCTGTGCCTGATGTTGAAATTAGAAGCTTGACAGTGTCTTTGTTGCTCCTCACGCTTCCCAACTTTCTCAGGATCATCTGAAGCAATGTCAGGCTGTAGTGTTTGTTATGGAGCTGGAAGCTGTCTTCACATCAATGGTTCTGATGGTGGGAACTGTTTTTTAACAGTGAGGTTTTGTAGTGAAGGAAAGCTAAGTTAATATCTTTGAATTTTTCATCAATTCCGTCACTGCTCAAACTCCTCTTTCTGCTCCTCTGTTAGACTGAGGATATCTGGGTGAACTAGTCACATGCATGAAACCATGTTCCTACACAAAGTTTTGGAACAACTTGTTAGCAAACTGAGGATGAATATCTGACATCACAACGTCCAGGATGCCATGAGTCACAAAGATTCTTCTCCACTATGATATTGTGCCATCTACCCATCTCAAACCATCTGGAGTAGTAATGAATGACAATGATAAAAATTTTGCCTTTGAACTCAAATAAATCCATTCCATTTAAGCAGTTGAAGCACCATGACATATAAGACTATGGACTAAGTGCTAGAAAATGGTGTCTGGTGCTTGATGGCTGGTGCAGACACAATGGGCTGAAGGGCTTCTTTCAGTGTTCTAATCACGTTATGGACCAGATGCTCCCACGGTAGTTAGTGCAAGTGGTTAGCTTTGCTATTTGATATTCTTTTTTAAAAATTAATTCATGGGACGTGGCTGTCACTGGCTGGATCAGCATTGCTGCCCATCCCTAATTGTCCCTGAACTGAGTGGCTTGCTAGGCCAGTTCGGAAGGTAGTTAAGAGTCAACCACATTGCTGTGGGTCTGGAGTCACATGTAAGCCAGATCAGGTAAGGATGTCAGATTTCCTTCCCTAAGGGACATTAATAAATCAGATGGGTTCTCATGATGATCGACAATGGTTTTAGTTCTACCGTGGTGGGATTCAAACCCAAGTCTCCAGAACATTACTCTGTGTCTCTGAATTACTAGCCCAGTGACAATACCACTGTGCACAACCTTCCCCTCTACTCTGCATACATAAAGCAATTTGTGATTAACGCTTCAGTGGAGTGACTGATGCCTGCTGGGTTCTTGTTCTGCATTTCACTGCTCCCACACGATAGCCTGGTAATTATCTGTCCAGCAAGTGTCCTGTTTAACTGAGCTTTTTTTGGTTGCATATATCTCACTATAACCGTATAAACCCAGAATGTAATAGTGACTAATGGACTGATGGGGTATAAACAGGTCGTAACAGTATCAGTGGAGAAGTATAATGGTGAAATCTTTCTTCCTGTAATGAAGCACTTGCTGAATTCACATGTGAGGCAACCATTGACTCGACATGTGAAATTCAGCTGGTGGAATTAAATTCATTCTTGTTTGAATCTGGAATATAAAGCTAGTCTCAGTAATGATGACCATGAAGCTAAAAACCCATCTGGTTCACTGATGTCCTTTAGAGAAGGAAATCTGTCTGACCGACATGTGACTCCAGAGCCACAGCAATGTGGTTGACACTTAACAGTTCTCCAAAATAGTCTAACAATCCACTTAGTTCAAGGGCAATTAGGGATGGGCAAGAAATGCTGGTCGAGCCAGCGATGTCCACATCCTATGAAAAAATAAATCAAATAAAAATCTGACATCAGGCACAAAACAGGATGAATATCGAAGAGACATGAAGACGACAAAAAGTACATCAAAATGGGATTTATTTGAACTGGAATGAGTGAATACCCTTAACATGCTGTGTTTTGTGATGTAGTCCCCTTGAATAACAGCCTTAAACCATCTTTTCTACACAGGCACTTCGATACAAAACATAACTCAAGGACCACCAAAATGTTTCACGCAGTCAGCTAAAGGTGAGTAAGACATTTCTGCACTCTGCTATTGCTGGTGACCATATTGAGCCCCTCAGGGGCTCACAGTTAGTGAGTTACAAGTCAGGAAAGTCTAACATCATAGCAGAGGTACTAATACTACCTTTGGATGCAGACATGGTGAGTATTATGCTTGGAAAGGAGGTCCAGACATTCAGTCAGTTCGTACCGTTATCAAACTTCACATTAATGTCATGTTTAATGTTATCCTGACTCAATTAGTGAATTGCGTCATCAGCAGCCAGTATTTGTACTGCAGCCAAATAAATTGACAGACATTAAATTCAGAGATGATATATCTCACTGTCTGGTGCATGTATATTTATGAAGGTGCAATATAGGAGGGCAGCACGGTGGGATAGTGGTTAGCTCTACCACCTCACAGCATCAGGGACACGGGTTCGATTCTTAGCTTAGGTCACTGTCTGTGCGGAGTCTGCACGTTCTCCCCGTGTCTGCGTGGGTTTCCTCCGGCCGCTCCAGTTTCCTCCCACAGTCTGAAAGACATGCTGGTTAGATGCATTGGCCATGGTAAATTCTCCCTCAGTGTACCCGAACAGGCGCTAGAGTGTGGCGACTAGGGGATTTTCACAGTATCTTCATTGCAGTGTTACTGGAAGCTTACTTGTGACAATAATAAATAAACTTAAACATTGTGTCTTGCCAGATGCTGCCTACCAGGAGATTTTCCCATTGCTTGACAGCTTCATGCATCGACAGGATATCATCACCTGGTCACAATATGTTGATGTTTGCATCAATGGAATTAAGTCAATGGTTGGTAGGAGCTTGTGCATTGACCTGTATCAGTGCAGTCACTCCAAATTGTTTTTTTAATTCATTCATGGGGCATGGACATCACTGGCTGGCCAGCATTTATTGCCCATCTCTAGTTTCCCTTGGTTGGTCCCTCCAAGGGCAGTTGAGGGTCAACCACATTGCTGTGGCTCTGGAGTCACATGTAGGCCAGACCAGGTAAGGATGGCAGATTTCCTTCCCTAAAGGACATTAGTGAACCAGATGGGTTTTTCCGACAATCGACAATGGTTTGATGGTCATCGGTAGATTCTTAATTCCAGATATTTTTTATTGAATTCAAATTTCACCATCTGCTGTGATGGGATTTGAACCCAGGTCCCCAGAACATTAGCTGAGTTTCTGGATTAACTGACTCGCGATAATCCCACTAGGCCATCACCTCCCCACAATTTGGGTGCACTGCAGTATACATAGGGTAGCAATCACTGCCCATAAACATACCTACCAACTTGAATTCCAAGAATATGATTTGCTCAATGGGTGGGATTTTATGGCCTCACTCGAGTGAGACCAGAAATTCCCATCCGAAGTCAATAGCCATTTCCGTTATCTGGCCCTCACCCGCTCCAATTCAGTGGTGGGCGGGACGGCAGAATTCTGGCGAATGTGTTGAAAAGGGAATTGGATTGCTATTTGAAAAGAAAGAATGTGCACGGTTATGGGGATAAGGCAGGGGAGTGGGACTGGGTAGAATATTCTTACAGTGAGCCAGTGCAGACCCAATGGGCTGAATGGCCTCCTTCTGCACTGTAAAGAGTCTGTGATTCTGTGATGCGATGAGATGAGAAGTGAACATCTTGATCGACTGCTCCACACGGGGGTTCGATGGCTGTTACGTGGCATGGCCTTAGCATGTTTCTTTGAACGTCACTCTGAGGTCAGACATCCAATCCCACCCTCTCACTGGTTGCAGGTCATGGCCTGACTCTCACGGATAGATTATATTCTCTTGCCTGAATAAGCTAAATCTAGGATTTGAGCTGCGAAATCATCAATGACCAGAACAAAACTGAGATTGTGTAAAAAAAGAACACCTTGAAATTGAGAGTGTTCCATCACACTCCTGACTTGTGCGTTGTAGATGGTGGAGATGATAGACGTTGGAGAGTCAGGAGGTGAGATACTCGCAGCAGGATTACATTAGGCTTTCATCGATGTTTTGCCTAGTATGTATACCTCAACTAACTTCTCTTTCTCTCTCTCTCTCTGATTTATTTCATCAATACATCTTTGAATGTAGCCATGAGGTGTCTCTGACTCAATGCACCAAATTCCTAAGGTAACATGATGCTTAATTTCATAAAAGCAAATTACTGAATCATTTCCTGTGGGAGCCACTTGTTTATGAGAGTTGCTGTTAAAAAGCACAACCAGAGTGGTTTCTTTACTGGTCTCCAAATATTAAAGATTTATTTTAACAAAATAAAAATATTTTGGCAAACTTCTAATTCGACATTCATCCCACCAATGGGAGATAGATTCAAATTCAGATCCTAAATACAAAAGGACAGTTTGGGGACTCATTCGACCATTCAGTTCACATGCTTGAATTGCTCTTGCATCTGAAGATTCTAGGTATAGCATCAAATATATTCATGGAATGTACTAAAGATATACATCAGTAATATCATCATGTGCTCAAAACCCGACAAGACTGGACAAAGATGGATTTTGTTCTTCATTCTTCCATGGGATGTGGGCATCGTTGGCAAGGCCAGCATTTGTTGTCCATCCCTAATTGCCCTTGAACTGAGTGCTAGGTCATTTCAGAGGGCAGTTAATAGTCAACCACATTGCTATGGATCTGGGGTTAAGCATAAGCCAGACCAAGTAAGGATGGCAGATTTAACTAAAAGGATATAAAGTTTTAAAGTTTATTTATTAGTCACAACTAGGCTTACATTCACACTGCAATGAAGTTACTGTGAAAATCTCCTAGTTGCCATACTCTGGCACCTGTTCGGATAGTAAGAAGTTTAACAACACCAGGTTAAAGTCCAACAGGTTTATTTGGTAGCAAAAGCCACACAAGCTTTCGGAGCTCCAAGCTCCTTCTTCAGGTGAGTGGGAATTCTGTTCACAAACAGAGCATATAAAGACACAAACTCAATTTACATGAATAATGGTTGGAATGCGAATACTTACAACTAATCAAGTCTTTAAGAAACAAAACAACGTGAGTGGAGAGAGCATCAAGACAGGCTAAAAAGATGTGCCTTGTCTCCAGACAAGACAGCCAGTGAAACTCTGCAGGTCCAGGCAACTGTGGGGGTTACAAATAGTGTGACATGAACCCAATATCCCGGTTGAGGCCGTCCTCATGTGTGCGGAACTTGGCTATCAGTTTCTGCTCAGCGACTCTGCGCCGTCGTGTGTCACGAAGGCCGCCTTGGAGAACGCTTACCCGAATATCAGAGGCCGAATGCCTGTGACCGCTGAAGTGCTCCCCAACAGGAAGAGAACAGTCTTGCCTGGTGATTGTCGATGTCGTGTGTCGCGAAGGCCGCCTTGGAGAACGCTTACCCGAATATCAGAGGCATGGGGAATACCTGTTCGGATACACAGAGGGAGAACTTAGCATGGCCAATGCACCTAACCAGCACATCTTTGGACTGTGGAAAGAAACCGGAGGACCCAGAGGAAACGGGGAGGAGGTGCAGGCTCCGTGCAGACCCGGTAATCGAACCCGGGTCCCTGGCGCTGTGAGGCAGCAATGCTAACCACTGTGTCACCGTGCCAGGTGGAATGGGCAGTAAAGTGCAGTTGGATTTTAACACAGAGAAGTGTGATGTAGTGCATTGAGGGAGGTCAAACAGTTATACGGAATACACAATAAATGGGAATATACTAAGAGGGATCGATGAAGTGAGAGATCTTGGCGTGCAAGTACACAGCTCCCTAAAGGCAGCAGTTGAAGTAGACATGGGCCAGGATTCTCCCAAAAAAATTCTAAGTGCTGAATTTGCGTAAAAACGGGAATAACACCTGTTGGTTTTTTAGCGGGATTTTCATTATGAATCTCCTACACTTTGAGCACTTCAGGGTGCCTCAGGGAGATTCACGCTGAAAATCTGGGGACGGGGCCTATTCCTGCTGGAGAGGCCGGCATCATAGCACTGAGAGGGCCACTATCAGCACCTATCTGTCAGCGCTGAGATCAGCGCATGTGCAGTGGCCCTGTACTGCCGGCCTCCCAATCGCTGGCCAGCCCTGTGACACCGCAACACTGCCCCGCTGACCTCCCCCATGCCCAATCGCTGGCTTTCCTGATGTCTCCGGGCTAGCCCCAACACCCACTCCCCGGCCTGTCTCGATCTCCCACCAGCACCCTCCAGCAGTCCCGATCTCCTGACCCCCCCCCCCCCCCACCTCCTCCCCCCCCCACCACCGGCAATCCTGAACCCCTGCCACAGCGCCGATTCCCTCCGAACCCCAATCACCATCCCCGATCGCTGCCCTGCCTCCTACTGCCACTGATTCCAAGTGCAGAGTGGGACCCCCCCTGCCCCGCTCCCAAGGCCCTATCCCAATAGGCCCTGCCCCACTGGCCCAGCCCCACGATACTGCCTGATGCCACTTTGCACCTTGGGCAGTGCCAGGGGGCCAGACTGGTACTGCCAGGCTGGCAATGCCCTGGGGGCACCCCCCTTTTACCCCCGACCTCCTGGGGGCCTCCATGATTCCCCCCTTAACTCCAGTGGGGTCGGGCCGCCAGTTGTAAACCTCGCTGGAGTGAACCACTCCTGCTGGAGGGGGAGAGGCTTGGGTGCCCATAGGCTAGCATGGACAAATGGGCCTTTAGACCTCCTTCTGTGCTCTAACCTTTCTATGGTTCTAGCTCCTTCTCTAAAAGGAGACGGGGGAGGTGCCGGAGGATTGGAGGATTGCAGATGTGGTTCCTATTTTCAAGAAGGGGAATAGGGATAGCCCCGGAAATTACCGACCGGTGAGTCTAACCTCAGTGGTTGGTAAGCTGATGGAGAAGATCCTGAGGAACAGGATTTATGAGCATTTAGAGAGGTTTAGTATGCTCAAGAATACTCAGCATGGCTTTGTCAAAGGCAGATCGTGCCTTACGAGCCTGGTGGAGTTCTTCGAAAATGTGACTAAACACATTGACGAAGGGAAAGCAGTAGATGTGGTTTATATGGATTTTAGCAAGGCGTTCGATAAGGTTCCCCCATGCGAGGCTTCTAGAAAAAGTGAGAGGGCATGGGATCCAAGGGGCTGCTGCCCTGTGGATCCAGAACTGGCTTGCCCAAAGGAGGCAGAGAGTGGGTAGAGATGGGTCTTTTTCTAAATGGAGGTCGGTCACCAGTGGTGTGCCCCAGGGATCTGTTCTGGGACCCTTGCTGTTTGTCATTTTCATAAATGACCTGGATGAGGAAGTGGAGGGATGGGTTGGTAAGTTTGTCGACGACACGAAGGTTGGTGGGGTTGTGGATAGTCTGGAGGGATGTCAGAAGTTACAGAGGGACATAGATAGGATGCAAGACTGGGCGGAGATGGACTTCAACCCAGATAAATGCGTAGTGGTCCATTTTGGCAGGTCGAATGGGATGAAGGAGTACAATATAAAGGGAAAGACTCTCAGTACGGTAGAGGGTCAGAAAGACCTTGGGGTCCGGGTCCATAGGACTCTGAAATCGGCCCCGCAGGTGGAGGAGGTGGTTAAGAAGGCGTATGGTGTGCTGGCCTTTATCAATCGAGGGATTGAGTTTAGGAGTCCGGGGATAATGATGCAGCTATATAAGACCCTCGTCAGACCCCACTTGGAGTACTGTGCTCAGTTCTGGTCGCCTCATTATAGGAAGGATGTGGAACAGATTGAAAGGGTGCAGAGGAGATTTACAAGGATGTTGCCTGGATTGCGTGGCATGCCTTATGAGGATAGGCTGAGGGAGCTCGGTCTTTTCTCCTTGGAGAGACATAGGATGAGAGGAGACTTAATAGAGGTATATAAGATGTTGAGAGGCATAGATCGGGTGGACTCTCAGAGGCTTTTTCCCAGGGTGGAAATGTCTGCTATGAGAGGACACAGGTTTAAGGTGCTGGGGGATAGGTACAGGGGAAATGTTCGGGGGAAGTTTTTCACACAGAGGGTGGTGGGCAAGTGGAATCGGCTGCCGTCAGTGGTGGTGGAGGCAAACTCAATAGGGTCTTTTAAGAGACTCCTGGATGAGTACATGGGACTTAATAGGATGTAGGGTTATAGGTAGGCCTAAAAGGTAGGGATATGTTCGGCACAACTTGTGGGGCCGAAGGGCCTGTTTTGTGCTGTAGTTTTTCTATGTTTCTATGAAGCAGATAGATTTTACAGCAATGGTGTGATGGTCACCAAACTTTTCAAGATTTCCAGATTTATTAATTGAATTTAAATTCCTTCCTGTCGTGGCAGGATTTGAACCCAGAGCATTACCTTGGGCCTCTAGATTACGAGATGAGTCACATTGCAGTTGTGGGAGTTTGCTGTATGCATTGACTGCTGTGTTTCCTACATTACAGCAGTGACTACAATTCAAACATCCTTCATTAGCTGGAAAGTAGAATAGGACAAATGCAGGTCATGAAAGGCGTTGAACAAATGCATGTTTTAAAATCTCCAACCTCTGATTATGTTCACCTGACCCTTATATACTCGCCCTTTAAGGATTGACTATGTGTGGGCATGGGCAAAATAAGACCATCATAGACGGATTGTGATGGTTCCCATATGTGGCATCTGTCCTGGCACATGATCTAGGTTTACGCTCAGAAACAAAGCACTTGAGAGTATGCCAGCGGAGAAAACTAGCCCATCGAAACATCTCCAATGAAGTAATCAACATCTTTAGAATCATAGGATCCTAAAATGGTACAGCATAGAAGGCCATTCAGTCCATCCAGCCTATTCCAACATTGTAAGTTACCCCAGTCCAACGCCGGCATCTCCACATCATGTCTATTCCAACATTCACAGGAACATACAAATTTAGAGCAGGAGAAGGCCATTTGGTCCCTCGAGCATGTTCTACCGTTCAATTAGATCTGAATCTGATTGTGGCCCCAACACCACTATCCTGCAAACCCCTTTTGACTCCCTTGTTAGTCAAGAATCAACATCTGCCTTAAAATCACTCATTAGCCCTGCCTCTACTGCTCTCCGGGTAAAAGAGGTCCAGACCCACAGCCCTCTGAGAGAAATAAATTCACCTCATTTCCATCTCCGTCTGGGGGATCTCGTATTCGTAAACTCTGCTCCTTCACTCTGGTCTCTTCCACAAGCGAAAACATCCTTTCAGCATCCGCCTTGTCAAGCCCCTCTGAAATCCTCGCTGATCTGAATCTTAACTCCATCCGCCTGCCTTGCCACAATCTTTTTATCCGCTTGTCTAGCAAATATCTACCAAACTCAGATTGAAAACTGATAATTGAGCTGACGTCTGTTGCTTTTTGTGGGTGAGAGTTCTGCACTTTCCCCATCCTTTGTGTAATTAACTGTTTGCTCACATTTCTCCTGAACCGTCTGGCTCAGGTTTGAGGTCCTCGCTGGACTATTCAACCAGCAGAAAAGCCTTCTTTCTATCTACCCCATGAGTTCCTTTCAAATTCCTGAAACTTCACTCACGCCATCCCATAAAACCTTCAGGGAAACCAGCCTAGTCAATGTAATCTCTCCTCATAATTGATCCCTTCTGTTAACATCTGGTGAAATGCATTATATTTCTTCTGAGGCCAATCTGTTCTCTCTAAATTGCAGCAGCCAGGACTGTAAGCAGTTCATTAGATGTGCTCTAACAGGGTTTACAGCCAGGATGTCATTTATTCAGCAAAACTGAACAGAGATTGATTCATGCAGGATTGAGTGACAAGAATGCAAGATATCAGTTTTTCCTGAATCTTGCATGCTGCAACAGACCCTGAGTGTAGCTGTAAAACTGGTCTGGCAGGATTGTAAGACCGATAGGCCAAACTACCTCCTCCAGCCCTGCAGGCTTTGACCTGCATTTAGATGAAAGTCCTGATTTGACCTGCGACGCATGCATGCACATCTAGATGACTCCAAAACAATAATAACCTCCTGTCTTAGTTTGCCATTTTTTAGCCAATATTCCCAACCAAACAAAAAATTTAAGCACTGGAAGTTGATTTTTGATAAACATTTAAGAAAAATATTGAAACGAAATATTGAAACGAAAGGCCAGGGAACACTGAGCAAGTCTGGCAGCATCAGTGGCAGAAGGCAGTTAGAATGCAACACCAAATATGGTTTGCGACATAGTCCTTTTGTTTGAAAAAGTCCAAACACACACAATTTGGGCAGGTTTGTAATTTGCTCAAAACCCATTCACTTCACAGGGTTAAAAATAGACCAACGTCTTTGAGTAATAAACATACAGACAAAGAAACAAGATTACCCATATTCCTCAGGTAGACAGTTGACCACCCTTGATCCTATTCTGACTCTCTCTATAAACTGTGAAGGAAAACTTTATAGGCCATCTGTCATGAACATTGTCATTGCTGATTCATTCTGGCAAGGCAAGTTTTATCTGATTTGATTTTGATTTGATTTATTATTGTCACATATCTTAGCATACAGTGAAAAGTATTGTTTCTTGCGCACTATACAGACAAAGCATACCGTTCATAGAGAAGGAAAGGAGAGAGCGCAGAATGTAGTGTTACAGTCATAGCTAGAGTGTAGAGAAAGATCAACTTAATGCAAGGTAGGTCCATTCAAAAGTCTGACAGCAGCAGGGAAGAAGCTGTTCTTGAGTCAGTTGTACGTGACCTCAGACTTTTGTATCTTTTTCCCGACGGAAGAAGGTGGAAGAGAGAATGTCCGGGGAGCATTGGGGTCCTTAATTATGCTGGCTGCTTTGCTGAGGCAGTGGGAAGTGTAGACAGAGTCAATGGATGGGAGGTTGGTTTGCGTGATGGATTGGGCTACATTCACGATCTTTTGTAGTTCCTTGTGGTCTTGGGCAGAGCAGGAGTCATACCAAGCTGTGATACAACCAGAAAGAATGCTTTCTATGGTGCATCTGTAAAAGTTGGTGAGAGTCGTAGCTGATGTGCCAAATTTCCTTAGTTTTCTGAGAAAGTAGAGGTGTTGGTGGGCTTTCTTGCCAAAACAGAACTGCAAACTCCACTGCCCCATGCAACAACATGGCCCCACTGTGGAAGAACTCATGCATCCAGAGTCGAGCTCCTCAGTCATCTGAAATCTCACCAAGCCTGATGAACATCATCCTCAATTTTAAGAGACCATCATCGACGACACCACAAGAGTAGTGGCCAATCTGCTGCAGTCATTCATTCATATGTTGCTTTATTGGACCATATGTTAGAGCTTCTTAACAGAAAGACTGGCTGCAAATTACATAATCAAGAGACAGGACCTTGTTGAACCCCTAGGGCTGCAATGTACCAGAGCAATGGAAATACATTTTGCATATTGGTGTGCAGTACCAGTGTTCTCTACTTAAACTCATTAAAAGACCCATTAAGATACACAATAAGAGGGTCAGCACGAGAGAACATAGATTTAAAATAATTGACAAAAGAATGAGAGGAAAGATGAGGAGATATTACATTATTTAGCAAGTTATTGTGATCTGGAATGTGCTGCCTGAAAAGCAGTGGAAGCAGATTCAATCATAACTTTCAAGTGGGAATTGGAAAAATGGTTGAGGAGGAAAAATTTACAATCTATGTAGTAAGAGTAGGAGTGTGAGACTAATTGGTAAGCACATTCAAAGAGCTGACACAGACACAAAGGGCTGAGTGGTCTCCTGTTCTGTAAGATCCTACATGCTAAGTGCAGCCTCCAAGAATCACTCCAATGAAAAAGAGTTGTAATGAGATAATAAAAATGGAGGCAAAATTTAAAAATGGGAAAACATCTAAGATCAAACCTGACCTAGTCTGGGTTTTGAAAATACCTGCCCCTTTTCATGTTTGCTTGGGGCATGTAATGTGTCAAAAGTATTTCTGTCTGTCCATTGTGTTTAAATCCCTCCATGGCCTCTCATCTCCCTATCTCTGTAATCTCCTCTAGCCCCACAACCCTGCCCTAATTCCTGTCCCTTGTACATCTCCAATTTTAATTATTCCATCATTGGTGGCATGTGCTCAGTTTCTCAATCCACAAGCTCTGGAAATCCCTCCCTAAACTTCTCCACCTCTCCATCTCACTTCCTTCCTCGAAGATACACTTTAAAACATTGGTTTTGATCATTTTGGTCATCTGATCTAATATCCCTTATATGATTAAGTGTTATTCTTTGTTTCATAATGCTCCCATAAGCGCTAGAGAGATGTAAATTGTTGTTGTTGTCTGACAGCAGCACATTATTGTCCTGCGTACGTGCTGCGTGGTCTAGGTAGGACATCGTGATTGGCGCAGGCTTAGTGGACCAAAGGGCCTTTACCTATGCTGTACTGTTCTTTGTTCTTTGTGCTATCATGTTAGCTTGGATCAGGCTGTAGTGCATTGCTTCTGAGTGAGAACTTTGCGGGCTTAAGACCCGGATATGACTCATAAAACTGGTGCTCAAGCACCGAGGGGGTACTTGATTGTCATGGGTTTGCATGTGCTACTAAATAAAGGTCAAGGAAGTGTGGAGAAATTGCGCCTGTTCTAGCCAATATTCTCTCTGGAATATTCGTGTTAGAAAACAGCTTGACTTCTCATACACTCCTTTGCTCTGTGTAACACTTTACTGATGCAGAATATTTTATTCTCTTAACAACAGTCAGCATAGCTCAAAATTGTTTTAACGGCATGAGGAGTTATATGTGCTGACTGATGTTTTATTTTCTGTCATATTTCCAAATCTATAATAAATGATTCTTTAACATAATAAGGGTAAAATCTTTGAGTTCCCAAATATTTAATCAATTAATTTTAGTATGATAAGCTACTTTTGGGGGGGAATGGATTGGGCTTTACTGCCTTAACTCCCAAAATGATAGAAGGATGATATTGCCTCCTAATTTATTTTATTTATTAGTGTAGCAAGTAGGCTTGCATTAACAATGAAATGAAGTTACTGTGAAAATCCCCTAGTCGCCACACTCCACCGCCTGTTCGGACACACGGGGGGCTGAATTTCGCGCGGCCAATGCACATAACCAGTATGTCTTTTGGACTGTGGGAGGACACACACAGACAATGGGGAGAATGTGCAGACTCCGCACAGACAGTGACCCAAGCCGGGAATTGAACCTGGGCCCCTGGCGTTGTGAGGCAGCAGTGCCAATCCTGCGAAAGTGCTGATCCTGCTTCTAATTGCAATGATTACTAACATTGGGGTGCAGTGGCAAGAAGAGAGAATCGGACACATGGTTTGCTTGTGGCAAAAAATAATATATAGTACAAAAGACACTTTCTGGTGTTGCAGCACCAGCCACATGCAATCCAATATTGTTTCATCCTGAAAATGATCCGTGGGTGACTCGCATTGACTCATAAATCAATAGAATTTACAAATATTAACCCAGTATTAACTGAAATCACTGTTTGGAGATTACACCTTTCTGCAGTTGCTATTTGGTTCAGAAATTGTGCATTGTATAAATCAATCTTCAGAGGAAATCACTTTCAATCGACCTCCTTTGAGATGGCATAGTTCGCCATTGTGGTCAATCAGTATGAAAGAAAAGTCAATATTCGTTAATTCCTGACTGCAATAACAACTTTAAGTTTATAGTTCATAATCCACCTGCTCTGCATTCAAGATAACTAATCAAATACAAACCATCATAAATGTATTGTTCTTGGGATTTGGATGGTTCTGATTGCACATTAATATTTCTGAACTTTATTAGAAATAATGAAACTAACTCACATTTCTCTCCAGAAAAATATGGAATAAAAATAGAACAATTCAATTATTTCTTGACCCTGTATTTTTCTTATTACATAGCCAGATTGTACAACTCACTAAAACACAATAACCCACAACCCTTTCCCTGAACCTTAAGCTTCCCACCATCCAGCTTTGACACAAGAGTTGGAATTCTCTGGCCTTTCAAACCCCACTGCCGCTGCCAGCAAGAATGGAAAATTTGGTGCTCTGTTAACTGCAGCGGGACAAGATAATCCCAGCTGTCGGCAAGGCTGGAGAGTAGTCGGATTTGGTGCTAAGAATGCTTCAACCACTCCCTGTGGAAGCGAGTTCCACATTCTCAGCACTCTCTGGGTAAAGAGGGTAAAGAGGTTTCTCCTGAATTTCTGATTGGATTTATTGCTGCCTTATATTGATGGCCCCAATTTTTGTCTCTCCTACAAACTGAAACATCTTCCCCACATCTATCATATTGAACAATTCATAAATGTCAAAGATCTTAACAGATTACCTGTTAAATTTCCCTTTTCAAGACAATAGAGCCCCAGCATTTGCAGCCCTTCCTCAGAAATATATTCTGTTAGTTCCAGTATCACCCCTGTATAGTTATGTAGTAGGTATAATACAATTTATGGTCTACTGATCTGTAAGTTAGCCTCTTTAAGGGTGGCATGGTGGCATTGCTGCCTCAGGCGCCAGGGTTCAATTCTGGCCTTGAGTGACTATGTGGAGTTTTTACCTTCTCCCCGTGTCTGCGTGGGGTTCCTCCGGGTGCTTCGGTTTCCTCCCACAGTCCAAAGATGTGTAGGTTAGGTGGATTAGCCATGGTAAATGTGTGGGGTTACAGGGATAGGGTGGGGCTTGGGCCCGGGAGGATGCTCTTTTGGAGAATCAGTGAAGATTCGATTGCCTGATGGTCTCCTCTACACTGTAAGGATTCTAGGTTCGAATTCTTTGATCAATTGTTAGATCTATTTCGCATATTAGTACCAATAACTTATAGTTTAAAGTTTATTTATTAGTGTCACAAGTAGGCTTACATTAACACTGCAATGAAGTTACTGTGAAAATCCCCTAGTCGCCACACTCCAGTGCCTGTTCGGGTACACTGAGGGAGAAGTTAGCATGGCCAATGCACCCTAACCAGCACATCTTTCAGAATGTGGGAGGAAACCGGACTACCCGGAGGAAACCCACGCAGACACGGGGAAAATATGCAGACTCCGCACAGACAGTGACCCAAGCCGGGAATCGAATCTGTGTCCCTGGTGCTGGGAGGCAGCAGTGCTAACCGCTGTGCCACTGTGCTGCTTTGAGAAATGGATCACAATATACTTCAATGTTGTGTGGCATTCTTAATTCATCACTACATAATATTGTTCACATATAACTGTAGCTAATGATTTTCAAAATGTTACCCAGTTAAACACCAGTTTGGAAGGACAAAGCCTTGCTGAGAATTTTCACAGGTTAAATGCACCACATCTTGTTCATCCATTACCTCTGTGCTTGTGGATTTACATCAGCTCCAAGTCTGACATTGCCTTGAGTTTAAAATTCGCATCCTTGCTTTCAAACTCCTCCATAGCCTCACAGCCACCCCACTATCTTTGTAACCTCCTCCAGCTCTGCAAGCTCCTGAGATATTTGAGTTCTTCCAAGTCTGATTGGAATTGCTTCACCATTGGTGGCCGTGACTTCAGCTAACTGGGCCTAAAATGCTAAATCCCTTCCTCAACCTCTTTGCCCCCCTAGCTCTCCCTCCTCCTTAAGATGCTGGTTACAAACAACCTCTTTGACCTTGCTTTTGGTCTCCTAATATCTCCTTGTGAATTAGGTCAGGCTTACATCATCTACTGTACTTCCCAATGGGAGTCCTGAGCCCACAGGGGCAAACAACAAGACTGCACCCTACTGTTGCTGGCCAATTAAGAGGCTGCGGCTGGGAGCACCAACTTGGCACCTCTGCAGGCTTGGTAGTGCCACTGATTGAGGTGGTCACTGCTGAGCCTGCAGGTAGAAGGAGAGTGCATTTCCATATTGAGGTGCCCTTAGAGGGACAGTAAGTGAGTCATGGGTGTCCAAGGGTGATTGGCGGGGTGATCCCTCCTCGTGCCAGATTTGGGGCCAGGCATGGCGGGCCCCTCTGAGCGGAAGGGAAGGCTTCCCCCATCCCCAGTTCCCAGGAACCGGTGGCAGGCTGCCTCGAAATGACTGATGGTCTCTCCACACATGATGGCAGCCATTCTGATTCATGTATAATCCAGGCAGCCCGGTACAATGCCTGTCAACAGGGCACTGAATTGGATGATCTGGCTGTCTGACTTCAGTTGCTGTTGTCCCATTGCTGGGAATATCCGCTGGTGGCAGAAACACATTGGACTTCTTTTCCAATGGCCATTTATCACCCTTCCCCCTCCCTACCTCTCTCCATTGGGCTTGTAACATTCTGCTGTCAAATTTTGTCTTATAATCACTCCCTATGAAGTGCCTTGGGAAGTTTTAATGTGTTGAAGGTAAATATATTCCTTTTATTCATTCATGGGATGTGGACGTTGCTGACTGAGCCAGCCTTTGTTGCCCATCTCGAATTGCTCTTGTACTGAGTGACTTGCAAGGCCATTTCAGAGGACATTGCTGTGGGTCTGGAGTCACATGTAGGCCAGACCAGGTAAGGATGGCAGATTTCATACCCTAAAAGGCATGAGCAATCAGCAATGGTTTTGTGGTCATGATTAGACTTTCAAATTCAACCATCTGCTGTGGTGGGATTTGAACCTGAGTTTTCAGAACATTACCCTAGATCTCTGGATTACGAGTTTAGTGACAATACCACCACAGCACCACTTCCTTCCAATGCAAGTGGTTATTTCATTAAAACATAAAGAAACATATTCACACAGAATTGATTTTGTTGAAATTCTTGTATTGTCTGTCTGTTATGTTATGTATCATTTTCTGATTCTAAAATCTTGATTACTGTACTCCCAAAACAAATCATTGTTCCCACTGCCCAAAATAAGACTTTGCATCTGAAATACCCTCATATTCAATTTTTTGTTTATAATTGATGCTGTGATCCCACATCGGGAGAGAATTTGAAATCTTTGATTTTGAGTTGATTTGATTTATGATCACATGATCACATGTATTGGGATACAGTGAAAAGTATTGTTTCTTGCGCGCTATACAGACAAAACAAACCGTTCATAGAGAAGGAAACGAGAGAGTACAGAATGTAGTGTTACAGTCATAGCTAGGGTGTAGAGAAAGATTAACTTAATGTGAGGTAGGTCCATTCTTTACGAAAGAACTATATTTTCTTGACACTCTTAAAGCAGTCACATTTCTGGCTTTTCCTTCAATTGGCCAATCAGCAATGTGGTAGTAGAATAAGCTAACAACTGCCTGAATCTGATTTTACTGACAAACTTCAACAAATATATTTCAGCTCATCCTCGATACGTAAAAATATCTCTGATTTTTACCTTTCACGTAAAAATACGCCTAAAATATTCATACCCAGGCAAACATTACCAAGTTCATAAAGAAAAACAAAATTAGCACGATCGATATAATTAATACAAATTTTAACCATTGACTTTGATATAAATGTTGTATCTCAGCATCAACATTTTACTTATAAGAGGAGTTTTTATTGGGGCTCTGTAAGGATTTAAGGTTTCCCACTCTAAGGACCTATAGACATGAACAAATACTGATTGAAAAGCAGTGGAACATGAAATGACTGATGGCTGGAATTCCAAGCATCTTTTGAGAAGCCGACACAAGTAGGATATTTGATCCGCACACAATCTGACGAATCTAAGATTTGTGTAGACACAGCTCCAGGCTGACGTTCGCTCCCAGTTTAGAGAGAATAGCTGAGATTACAATTCTGCTGGTATACAAAGTGATTTCAGACTAATTGTTCAGTCAATTCTGAGTCAGAGAATCATGGATTCAAGTTTCCTCCCAGGAATTTTGTACCAAACCTAGGCTGGCACTCCCATTGCAGTGCTGAGGGAGTGCTGCACTGTCAGAGCACCAATACTGAGGGAGTGCTGCACTGTCAGAGCACCAATACTGAGGGAGTGCTGCACTGTCAGAGCACCAATACTGAGGGAGTGCTGCTGGGGTCCTCCAACACTGTAGCATTCCCTTAGTAATGAACAACAGTGTCCACCTAGATTTCAGGTTTCTGCAGTGGGACATGAACCTGGTGATTCAGAGGTGAGACTGTTATCAGTGGAAGGAAAACTGATGCCACTAATGTCCATTTAAACAGACAGCGTGTCTCCTCATTTTTAAATCTCACCTGAAAGACAGTTCTAACAACCATGTAGCAATCTCTTAAAATATCAGTGTAAGATTACTGGCTGAACTTTCCTAGCTCATTGACGATGGGCTGGGAAGTGGGAGAGCTGGCAATATGGCAGGAGTAGGTATCCGCAGGTCAGCCTAACATCTTCCCACCAGCACGGCATATTGCCAACAGAGGAAACCAGAGGAAAAGCAGAGCAGCAAGACTGGCCACAGGCATCCAATTGAGACAATTAATTGCCCAATTAAGAGCCTCTTTCTAAACTCGCTCCAGCAGGTATTGTGTCCATGCCAAAGAACATACGACAGCTTGGGCAGCCTCCCAGCAGGTTCCTGAAGAGGTAATCCTCCTTAATGGGATCCCAAGTGGCAATGGGTAAACAAATCCTCCTCTCAATTACCAGGGCCTGTTTGCCTAGCGCCAACTACCATCCCCCCGCCCCCCCCCCCCCCCCCAACCCCCACTAAAAAAAAGCTCACCTCTCTTTGAGGCTGCCTGGGCATTGAAGCACCCTTTCCTTGATGATGCAGCAAATGTATTTGCTCTGGATTATTTTATTTCTGTCCTATGTGAAATCGACACGGTGGCACAGAGTGGTTAGCACTGCTGCCTCACAGCGCCAGGGACCTGAGTTCGGTTCCTGTCTTGGGTCACTGTCTGTGCAGAGTCTGCACGTTCTCCCGTGTTTTCGTGGATTTCCTCCGGGTGCTCCGGTTTCCTCCCACAGTCCAAAAGACATGCTGGTGTGGCCAATCATGCCATCTAAGATGGTGGTTTGCAAGAGCATGCTGGGATAATTGGACAAGTGCTGGAACATACAGGCTGCAGCTGCAGGAGCTAGAATACACAGGATATGGGCCATCTCCAGGACAAAGGAAACTTTCTGGTCAAACTGGATTGTTTACCAGACATAGGGGCGCCTTAACCCCTTATTTGGGAGGGAGGTATGTGACCTATGTGCCCCCAGTACCTACAGACATGGCCTTTGGGGACACACCCAGAGATTGGTGTGGCAGCACCTAATTGGACTCTATCGATCAGGGCAATCAAGTCCTGATCGATTGATTGGCAATGGCCGAAAGGGGCGTGAAAATTAATGGTGTATAAAGGGTGCTACGCAACAAAAGAATCTCTCTCTCTGACCCCACGAACGAGCAACAACAATGGTGACCATTGCCAGCAACGACCAGCACGAGGAGAGCCACCACACCCGAGAAGGAAGGAAGACCAGAGCCAGAGTATCAGACCAGACCAAAGGACCAGACTACGCAAAGGACTACAGAGACCAACGCACAGATAAAGGCCTATATCGGCTTGGGTACTTGCCAGTCACACAAAAGTTATGTCAAGGTCTAGTACTGGATTTGAACTTTAGTATTTCTGTAAGATAAGTTGGTTGGGTGGGTGATTATTGATTGTGTGTGTAAATAAATATTGTTGTACTAACAAGAAGTCTACTCGCAATTCTTTGTCCACCATATAAAGGTTAAAACAGACTGTGCGGCGGACACAACACTGGTTAGGTGCATTGGCCATGTTAACTCCTCCCTCAGTGCACCAGAGCAGGTGCTGGAGAGTGGTGACTAGGGGATTTTCACCATAACTTCATTGCAGTGTTAATGCAAGCCTACTTGTGACAATAATAAATAAACTTTAAAAAAACTTTTTAAAACTTTATCATAGAATGGTTACAGCACAGGAGGAGGCCCTGATGGGGTTGGCAGCTGTGCAGAGTGGACTGCCATCCTTGAAGCAGCCTGGCTGCTGCCCAGCAAATTGCTGCCCAGCATGCTGCCGCTTGCTGGAACAGCGTCTGCCAAAATCACAGAATTGTTGCAGTGCAGAAGGAGGCCATTTGGCCCGCTGTGTCTATATCAGCTCTCCAAATGAGCAATTCACTTTGTGCCATGCCCACGTTTTCACCCCATAACCCTGCACATTCTTCCTTTTCAGATTACAGTTTCATCCCTTCTTCAATGTCACGATTAAATCTGACTCCACCTCATTCTCAGGCAACACATTCCAGATCCTAATCGCTCACATTGTGACGACATTTCTCCTCGTGTCACCATTGCTTCTTTTACAATTTTCCTAAATCTGTGCCCTCTGGTTTTTGAATCTTCCACCAATGGGAACAGTTTCTCCCTATTTACTCCATCCAGACCTCTCATGATTTTGAACACAAAGAACAAAGAACAGTACAGCACAGGAAACAGGCCCTTCGGCCCTCCAAGCCTGTGCCGCTCCTTGGTCCAACTAGACCAATCGTTTGTATCCCTCCATTCCCAGGCTGCTCATGTGACTATCCAGGTAAGTCTTAAACGATGTCAGCGTGTCTGCCTCCACCACCCTACTTGGCAGCGCATTCCAGGCCCCCACCACCCTCTGTGTAAAAAACATCCCTCTAATATCTGAGTTATACTTCGCCCCTCTCACCTTGAGCCCGTGACCCCTCGTGAACGTCACTTCTGATCTGGGAAAAAGCTTCCCACCGTTCACCCTATCTATCCCCTTCATAATCTGGTACACCTCTATTAGATCTCCCCTCACTCTCCGTCTTTCCAGGGAGAACAACCCCAGTTTACCCAATCTCTCCTCATAGCTAAGACCCTCCATACCAGGCAACATCCTGGTAAACCTTCTCTGCACTCTCTCTAACGCCTCCACGTCCTTCTGGTAGTGCGGCGACCAGAACTGGATGCAGTACTCCAAATGTGGCCTAACCAGCGTTCTATACAGCTGCATCATCAGACTCCAGCTTTTATACTCTATACCCCGTCCTATAAAGACAAGCATACCATATGCCTTCTTCACCACCTTCTCCACCTGTGTTGCCACCTTCAAGGATTTGTGGACTTGCACACCTAGGTCCCTCTGTGTTTCTATACTCCTGATGACTCTGCCATTTATTGTATAACTCCTCTCTACATTATTTCTTCCAAAATGCATCACTTCGCATTTATCCGGATTAAACTCCATCTGCCACCTCTCCGCCCAATTTTCCAGCCTATCTATATCCTGCTGTATTGCCCGACAATGCTCTTTGCTATCCGCAAGTCCAGCCATCTTCGTGTCATCCGCAAACTTGCTGATTTCATCAGTTACACCTTCTTCCAAATCATTTATATATACACCTCGATCAAATCTCCTCAGTCTTCTCTTCTCCAAGGAAAACAGTTCCAACTTCTCCAATGTAATAGCGCGGCACCCCTTGAGCAACGTCAAGACACCTCAGGCTTTATTACGAACAAAAGGTATTTATTGATAAGGAGAAGTCAGTTACAGGGGATTGCAGCCCATTGCTACCTTACATATTGACTCGATGGCTGCTCGATGATTCTGCACGAAAGAGGACTTCATCCTCCAGGATGATCAACGCTCTCCATTCCCATTGGTTCCTCAAGCCAGGTGACCCTCTTTTGCTGTGCTGTCTTAAAGAGACAGACACCACACTCACTACACCAATCAATGCAGGTAACTGAAGCTTCCCATCCGTCAAACAATTCTCATGTATCTTTTCTGTACTAACCTTCCGGTTCCAGTGCTGGGACTTCCAACTCGTAAGAAAAAATCAGCCCTAAATTTTGAAGAGTTGGATTGGGGATTAAACGTCGGTCTTCTGCCTTAAAAATGGGAGCACTTCCAGCTCAGCCTTGCCCTTATAGCACTGCTACCTCACAGCATCAGGGACCAAGGTTCGATTCCCGGCTTGGGTAACTGCATGTGTGGAATCTGCATATTCTCCCTGTGTCTGCATGGGTTTCCTTTGGTTGCTCCAGTTTCCTCTCACAGTCCAAAAGGCGTACTGGTTAGGTGCATTGGCCATGCTAAATTTTCCCTCAGTGCACCCGAACAGGTGCTGGAGTGTGGCAACACAGGGATTTTCACAGTAACTTCATTGCAGTATTAATATAAGCCTACTTGTGACACTAATAAATAAATTTAAACTTAGCAATTCAAGTAACTGATTTGCTTTGGCTGTTGGGGTGGGTCTATTGTTAATGATTCTATGAAAACATTTTATGAAATGGAGGTAATGATGTGTGTTTAATGTGTTCTTCGACTTTTACATCATAAATATAACAATGTAAATATAGAATCAAAGAGGGTGATCTTACCAAACAAATTCTAGAGCTGAACGAGCATGAAAACAGGAATCGTGCTTTGTTTTGGGCGAGTAAAAAATCAAACTTTACTTCACTCTGTGAAAATAATAATGCAAGATCTGTTTCCTACGAGAAGGAAGGGGGCGGGATCCAAGCTTGCCAAAAGCCAATCGTTTGCAGCATAGGGTGCCATTGCGCATGGTCAGATCTCTGCGTTCCGTGATGAGGTGGCATGAGGCTGATCTCACCAGATATCCGGTGCTGGTAAGACCACAAGAGGCGTGAAATCGGGCAATTTCTTGGCTGTCTCGCGATCTTACCGGCTCAACTTTCCCATCAGCAGGCGGGGCAAAACTGTTAGATTGTGGCCATAGAGATTCACAACTCAGAAAGAGGCTCTTTGGACCATCGCGTCTGTGCTGGCTATTAAGCATTTATTTATTCTAATCCCATTTTCCAACATTTATAGAGTCATAGAGTTAATGAGCCTCGATAGAGATTTCTATGTTGGTACAATATAATTTCCCAATGAAGATTCTCAAACTGAAATAATAAATTATATCTTCTTCCTTTTCAGATGCTGGGTGATATGCAATTCTTACATTTTCTATTTTGCGTACCATTTTATATTACAACCAATGTTTATGCAGTTACATTGTGAATTGTTGAGTGAAATGGAATGTGCATTACTCAGTGGCTTAGAGCCTTTTTTTCATCTTCCCAATGGTAATTCTAGCCGTGGCCAATTGTAAGTGTCTTGCTGGTGGTTACAGCTGACAGTGTTCACATGCTGCGTCTGCTGGCTCTTCTGCCTCGCTAGTGCTGGGAAAATGTGGTCTACCTGAATAACGTGGGAAGTTTCTCTTTCTGAAAAAGTGAATTCAATCCATCTTCAAAGTCTGGCTCTCATGGGCCTGGAGGCAACGTAAATGAGTGCAGTCATGATGTCTCTCGGTGTGGTTCTTATTGTTTAGTTAAGAGCAATTCTTTACAACCTTTAAGTTCATGTCAAATATGTTTGGTGTGGCTCAAGTCATCAGGTGAAAATTCCCTCAGGGGTTTTTCGGTAAGCAACCGGAACGTGAGAACATAATAGGAGCAGAGAGAGACCATTCAGCCCATCGAACCTGCTTGGCCATTCAGTAAGACCATGGCTTATCTTCTACTTGACCTCCACCTTCTCGCACTCCACCTTGATTCCTTTAGTATCCAAAAATCTATTGACCCCAGTCTTTTATATACTCAATAACTGACCATTCACCAGTCCAGGGTAAAGAATTCCAAAGATTCTAACAGTTTGGATGAAGAAAGTTTCCTCATCTGGGTCCTTTTGTTTTGTTTCAAAAGGCTGAAGAGGAATGACTATTATGGGATAGGTAGTCTCGACACATGGAGAGGAGAATACCTCAAACCGTGTTTACGAATGAAAGGATTTTGAGAGACAGTTATTTGCATTATTGTGGAGCTCTCTATATCATAGAATCATAGAACCCTACAGTGCAGGAGGAGGCCATTTGGCCCATTGAGTCTGCACCAACCACAATCCCACCCAGACCCTAACCCCATGCATTTACCTCAGCTGGTCCCCCTGATACTAAGGGACAATTTAGCATGGAAAATCCACCTAACCTGCACATCTTTGGACTGTGGGAGGAAACGGGATCACCCAGAGGAAACCCATGCAGACACGGGGAGAACGTGCAAACTCTGCACAGACAGTGACCCAAGCCGGGAATCGATGCCTGGGTCCCTAGCACTGTGAGGCAGCAGTGCTAACCAATGTGCCACCGTACCGCCCTATGTGGGCACTTTTTCTCAAGGACCAAGTTTTCTTAGAGAAACCAACTGTTAAAGAACAAAGAACAAAGAACAAAGAACAGTACAGCACAGGAAACAGGCCCTTCGGCCCTCCAAGCCTGTGCCGCTCCTTGGTCCAACTAGACCAATCGTTTGTATTCCCCAATTCCCAGGCTGCTCATCTGACTATCCAGGTAAGTCTTAAACGATGTCAGCGTGTCTGCCTCGACCACCCTACTTGGCAGCGCATTCCAGGCCCCCACCACCCTCTGTGTAAAAAACATCCCTCTAATATCTGAGTTATACTTTGCCCCTCTCACCTTGAGCCCGTGACCCTGCGTGATCGTCACTTCTTATCTGGGAAAAAGCTTCCCACCGTTCACCCTATCTATCCCCTTCATAATCTGGTACACCTCTATTAGATCTCCCCTCATTCTCCGTCTTTACAGGGAGAACAACCCCAGTTTACCCAATCTCTCCTCATAGCTAAGACCCTCCATACCAGGCAACATCCTGGTAAACCTTCTCTGCACTCTCTCTAACGCCTCCACGTCCTTCTGGTAGTGCGGCGACCAGAACTGGACGCAGTACTCCAAATGTGGCCTAACCAGCGTTCTATACAGCTGCATCATCAGACTCTAGCTTTTATACTCTATACCCCGTCCTATAAAGGCAAGCATACCATATGCCTTCTTCACCACCTTCTCCACCTGTGTTGCCACCTTCAAGGATTTGTGGACTTGCACACCTAGGTCCCTCTGTGTTTCTATACTCTTGATGGCTCTGCCATTTATTGTATAACTCCTCCCTACATTATTTCTTCCAAAATGCATCACTTCGCATTTATCCGGATTAAACTCCATCTGCCACCTCTCCGCCCAATTTTCCAGCCTATCTATATCCTGCTGTATTGCCCGACAATGCTCATCGCTATCCGCAAGTCCAGCCGTCTTTGTGTCATCCGCAAACTTGCTGATCACACCAGTTACACCTTCTTCCAAATCATTTATAGATATATCACAAATAGCAGAGGTCCCAGTATAGAGCCCTGCGGAACACCACTGGTCACAGACCTCCAGCCGGAAAAAGACCCTTCGACCACTACCCTCTGTCTCCTATGGCCAAGCCAGTTCTCCACCCATCTAGCCACTTCTCCTTGTATCCCATGAGCCTTAACCTTCTTAACCAACCTGCCATGTGGGATTTTGTCAAATGCCTTACTGAAATCCATATAGACGACATCCTCGGCCCTTCCTTCGTCAACCGTTTATGTCACTTCCTCAAAATACTCCACCAAATTTGAAAGGCATGACCTCCCTCTTACAAAACCATGCTGTCTGTCACTAATGAGATTGTTCCGTTCTAAATGCACATACATCCTGTCTCTAAGAATCCTCTCCAACAACTTCCCTTCCACGGACGTCAAGCTCACCGGCCTATAATTTCCCGGGTTATCCTTGCTACTCTTCTTAAACAACGGGCCCACATTCGCTATCCTCCAATCCTCAGGGACCTCACCCGTGTCCAAAGAAGCGACAAAGATTTCCGTCAGAGGCCCAGCAATTTCATCTCTCGTCTCCCTGAGCAGTCTGGGATAGATGCCATCAGGCCCTGGGGCTTTGTCAGTTTTAATGTTCCCTAAAAAACCTAACACTTCCTCCCTTGTAATGGAGATTTTCTCTAACGGGTCAACACCTCCCTCCGAGACACTCCCGGTTAACATGTCCCTCTCCTTCGTGAATACCGATGCAAAGTATTCATTTAGGATCTCCCCTATTCCCTTGGGTTCTAAGCATAATTCCCCTCCTTTGTCCCTGAGAGGTCTGATTTTCTCCCTGACAACTCTTTTGTTCCTAACGTATGAATAGAATGCCTTAGGATTCTCCTTAATCCTGCCTGCCAAGAACATCTTGTGACCTCTTATTGCCCTTCTAACTCCCCGTTTGAGTTCTTTCCTACTCTCTCTGTATTCCTCCAGAGCTCCATCTGTTTTCAGTTGCCTGGACTTAACGTACGCCTCCCTTTTCATTTTAATCAGAACCTCAATTTCCCTGGTTATCCACGGCTCTCGAATCCTACCTTTCCTATCTTTCCTTTTTACAGGCACATGCCTATCCTGCAGCCTTATCAATTGTTCCTTAAAAGACTCCCACATGCCAGACGTGGACTTAGCCTCGAACATCCTCTCCCAATCAACGTCCACCAATTCCTGCCTAATCCAGCTATAGTTAGCCTTCTCCCAATTTAGCACCCCGCCCGTAGGACAGCACTCATCCTTGTCCATTACTATGCTAAAGTTAACAGAGTTGTGGTCACTATTTGCCACATGTTCCCCTACCAAAACTTTGACGACCTGACCGGGGCTCATTTCCCAGAACTAGGTCCAGTATAGCCCCCTCTCTAGTCGGGCTATCTACATACTGTTCCAAAGAACCTTCCAGTATGCATTTTACAAATTCCTCCCCGTCCGGAACCCCAGCTCTAAGCACTTTCCTGTCTATACCAGGGAAATTAAAATCCCCCACTACAACAACCCTATTTTTTCTGCACATGTCCAGAATCTCCTGACATATCCTTTCCTCCACTTCCCGTGGGCTGTTGGGTGGTCTGTAGTACACCCCCAGCATAGTGACTGCACCCTTCCTGTTTCTGAGTTCCACCCACAGTGACTCAGTACATGACCCTTCTAAGTTGTCTACCCTCTGCACCACGGTAATATGCTCCCTAACTAATTTCGCTACTCCCCCATCTTTTTTAGCCCCTCCTCTGTCTCGCCTAAAACACTTATACCCCGGAATATTCAGCTGCCAGTCCTGTCCTTCTTTTAACCAAGTCTCCGTCATCGCAACCACATCCAAATTCCACGTAAGCATTAAGGCCCTAAGTTCATCTGTCTTACCCGTTACGCTCCTCGCATTGAAGCAGATGCACTCCAGACCTCCAGTCTCAGTCAGGTCATCCTCCTCCAGAGTGCTCCTCTTCTTAGCTAGCCTTGCCCTGGCCCCCAGCTCAATCCCAGCCTCAGTACTTACTGACCTACTGTTTTGTTCCCCACCCCCCTGCCACACTAGTTTAAATCCTGCCGAAACACTCCAGCAAAACTCCCAGCCAGGATATTTGCTCCCTTCCAGTTAAGGTGTAACCCATCCTTTCTGTACAGTTGCCATCCTGACTTGAAGACTTCTCAGTTATCTATGAATTTGAAACCCTCCCTCTTGCACCAGTCCTTTAGCCGTGCGTTCAACTGTAGAATCTCCCTGTTCCGAGCCTCAGTTGCACTAGACACCGGGAGCAGTCCAGAGATTGCTACCCTGGAGGCCTTACTTTTTAGCCTAGCACCCATCTCCCTGAATTTCTCTCGTATGACCCCCCTGCTCTTCCTACCTACATCATTTTCACCAATGTGTATAATTACGTACGTTTGACTACCTTCCTTTTTTAATATGCTTCCTACCCTCTCGGAGACATCCAGTACCCCGGCACCAGGGAGGCAGACTACCATCCTGGATTCTCGTTCGCTCCCACAGAACTGCCTGTCCGTGCCTCTCACCATTGCGTCCCCCACCACTATCGCTCTCCTAAACTCCTTCTTTCCCTTCTGGACCCCTGAGCTTGTCTCCGTGCAGGCGTTCTGGTCCTCGTGGCTTACCCCTGGAGGGTCATCCCCCTCCACAGAATCCAAGACAATATACCATTTTGGAGGGGGACAACCACAGGGGATCCCTCCACAGACTGCTCACTCCCTTTCCTTATCCCATCTGTTGCCCATCCCTTTCTTTTATGAAAGACTGCCACTGGGGTACTTTCTGGCACATCACCCTTCTGACTATTACCCCTCCTAACTGTGACCCATGTGTCTTCCTTCCGAGACCCTGGTGTCACTACCTGACTATAACTTCTATCTATTAATCTCTCATTTTCCCTGACTAAACTGAGGTCATCGAGACGCAGCTCCAGCTCCCTTACACGATCCTTCAGGAGTTGCAGTTCCACGCATCTGGCACAGATATGGACTTCCGGGAGGCAAGTCGTCTCCAGGAACTCCCACCTCTCACACCGAATGCAGTATACTGGCCTCCCACTCATACCTGCCATTTCCTTTTTAGTTTTTGGAAGATCAACAAAAAGGGGGGGAACAGAAGACAAACAAACAACCTTCCTTGCCTCCGCCAAAGCCCTGTGAGCCAAAGCCCTTACAGCTCACACTCTGCTCCCTGCTCACGACACTGCCCCCTCCCAACGCTGCCCGCTCAAAAGTGTAGCCTGCTTTTAAACCCTCCAAAAACCTTCCCAGGCTTCTCCTGGGCCTACTTCCGGTTTTGGAAAAAACCTCTGATTTTTAACACAAAAATCACTGAAAAATAATTAAATAAATCAAATGCAGAAACAAACTCTCTTACCCTCACAATGCTTCTACGATTAAGCCATTGCTATTTAATGAAGAACTTTTTTAATATTGGAAGATAACCTTTCCAAAGGAATACTGGCCAGGCTAGAGAGAGTTGCTTTCTGCTCTGAGGTTTGGTTGATGACACAGTTTCCTGGAACATTACTCTGGGTTCAGTCCTGTCAGCAGTTTGTTGCCTTTCGTCTTGTCCATCTTTATTCATATTCAGAAGTTATTCTTAATTACTTCAGTCTGTCCATGAAGGGAATTGACTCAACATGCTTTCACAACTGCCACGCCATTCTGCTGCCTTGCTAAAATGATCACTTTTCAGAGATGAGGGGTATCTCACCCACTGGTTAGACAGACAAAAAGAAACCCGTGTTTTGCCTCTTTTAGGGGAGGTATCACTCAGGCATGTAAATGGCCAACAGCTGACCTTTCCTGAATCAAAGACCCCAGGGGGCAGAAATACTGCTTCCTGAGAGCTACTAGCCAATCAGGGCCAGCAGCTGTCCATTGCAGGCAGCTTCAGTAGTAATGTAGCCAAGGAGAAGCTGAAGGTTGTCAAGGGACACAGGCCAAGGTGAGTGAGGGCAGGATGGATGTCGCAGGGTGGTAGTTTAGGGCGAGGGGAAGAGTTTGAGACAGCAAGAGCAAAAAGGAGACTCTCGGTAAAGCCCCCACCCTGATGCCAGGCCCCTTGATCAGGAACTGCACCATTGAACCAGGAACCCCACCCCACCCCACTCTTTGGGTGGGCACAAGCAAACACAATAAAGTTTGCTTTTTGGACTTCCCGCAAGGTGACAGCCCTGCCAACCGGTGAAATGAGGCATTGATTGCTCAATTAAGGGCCTCAGTTGGCGATTGGACAGGAAGGACGTTCACAAACCTTCCCATCCCAGGCTTAATCAGGGCAGAGGCGGGAATGTGACGGGGTCACCACCAGAGACTCTCCTTCACCTGCTTAAATTCTCATTATGTGTGAGCCTACCCAATCATGTCCATCACAGTCACACCCAATCCTTTCACTCAATGAAATATCTGCTGAACCAAGGCTGACACCTATATTCAAATCAGGAGCAGGAACTGTGGAAGTGTACATTATTACCCTCTTATCCAATTGAAACTGAGGTTAACTCTCGAGTCCAACTACTGTCTAAGATCAGTTTAGTCACCACTGACCAGAGACTGAACCTGATGCCTTGTGCTTGCTATGGATTTTTTATTTCTGCCCTATCTGATATCATAGAATGATATGATGGTTACAGTTGAGAAGGAGACCTTTCAGCCTGTAATATCCATATTAGCTCTCTGCAAGAGCAATTTAGCTAGTCCCACTTCCCACCTTTTTCCTGCAGCTTTGTAATTTATTTTTCTTAGGTGATTATCCAATTCCCTTTGGAAAACCATGATTGAACCTGCCTGCACCACACTCTGAGGCAGTGCGTCCCTGATCCTAACCACTTGTTGCGTTGAAAGGTTTTTCCTCATGTTGCTGTTGTTTTTTTTATCTTAAACAGATTCTCTGATTCTCAACCCTTCCACCAATGGGAACAGTTTCTCCTGATCTACTCTGTCCAGACCCCTTGTGATTTTGAACATCTCTTTCAAATCTCTTTCAATCTTCTCTGCAGAGCAGACCCAGTTTCTTTTCAAATAACTTCACTCCTCATTCTTATTCTAAAGCCTTCACATCCTTCTGCCAGAACTGGACACAATACTCCAGTCGAGGAAGAGCCAGCATTTTAAAAAATCTTCATCATAATGCCCTTGCTTTTGCCTCGATTTATAAAGCCCAGGATTCTTGTGCCTTTTTCGTCATGTTCCCGAGCTACTCTGCCACCTTCAATGATTTGTTCACATATAACCCTGGGTCTCACTGTTTTTACATCCCTTTTAGAATTATTCTCATTGTTTTACATTCTACCTACCAAAATGATTCACGTCACACTTCTCCGTGTTAAAATTTCATCTGTCCATTGCACCGGTCTGTCTATGTCCTCTCTAAGTCTATCATTATCCTCCTCCCAGTTCACAAAACTTATAAATTTTGAAATTGTGTCCTGCACATACATTAATCTATGTCAAGAAGTTCAGTGGTCCCAGTACTGAGCCCTGGAAAACCCGTGTATGCCTTCCTCCAGTCTGATAAACAATCCTCACTCCTACCCTCTGTTTCCTGTCACTCAACAAGCTTCGTCTCCCTGCTGTCATTGCCCCTTTTATTCCATGGGCTTCAACTTTACTGTTGCAGACACGGTGGACCAAATAGCCTCCTTCTGTGCTGTAACAGTTCTATGAAACATAAACCCATTCTGTGACATTTCATCAAAATGCCTTTTGGAAGTCCATGGACAACACATTAACCACATTACCCTCTCTCTGTTACTTCATTAAAAAAATTAATCAATTACTTAAATCATTTACATGATCCATTCTGGCTTTCCTTAATTATTCATTTTGACTGTTAACTTTTCCTGGAATATTGTTTCTGTAAGTTTTCACACCACCAAAGTTAAACTAACCTGTAGTTGCTGTGTTTGTCCTTGGTCTTTTTTTGGACAAGGGTGTAACATTTAGAATTTGGCTCCACTCTTGAATCCACTCCAATGTTTCCACAATTTCCATCCACGCTTACCTTAGTATCCTGGGATGCACCTCATCCAGTCCTGCTGATAAATAAGTAGCTGATTAACATTTTCTGATCATTGCTGTACATTTTCCAATGATAGCAATCCAACTGCTTTCTAACACAGAAAATAGTCTTGCAAAACATAATTTTATCTGGTTCCTATTTATGTGTGGGTTTTTTAAAATCCCGTGGGTTGAAATCTGTATTCAGATGTGTGCAGTATGACTTTTTTCTTGTGGTTTTCTGTTGTGTATGTTCTGCCTCTCTGATTGTAAAATGTAAAAAAATAATAATTTTAATTGTATATATATGAGAATCTTAGGTATAGTTGATTCCAGAAAAGTATTTACAAGGCAACGATGAGCACTTGAAATATCATAACATGCAAGGAGATAGGACAAGTTCTGGAAAATGGAGTTAGTGCGAATTTAGTGGTAGTTATTGTCAGTGCAGACTTGATGGACAAAAGGGTCTTTTCTGCACTGTATGCCTCTGACATTGGACCTCAAATCAAGGAGAATCTAGTAACAAATAAATAGTACTTTAAAAAAACTTAAATTGGGAAATTGAAACTGGAGGCTCATAATACATGAAATCAATCTACAAAACTGTGATACAGTAGAACAAGTAAAATATGAATTACAATCTTCAAAGGCTGGATAAAAACTATTTCCAGGGATTTATTTTACCTCTTTCTATTGCCCTCTCCTGAGGGCACTAGAGTGTGTATGGCTCTCAAAGTAGCTGCTTTTGTTGCGTTAGTTAGCTGGTGTGGAAGCTTCACAAGTGTCCTGGTCCTTTCCTTACCTGAACTCTACAGCAAGTCATTTTATAGCGTCTACCCTTTCCCTCTCGGAAAAGGACGAAAAGTGTATATGCACTGTGTCACGGATGCGCCTAGCAGCAACATTAACAAGAATTTAAAAATACCTGATAGGTAGAAATTTGCTGAGCAACAGTAACAGCTGCATTTCCGGGGCAGGCAAGCCTCTAAAAGAGATCAGGGCAAGAGCATCTCTAGATTCCAAGATGGCGCCAGAGTGAGGCGACTTCTTGCAAGCTGTGCCCAGCATACCTTCTAATTCTATCTTTTACTCTCGTTTTATGCTTCTAAAACTTCATTACTTTTGAATGGACTTACCTTGCATTAAGTTGATCTTTAGCTATAACTGTAACACTACATTCTGCACTCTCACATTTCCTTCTCTATGAATGGTATGCTTTGTCTGTATAGCGCGTAAGAAACAATACTTTTCACTGTATGTTAATACATGTGACAATAATAAATCAAATCAAATCAAATCAAAGCATCTAAAGATGAATAGATGTGAACTGCTCTAGAAGTAGAAACAGCTTACTTAGATGACTGCTATAGAAATGATAAGTTACCCAAGCAGAAACAGTTTACTTAAATGATTGTGCGATTCAAGGTGATAGAAATGCTAAGTTTCACAAAAGGAAATAACTCAAACTGTGTAGACAGTCAACTCTCAAGTTTGAAATAACAAAAGGGGAACAAGTTTAACTGTTACTCCTTCTCAGAAGCAGAGAGGCCAACCCATACCTCTCAGCCAGAAGCCAGTCTGTAATTCACAGCCAGGAGACTAGGACTAATTTCACAGCCAAGGGATCCTGTAACATCTTTTAATTCTCAGAGATGCTATAGTGTTGCATCAAAGTCTTGGAGCCAAAGCATTGCAGGAAACCTTCATAAAGGCAGTTTAAATATCTTCGCTGGACCAGACTTGATTATCAGCCTTGTATTATGTGGTAACAATAAGCTAGATTTGACTCTTAGAATTATTTAATTTGGATATTGTTTGGGAAAGGGAAAGGGAAATCTTAGTGAGTTCAGGGATTATGGAGATATTTTGGAACAAGGAGCTGTGTGTGTGTTTAGTTATTTATGTACTTAAGTATCTTAGAGTATTTTAGTCCTTTTCATTGTGCATTTTTCTTTTAAGCTAATACAAATTCTTTGATAATTATTATATGATGACTGGACTGGTTCCTCATAGGGGTTTTACATGACTCCTCACGACATTCCAAAAAACTGTACACCAGCACGAACCTGCGTTTCAAGTTGGGACAACCTCATTAATAACATAGGCGTGGTTCACGACAGCAAATCCCTAAAGGTAGCAGTTAGACGGATAAGGTGGTTAAGAAGATATATGAAATACTTACCTTTATGCTTTTAGGGATCATTTCTATACTTTTTTACTTGAGAAATGTGTCCTAAAGTGGTAGATCTATAAAAAAATAGTTGGTGCATAGAATACAAGAGCAGATAGGTTGTGCTGGAACTGTATGAAACACTGCTTAGGCCACAACTGGAATACTGTGTGCAGGTCTGGTCTCCACATTATAGGAAGGATGTGATTGCAGTGGAGAGAGTGCAGAGGAGATTTACCAGGATATTGCCTGGGCTGAAGAGTCTGGGCTATGAAGAAAGATTGGATAGGCTGGGGCTGGAGTAACGAAGTTGGAGAGTTGATCTGATCGAGATGTGTAAAATTATGAATTTATTTAAGTTTTATTAGTGTCACAAGTAGGCATACATTAACACTGCAATGACGTTACTGTGAAAATTCCCTAGCCGTCACACTCTGGTGCCTGTTTGGGTACACTGAGGGAGAATTTAGCATGGCCAATGCACCTAGCCAGCATGTCTTTCAGACTGTGGGACAAAACCAGGGTATCCTTAGGGTACCCACACAGACACAGGGGGAACATAAAGACTCCGCACAGACAGTGACCCAAGCCGGGAATTGAACCCAGGTCCCTCGCACTGAGAGGTAGCAGTGCTAACCACTGTGCCACCGTGCCGCCCAACATGGGGAACAAAGAGGTCTAAATGCTGGAAATCTGAAATAAGAACAAAAATCACTGGAAAAACTCAAGAGATCTGGCTGCATCTGTGGAGAGAAAACAGAACATTTCAGGTCGATGACCTTGCGACAAAATTGAAGAAAGAAGTGTAAGAGTTTTTTAAGCCAGTGGAAGTGGGGAGGGGGCAGGAAGAGAAAAGGTAAAGGTCTGTGGTAGGCTGGAGGTCGGGGTAGATTAAATAACAAAAGATTCCAAGATGGAACAGACAAAGAGAGTGGTAATATGTAAAGAACTAAAGGTTGTGTCCAAATGAGGCATGAATAGCTACAGAAAAATCATCTGAATATGACATGAAGGGATAAGGAAATGAAAAGTTAATAAAAAAAACACAATAAGGTGGAAGCAGAGGTTATGATCTAAAATTGTTGAACTCTTACGTTCAGTCCAGAAGGCTGTAGAGGGCCAAGTTCAAAGATAAGGGGCAGGATTTGCTGCACAACCTCCTCTGGTTTCGCCATGGTGGGAGGCGGCCCACCACTGGTCAGTGGCGGGGTCTTCTGGTCCTGCTGTTGGCAACGGGGTTGAATGCTCCTCTCGCTGCTGTGGAACCTGTGGTCGGGGTACACTGTCGGCAGGACCAGAAGTGGGTGGCATGATGATACAGTGATTAGCACTGCTGCCTCACAGCACCCAGGTTCGATTCCCGGTTTGGGTCACTGTCTGTGTGGAGTCTGCACGTTCTCCCCGTGTCTGCGTGGGTTTCCTCCGGGTGCTCTGGTTTCCTCCCACAGTCTGAAAGACGTGCTGGTTAGGTGCATTGACCCGAACAGGCGCAGGAGTATGATGACGAGGGGAATCTCACAGTACCTTCATTGCAGCGCTAACGTAAGCCTTACTTGTGATTAATAAACTTTAAAGATCTTGCTGGTGAGGGCAGCTGGAAAGTTCTGGCCAAGGTGTGGTTCCTAGAGCTTGCAATTAGCTTCACTGGAACATTGTAGCAGATCTTGGACAGGGAGGTCAGCATGGGGACAGGGTAGATAATGAAAGATGTCCTTTCTTGGTCCAAATATTCAAATGCATTTTGTGGCAGCTGTGACTCAGTGGGTATCACTCTCTGAGTCAGAAGGTTGTGGGTTCAAATTCCACTACCTCAGGAATTTGAGCACAAGATGTAGGCAGACATTCCCAGTGTGGTCGCAAGGGAATGCTGCACGGTTGGAGGTGTTACATTTTGGATGAAATATTAAACTGAGATCCCACAACACTATCTTGAAGAGTAGTAGGTGAATGCTCTCGAGCTAATATTTATTCCTCTAGCGAAACACTTAAAAATACAGATTACTTGGTCGTTATCACATTGCTGTTTGTGGGAGCTTGCTGTGCACAAATTGGCTGTTGTGTTACAACAGTAACCATGCTTCATTGGCTGTAAAGCACTTTGGGACATCCTGAGGTCATGAGAAGTATCATTACAAATGCAAGTTCTTTCTTTAACACAAAGGAAAATATGGCAGATGCTGGAAATTTGAAATATGAACAAAAAAATGCTGATTCTGGTGAAAGGTCTTCGACCTGAAGAATCCACTCTCCACACATGTTGCCTGACCTGCATTTTTGTTCTCATTTCACATCCTTTCTTTCAAAGGGGGAATAGAGGAGGCAACCCGGCCTCAATAACTGCTTGTACTTACCGCTGTGGGTTTGCTGAAGCGATGTAATTGAGTTGAGTTCATGGCTATGCTTTCTGGTCCCGATAATTGTGTAATTGTGCCAGAGTTTAGTCTGTTGGAGTGTACATAGCTGTTAATAATCAGCAAGCTGATCCTTTTACTGTGTCTTACAGTGGTTTAGAAACAACAGTTCTTTCATTCTCCACATATTTGGAATACTTTGTTTACAAGTGGTGGTACATGAAATGATTTACAACCAAGGGTCTGCTTTGAGAGGTTCAACTGCAAATATGGCCCGACAAGTTTTAAACAGTCCAAAAATGAACATTAGATCTTGCTCAAAGTAAGGATTTTAGATGGTCAGAGAAATACCACAGATGCCAAAACTAACAAATGCTGACAGCTTCAAATTAAACCCAAATACTGAGAAACAGACCAGTTTGTTGTAGTTACACAGAAAATGCAATGGATTTGCCATGAGCTTAAAGGCAGATATATCCAAATAATTAGATTATACTCATATGGTTAGAAGATTATAGCAGATTCCAAAACATTTCCACTTTTTATGGTGAAAGTGCAGACTATCATGTACATTGTATAGTGACTTTCTTGCTGTGTTAAATTGTTCATGTGTCTGTCATAGTAATGCCGAGGGTGGTCATGCGGATGCTGTGTTAACGTGGGTACCTAAGGGGTCACATGTTGCTCATGCGGAAGTTCTCTCCGGAGCGCATTTAAGAGCTGCTCAGGGTATGCAATAAACTATTGTTGCAAGTTGGAGGATTGCAGATGTGGTCCCTATATTCAAGAAAGGGAACAGGGACAGCCCGGGAAATTACCGACCGGTGAGTCTAACCTCAGTGGTTGGTAAGTTGATGGAGAGGATCCTGAGAGACAGGATTTATGATCATCTAGAGAAGTTTAGTATGATCAAAAGTAGTCAGCACGGCTTTGTCAAGGGCAGGTCGTGCCTTACGAGCCTGGTTGAGTTCTTTGAAAATGTGACCAAACACATTGACGAAGGAAGAGCGGTGGATGTGGTCTATATGGACTTCAGCAAGGCGTTCGATAAGGTCCCCCATGCAAGACTTCTTGAGAAAGTGAGAGGGCATGGGATCCAAGGGGCTGTTGCCTTGTGGATCCAGAACTGGCTTGCCTGCAGAAGGCAGAGAGTGGCTGTGGAGGGGTCTTTCTCTGCATGGAGGTCAGTGACCAGTGGAGTGCCCCAGGGATCTGTTCTGGGACCCTTGCTGTTTGTCATTTTCATAAATGACCTGGATGAGGAAGTGGAGGGATGGGTTGGTAAGTTTGCTGACGACACCAAGGTAGGTGGTGTTGTGGATAGTTTGGAGGGATGTCAGAAGTTGCAGCGAGACATAGATAGAATGCAAGACTGGGCGGAGAAGTGGCAGATGGACTTCAACCCGGATAAGTGTGTAGTGATCCATTTTGGCAGATCCAATGGGATGAAGCAACAGTATAATATGAAGGGTACCATTCTTAGCAGTGTAGAGGATCAGAAGGACCTTGGGGTCCGGGTCCATAGGACTCTTAAATCGGCCTCGCAGGTGGAGGATGCGGTCAAGAAGGCGTACGGCGTACTAGCCTTCATTAATCGGGGGATTGAGTTTAGGAGTCGGGAGATAATGCTGCAGCTTTATAGGACCCTGGTTAGACCCCACTTGGAGTACTGCGCGCAGTTCTGGTCACCTCATTACAGGAAAGATGTTGAAGCCATTGAAAGGGTGCAGAGGAGATTTACAAGGATGTTGCCTGGATTGGGGGGCATGCCTTATGAGGATAGGTTGAGGGAGCTTGGTCTCTTCTCCCTGGAGAGACGAAGGATGAGAGGTGACCTGATAGAGGTTTACAAGATGTTGAGGGGTCTGGATAGGGTAGACTCTCAGAGGCTATTTCCAAGGGCTGAAATGGTTGCTACGAGAGGACACAGGTTTAAGGTGCTGGGGGGTAGGTACAGAGGAGATGTCAGGGGTAAGTTTTTCACTCAGAGGGTGGTGGGTGAGTGGAATCGGCTGACGTCGGTGGTGGTGGAGGCAAACTCGTTGGGGTCTTTTAAGAGACTTCTGGATGAGTACATGGGATTTAATGGGATTGAGGGCTATAGATAGGCCTAGAGGTAGGGATATGATCAGCGCAACTTGTGGGCCGAAGGGCCTGTTTGTGCTGTGGCTTTCTATGTTCTATGTTCTAAGTCCTTGGCCTCCAGTCATTGGATCCCAGCAGTAAGGGTGGCATGGTGGCACAGTGCCTCACAGCACCAGAGACCTGGGTTCGATTCCCGGCTTGGGTCACTGTTTGTGAGGAGCCTGCACGTTTTCCCCGTGTCTGCATGGGTTTCCTCCGGGTGCCCCGGTTTCCTCCCACAGTCCGAATGACGTCCTGATTAGATGTTTTGACCATGCTAAATTCTCCCTCAGTGTACCCAAACAGGCACCGGAGTGTGGCGATTAGAGGATTTTCACAGTAACTTCATTGCAGTGTTAATGTAAGCCTACTTGTGACACTAATAAATCAATAAAATTCTACATGGTGTCAAGAGTTGGCAGAATGACACAGAGACTTTGCTGCATCAACCCACTCGTGTTCAACGAAAACATTATGGACAACTGTGCCAAATTTGAAAAAGAGTACTGGATCCTGAACTTCCTAACCCACAGACCATAATCAGTAAGGATAGGCAACATCACCTCCTCCACGATCATCCTCAATACCGTGCCCCACAAGGCTGTGTTCTCAGCCCCCTACTATACTCCTTATACACCTATGACTGCATGGCCAAATTCCCCTCCAATTCGATTGTCAAATTTGCTGACGACACTACCGTAGTGGGTCGAATCTCAAACAATGGCGAGACAGAGTACAGGAATGAGATAGAGAATCTGGTGAACTGGTGCGGGAACAATAATCTCTTCCTCAATGTCAACAATATGAAAGAGATTGTCATCGACTTCAGGAAGCGTAGTGGAGAACATGCCCCTGTCTACATTAACGGGGATGAAGTAGAAAGGGTTGAGAGCTTCAAGTTTTTATGTGTCCAGATCACCAATAACCTGTCCTGGTCCCCCCACGTCGACAGTATAGTTAAGGAGGCCCATCCAATGCCTCTACTTTCTAAGAAGACTAAGGAAATTTGGCATGTCAGCTATGATTCTCACCAACATTTAAAGATGCACCATAGAAAGCATTTTTTCTGGTTGTATCATAGCTTGGTATGGCTCCTGCTCTGCACAAGACCGCAAGGAACTACAAAAGGATGTGACCTTTCACGCAAACCAGCCTCTCATCCATTGACTCTGTCTACACTTCTCGCTGCCTCAGCAAAAAATTAAGGACCCCACGCACCCCGGGCTTACACTCTTCCACCTTCTTCCATCGGGAAAAAGATACAAAAGTCTGAAGTCAAGTACCAACCGACTCAAGAACAGCTTCTTCCCTGCTGATATCAGATTTTTGAATGGTGCTACCTCGCATTAAGTTGATCTTTCTCTACACCCTAGCTATGACTGTAACACTTCATTCTGCACTCTCTCATTTCCTTCTCTCTGAACGGTATGCTTTGTCTGTATAGCGTGCAAGAAACAATACTTTTCACTGTGTACTAATACATGCGACAATAATAAATCAAATCAAATCAAATCAAATCTACTGTGGTGCTGGTCTATCAGATAAATCCAAAAAGTTACAGGCATAACTTTACTAAACCTCGCAGGCCCCAAGGCCATTGAGAAATTTGAATCTTTTGCTTTCCAAATGGAGGCGGAGAAAGAGGAACCCAAGATACTGCTTGAGAATATTGGCATGCCAGTAACGAACATCATACCCGATAGACACACATTTAATACTACCAACCAAAACTTTAATGAATCAATTCAGTCGTATTCCACGGGCCCTATTTTACCATTTTGATTCTAAGTGCTGGATGGACTTGAAACTGGGAGTGTTTCAGGTCCGACTTTTAGACCCGTTCTCAGGCGCCCCCATGCGCACTCTGCCTGAAAAAATAACAGCAATTCCGAATCGCACTGCACAAGCCTGTGGGCGGGGCTTAACGTGCCCGAAATCCTGCAGCTCCAAGTGCGCATGCGCAGACAAAAAAATATTAGAATGCTGCTCCCCTGCCACATCCCTCCCGGGCCGGATAATGCCTCCAACAGACATTGCCCCACCCCAAAACATTACTGACTGCCTTATCCCCCACCGCCCCCGCCACTCAGACCGATCGCAGGTCACTCCCCCTTTCCCCCCACCTATCTCAGGCAGAGTGGCGCTAGACTCCCCTTCCCCCCCCAACTGATCTCAGGCAGAGTGGCAGCGGATCCCTTTCCCCTCCACCGATCTCAGGCTGAGTGGCAGCGGACCCCCTGTTCCCCCCCACTAATAACAAAGAACAAAGAACAAAGAACAATACAGCACAGGAACAGGCCCTTCGGCCCTCCAAGCCCGCGCCGCTCCCCGGTCCAGGATTGAATCCTGAATCCTGAATTTGGGCGGCACGGTAGCACAGTGGTTAGCACTGCTGCTTCACAGCTCCAGGGTCCCGGGTTCGATTCCCGGCTCGGGTCACTGTCTGTGTGGAGTTTGCACATTCTCCTCGTGTCTGCGTGGGTTTCCTCCGGGTGCTCCGGTTTCCTCCCACAGTCCAAAGATGTGCGGGTTAGGTTGATTGGCCAGGTTAAAAATTGCCCCTTAGAGTCCTGGGATGTGTAGGTTAGAGGGATTAGCGGGTAAATATGTGGGGGTAGGGCCTGGGTGGGATTGTGGTCGGTGCAGACTCGATGGGCCGAATGGCCTCCTTCTGCACTGTAGGGTTTCTATGATTTCTTCTATGATTTCTAATCCAGGATCCCCGCCCAATTTTCCAGCCGATCTACATACTAATATCCTATCCACCGAGCTGTCCCTCACAGCTACGATGCTTTGTTCATCACAACCTAGTAATTCACCCCCACCCCCCCATTCCAGACCATGTGATCTCCAGGGAGAGGCGAAAACCCAGAGTGAAAACCCCAGGGCCAATATGGGGAAAAAAAATCTGGGAAATTCCTCTCCGACCCCCTGAGGCGATCGAAACGAGTCCAGGGGATCACACTGGCCCTGATCGGAAAATGCTTCCCAACCCTACTCATTTTCACTTCCACGAACACCACATGAATTCCCTGTCCCCGAGACAGGTTCCCAACTATCCGCAGTCTCGCTCTGTACTGGCACCAGCAAGATGATCATAGAATGAAGCCTTGAAACGAGAAACAAAGAACAATTAGCCCGCGCCGCTCCCTGGTCCAAACTAGACCACTCTTTTGTATCCCTCCATTCCCACTCCGTTCATATAGCTGTCTAGATAAGTCTTAAATGTTCCCAGTGTGTCCGCCTCCACCACCTTGCCCGGCAACCCATTCCAGGCCCCCACGACCCTCTGTGTAAAATATGTCCTTCTGATATCTGTGTTAAACCTCCCCCCCTTCACCTTGAACCTATGACCCCTCGTGAACGTCACCACCGACCCGGGGAAAAGCTTCCCACCGTTCACCCTATCTATGCCTTTCATAATTTTATACACCTCTATTAAGTCTCCCCTCATCCTCCGTCTTTCCAAGGAGAACAACCCCAGTTTCCCCAATCTCTCCTCATAACCAAGCCCCTCCATACCAGGCAACATCCTGGTAAACCTCCTCTGTACTCTCTCCAAAGCCTCCACGTCCTTCTGGTAGTGTGGCGACCAGAACTGGACGCAGTATTCCAAATGCGGCCGAACCAACGTTCTATACATCTGCAACATCAGACCCCAACTTTTATACTCTATGCCCCGTCCTATAAAGGCAAGCATGCCATATGCCTTCTTCGCCACCTTCTCCACCTGTGACGTCACCTTCAAAGATCTGTGGACTTGCACACCCAGGTCCCTCTGCGTCTCTACACCCTTTATGGTTCTTCCATTTATCGTGTAGCTCCTCCCTACATTATTCCCACCAAAATGCATCACTTCGCATTTATCAGGATTGAACTCCATCTGCCATTTCCTTGCCCAAATTTCCAGCCTATCTATATCCTTCTGTAGCCTCTGACAATGTTCCTCACTATCTGCAAGTCCTGCCAGTTTTGTGTCGTCCGCAAACTTACTGATCACCCCAGTTACTCCTTCTTCCAGATCATTTATATAAATCACAAACAGCAGAGGTCCCAATACAGAGCCCTGCGGTACACCACTAGTCACAGGCCTCCAGCCGGAAAAAGACCCTTCCACTACCACCCTCTGTCTTCTATGACCAAGCCAGTTCTCCACCCATCTAGCCACCTCCCCCTTTATCCCATGAGATCCAACCTTTTTCACTAGCCTACCATGAGGGACTTTGTCAAACGCTTTACTAAAGTCCATATAGACAACATCCACGGCCCTTCCTTCGTCAACCATTTTGGTCACTTCTTCAAAAAACACCACCAGGTTAGTGAGGCATGACCTCCCTCTCACAAAACCATGCTGACTATCGTTAATGAGTTTATTCCTTTCTAAATGCGCATACATCCTATCTCTAAGAATCTTCTCCAACAACTTCCCCACCACTGACGTCAAGCTCACCGGCCTATAATTACCCGGGTTATCCTTCCTACCCTTCTTAAATAACGGGACCACATTGGCTATCCTCCAATCCTCTGGGACCTCACCTGTGTCCAGTGACGAGACAAAGATTTGCGTCAGAGGCCCAACGATTTCACCTCTCGTCTCCCTGAGCAGCCTTGGATAGATTCCATCAGGCCCTGAGGCACTCAGGCAGAGTGGCAGCGGATCCCTTTCCCCTCCACCAATCTCAGGCAGAGTGGCAGTGGACCCCCCTTCCCTCCCCACTAATCTCAGGCAGAATGGCAACGGACCCCCCCTTCCCCCTCACTGATCTCAGGCAGAGTGGCAGCAGACCCCCCTTCCTCACCCACTGATCTCAGGCAGAGAGATCCACCCTCCCCTCTCCACACTACAGATATCAGATAGAGTGATCCCCCTCACCCCCACCCTGGACCCTCCTGCACAAGGCCCCGTCTCCTCCGGACTCCGATGGCTGTGTGGCACCTCCCTCTCTCTCCCCTGTCCCCAATCATTGAGGCACTGATCCACCACCCTTCCCTCCCCATCAGCACACCTGAAAGTGGTCACTTGCAGGTAACCCATATCACCCACGAGCCACCCCCACAGCCTGGGCTCCTCCTCAAATCCCTCCGGGATGTCCGAGTTCCTGACAATGAAGCTGTTGTGCATGCTGCCTGGGTGTCTTGGAGACATGCATAATGTTCATGTTATGGTCGCATACTAGTTGAACATTCAGGGAATGGAACCCCTTTCTGTTGATGAATCTCTGCGGGTTCTATCGGGGGGCCTTGAGGGCGACGTGTGTACGATCAATGGCCCCCTCTACGTTAGGCATCCCCGCAATGGCTGTGAACCCTGCAGCCCGGGCTTCCTGCTGGGCCTGTTCCAGGTTAAATTTGATGCACTGTCCAGACCGGGCTACAAGGCTTCTGTGACCTGCTTGACACAGGTGTGCACAGCTGATTGGGAGATGCCACAGACATTTCCACTAGGAGTCTGGAAGGAGCCAGTCACATAAAAGTTCAGAGCGGCTGTCAAATTGACAGCCATCGAGAGTGGGTGCCCCCCCTCCCCCCCCCCTCTCTGCCTCTAGGTGCCAGGTCCTCCAACAGATCACACACGTGAGCAGCAAAGAGCCATCGGATGCTTCACACTTACCTCCTCACTAACCCTCACTGATGGGAGCGCCCGAATCGGACTTTTATGGAGCATGTCTTTTTCACGCCGATTCCCGATTGGCGAACGTGGTGGTAAAGGGGGAAGTGCCGTTAAAGTTGGGCATGCAGCCCATGAATTCAATTTAAATGCATTCAAAAGCATTTAAATGGCCGTCGCACCCGTTTTGGGCGCTGGACTGATTGCGTCCATTTTCGAGCCTTGGTAAAGGGGGAACCGGCGCGGAGGCGGGCACGGATTGCACTACTCACCTCACGCCTGACTTTACCAATTTTTCACGCCTGAAAATGGGCACAACTTGATGGTAAAATTGGGTCCCATGACTCTAAAAATCCAAACAAAAAATGTGCGTTTGGTACTCTTACTAACGAACTCATCAGGGTTTGTGATGTGTGTGGGGTCCACAGTGATCTTCTCCACAAGCAGTTTCTTCATGAGAAAGATCTAACATTGTAATCTGCCATCAACATCTGTAGGCTGAATGAACAGTCAGAAAAAAGCAGGTGGGAAACAGAAGTTTTCACAATACAGGGCATGTCCTGTCCCAACTGTTCCCTGTCCCAGGGAAGGCGATGGCCTAGTGATGCTATCGCAAGACTATTCATCCAGAAATTCAGCTAATGTTCTGGGGACCCGTGTTTGAATCCCACCAAGCAGATCATGGAATATGAATTTTTAAAAAAATCTTGAATTAAGAATCTACTGATGACCATGAAACCATTGTTGATTGTCGGAAAAACACATCTGGTTCACTAATGTCCTTTAGGGAAGGAAATCTGCCATCCTTACCTGATCTGGCCTATATGTGAGTCCAGACCCACAGCAATGTGGTTGACTCTCAACTGCCCTCTGGCAACTAGGGATGGGCAATAAATTCTGGCCAGCCAGCGATGCTCATGTCCCATGGATGAATTTTTAAAAACTGCAGCGGCCATCACTCACAGAGCAGAGCTGCACGTTTGGCCAACAGATGTGGCAAATGAAACCATTTTGTAAAATGCTGCAGGTCTAAAAGACAGTAGCCTTCATACGCCACCAACCACATTGCAGCTGGTCAATTCTCCAGGGTTCAGAGCATAAACGGAGTGGAAGATCAGGAGGATCTTGGGGTCCGAGTTCATAGGACGCTCAAAGCAGCTGTGCAGGTTGAGGCTGTGGTTAAGAAGGCGTATGGTGTACTGGCCTTCATCAATCGAGGAATTGAGTTTAGGAGTCGTGAGATAATGTTGCAACTATATAAGACCCTGGTCAGACCACACTTGGAGTACTGTGCTCAGTTCTGGTCGCCTCATTACAGGAAGGATGTGGAAGCCATAGAAAGGGTGCAGAGGAGATTTACAAGGATGTCGCCTGGGTTGGGGAGCATGCCTGACTTTACCAATTTTTCACGCCCGAAAATGTGTGTGAGCTCGGCCTTTTCTCCTTGGAGAGACGAAGGATGAGGGGTGACCTGTTAGAGGTGTATAAGATGTTGAGAGGTATTGATCGAGTGGATAGTTCAGAGGCTTTTTCCCAGGGCTGAAATGGTTGCCACAAGAGGACACAGGTTTAAGGTGCTGGGGAGTAGGTACAGAGGAGATGTCAGGGGTAAGTTTTTCACTCAGAGGGTGGTGGGTGCGTGGAATGGGCTGCCGGCAACAGTGGTGGAGGCGGATTCGATAGGGTCTTTTAAGAGACTTTTAGATAAGTACATGGAACTTAGTAAGATAGAGGGTTATAGGTAAGCCTAGTAATCGCGAAGGTAGGGACATGTTCGGCACAACTTTGTGGGCTGAAGGGCCTGTATTGTGCTGTAGTTTTTCTATGTTTCTATAAACAAGGTGAACGAACTGGAGATCATTCTGAACAACCAAACCACTGAGTCTCCAACAACACTCCACTGTCAGAGTGCTGACTCCATCACAGTGAAGGGCGAGATTTGTGCTTCTCCAGAAGTGTGCCCCAGATCACACAGTTTACTATGCTGCACTCCCCAGCCTGCAAAATGTGCCCAGAAAGCATCTACCCTGGTCAGGGCAGTGACTCTTCTCCAAGTGCAACAGAACCACAATCCCCATTACCAAGGTCTTCTTGCAGCTGAACATCAAAACCAAAGTGAATGGCACTGGTAAAGTGGGAAAAGGTATAATGATCAAAATGCTCACAGACTCTGTCCTTTAACACTTGGTCACACAGTCAGGATCCAGCCCACGCACGGCCATAACAAACTGCCGGTGGTACACGGCCATGACCCACAGTCAAACAGCTATGTGGTTACCTCAGACAGTTCTCATTATGTATGAAACTGGCATACCTACTGAAGGTATTAGAACTAGCACCATCACCCATCATAGTGCCCCAGCCATCCAGTCTACAATCCAGGCCCCCTACACCAGTGAAAATGAAGGCTCCTCCAAAGACTGATGCAGCAAGGCCTACGGCCACTGGATCATAGAGGTTTACAGCATGGAAACAGGCCCTTCGGCCCAACTTGTCCATGCCACCTAAGCTAGTCCCAATTGTCCGCATTTGGCCCTTATCTCTCTGTACGTTTCTTACCCATGTAACTGTCTAAATGCTTTTTAAAAGACAAAATTGTACCTGCCTCTACTACTGCCTCTGGCAGCTTGTTCCAGACACTCACCACCCTCTGTGTGAAAAAATTACCCCTCTGGACACTTTTGTATCTCTCCCCTTACACTGAAAGGACGCCTGATATTGTCCACATTGAGGATACCAATCCGAGAGCATTTCCATTACAGCAACTGGCACAATCACACACTTAGGGTGTATGACTAAACCAAATACAAGGTTCCAGGATTGGTCTACAACTGGCGTTCACCTTTTAAAAAAGGGGGAGGGTTGGCTATGCATTTGGCCATACATCGGCCTAATCCGTGTTTTGCACAATATAAATAGTTACATGTTGTTAGCCTTTCCATTTTGTATTTTGTAAATAGTTTGCATTCAGTGACAGTTCACTACTACCGGTTGCCCCAACTTGAATGGGGAAGATATACACTGGCTTGTCATGTGGACACTGCAATCGGTATTTTAGTTCGGGAATACATTTATCTCTTTGTAAAACTCAGGAAACTTGACTGGAAAGGAACATAGTTTATTACAGAAAGCAAAGTAAAATCACTATTACCTGCCTGGGACTACTATTCAGCAGGCCCTGTCCTGGGCCTGTCTTATAAAAAGCTCAGGTAATGAGTTCCAGTTGGGCAGACTCTTGCCTGTTACCAGGGGAACTCATTCCCAATGAGCCCCAGAGCAGATAAATCAGTGCTTTCCCCAAGGACCTCGTGGGGGTTATCACACTCTTGTAATCTATTTGTGTTTTTTAAAAAAACCTCTTAAATTGAAACTTCAAGTAACCTCAACTATTTCTGTTGATTTGTCTCACAGCTGTCACAATTATTTAAAGCTTCCCAGAAGGCATTTTGTGCTGTTAGCAAGATGTAATCTTTTAAAGTAAAAATAAACAAATCATTTACAAATAAACAAACATTAGGGCATAATCCACAAAGACTCTCATGTCTTGAAATCCTTAATCTGCATAAATCTCCTCTAATGTACTGTCCAGCCATCTCTTCATCTGTGTTCACTTTTATAATGCTCTACTTCACCCATACCAATTGATAACTAGATTTTACTTTTGCATTGAAAATGATGAAACAATGCTCCAGTGTCTGTTGGAAAGTGCAAGTGGTTTCTGAGAATGCTAACGTGAAAAGAATGATCACATCTACAGTGTCAGACATACACTCAACGTAATGTGCAGCAGAAAAAAAAGATAATTCAACCCTGGAAATGGTATTTATGCTGCACTCAAGGTATCACAATAGCAGTATAAGGGTCTGTCACAGTTACAATCCCAGTAGATGTTATTACTGGATGGGAAGATTCCAGAATGGAATCCTGGCTCAAAAGACTGCAACTTTTACTTTCGCAAACAGCATCAAAGGACCATGAATTAGATTTAACAACAAGAAAAAACATTTATTAATCATAAAAAGTTGGATTATGATACAATACTCCTTTTCTCCCACTTAGCTTCACAAATATACACAGATTTTAAGGTTAACATGGATTACAAAGCATATCTTAAAATACCATTGTCTCAGTAACACTAAATCCATTTAAATACACAGACTGGCTTTGTCAAAACACATACTCTGCTCTGAACCCAAGTTAGCGTCAGGGGATTTCTCCTCAGAATCCCCCAAATGATCTTACATGAGAATTCCAAATTCCAGTCCCCCAAAAAAAGACTTTAAAATCTTCTTCCACAATAGTGCTTTCCACCAGCAATTTTCATTCCAAAGTCAAGCCCAGGTTTTCCAAATTACTGGTTTTCTAAATTACTGGTTTTCCAAATTACTCTTTCAAACAAAACTTCTGCTCCACTGAATGAATCCAGTATCCAGGTTTTACACCTCCCCCTTCAGGATTTCTTTGTCTTGACTGTGATGATAGGTGCCTTTAAGAAATGTATTTATACTATGTTTCTTGTGAGGGTATGTGTGTTTTACACAGTGCCGGTTTTTCTGCAAAACAGGCAGCTCACGTGCTGAGATTGCAGGCTAATAATTTAAATTAGCTCGGAATGTGTTTGTTTAAATCTGAGTTCATGCAGTTTTGTTTCTTTGTTTTTTCCCCTGGGGTTTCAGAGTAGGGTTTGGATTAGGTTGATTGATGGAGGCAATCATGTGTTTAAGGGGAGGAGCTAAGCTTACAGGGAAAAGCAGGCAGTTACTGCTGAGTTCTGAAAGAAGAAGTGTTTCTCTCACTCTGGAGGCTACTGTTTGGTACCTGCTAGGAGAAATAGGTCTCTTTCTGTCTTTTTCTCCAGAAGTGCCCTGGCAGCCCAAGATCAAGCATGCAAGATTATGTGTTGTGAACTGATTTTGAAGAGGAGTTTAAGTCTACAAGAGGGATATTGCGTGAATTGGAACTAATAGAGAATTGTATCTTGTGATGTTTAATTATTTCAATTGGTAAACGTTAAGCTAATAGATTCGTTATAGTTAAACTGTATTGTTGAAATAAAGTTTGTTTTGATAAAGGAAGAAGTCTCACAACAGCAGGTTAAAGTCCAACAGATTGATTTGGAATCACGAGCTTTCAGAGTGCTGCTCATTCATCAGTTAAGTGGATGTAGGTTTACAAACATGGCATAAATAGGCAAAACACAATAGCAAGATAATTACAGATTGGAATGTGAAGAATGGTTGGAATGCAAGTCTTTACAGATACAAACAGTGTGTGTGGAGAGAGGGACAATCATAGGTTAAAGAGGTGCGACTTGTCTCAAGCCAGGATAGTTAGTACAAGTAGTAGAAACCCCACCATACTGCCTGGGTTTGTAAAATCCTACTAACTGTCCATTCTTCACATTGCAACCTGTAATTATCTTGCAATTGTGCCTTTGTCTATATATGCCGTGTTTGTAAACCTATCTCCACCCACCTGATGAAGGAGCAGCGTTCTGAAAGCTCGTGATTCCAAATAAACCTGTTGGACTTTAACCTGGTGTCGTGAGATTTCTTACTGTGCCCACCCCAGTCCAACACAAACATCTCCACCTCATGTTTTGATAAAAACTTCCTAGTGTGACAATAGAATCACACCTGGAGTGAAACATCTTACCCTCATAGTAATGCCAAAATAGAAACAACTGTTGGGTCTAGTCGGGTTTCATGCTCTGGTATCCTAACATGACTGCTGTACAAACTGTTCACAATTGGTTTAATTTGCAATTCTCATACTTTATTAAAATGGCAACAAAGTTTTGATTTACTTCTGAAGTCTGCTTTCCCAAATTAACTCTGGTTACTGCAGCTATCTCTCTCATTCACAACACTTTGTCAGTTTTTCCCTTTGAGTTCTCCTCTGAACAACACCTTGGTCTCTATTGTCTTAACTTCAGTCTTCTTAAGACATTCCTCTGTCCGAAGTCCCTAGTTATCTGAACTGTATCTGGTTCTTTGGGAAGCCTATCTCTTTGCAGCTTCCTTGTACTGTCCAGCCTCTCCTGGCAGAGTTAAGGGATGTTTATTCTCCAGTGCCCTGTCTTCAACTGCCAACAATTTCAGCTATGAACTATATTCAAGAGCCTTTCTACCTCGTGAGTGTGGCCAACCTCTCGATGGAGAAAACCATGTGCGCACATGCCTGGGACATGGGAGAACTCATGACCTGGATAGAACCTTCCATCATCCACATGTGGCTGTGTACAACCTCTGGCAGCTTTTCCAGATGTTACATAGAAACATAGAAATTTGAAGCAGGAGTAGGCCATTCGGCCCTTCGAGCCTGCTCCACCATTCATTTTGATCATGGCTGATCATCAAATTCAATATCCTGATCCCTTCTTCCCCACATAACCCTTGATCCCCTTAGCCCCAAGGACTATAACTAATTTCTTCTTGAAATCAGACAATGTTTTGGCCTAAACGACTTTTTGTGTTTGTGAATTCCACACATTCACCACCCTCTGGGTGAAGAAATTTATCCTCACCTCAGTTCAAAAAGATTTACCCCTTACCCTTAAACAATGACCCCTAATGGTGGGGACTCCCCCACCATTAGGAACATTCTTTCCAAATCTACCCTGTCTAACCCTGTTAGAATTTCATATGTTTCTGTGAGATCCCTTCTCACTCTTCTAACCTCCAATGAATATAATCCTAACCGACAAAGTCTCTCCTCATATGACAGACCTGCCATCCCAGGAATCAGTCTGGTAAACCTTTGCTGTACTCCCTCTATAGCAAGCACATCCTTCCTCAGATAAGGACATCAAAACTGCACACAATACTCCAGATGTGGCCTCACCAATGCCCAATGCAATTGCAGCAAAACATCCCTGTCCCTATACTCAAATTCGCTCGCTATGAAGGCCAACATACCATTTGTCTTCTTTACTGCCTGCTGTACTTGCGCGCTTACTTTCAGTGACGGATGTACATGAACTCCAAGGTCTCGTTGAGTATCCACCTCTCTCAATTTACATCCATTCAAGCAATAATCTGTATCGCTATTATTGCTACCAAAGTGAATAACCTCATATTTATCCACATTATTCTGCATCTGCCATGCAAATGCCCACACACTTAGCCTGTCCAAATCACACTGAAGCATCTCTGCATCCTCCTCACAGCTCATCCTCCCCCCAACTTTGTATCATCTGCAAATTTGGAGATACTACATTCAGTTCCCACTTCCAAATCATTAATATATAATGTGAATAGTTGGGGTCCTTGCACAGATCCCTGCGGAACCCCACTAGTCACTAACTGCCAATCAGAAAAATGTTCCACTGTGCTAGCCTGCAACTCCAGCAGGTTCATTGTGGCTGACAGTAGAGGCCCTTCATCAGTCTGGGACTCAGCATGGGCTGGTCTCCGACTGTTTTCTGACAATTACGGTCCTTGTCTCCTTTTCAGGGTCACAGCCTTCATCAACTGCTAGGTTGCAACTCAGATCTTTAATCTATTCTTGAATGCACAGTGAGAATATCCTCGATGGTGAGGTTGCGGGCGAGCAATGTGATGTTGCAACTTCTGAAGGTCATTCCTCCTTCTCCTTAGAGGCTGACTGCAGGCCTCCAGTCTTGGCACAGTCCACATTTGTGAACTGCCGAGACCGACACAAGAGAACACCATGACGGACGGGATTAGGACTTCACTTCTCCTCCTCCCATCCATGTCCACTGCCTGTTCTCTCCATTTATTGAGTGGTTGACTCGTGAGATCGTTATTTTGTTTGCTTGCAACTCCAGTTTTGCTATCTGTGATTGCCTGGCCATTCTCTACTCCAGCCAGTTTATGGACTTCCCCCTCTCTTGTGGTCCACTCTCCAATGTTGGGCACTCTACCACAGGTTTTGCCTCTCTCCATGCTACTCATGGCCATTACTCCTGCAGGCAGAAGGAGGAATGGTGTGAGGCTCCACACAAAGACCAGTACACCACATATACTGCCGGCAGCTTTCTGGCCCATGGTGGAGGCCCCCAAATGCTTCCTGTATACATCTACTCTCAAGGCACATGGAGGAGGTAAAAGAAAGAAAGGAAGCGGGGAAGCAAAGATAAAGCTGTTGGCCAGATGCATGGTAGTTCTGATGATCCCCATTGCCAGTGCCTGGTTAGCCATTCCTTTCCCATGTGGCCTTCCATCCACATTGCCAATTGCCAGCTCCACAGTATGTGGGACTCATCCCAGTGGAGCAGAGGAAGATATTTGCCCAGCATTTCTAGGATTGGGACTGATCCCACAGCTCCTGAACTCTATCCAGGCATGCTTGGTCAGGTGGGAGGGTGTCTGCTTGCTGTCCGTTGGGAAGAGAAACTGCTACCTTTTCCCTGGAAGGGAGGTACTGCTAAACCATGGGGCCATCTAGTGTCTTCCCTTCCCTCTGGAATGTTGGTAGTAGCCTCCTGGTCCACTCTTTGGGCCTTCAGCCAAGCCACGTGGGATTTAGGGTTCTTCAGTGTAGACAGAGTGGGAACAGGGTCGAGAATGTATCCACAGAAGTCTTAAATTGCAGTGGCAATCCTGGTGAACAAGACTGCACTGCATTCTGGGATGGCAGCCTTTTAAAGATGGTGCCAGCACCTACCTTTCAGTCAAGTGACACTGAGATCAGCGTCTTGTGGTCTACCCCTATTGGATGGGCCCCACGCCTCCAGGGTAAATCCAGATAAATGCGAAGTGATGCATTTTGGAAGAAATAATGTAGGGAGGAGTTATACAATAAATGGCAGAGCCATCAAGAGTATAGAAACACAGAGGGACCTAGGTATGCAAGTCCACAAATCCTTGAAGGTGGAAACACAGGCGGAGAAGGTGGTGAAGAAGGCATATGGTATGCTTGCCTTTATAGGACGGGGTATAGAGTATAAAAGCTGGAGTCTGATGATGCAGCTGTATAGAATGCTGGTTAGGCCACATTTGGAGTACTGCATCCAGTTCTGGTCGCCGCATTACCAGAAGGGTGTGGAGGCGTTAGAGAGAGTGCAGAGAAGGTTTACCAGGATGTTGCCTGGTATGGAGGGTCTTAGCTATGAGGACAGATTGGGTAAACTGGGCTTGTTCTCCCTGTAAAGATGGAGAATGAGGGGAGATCTAATAGAGGTGCACAAGATTATGAAGGGGATAGATAGGGTGAATGGTGGGAAGCTTTTTCCCAGATCAGAAGTGACGATCACGTGGGGTCACGGGCTCAAGGGGAGAGGGGCGAAGTATAACTCAGATATTAGAGGGATGTTTTTTACACAGAGGGTGGTGGGGGCCTGGAATGCGCTGCCAAGTAGGGTGGTGGAGGCAGGCACGCTGACATCGTTTAAGACTTACCTGGATAGTCACATGAGCAGCCTGGGAATGGAGGGATACAAACGATTGGTCTAGTTGGACCAAGAAGCGGCACAGGCTTGGAGGGCCGAAGGGCCTGTTTCCTGTGCTGTACTGTTCTTTGTTCTTTGTATTCGTTGGCCAGCTGCTGTGTGATCATTTGGCTGCATTTTGCTTGCAGCAAGAATGCCTGCTACTGGATCTGTCAGGGAAAACCAGATCATCCAAATTAAATGCAGCTCTTTGTTTTCAAGGATATAAAATACTGAAAATACTCAGCAAGTCAGGCAGTGAATGTGGGGAGAGAAACACAGTAAATGTTGCAGATTGCAAAACTTTCATCAGAACTGGAAGAAGTTAAAGACTTGAAAAGGCTTTTTCAGAAAGTACAGGGATAGGGAGGATGTACGGTCATGTAAGGAAGAAACATTTACCAAAACCTGAGATTATCTTACTGCATCCCAGCACTCACACAGTTTACATCCCACCCCAATTGGATGTGAAGATCGTGCTGGACGAAATATACACCACTACGAATAGCCTTGAGACAAAACATTCCGAGGCCTCGTTAATCGTGGCCAGGGACTTCAATCAGGTAAAGTTCAAGAGCGTACTACCAAGTTACCACCAACATGTCTCCTGTTCTACCAGAGGCCCAAATATCCTAGACCCCTGCGACACAAATATCACAGTAAGAAGTCTCACAACACCAGGTTAAAGTCCAACAGATTTATTTGGTAGCACAAACTTTCAGAGCGTTGCTCCTTCTTCAGGTAAGTGAAGAGTTGTGTTCACAAAAAGGGTATACATAGACACAGACTCAATTTACAAGATAATGGTTGGAATGCGAGTCTTTATAGGTAATCAAGTCTTTACAGGTACAGACAATGCAAGTGGAGAGAGGATTAAGCACAGGTTAAAGAACGTGTGAATTGTCTCAAGCCAGGACAGTTAGTGACATTTTGCAAGCCCAGGCAAGTCATGGGGGTTACAGATAGTGTGACATGAACCCACGATCCCGGTTGAGGCTATCCTCATGTGTGCGGAACTTGACTATCAGTTTCTGCTCGGCGATTCTGCATGTCATGTGTTGTGAAGGCCGCCTTGGAGAACGCATACCCGAAGATCAGAGGCTGAATGCCCGTGACTGCTGAAGTGTTCCCTGACAGGAAGAGAACATTCCTGCCTGGTGATTGTCAAGCGGTGTTCATTCATCCGTTGTCGTAGCGTCTGCATGGTCTCGACAATGTACCATGCCTCAGGACATCCTTTCCTGCAGCGTATCAGATAGACAACGTAACATATCAAACATGCCTACCGCTCTATCGCCCGCCCACACTTAGGCAAATCAGACCACAAGGCAGTGCTCCTGCTCCCGGCTTACAAGCAAAAACTGAAGCGGGAGAATCTATCAAAGTTGTGCAATGTTGGTCTGAGGAATCAGATGATCTTCTACAGGGCTGCTTGGAGTCAGTGGACTGGTCAATTTTTAAAAACTCTGCAACTAGCCTGAATGAGTGCGCCACTACAGTAGCTGACTTCATTAGTAAGTGTGCAGAAGACTGTGTGCCAAAGAAGCAAATCCATGTGTTCCCCAACCGGAAACCATGGATGAACAGGGATATCCACTGCTTGCTGAAGTCCAGGTCTGAGGTGTTCAAGTCAGGTGACACTGACCTATACAAGAAAGCCAGATACGGTCTAAGGAGATCCATCAAAGAGGCCAAAGGATAGTACCGGACCAAGCTAGACTCCCAGGCTAGCAACACTGACCCCCACCGACTATGGCAAGGTATGCAAGACATAACAGGCTACACGATGAAGGCATATAAAATCGCAGGCTCCAGTGCACCCCTCCCTGATGAACTCAATGCATTCTACACCCCTTTTGAGCAAGAGGTCAGCGAGAGCATGCCCTCCATCCTGGAAGCCCTGGATGAACCTGTATCTGAGGTGAACATTGCAGATGTTGGAGCAGCTTTCTCGCAGGTCAACCCACGGAAAGCGACTGGCCCGGATGGGGTACCCAGACGAGCGTTCAGATTCTGCGCAGATCAGCTGGCGGAGATATTCACAGACATCTTCAACCTCTCTTTACAACAATCTGAAGTCCCTATCTGCTTCAAGAAGGTGACCATCATCCCGGTACCTCAGAAAAACCAAGCAGTGTGCCTTAATGACTATCGGCCAGAGGCTCTGACATCCATCATTATGAAGTGCTTTGAAAGGCTAGTCATGGCATGAATCAATTCCAGCCTCCCGCACTACCTGGATCCGCTACAGTTTGTCTACTGCCACAACAGGTCCACAGCAAACGCCATCTTCCTGGCCCCGCACTCAAACCTAGGACACCTAGATAACAAGGACACCTATGTCACACTCCTATTTATTGACTACAGCTCAGCCTTCAACACCATTATTCCCATGAAACTCATCTCCAAACTCCATAGTCTGGGCCTCAGCACCTCCCTCTGCGACGGAATCCTGAACTTCCTAACTCATAGACCACTATCAGTAAGGATAGGCAACAATACCTCATCCATGATCATCCTCAACACCAATGCCCCACAAGGCTGAGTTCTCAGCCCCCTACTATACTCCTTATACACCTATGACTGTGTGGCCAAATTCCCCTCCAATTCGATTTTCAAGTTTGCTGACGACATCACCGTAGTGGGTCAGATCTCAAACAATGATGAGACAGAGTACAGGCATGAGATAGAGAATCTGGTGAACTGGTGCAGCAACAATAATCTCTCCCTCAATGTCAACAAAACAAAGGAGATTGTCATCGACTTCAGGGAGCATAAAGGAGAACATGCCCCTGTCTACATCAACGGGGCCAAAGTAGAAAGGGCCAAGAGCTTAAGGTTTTAGGTGTCCAGATCACCAATAGCCTGTCCTGGTCCCCCATGCCGACACTATAGTTAAGAAATCCTACCAACACTTCTACTTTCTCAGAAGACTGAGGAAACTTGGCATGTCAGCTACGGCTCTCGCCAACATTTACAGATGCACCATAGAAAGCATTCTTTCTGGTTGTATCACAGCTTGGTATGACTCCTGCTCTGCCCAAGATCGCAAGGAACTATAAAAGGTCATAAATGTAGCCCAATCCATCAGGCAAACCAACCTCCCATCCATTGACTCTGTCTACACTTCCAGCTGCCTCGGCAAAACAGCCAGCATAATCAAGGACCTCACGCACCCCGGACATTCTCTCTTCCACCTTCTTCCTTCGGGAAAAAGATACAAAAGCCTGAGGTCACGTACCAACCGACTTAAGAACAGCTTCTTCCCGGCTGCTGTCAGACGTTTGAATGGACCTACCTCGCATTAAGTTGATCTTTCCCGATACTCTAGCTATGACTGTAACACTACATTCTGCACTCTCTCCTTTCCTTCTCTATGAACGGTATGCTTTGTCTGTATAGTGCGCAAGAAACAATACTTTTCACTGTATGTTGTCACTGCATGTGACAATAATAAATCAAATCAAATCAAAATCAAAACACACAATTTGATTGTAAATCTCAAACTTTTTCTAATTCCAACAATATGCCAATCCTTCCCCAGAGGCAATGGGGTCCCCCCCGGCATCCTCCTGCCTGATTAAATGTTGAGGATTGGGTCAGGTCCAAGGGGTCTAGTCGGATAGGGTGGGGGGGGGGGGGGGGGGTCAGGTAAGGTAAGGGATGAGAGTCGGGCCCATGGGTTGGGGGGGTGTGGGGCATGGGTAGTCCCTTGTGGTTGAGGATCGGGTGTGTGGGAAATCCCATGGGGGGTCGGGGGAGGGGGGCGGGGGCTGTGGGGAATACTGTGTGGGGGGATGTGGTTATTCAGGGTGGGGGTTGCTCCTGGGGGTTCCAGGGTATGGTGGGAGCCTCATGCAGAGATCAGTCTGGGTGTTTGAAATAGTTGCCCAGAAATTAGAAGAAGTTTTAATTTTTTTGGAGTAACTATTTAGTGTAACCCTGGCAGAACCATCCAAAGTTAGCAATTTAAATCACATTTTGTGGACGGTTCACAGTGCATCACAATTGCCCAGCGGAAGTTAGTGCTTCTGGATAATTGCCTAACAAACACTCACCTGGGAAATTCCGAGAGGGATTCTCCAATGAATCTTTGGGGTAGCTCCCATATCCAAAACTGGGAAGCCCGGAAGTTACGCCCCATGGTTTTGTGTGGGTTTATTCAGCCTTTGTATACAATAAGCCAGCACAGAAAGAGAAAGCGATTGAATTGTGGAATATTATGAAGGTGCTGGCAGTGGGTGGAGAGGTGTAATATTGTAAAGTCATGTTCAAACACACTCAGTGAAATAAAAGAAACAATCTATTTGTAATTTCACACCAAAGACCTGGAATGAAGCCCTTTTGATTGACAATCTGATAGTCAGCCAAGTTGATCATTTTCAATGTAAGGAGCTGCAGGGTGTAACAACCACAGCAGTTGGAACATCTGGTTTATATATCGTTATACCAGTGAGTGTGGATTTACAAGGAGCTTTTAAGTCACAATGTCATTTGATCTGATTGCTGGGGTATTTTTTCAGACTCAGTGATATTACTGAATTTTCAGCAGGGCTTTCTTCCTTCCGAGTGAGTTATTTAAAGTCAAATCCCCGCATGCTTGTTTAGGCGAATGTAAATGATCCCACAGCACTATTTGACAGGGGTAGCAAGTTCCTCTGGTAGGCTGATGATCCTTCCTTTCTCGAACAACCTTGCCAAAAGCAGATCATGTCACCAAACATTCATTTGCTGTTCATGGGACCTTGGTCTCTGTGAATTGCATTGGCTGCTGTACTTGCCCACAAAATGACACTCATTGGAATTCAAAAGTTGCAAAGTGGTTTACGTGCTGAGAATGTGTTCAGGTGCTATATATAAATACAAGTTCTTTCATTCATCAAAAGCTGGAGACGATGACCTTGGTGCTCAGTATACCATGCAGTCAATGCTCTGTATGAAGAGGTTCATTGCAATCATTGCATGGGACTAGATGTTACATTAAAACGTTGGTGAGGGACATAATCCAGGATCCAGATGGCTGCCTGGCAGTAATAGCCCTTGACACCAATGAGCCCCAGCAAAACTGAAGTCAATGGCAATCAAGGGAAAAAGTCTCTGCTGGTTGGAGGGATATCTGGCACAAAGAAGGATGGTTCTGGTGGTTGGAAGTCAATCATCTCAGTTCCAGGACATCACTGCAGGGATTCCTGAGTAGTGTCCCAGGCCCAACCACTTCAGCTGCTTCATCAATAATGCTCCCTCCATCATGAGGTCAAAAGCAGTTATGATTGCTGATGACTGCACAATGTTCAGTACCATTCACACTCCTGGGATAGCAGTCCATGTCCAAAATAAAGTAAGTCCTAGACAGTATCAATACTTGGACTGACAAATGGCAAATAATAATTACGCCACACAAGGGCTAGGCATGTATATTCTCCAACAAGAGAGAATCCAACCATCTCCCCTTGACATTTAATGGTATTTCCATCACTGAATCCTCCACTAGGGGATTTTCACAGTAACTTCATTGCAGTGTTAATGTAAGCCTACTTGTGACTAATAAATAAACTTTATCAATATCATTATCATTGGCCAGAAACTTAACTGGACTAGCCGTATAAATGCTGTGGCTACCAGAGCAGGTAAAAGGCTGAGAATTCTGCCGTGGGTAACACTCTTTCCGACTTCCCAAATTCTGTCCACCATGTACAAGGCATGAATGAGAAGTGAGATGGAATACTTTCCAATTGCCTGGATGAGTGCAGCTCCAATTCACAAAGCTGAACACCATCAACAAAAAAGCAGCCCAACTTACTGGCACCCCATCCACCACCTTCAACAGCCACTCCCTCCACCGCCGACACACAGTAGCAGCAGTGTGCAATATCTAAGATTCACTGCAGCAACAGCACATTCCAAACCTACCATCTAGGAGGACAGGAGCTGCAGGCACATGGGAACACCACCACCTGCCCCCTCCAAGTCACTCATCACCCTGACTTAGAAATATATCACCATTCCTTCATTGCCACTGGGCCAAAATCTGAAACTCCCTCCCTAACAACACTATGGGTGTACCTACACTCAGGGACCGCAATAGTTCAAGGAGACAGCTAACCACAACCTTCTCAAGGACAATTAGGGATGGGCAATAAATGCTGGTCTAACCATTGACGCCCACATTCTATGAAAAAATAAAAATCTGACACTGTGCCACAAATAAGGATATTTAGCAACTGACCAGAAGCTTGGTTGGTCAAGTGGTTTCAAGGAACATCTTAAAAGAATTGCTGGAGGTAGAGAGGCGGAGAAGTTTATGGAGGGAATGCTGGGGCTGAGTGCCCAAGCTGAAGACATGGTCACCAATAGTGGAGCAATTAAAATCAGGGATGAGCAAGACAGCAAAGTTGGAGGAGTCAGAGACTTGTGGGAATGGAAAAGTTGAAGAGACAGGCTGAGGGTCCATCATCATAGAGTCACAGAGTCATTGAGGTTTACAGCATGGAAATGGGTCCTTTGGCCCAACTTGTCCAAGCCGCCCTTTTTTTAAAAACCCCTAATCTAGTCCCAATTGCCCACATTTGGCCCATATCCCTCTATACCCATCTTACCCATGTAACTGTCTAAATGCTTTTTAAAAGACAAAATTGTACCCACCTCTACCACTACCTCTGGCAGCTTGTTCCAGACACTCACCACCCTCTGCGTGAAAAAATTGCCCCTCTGGACACTTTTGTATGTCTCCCCTCTCACCTTAAACCTATGCCCTCTAGTTTTAGACTCCCCTACCTTTGGGAAAAGATATTGACTATCTAACTGATCTATCCCCCTCATTATTTTATAGACCTCTATAAGATCACCCCTCAGCCTTCTACGCTCCAGAGAAAAAAGTCCTAGTCTATCCAGCCTCTCCTTATAACTCAAACCATCAAGCCCCCGGTAGCATCCTAGTAAATCTCTTCTGCACTCTTTCTCGTTTAATAATATCCTTTCTATAACAGGGTGACCAGAACTGTACACAGAATTCCAATTGTGGCCTTACCAATGTCTTGTACAACTTCAACGAGACGTCCCAACTCCTGTATTCAATGTTCTGGCCAATGAAACCAAGCATGCTGAATGCCTTCTTCACCACTCTGTCCTCCTGTGACTCCACTTTCAAGGAGCTATTAATCTGTACCCCTGCATCTCTTTGTTCTGTAACTCTCCCCAATGCCTGACCATTAACTGAGTAAACCCTGCCCTGGTTCAATCTACCAAAATGCATCACCTCGCATTTATCTAAATTAAACTCCATCTGCCATTCGTCAGCCCACTGGCCCAATTGATCAAGATCCCGTTGCAATCCGAGATAACTTTCTTCACTGTCCACTATGCCACCAATCTTGGTGTCATCTGCAAACTTAGGAACCATGCCTCCTACATTCTCATCCAAATCATTAATATAAATGACAAATAACAGTGGACCCAGCACTGATCCCTGAGGCACACCACTGGTCACAGGTCTCCAGTTTGAAAAACAACCCTCTACAACCACCCTCTGGCTTCTGTCATCAAGCCAATTTCGTATCATTTAGCTACCTCACCCGGGATCCCATAAGATTTAACCTTATGCAACAACCTGCCATGCGGTATCTTGTCAAATTCTCTGGACAGAGAATTCCGAAGAACCAGAAGAAATCTGAGTGGAAATATCTCTTCACCTCAGTCCTAAAATGCTGATCCTGGTCTGAAAACAATACCCAGATTTGTTGTATATATTCATGATTATGATTGGTAGATTTTTGGTTTAAGGGAATCAAGGAATGTAGGAATCAGCCAAAAAGGTGGGTGTAAGATCAATCATGATCTTATTGAATGGCAAATCAGGCTTGAGGGGCCAAATGGCCTATGTTTGCTGCTATTTCTTATGTTCTAATGAACAAATTATTCTTTTACCCTATAGGAACTGGGTTTTGAAGTCGCTGTATACCTGCCTATCCATGATACTTGAATCCTCTCATAAAAATCCACCTCTTTAAAATCATAAGATCATAAGAAAAAGGAGCAGGAGCTGGCCTTTCCCACTTCACCATTCAATAAGATCATGGCTAATCTGATTGTGGTGTTAACTCCACTTTCCTGCCTATCCCCCACCATAACCCTTGACTTCTTTGTGGATCAAAAATCTGCCTAACTCACCCTTGACTAAATTCAATGACCGAGCCTTCGCTGCTTTCTGGGGTGGAGGATTCGAAAGACTAATGATTCTCTGAGAGAATAAATTTCTCTTTGTCCCCATCTTAATTTTATATATGGGTTATGCTTTCTTGTCGACGCTTCTGGTATCTACTTTTTTTTTTTACATGTCCTGCACCTTGGAGTGCGTTTTAATATTAAAGGTGCTGTGGAAATGTAAGATGTAGTAATTGCTGGTTAAGCAATTATGAGCTATTGTGAGCATAAATTGGCAAACACACTCCGGGTGAGTTATGGTTTATGGTCTTATGGGTGAATGGATGTGGGACATGGATAAAAAGAATATTGATGCATTAGCTGGTGCGCCTCTAAGGATTAAACCATTACATTGAGTACATAATCACAATCAAGACAGTAAGCATTAGACCATAAGACCAAAAGAAATAGGCTATTCAGCCCATCAAGTCTGACCGCCATTCAATCATGCCTGATATGATTCTCATCTCCATTCTCCTGCCTTCTCCCTGTAACCCTTGATCCCCTTATTGATCAAGAACCTATCTAACACTGTATTAAAGGCACTCAATGACCTGGTCTCCACAACCTCTGTGGCAATCAGTCTCATAGATTCAACACCCGCTGGCTGAAGAAATTCCTCATCTCAGTTTTAAAGGAGCATCCCTTCACTCTGAGGTTGTGCCCTCGAGTTCTAGTCTCTGTCACTAGTAGAAACATCCTCTCCATGTCCATTCTATCTAGGCCTCTCAGTATTCTGTAAGTTTCAATTAGATCCCCCTCATCCTTCTAAACTCCTTCGAGTATAGGCCCAGACACCTCAACCGCTCCTTATATGACAAACCATTCATTCCTGGAATCAATCTTGTGAACCTCCTCTGGACTCCCTCCAAGGCCAGCACATCCTTTCTTCGAGCGCAAAACTGCTCACAATATTCCATACGGGATCTAATCAGAGTCGTATACAGCCTCAGCAGTACATCCCTACTCTTGTATTCTAGCCATCTAGAAATGAACACTAACATTGCATTTGTCTTCCTAACTGCCAACTGAACCTGTATGTTAACCTTAAGAGAGTCCTGAACCAGGACTCCCAAGTCCCTTTGTGCTTCAGATTTCCAAATCCTTTCCCCAAGTAGAAAATAGTCTACGCCTCTATTCTTCCTACCAAAGTGCATAACCCCCCTTTTTGCCACATTGTATTCCATCTGCCACTTCTTTGCAAACTCTCCTCGCCTGTCCAAGTCATTCTGCAGCCTCCCCACTTCCTCAACACTACCTGTCCCTCTGTACATATCTTTGTATCATCCACAAATTTAACAACCATGCCCTCAGTTCCATCTTCCAGATCATTAATGTATATCGTGAAAAGTTGTGGTCCCAGCCTTGTGGAATACCACTAGTCACCAGTTGCCATCCTGAAAAGGACCCCCTTATCCCCACTCTCTACCTTCTGTCTGTCAGCCAATCTTCTATGCATGCCAGTACCTTGCCTCTAACACCATTGGCTCTTAGCTTATTTAGCAACCTCCTGTAAGGCACCTTGTCAAAGGCTTTCTGGAAATCCAAATAAATCACATCCACTGGCTCTCCTTTGTGCGGTTGCTTTAAGAGGAAGTGTTTTGTTAGGAGAGTCAGTTTGTCTGGTAAACATGCAGCAAATGCTAAGAATGCAAGCTAATAATGGGCGGTATGGTGGAACAGTGGTTAGCACTGCTGCCTCACAGCGCCAGGGACCCAAATTCAATTCCCGGCCTTGGCTCACTATCTGTGTGGAGTTTGCACGTCCTCCCCGTGTCTGCATGGGTTTCCTTCGGGTGCTCCGGTTTCCTTCCACAGTCTGAAAGATGTGCTGGTTAGGTGCATTGACCCGAACAGGTGCCGGAATGTGGCGGCGAGGGAATTTCACAGTAACTTCATTGCAGTGTTAATGTAAGCCTTACTTGTGACTAATAAATCAACTTTAACTTTAACCAGGGATGTGTTGCTTTGTAGAGTTAATGGACCTTTTGTCTATTTAGGTTCTCCTGGGATTTTAGATGAGATATGCAGAGTCATGTGAGTTTTGATTAGGTTGATTGACACGGATAGAGTCATGTGTTTAATGGGAGGCACTAAGCTTGCAACAAAGCCGACTTTCATTTTCATTTTAAAGTACAAGTAGTTGCTGCCTGGGCTGCTAGAAGAAAGCAGTGTCTCTCTGTCTCTGTCTCTCTTAAGGTTTTCCGAAAGCTCCAATCCTAAGTCAAAACAAGTATGCCTGTATTTTTCTAATTAATTTTAAACAATGGTTTAAGTCTATCGGAGAAATATTGCTTGATTGGATCTCATAGTGATAGGTTAGCAGTTAGGAATTATGCCTTGTCATGTTTAAGTATTGTTCAATAGTTAAAAGTTAAGCTAATTCATTTGTTAAATTAAACTGTGTTATTAAATAAAGTTTGTTTTGATAAAAATCTCCTAGTTTGTCAGTAGAATCATACCAGGAGTGAAACATCTTATCCTCACACTAATGCAAAACTAGACAAATTGTTGGGACCAAGTTCGGTTTCATAATATACCTTGAGATTTCTGATCTGGTACCCGGACAAGAATGATGAACGATCATGGTCGCACTCAAGAAATCGTGGGTCCAATTGGTTCATTATTACTTCAGTAAGAACAAGTTTATTCTCTGCCCTGGACATGTTCTTGGAAAAAGGACGGATTATCAGCCTCAGTGAAGAATATCGAAAAATCAGCACTGAAGTCTCGATCGAGGTCATCAGATAATTTGCCAGTTTGAGGGGTTCTGATTTGGTATAATCCATGATTGTCAGTTCATTGACATCTTCTATTGTTTTGATGAATTTGAGAGCAGCACAGGTGATTCAGCTGAGAAGAGAAAATTCCTGATTTTGAATAACTGACGTCAAAATCTTGCTTCGGTGGGATCTTTCAGTCCCGCCAGTGCTGTACCCTGCTGTGGGTTTCCTGGCTGTGAGGGGTGTGTTTAGTGGGAAACCCTATTGACATCAGCAGGACCACAAGATCCCATCATCAGCGAGTGGCATGCTGTCTCCCACTAGCATGAAACACCCCCTGGAGGGAGAGGAAAAACCTGCCCATAATGTTTCCAGTATCATTTTGTTCCTGTATTGGAGCATTGTTTGCAAGGTGCCTATTTCCTGTAGTGTGGTTCCTCCTGGACCACACAACTGGGTTCCAGTTGTCCTCAGCCATTGGCTTATTAGTCACTGTATGGAAAAGGCTATTACACTTGTTTCTGTATCTGAAATTAGTGATGTATCCATTGACACAAATGTCCACATTCCAGAAAGTGTATTTTGGATCTTTGCTCTCGACTCAGAAACATTGTTGTATCTCTTTCTGGTGAGACTCCTCTATTTCATTGATGATCTTGTGTGTGAAGAGTCTCTCATTATCCTCTGTGTATCTGGAGGTTTTACTTCTGCACATCTTTCAAAGTATCCCAACCTTTTAAAATGAAAGTATTCTGCAATTCCTAGCCACCACAGCACTGGCATGGATTACTGGCATCTTTAGCTTTTGTTCAATAAGGTTTCTCTTACCCCAGAGTGTCTTTGGCAGTCTTTTGTTTAATAAACTGTATGGTTATTGAGGGTTTGCTGACCATGGTTTGTTCTTCCCACATATCACAGCTCTATTTTGCTGACTAATTGTAATTGGATCTGATTGTCTGATTAACTGTATAGGTTTCTCTGAAATTCAGTGTTCTTTGGTTTCTGTAGGTCAGAAAGAATGTTATCAGTTACCTCATCAATGATCAGGTCTGCTATCAGCTCAGATTTAAGATCACCATCTTTTCAAACATCAGCTAGTCAATACAGGTCATTGATAAAGGTATCAATGTGTTCACCAGGTTTATATCATAAAATGGAGGAGCAGAAGTAGGCCATTTAGCCTATTAAGTTTGAGATTTATGGACATTTTTGTTAAACGTGGCTCTAATATCTTGTTACTCCATTAAACAGAATAATTATCAAAAGCTTTAACAACTTCTTCAAATTTGTCTGATGTCTCATTGTTTTGTCTTGCTATCACATCATCAGCAATTGTACCAATAGAGTACAATACGAATTGACATGTTCAGCCTCCAATTTATTGTTTAATCTGGTTTCAATTCAGAATCTTAAGCCAAAATTGGTCTACCATTGCGAATTTGGAATCCATAGCTATTTTAAGCTCTGAGGAGGTTTGTCTGGATGTTTTAAACTTCTGTTCCAGTTGTGGAGCTTTCCTGTGCTGATCAGCCTTTCTGCAATATTTGATTTGATTTTTTTTTTATTTGATTTATTATTGTCACATGTATTAACATACAGTGAAAAGTATTGTTTCTTGCGTGCTATACAGACAAAGCATACCGTTCATTGAGAAGGAAATGAGAGAGTGCAGGATATAATGTTACAGTCATAGCTAGGGTGTAGAGAAAGATCAACTTAATGCGAGGTAGGTCCATTCAAAAGTCTGATGGCAGCAGGGAAGAAGCTGTCCTTGAGTTGGTTGGTATGTGACCTCAGACTTTTGTATCTTTTTCCCGATGGAAGAAAGTGGAAGCGAGAATGTCCGGGGTCCTTAATTATGCTGGCTGCTTTGCCAAGGCAGTGGGAAGCGTAGACAGAGTCAATGGATGGGAGGCTGGTTTGCGTGATGGATTGGGCTACATTCATGACCTTTGATAGTTCCTTGCGGTCTTGGGCAGAATGGGAGCCATATCAAGCTATGATACAACCAGAAAGAATGCTTTCTATGGTGCATCTGTAAAAGTTGGTGAGAGCCGTAGCTGACATGTCAAATTTCCTTAGTCTTCTGAGAAAGTAGAGGCGTTGGTGGGCTTTCTTAACTATAGTGTCAGCATGGGAGAGAGAACCAGGACAGGTTGTTGGTGATCTGAACACCTAAAAAAATGAAGCTCTCGACCCTTTCTTCTTCACCCCCATTGATGTAGACAGGGGCATGTTCTCCTTTACGCTTCCTGAAGTCAATGACAATGTCCTTCATTTTGTTGACATTGAGGGAGAGATTATTGTCGCCGCACCAGTTCACCACATACTCTATCTCATTCCTGTACTCTGTCTCATCATTGTTTGAAATCTGACTCACTTAATACCCACTGCAGTCACTAACCCTCTTTGGTAGTCATTCTTAAATTTTGAAGAACTGCACAGACAGTGACCCAAGCCAGGAATTGAATCCGGGTCCCTGGTGCTGTGACCTCAGACCTAAGCTATCAGGTGTATTAAAACCCGCGCTCATTAAAATGGAATTCTTCCAGAGCAACCACCTACTGCTCGACTAAATTGAAGATTTTAGTTCTTTTTCAACATTTGTTCACCATTCCTCGATCATCACCAGGTTCTTTGATTCTGCTGCTGGAATGGGATTTTTCATGGGCCACTACATGCTATGGTGTAGCCCTTCGGAAGTTGAACAGTTGATTTCTTCTCTGACTCTCAGGCTCCACTGCTGGAATTCTGCCACCCCGCCCGCCACAGAATCAGAACAGGCGAGAGGTGGACAATGGAAATGTCTGTTGGCGTTGGGCGGGAATTTCCGGTCTCGTTCAAGTGAGTCCGCAAAATCCCACTGCACATCTTTTGTGGAGCTCTCGGTGATTTTTCCACTGTCTTACTAAAGTATTCAGTTTTGGCACCTTCTTTTCAGGTCTCACTTGCAATTTTTTTAAAAGCTAATTTTCTGACAGGTGCCACCGTGTTGTATTGTGTTTTTGACTGGTTAAGGAACAGTTGCAGAGACAGAGATATATCTGACCAATTACTGATTTATTGTATCAACATAACTATTTTACAGATGTACATGACTAGGTATTACCCAGTCGAAGCCATCAGCATTCTCCTTCCAGACTCTTAGTCATGTAACTCTCTTACATCATCATGTGGGTGGTAATGTTTCTCCAGTCTCACACATTGGCCAGGACTTTATGGGTCCTCCTGCCCAGCGGGATATGACAGTCCTGCCAAAGTAAATGGCAATTTAAATCACTTGCCTCATCCACCAGGAGGAGACCATGAATTCCTGACCATTAACTCTTTCAGCCCTGAACATCCTAATACTACAGCGTCCCTGATCCATCATATTCTGGTGATCTTGGCATGGGATCATTTTAGCATTATTTGGGGAGCTGGGTGGGGTGGTGCTTGGGTGGGGATGAGATTTTGGGTCATTTTGAGTGAAGAAACTAACATGCACCAAATGGCCATCCTTAGCTGTATTGAACTTGTGGACGGACACAAGGAGTAAACCGACAACACCACTTTTACATTGCTGCCAAATTGGAAAGAGTGCAGAAGAGGTTCACAACAATGGCTCCAGAGATGAAGAACTTCAGTTACAAGGATAGATTGGAGAAGTTGGGACTGTTGGGGCAGCACAGTGGCACAGTGGCTAGCACTGCTGCCTCACAGCGCCAAGGACCTGGGTTTGATTCCCAGCTTGGATCACTCTCTGTGTGGAGTTTGCATGTTCTCCCTGTGTCTGCGTGGGTTTCCTCCGGGTGCTCTGGTTTCCTCCCACATTCTGAAAGACGTGCTGGTTAGGGTGCATTGACCCCAACAGGCGCCAGATTGTGGCGACTCGGGGAATTTCACAGTAACTTCATTGCAGTATTACTGATAAATAAATTTTACTTTACTTTTTACTTTTCTCCTTGGAGGCAAAGAGGATAGTTGATAGAGATGTTCAAAACTATGAGTGGGCTTGACACAGTAGATTGGGAGAAACTGTTCCTGCTTGTAAAATAATCGAGAACAAGAAGTCACAGATTTAAAGTGATTTTGAAAAGAAGCAAATGTGATGTGAGAAAAAACTTTCTCAGACAAGTGGATTGGGCCTGGAATGCACTGTCTGGATGTGTGGTGGAGGCAGGCTCAAATGAGACATTCAAGAGAGCATTTGATGATTATTTGAATAGAAACAATGTAAGGGGTCTAGGCAAAAGGCAGGGGAATAGCACTAAGTCACAATGCTCATTTGGAGAACTGGTGCAGGCACAATGAGCCAAATGGCCTGCTTCTGCATGATAACAATTCTGTGATTCACCTCTAAGTGTGGAATTCAGCCCTAACCTTCTTCGAGAGCTCAGCCTCCTGAGTGAACCCATCACATCGTGTTCATTGCCATGTGGTCTAGAAATACAATGTGATGAGGATAAAACATACTTACATCCTTACCAATCTGCCGACTACAGATGCATCTGTCCATGACAGTATCGGTAAGAGTGACCACAGCACAGTCCTTGTGGAGACAAAGTTCTGCCTTCACATTGAGAATAATCTCCATCGTGTTGTGTGGCACTATCACCGTGCCAAGTGGGACAGACTTCGAATAGACCTAGCAACTCAAGACTGGGCATCCATGAGGTACTGTGGGCCATCAATTGCAGCGGAACTGGACTCCAGCACAATCTGCAACATCATGGCCCGGCATAGACCCAACTCAACCATTTCCATCAAGCCAGGGAATCAACCCTGTTTCAATGGAGAGTGCAGGAGGGCACGCCAGGAGCAGCACCAGGCATACCTAAAAATGAGGTGTATAAACAGCAAGTGACAGACCGAGCTAAGCGATCCCACAACCAATGGATCAGATCTAAGCTCTGCAGTCCTGACACATCCAGTGGTGCATGGTGGTGGACAATTAAACAACTCACTGGAGGAGGAGGCTCCACAAATATCCCCATCCTCATTGATGGAGGAGCCCAGCACATCAGTGCAAAAGATAAGGCTGAAGCATTCACAGCAATCTTCAGCCAGAAGTGCTGAGTGGATGATCCATCTCGGCCTCCTCCAGTAGTCCCCAGCATCTCAGATGCCAGTCTCCAGCCAATTCACTCCATGTGATATCAAGAAACACAAGTTGGAGACATTGGATAAGCAAAGGCAATGGGCCCTGATAACATTCCGGCTACAGTACTGAAGACTTGTGCTCCAGAACTTGCCATTCCCCTAGCCAAGCTCGTCCAGTACAGTTACAGCACTGGCATCTACCCAACAATATGGAAAATTGCCCAGGTATGTCCTGTACACAAAAAGTAGGACAATTCCAACCCGGCCAATTACCGCCCAATCAGTCTACTCTCGATCATCAGTAAAGTGATGGAAGGGGTCATCAACAATTCTATAAAGCAGCACCTGCTCAGCAATAACCTGCTCAGTGACGCCCAGTTTGGGTTTCGCCAGGGTCACTCAGCTCCTGGCCCCATTACAGCCTTGGTTCAAACGTGGACGAAAGTGCTGACTTCCAGAGGTGAGGTGAGAGTGATAGCCCTTGACATCAAGGCCATATTCGACCGAGTGTGGCATCAAAGAGCCCTAGCAACACTGGAATCAATGGGTATTGGGGGCAAACTCCCCGCTAGTTGGAGTCATACCTGGTACTTAGGAAGATGGTTGTGGAGGGTCAGTCATCTCAGCTCCAGGATATCTCTGCAGGAGATACCCCTCAGGGTAGTGTCCTTGACGGAACCACCTTCAGCTGCTTCATGAATTACCTTCCCTCCATCATAAGGTCAGAAGTGGGGATGATCACTGATGATTGCACAATGTTCAACACCATTCATGACTCCTCAGATACTGAAGCAGTATGTTCATTAAGTATGTTCAAGGCTGAGATAGACTTTTAATCAGTAAAGGAATCAATGGTTATGGGAATCAGACGGGAAAGTGGAGTTGATATTAGACATGCACAGGCTGCTGCCTGCAGTCCTGTTCTCAAACAGAGACTGAAGATCCAACAGCTGGTTAAAGGAATTCAGGCTCCCAAGTCATAGTGTGGTTTTGGGTTGACTAACGAGGGCCTTGGTGAAACTCATTCTGTTTGGGAGCAGGTAGCAGTTGGGTCATTAACATCATATTGGATATTAGGGGTCACAAACAGCTGCCTTTGTCCTTGGAGACACTGTGTCTTTGATGGCCAGAATTCTTCGTTAGAAATGCTAAGAAGCTTTGCATCACACCAGAAAGGAACATTAGCATCTTTTTTTGAAAAGGTAACAAGACAATTGCTTTGTCTGAAAGTTAAAAGTTCATCTGGTATGACTCGGCTAGACAGGGTCTAGCCTTGACCATTTAAACAAATAGAAATGATAATTTTATCGAGTAGCCCAGCTGATGAAGATATGTATTTATGTTTTCCTTCCAATCTCAACTGGGACATCACTCAACCAAATTGTGGAAACTTGTAATCTGCATATTGACTATCCAACACTAATTTGTGAACTCGCATGAGGATATAATTACACAGCTACTTTTGCATTGCTTCTAATTAGTTTCCTCACTCATTTTATAATACACTGATGCAACATATTATTGTATCCTTTTATCAACCCATAGTTTTACCAAAATACCAGTCCAAACTGATGGCTATGGGGAGCAGTTTGCAGCAGACAGCACTGGAGTTATATAACAGACTGCCCACAACTGGGGATCAAGATCTGCATTTGCGCTGTTGTAAGAGTGCTCTCTTCGTACACGGGACCTATTAAACCTCTTTCCTACCTCACATTGGATTTCTAGACATGACAATATGGAAAGGGTTCACTTAGGAGTCTGCCCTCTGGTATCATAGAATCCTGCTGTGCAGAAGGAGGCCATTCGGCCCATTAAGTCTGCACCGACCACAATCTCACCCAGGCCCTATCCCCATTACCCCATGCATTTACTCCAGCTAGTACCCCTGACACTAAGGTGCAATTTAGCATGGCCAATCTGCCTAACCTGCATACCTTTGGACTGTGGGAGGAAACCGGAGCACCCGGTGGAAACCCACGCAGACACGGGGAGAATGTGCAAACTCCACACAGACAGTGACCCAAGCCGAGAATCAAACCTGGGTCCCAGGCGCTGTAAGACAGCAGTGCTAACCACTGTGCCACCATGCCAGCCCCATCAGCTTAGAGTTGACCTCCAGACATTGGGGGGACATGAGTGAGAAACATGGTATGCAAGATGACTGAAGGGGGCAATGGCAGGTTGAGGTGCAGAAATAAAGTCAGTTACGCATTCGCGATGTGTTGAGCCTTGCACTGGCCTATGATGGCTTTGTACTTAGAATACATTTGCATGTTGTGAGTGCTTATTAGTGTAATTTTAAAAAATAAAGACACATCTTCAAGATAAAATCAGTGGTGGATGTTGGCTTTGTGCAGTTGTGTCTGAGGAAATCGTACTGTACAAGTGAGGGGAGTAGGAGCTTGCTTGGAGGCTTGGGACAGGCAAAGGGCAAGTCTGGGGTGAAGGGAATGATGTGGAATGGGGATGGCAGCATGTTGGAGCAGAGGAGGGATCCACAGAAGGACAGACGATGGGGTTGGAGACTTTGAGGAGTGGAAGGGGGATCAGGACAGAGGATGGGATTGGGACAAGGTGAAGTGAGAAGAGCCTAGTGTCCTGGATCTGGTGGTGGTGGTGGTGTTGGGGGAGGGGGAGGTGTGGGGATGGGGGGTGGTGTCTTGGGAGGGGGGTGTGGAGGGTGTGATGGGGATGTTCATAGAATCATAGAATCCTACAATGCAGAAGGAGGCCATTCAGCCCATCGAGTCTGCACCGACCACAATCCCACCCAAAGCCAATCACCATAACCCCGTGCATTTACCCCAGCTAGTCCCTCTGACACTAAGGGGCAATTTAGCACGGTCAATTCACCTAACCTGCACATCTTTGGATTGTGGGAGGAAACTGGAGCACTTGGAGGAAACCCACGCAGACATGGGGAGAACGTGCAGACTCCGCACAGACAATGATCCAAGCCGGGAATTGAACCCAGGTCCCTGGCACTGTGAAGGAGCATTGCTAACCACTGCGCCACCGTGCCGCTGGCTTTGCATTGAGGACACTCAGTCAAGAAAATTAGGAACCTCAGTCCTGTCCACATGTGGCCCCATCTCAGGATGTTCACTGACAGAGTCTTGACATTTAGTGCGCCTATAACATGTCAATTATCCCTGCTGGGAGTGATCTCAGACAACGTCCTTTATAATGTATAGAAGGGATTGCCAGCTGGGTCTGCAAGATCAGCCATATGCCACAGAGTGGCGAGTACAGCTACGGACACTCACATGAACATTCAATAAAGAGTGAACAAATATACACGTTATTTCTTCTACAATGAAGAAAATATCCCAAGTGATCATCAATGTGTGCCAGTCCTGAGGTATGTCAGTACATTTAGCTCTCTGATTAGGATTAGTCTCAATAAATAACCATGATGCATACATGAATAAATATGGAATATTTAGCTTGTGCTCTCAATGAATCTACTGTTAATGGCAGTGAGTTGGATAGGATAGTTATGGCCTTGATGCAGAGTCTCCCTGTTTGACCAAGAGGTTCTTTTCTAGATCAGGCCTAGCTAGAGAATTGTCAGCTGATGGCAGGTTTCACCATTGAAAAGCTTCTGCATTGCGCAATTGCACGTGATCGCACGTGTCTCCTGTGCACTCTGTCAGCGCTTGGAATTTTAATTATAATCAGGTGAGAAATGGGGAAAGGCAAGAAAGAGAAGAGCCCGACTGGATGACCCATCCAGCGGAGGATATAGTAATACCAACACGCACCTGCTACAATAAAGAATATCGAACCCTGAAAACGGGAACGGGAATTATGGCTAACAACGCCGAAATTAAAGAAGATAGCGGTACCGAGGTTGCAGTAGCCTTCATCGAAGGAGTGATTATTGAACCATCTCAAGACCGAACAGATGTAAGGGAAGTGACCATCCATTACCCTACTGATGCGTTGTTCTGCAAGGCCTGCAACACCATCCTTCCAATGGTCGGCTCGTTTAATAAACATCTAAATACAGTGCATAAGATCAAGACAATTTTCTGGTTACACCATTGGAAACGGCACACTATTGACAAAATTTCCGCAAAATTGGATCATGACTACACTCCAAGAGTATTTCATTGGGTATAAAGTATTTTGGGACATCATGGATTTGTGAAAGGTTTTGTGAAAAGTTCTTTCTTGATGAATTTACTCTCATATTGTGTGGCGTTTACCCACTGATGCCATCAGGAAAGCTATTGTAAGTTGTGTGTAAATTAAACAGTGCTACATAATGAGGTGTGAATTATTTTTAAAAATTCTTTCATGGGATGTAAACGTTGCTGGCTGGGCCAGTATTTGTTGCCCATGGTGATTGGCAAGATGGATACAAAACTGGCTTGGTCAAAGAAGTAGCAGAGGAAGGGTGCGTTTCTGAATGGAGGGCTGTGACAAGTGGCGTTCCTCAGGGATCAGTGCTGGGGCCTTTGCTGTTTGTAATATATATAAATGATCTGGAGGAAAATGTAACTGGTTTGATTAGTAAGTTTGCGGACGACACAAAGGTTGGTGGATTTGCAGATAGCGATGAGGACCACCAGAGGATACAGCAGGATATAGATCAGTTGGAGACTTGGGCGGAGAGAAGGCAGATAGAGTTTAATCCGGACAAATGTGAGGTAATGCATTTTGGAAGGTCTAATACAGATAGGAAATATACAGTAAATAGCAGAACCCTTAAGAGTATAGATAGGCAAAGGGATCTGGGTGTTCAGGTACACAGGTCACTGAAAGTGGCAATGCAGATGGAGAAGATAGTCAAGAAGACATACGGCATGCTTGCCTTCATCGGCTGGGGCATTGAGTTTAAAAATTGGCAAGTCATGTTGCAGCTTTATAGAGCCTTAGTTAGGCCACACTTGGAATATAGTGTTCAATTCTGGCCACCACACTACCAGAAGGATGTGGAGGCTTTGGAGAGGGTACAGAAAAGATTTACCAGGATGCTGCCTCGTATGGAGGGCATTAGCTATGAGGAGAAGTTGGAGAAACTTGGTTTCTTCTCACTGGAACGACGGAGGTTGAGGGGCGACCTGACCGAAGTCTACAAGATTATGAGAGGCATGGACAGAGTGGATAGTCAGAAGCTTTTTCCCAGGGTGGAAGAGTCAATTACTAGAGGGCACAGGTTTAAGGTTCGAGGGGCAAGGTTTAAAGGAGATGTACGAGGCAGATTTTTTACACAGAGAGTAGTGGGTGCCTAGAACTCATTGCCAGGGGAGGTAGTGGAAGTGGATACGGAAGTGACTTTTAAGGGCCGTCTTGACAAATGCATGAATAGGATGGGAACAGAGAGATATGGTCCCTGGAAGGATAGGGGGTTTTAGTTCAGTCGGGCAGCCCGGTCGGTGCAGACTTGGAGGGCCGAAGGGCCTGTTCCTATGCTGTAATTTTCTTTGTTCTTTGTTCTTATCCCTAATTGCCTTTGAACTGAGCGGCTTGCTAGGCCATTTCAGAGGACAGTTAAGAGTCAACCACATTGCTGTGGGTCTGAAGTCACATGTAGGCCAGATCAGATAAGGACAGCAGATTTCCTTTAAGACACTAGTGAACCAGGTGGGTTTTTACAATATTCAATGTTAGTTTCATAATCATCATTTGACCTTTGATGCCAGATTAAGTAAAGGTGGATCAACTGTTTTTTAAATCAGTTGAACAGAAACAGATCAGTGATCTATTTCTCCAGTCATATTCTTGACGTGTAATTGTGAATCGCGATGAAAATCAGAAAGCAGGAGAATTCGTAAGTCATGTTGAGTCATGCTAAAAGTGAACAAAATCTCCATTTATTAAAGTGTCAGTAAAAAAGAATGAACTGATGCATTTTTATCTGAACATTGCGATTCAGTTGCAGTGTAGATCAGTGATAACATTGGGTTTTCAAAGCACAATTGATAAATTAAGCCAGCCACCACCTCAAGATTCTCACTCTTACTTAATCAGTCATTTCCATTGTACTTAATCAGTCATAACCTTCATGGAATTCAACTTAATGATTCTTTTTGTGCCACATAGATGGAAAGTAATGATCATATTCCTAAACTAAATGGATTTACAATGCAATCAGAATGCTCTTTGGTAATTCAATCTCTTTGAATAGATATTTGAGCAACAAATGGTTGATTCTGCCATTGATACCATTGTTCAGACATCAAAAAAATTCTTGCACAATAATACTCAGAGTAATATGGCATAGGCGTATAATCTAAAGAATGTACAGAGACTTGAAATAGAAGCTTGGTTCAAGTTATGAAATTCTCTTTGGGCTGGGTTTTCATTTGTGGATCCCAATCCCGCTGTCAGGTGGTGGCTCAGAAACCCATGCCTGCATCGGGACCCAGAAGAGGCAACTAATTAAATGATTGCCTCTGGGAGCAATTAAGGGCAGACTCTCAAGGCTGAAGGGCCAATGGAAGGCCCTCCAGCACTGACACATCAGCAGCCCCACCGTCAGAGGTGGAAGCTGCCAGTGTAGGCTGGTGAAAGAGAGGGCTGCTGAAGATGGAGATGTCCTCTGAAGAGTTTTTTCGAAGTTGAAAAACAAGCAGTGGCCACGGCTGCCAGGCCATCACTGTGGAGGAGGAACAAACCACAGGGTAGTCTGTGTACACTGCTCGGCATGCTGGCTGCAGGGGATGGATTTATAATAATGCTGGAAAGCTGGTCCCCTCACCCCCAGTCTGCCACTGGGATACTACCTCCATGCATCAGGTGGACTTTGATGGTCACGAGAAACCTAATATTGGATTTAATAGGCAATTTAGTTGCTTTAACAGGATCAATCCTGCTTGGGCTGGGTAGCTGTCACCCACTCCATTCCCCCACCCCCTCCCAGACAGGCTCATCGAAAATGGCATCGAGGCAGGATCATGTGAGCAAATCATCACATCGGCCAGTGACACAAAACTGCAGGCCCTGTGGCCACTCACAAATCTGGCCCTATGTAATTGGATGTAACTCTAAGTTATTAGAATCTCCATGTTTGCTGTGCCATATTTTAGAAAAGATTTCAAAAACCTATTTAAGCGTAAGCATTAAAATTTCAAGTCTAGTTTGTGCACTGTCTCTTCACCTGACGTGTTTGAATTGTACTGTTTTCTTTTTCTTTTCCTTCATTTCCTTTTTACTGACATCCTTCCTCATTTTATTCAATCATTCATTTTCACAATATATTTGTCTAACATATAACATTTAGGGTCAAGGATATGTCGAAGCGGCTGCAGAAAATTCTCAAGGGGAGGGTGAGCAGCCAGAAGTCATTGCGCACAAATTACGTAAATAAAAATAGGGATGAGGTTCTGAGGAGTGATTATAGAGAGCGAGGAAAAAGGTTAAGAAGCAGGACCTCGAGGGTGGTAATCTCTGGATTACTTCCAGTGCCATGTGCTGGTGAGAGTAAGAACAGGAGAATATGGCAGGTGAATGCGTGGATAAAGAATTGGTGCAGGGACAGGCATTCAGATTCTTAGATCATTGGGAGTTTTCTTGGGTAGAGGTGACCTGTTTAAGAGAAACGCGTTGCATCTGAACTGGAGGGGGACCAGATTTGCTCATGCTACAAGAGAGGGTTTAAACTAGATTGGCAGGGGGGTGGGATCCTCAACAGCAGGGAAGCAAATGAGGGGCTGAAAGGAGGCACAGTACTCAGCGAAGGCAGGCTGAATAGACATGATAGGCAGGAGAACAGCAGGGAGTAGGAAAAATCTGTTGGATTAAATTGCATCTATTTCAATGCAAGAAGGCTGACAGGTAAGGCTGATGAACTCAGGGCATGAATAGATACATGGGACTGGGATATTATAGCCATAACTGAAACATTGCTAAGGGAGGGACAGGACTGGTAGCTTAATGTTCCAGGGTGCAGGTGCTTTAGGCGGGACAGAGGTGGAGGAAAGAGGAGGGGAAGTTGCATTTTTGATTAAGGGGAGCATCACGGCAGTAGTCAGAGATGAAATAACTGAGGGATTATCCAGCGAGGCTTTGTGGGTGGAACTAAGAAATAAGAAGGAGATGGTGACCTTATTGGGGTTGTACTATAGGCCCCAAATAGTCAACAGGAATTAGAAGAACAAATATGCGGGGAGACTAGGGAGACTTGCAGGACTAATAGGGTTGTCATAGGAGGGGATTTTACTTTTCCTAATATAGACTGGGACTGCCATGGTGTTAGAACATAGAACATAGAACAGTACAGCACAGAACAGGCCCTTCGGCCCACGTTGTTGTGCCAAGCTTTATCTGAAACCAAGATCAAGCTATCCCACTCCCTATCATCCTGGTGTGCTCCATGTGCCTATCCAATAACCGCTTAAATGTTCCTAAAGTGTCTGACTCCACTATCACTGCAGGCAGTCCATTCCATTCCACACTCCAACCACTCTGCGTAAAGAACCTACCTCTGATATCCTTCCTGTATCTCCCACCACGAACCCTATAGTTATGCCCCCTCATAATAGCTCCATCCACCCGAAGAAATAGTCTTTGAACGTTCACTCTATCTATCCCTTTCATCATTTTGTAAACCTCTATTAAGTCTCCCCTCAGCCTCCTCCACTCCAGAGAGAACAGCCCTAGCTCCCTCAACCTTTCCTCATAAGACCTACCCTCCAAACCAGGCAGCATCCTGGTAAATCTCCTCTGCACTCTTTCCAGCGCTTCCACATCCTTCTGGTGAGGTGACCAGAATATTCCAAATGTGGTCTCACCAAGGTCCTGTACAGTTGCAGCATAACCCCACGGCTCTTAAACTCCAACCCCCTGTTAATAAAAGCTAACACACTTTAGGCCTTCTTCACAGCTCTATCCACTTGAGTGGCAACCTTTAGAGATCTGTGGATATGGACCCCAAGATCTCTCTGTTCCTCCACAGTCTTCAGGACCCTACCTTTGACCCTGTAATCCACATTTAAATTAGTCCTACCAAAATGAATCACCTCACATTTCTCAGGGTTAAACTCCATTTGCCATTTTTCAGCCCAGCTTTGCATCCTATCTATGTCTCTTTGCAGCCTACAACAGCCCTCCACCTCATCCACTACTCCACCCATCTTGGTGTCATCAGCAAATTTACTGATCCACCCTTCAGCCCCCTCCTCTAAGTCATTCATAAAAATCACAAAGAGCAGAGGACCAAGCACTGATCCCTGCGGCACTCCGCTAGCAACCTGCCTCCAATCCGAAAATTTTCAATCCACCACCACCCTCTGTCTTCGATCAGACAGCCAGTTACCTATCCAATCGGCCAACTTTCCCTCTATCCCACACCTCCTCACTTTCATCATAAGCCGACCATGGGGGACCTTATCAAACGCCTTACTAAAATCCATGTCTATGACATCAACTGCCCTACCTTCATCAACACACTTAGTTACCTCCTCAAAAAATTCTATCAAATTTGTGAGGCAAGACTTGCCCTTCACAAATCCGTGCTGACTATCCCGGATTAATCCGCATCTTTCTAAATGGTCGTAAATCCCATCTCTAAGGACCTTTTCCATCAATTTACCAACCACCGAAGTAAGACTAACCGGTCTATAATTACCAGGGTCATTTCTATTCCCTTTCTTAAACAGAGGAACAACATTCGCCATTCTCCCGTCCTCTGGCACCATCCCCGTGGACAGCGAGGACCCAAAGATCAAAGCCAAAGGCTCTGCAATCTCATCCCTTGCCTCCCAAAGAATCCTAGGATACATTTCATCAAGCCCAGGGGACTTATCGACCTTCAGTTTATTCAAAACTGCCAGGACATCCTCCCTCCGAACATCTATTTCCTCCAACCTATTAGCCTGTAACACCCTCTCTTCCTCAAAAACATGGCCCCTCTCCTTGGTGAACACTGAAGAAAAGTATTCATTCATCACCTCGCCTATCTCTACTGACTCCATACACAGGTTCCCACTCTTGTCCTTGACCGGCCCTAACCTCACCCTGGTCATTCTTTTATTCCTCACATAAGAGTAAAAAGCCTTGGGGTTTTCCTTGATCCGACCCGCCAAGGACTTCTCGTGTCCCCTCCTAGCTCTCCTAAGCCCCTTTTTCAGCTCATTCCTTGCTAACTTGTAACCCTCAATCGAGCCATCTGAACCTTGTTTCCTCATCCCTACATAAGCTTCCCTCTTCCTTTTCACAAGACATTCCACCTCTTTCGTGAACCATGGTTCCCTCACTCGGCCATTTCCTCCCTGCCTGACAGGGACATACCTATCAAGGACATCCAGTATTTGTTCCTTGAAAAAGTTCCACTTTTCATTAGTTCCTTTCTCTGACAGTTTCTGTTCCCAACTTATGCCCCCTAATTCTTGCCTAATCGCATCATAATTACCTCTCCCCCAATTGTAAACCTTGCCCTGCCGTACGGCCCTATCCCTCTCCATTGCAATAACAAAAGACACCGAATTGTGGTCACTATCTCCAAAGTGCTCTCCCACAACCAAATCTAACACTTGGCCCGGTTCATTTCCCAGTACCAAATCCAATGTGGCCTCACCTCTTGTCGGCCTATCCACATATTGTGTCAGGAAACCCTCCTGCACACACTGCACAAAAACTGCCCTATCTGAACTATTTGACCTACAAAGGTTCCAATCAATATTTGGAAAGTTAAAGTCCCCCATGACAACTACCCTGCGACACCCACACATATCCATAATCTGCTTAGCAATTTCTTCCTCCACATCTCTATTACTATTTGGGGGCCTATGGTAAACTCCTAACAACGTGACCGCTCCTTTCCTATTTCTAACCTCAGCCCATATTACCTCAGTGTGCAGATCCCCCTCGAAGTGCCTTTCCGCAGCCGTTAAACTATCCTTGATTAACAGTGCCACTCCTCCACCTCTTTTACCAGATTCCCTACACTTAGTGAAACATCTATACCCTGGAACGTCCAACAACCATTCCTGTCCTTGTTCTACCCACGTCTCCGTAATGGCCACAACATCGTAGTCCCAAGTACCAATCCACGCCCCAAGTTCATCTACCTTGTTCCGGATGCTCCTTGCATTGAAGTAGACACACTTCAACCCACCTTCCTGTCTACCGGTACCCACCCTGTGTTAAGGGCTTAGATGGGGTGGAATTTGTTAAGTGTGTTCAGGAAAGTTTCCTCAGGCAATTTGTGGAGGGTCCTATTTGGGAAAGGCCAAAACTTGACCTACTCTTGGGAAATAGGGCAGGGCAAGTGACTGAGATGATGGTGGGGACCACTTTGCGACCAGTGACCATAGTTCTATTAATTTTGGGCAGCACGGTGGCACAGTGGTTAGCACTGCTGCCTCACAGCACCAGGGACCTGGGTCCAATCCCCAGCTTGGGTCACTGTCTGTGTGAGGTTTGCACGTTTTCCCCGTGGGTTTCCTCTGGGTGCTCCGGTTTCCTCCCACAGTCTGAAAGACGTGCTGGTTAGGTGCATTGACCCGAACAGGTGCCGGACTAGGGGAATTTCACAGTAACTTTATTGCAGCATTAATGTAAGCTTTACTTGTGACGAATAAATAAACTTAAAAAAAAACTTTAAACATTAAAATAGTTATGGAAAGGGACAAAACTGGTCCACAAGTGCAAGTTCTAAATTGGGGCAAGGTGAATTTTGATGGAATTATACAGGAGCTTGCAAGGGTTGATTGGAGTAGCTTGTTTGAGGGCAAAGGGACCTCCAGCAAGTGGGAGGCCTTTAAAAGTGAAATAGCTAGAGTTCAGGGTCTATATATTCCTGTTAGGGTGAAGGGCAAGGCTGGCAGGAGTAGGGAACTCTGGATGACAAAACATACTGAGGTTTTGGACAGGAAAAAGGAGGCGGCATGTTTCAGGTACATGGCTCTGGAATCAAGGAATTCCCTGGAAGTGTACAGGAGATACAGGAGTATACTCAGAAAGGAAATTAGGAGGACAAAAAGGGGGCATGAGGCAACTTTTGCTGAGTGGATTAAGGTGAATCCAAAGCGATTATTTAAGTATATTGAAGGAAAAAGAATAACGAGAGAGAATAGGACCCTTCAAGGACCAAAGAGCACACATGGTCAAAGTTCTCAATGAATATTTCTTCTCTGTGTTTACTATGGAGAAAGACATGAAGACTTGGGAACCTGGGAAAGTTAGTGGTGATATATTGGGGACAGTTCACATTACAGTAGAAGAGGTGATGGATGTATTAAAATGTATGAAGGTGGGTAAATCTCCTGGTCCTGACCAGGTATATTCAAGAACACTGTGTGAGGCTAGAGAAGAAACTGAGGGAGCCCTGCTGAGATATTTGCATCATCGTTAGCTATGGGTGAGGTACCAGAATGTGGAGATGCTGGCGTTGGATTGGGGTAAACACAGTAAGAAGTCTCACAACACCAGGTTAAAGTCCAATAGGTTTATTTGGTAGCACAAGCCACTAGCTTTCGGAGCGCTGCTCCTTCGTCAGGTGAGTGGGAGATCTGCTCACAAACAGGGCATATAAAGACACAAACTCAATTTACAAAATAATGGTTGGAATGCGAGTCTTTACAGGTAATCAAGTTTTAAAGGCACAGACAATGTGAGTGGAGAGAGGGTTAAGCACAGATTAAAGAGATGTGTATTGTCTCCAGCCAGGACAACCAGAAGACCCGAGGGTAGCAAACATTGTGCCCTTATTTAAGAAGGGCTGCAAAGAAAAACCTGGGAATTATAGACCGGTAAGCCTAACGTCTGTGGTAGGTAAGTTACTAGAGAGGGTTCTGAGGGATAAGATATACAGGCATTTGGAAAGACAAGGTTTGATTAGGAGTAGTCAACATGGCTTTGTGCATGGGAGATCGTGCCGTACACATTTGTTGGAGTTCTTTGATGAAGTGACCAGGAAGGTTGATGAGGGCAGGGTGGTAGATGTTGTCTATATGGACTTCAGTAAGGCCTTTGATAAAGTTCCACCATGGTAGGCTGCTCTGAAAGGTTAGATCACATGGAAGCCAGGGAGAGCTGGTAAATTGGATTTACAATTGGCTTGATGATAGGAAGCAGAGTGTAATGGTGGAAGGATGCTTGTCGGACTGGAGGCCTGTGACTTGTGGTGTTCCCCAGGGGTCACTGATGGGCCCGTTGTTGTTTGTTATCTATGTCAATGATTTGGATGAGAATGTACAAAGTTAAAATTAAAATTTATTTATTAGTCACAAGTAAGGTTTACATTAACACTGCAATGAAGTTACTGTGAAATTCCCCAAGGCATGATCAATACGTTTGCGGTTGACACTAAAATAGGTGGTATTGTAGACAGTGAGAAAAGTTATCAAAAATTGCAGCAGGATCTTGATCAGCTAGGGAAGTGGGCTGAGAAATGGCAAATGGAGTTCAATACAGATAAGCGTGGGGTGTTGAACTTTGGAAAGTCAAATCAAGGTTAGATTTTCATGGTGAATGGTAGGACTTTGGGGAGTATCATGAAACAGAGAGAGTGCACGGTACTGTAAAGGTGGTGTCACAGGTAGGCAGGGCAGTGAAAAAGGCTTTTGCCATGCTGGCCTTCATCAGTTAGGGCATTGAGTATAGAAGTTGGGAAGTTATGTTGCAGTTGTACAGGACGTTGGTGAGGCCGCACCTGGAGCATTGTGTTCAGTTTTGATCGCCATGCTATAGGAAAGATGTTATTAAACAGGAGAGAGTGCAGAAGAGATTAAGCAAGGATGTTGCCAGGACTCAAGGGACTGAGTTATAGGGAGAGATTGGACAGGCTGGGACTTTTTCTCTTTGGAGCATAGAAGACTGAGGGGTGATCTTATAGAAGTGTATAAGATCATGAGAGGCATGGATAGGATGAATGCACTCAGTCTTTTTCCCAGGGTTGGGGAATCGAGAACTAGAGGGCACAGGTTTAAGTTGAGAGGGGAAAAAATTAATGGGAACCTGAGGAGCAACGTTTTTTACACAGAGGGTGGTGCGTGTGTGGAATGAGCTGCCGGAGGAAGTGGTTGAGGCAGGGACATTGACAACATTTAAAAGGCATTTGGACAGATACATGAATAGGAAATGTTTAGAAGGATACGGGCCAAATGCAGGCAAATGTGGTTAGCTTAGATGGGCATTTTGGTCGGCATGGACCAGTTTGGGCCAAAGGGCCTGTCTCCGTGCCGTAGATTCTATGATTCTATATAACAGTATCCATTTTTTAACATTCCAAAACTGGTGGCTAGAGGGAGCAGTGTACAGCAAACAGAACTGGAGTTATATCCCATGTTACTCACCTGGGGATAAAATCAGAAACAGAAAATGCTGGAAAACCTCAGCAGGTCTGGCAGCATCTGTGGAGAGAGAAACAGAATTAATGTTTTGAGCCCCTATGATTCAACTTCAGAGGAAAAGAGACTAAAGAAGAGTCATAATGGATGTGGGTGTCCCTGGCTGGGCCAGCATTTATTGCCCATCCCTGAGTACATGTAAGAATCAACCACAATGCTGTGGATCTGGAGTCACATGTCGGCCAGGCCAGACCAGGTAAGGATGGCAGATTTCCTTCCCTAAAGGACATTAGTGAACCAGATGCGTTTTCACTACAATTGACAATGGTTTCATGGACAACATGAAACTTAATTACAGATTTTTTTCATTGAATTCAAATTCCACCATCTTCCATTTAAACTTTTCTCTCTCCACAGATGCTATCAGACCTGCTGAGTTTAAGTTCAAGACACAAACAACCACAAGAGGGTAAAATAGTGTGAGGAAGAACAGAGAAGCATCCACGCTTGAAGTTTAATCCTAGGTACTGAGCATGTGAATTACCAGTGCTGAAGCCTGGTGAGAGAAACAGAAACTAGGTGCAATCATTGAAAAAATGCCACAACCAAGATCATTGAGACAGACCAGTCTCATAAAGAGAAAACAAAATGGATGGGATTCTCCGGCTGCGTGCACCCCAAGACCGGAATCGGGAAGGAGGAGAACATTCAATCTGGTGTAGAAGTCTAAAGGTATAAATACTCCTGCAAATTGAATGGTTTCACTCAAGCTTCTCCACGAGACGTCTCCTTCCCCATGAATAATTGCCCGATTCTATTTCCTGAGTTCAATTTATCCTTACAATTAGCACTGCTTTCTTTCTTTAAATCCTCTCTTGCCTATAAGAAACCTGAAATGCTTTGTCCAGGACCCCAACCATGATTCTGTCGCAAAAGAGTTAATTCTTTAAAGTGTAATTACAGTTTCCTGCAGCCAAAATAGATTGTTGATGAACAGATTTATGCTTTGCTTCCATTTATTATGTGGAGATGCCGGCGTTGGACTGGGCTGGGCACAGTAAGAAATCTCACAATACCAGGTTAAAGTCTAACAGGTTTATTTGGTCGCATGAGCTTTTGGAGCGCTGCCCCTTCATCAGGTGATGAAAGAGACAGCCTGATGAAGGGGCAGTGCTCCGAAAGCTCCTGCTACCAAATAAACCTGTTGGACTTTAACCTGGTGTTGTGAGACTTCTTACTCTTCCTTTTATTAAATTTATTATTAAAATCTGACAGAAGCTGAAATAAGAGTCGAACGTTTGCAGGATTTCTTCACAAGAAATTGAAGTTTCATCAACCCCCAGGCTTGCTATCATGTCATCAGTGATAGATCCAACTGCATAAAGTAGTGTACTGACCTGGTCTCTTTGCTCCCTTTTCTATAATCCTGAAGTAATTCTCTACCTTGTGAACCTTTTTCTCCAGTTGTTCTAGCTCTGGGCTTGTTATGAGCCTTCTGGAAGTGGTGGTGCAGATTCCATGCTTCTGCTGAGCCCTGGAATTATTCCTGCTTCTGTGCTGCTGCTTGCTAGGTCTGTGCTCATTGTTGTCCCATCTCTGGGATCTGTGCCTCAGCTCGTGTCTGTTGCATACATGATGTTGCGATGTCTTGGTGAGTTTTAAATTATTTTTGTCCTTCCTTTGAGGATCTCTTTTCCTGCCAGCCCTGTATCTTCCTTTCAGGGTTCACTGGGTCTCTACTCACTGCCACCATGTTTTGTTGTGTTGTCAGGGTCTAGACAGGGTTTGGGGGTTGCCTATTCTTCCAAAGTATGCTGCTACACTCTGTATTTTCTCGGGGACATTGTGGTTAGCATTGTTGCCTCAGTGCCATGGACCCGGGTTCAATTCCAGCTTCAGGTCACTGGAATTTGCACATTCTCCCGATGTCTGCGTGGGTTTCCTCCCACAGTCCAAAGATGTGCGGGTTAGGTTGATTGGCTATGATAAAATTGCCGCTTAGTGTCGGGGGACTAGCCGAGTAAATACATGGGGTTACAGGGATAGGGCCTGGGTGGGATTGTTGTTGGTTCAGGTACAATGAGCTGAATGGCCTCCTTCTGCACTGTCATGATTCTATGATTCTCAAAGCCATTCGTCTTTATTTACAGCAAGTTTTTACATCTTTGGACCTCTAGGGAAGATTGGAGCTTTTCCTTGTTCCAGCTCCCTCTTACTTTTCAGTCATGTGATCTGACATCATTATCACATCAGCATCATATAAAGGTAAAGTTGCCACAATCCCAGATGACCATAGGCTGTTCAACCCTTTGAGAGGGAAAGCTGACTGATGGTGATTTAACCTGAGGATTACCACACCTCAGGCAAGGGGCAAGGTTGAGAAGATGAGCCTTTGTGAATAACCTCAGCTAGCACAGGAATTGAATCTGTCCTGTTGGCATCACTCTACCAGCCATCCAGCCAACTCAGCTAACCAACTCTATGATTCCGATTTTAACCCTTTACGTTGCAGATACATTACTGGATTAATACTCCAGAGACACTGTGATGAAGTGAGATGGGAAGAGTTGGGCTGAATGGTCAATGTCTGTGCAGTCGATTCTTTATGATTATTCAATGATGGGTCAAAAGCCAAGCTAGCTGAACATTGTCACAGAAACTGGAGCCCACAAGTAAAATCAAGAACAGGAACCTAGGGTTCCAGTGCTCTAACCCACCCCCACTACCAACACTCCCCTTCTGGACCCCCAAATCCAAGAGCACAGACTGTGGATCAAATCCAGTTCCTTCCTGATTTCTTTGGCACATTTACTGACTGAATAAACTTGCTGAACTATCTGGGGAGCTCTCAACAGAGGTTTAATTATACCCTTTAATATGCTTCCATTAGGTTGTGCCTCAGGAAATTCTAACATTTACAGGCACTGATTGTAAGTATAACTTCTGCTCCTTCGTATTGTGTTTACAAGTCTGAGAAATTATTTACCTCATGTAAATATAAATATTTTGCGGTTATGCTTGTCATTGACAAGCATCTAATTTAGTGCTTTGCCGACCATAAAGTAATATACAAACCAGATGTTCTTGTTTTTATGGGGGAATATTTTGGTTGATTGCATCAGATAAAAAAATTGCAAACTAAAGCAAATATTTAGCACATCATTCTCAAAACATTTCCAGATCTGTCGAAATACATTATTGCAACTATTTTTGTAGCCAAATGCTTTTACATTTTCTGTCAGATTTACAACATACTTGGAAAGTGTTACTTGAAAGAAGCTAAGAAGGTTTCAAGTCCAATTCTCGATCTATGCTGTTATAGTTAATCACTGGCAAACAGTAATGCTGAGTTTAAGTGAAGAAAAATTATGTTGGCTGCCCATCTCCATTCCTGCCCATACAATTGGATGAATAGAGAGTCAGATTTGACTATGATGGCCCCAGTGACAAAATAACCCACTTGTCACTTCACACGAACATAATAATTAAAAGTAGGAGCAGGCCATTCAGTCCCTCGAGCCTGCTCTGCCATTTGATAAGAGGCTGTCTAATATAGCATGAAGCATTATATGAAGATGGAGTTAAGATGGAGCATTTGAGCTATAAGGAGAGACTGGATAGACTTGGATTGTTTTATTCAAGCAAAGAAGGCTGAGGGGGACATGATTGAGATGTTTAAGATTATGAAAGGTATGGACAGGGTGAATAGGAAGCAGCTGTTCCCCTTGGTTGAGGGGTCAATCATGGGTATAATTTTAGGGTGAGGGGCAGGAGATTTACAGGGGATCTGAGAAAAGAAATTTCACTCAGAGGGTGGTGAGAATCTGGAATGCACTGCCTGGGAAGGTAATGGAGGCCGGATGCCTTCCAACATTTAAAAAGTATTTGGGTGGGCACTTGAAATATCAAAACATTCAATGATATGGGGCAAGTGCTGGAAAATGAGATTAGCGTGACTTTAGTGGTAGTTATTGTCGGTACAGAGTTGATGGGTCAAAAGGCCTTTTCTGCACAGTACAACTCTATATGACTGACTCTATGATGATAAAATCTTATCTAATACAAAAACAAAACACTGCTGGAGTGTTAGCGGTGAATGTATCCCTGCCGACTCTGACAGACCCGCTGCCATTTTACATTTTAATGAGTTTTGATTGGCAGCAGGGCAGGACTTACATCCTCACTTGGAAGGAGAGCAGTGAGCTAATCAGATTGGCCCATCAGCTCTCCAACCCATCCATGCACTGTGGTGCAGTGGCCGGAAAAGGCACAGCAATGCTCTGCCTGGCATTACATGCAGGGTAAACACAGTAAGAAGTCTCACCAACACCAGGTTAAAGTCCAACAGGTTTATTTGGTAGCAAAAGCCACTAGCTTTCGGAACAGGCTGTTCCTTCGTCAGGTTGGTGGGAATTCTGATCACAAGCAGGGCACAAAGACATAAACTCAATTTACATGAATAATGATTGGAATGTGAGTCTTTACAACTAATCAAGTCTTAAAGGTACAGACAATGTGAGTGGAGGGAGCATTAAGCACAGGTTAAAGAAATGTGTATTGTCTCCAGACAGGACACCGAGTGAGATTTTGCACATCCAGGCAAGTTACAGATTGTGGTAAACCACTGTCGTGCCTTCAGCACGGTTGAGCTGTATATATCGTTGCCACTACTGTTCGTATATGAGACACTCCCTGACACCTTTAATTCGGCTGCACCTTTAACTGGAGGCTCCGCCCTCAGGGTATAAAGGCTGCAGCCCTCCCCCTCCGGCCTCAGTCGGGAGATCCTCATGCTCAGTATTGTTCTGTTTATTGTCTGCTCCACATCGTTCCTTTTTAGCGAATAAAAGCCTTCTGTTCCTGGCAACATCAGCCTTGTCTATTTATCAGACGCGCCACACAGATAGTGTGACATGAACCCAATATCCCGGTTGAGGCCGTCCTCGTGTGCGGAAATTGGCTATCAGTCTCTGCTCAGCGACTCTGCACTGTCATGAGTCGTGAAGGCCGCCTTGGAGAACGCTTACCCGGAGATCAGAGGCTGAATGCCTGTGACCGCTGAAGTGCTCCCCAACAGGAAGAGAACAGTCTTGCCTGGTGATTGTCGAGTGGTGTTCATTCATCCATTGTCGTAGCGTCTGCATGGTTTCCCCAATGTACCATGCCTTGGGACATCCTTTCCTGCATCGTAACAGGTAGACAACGTTGGTTGAGTTGCAAGAGTATGTACTGTGTACCTGGTGGATGGTGTTCTTGCGTGAGATGATGGCATTTGTGTCGATGATCCGGCACGTCTTGCAGAGGTTGCTGTGGCAGGGTTGTGTGGTGTCATGGTCACTGTTCTCCTGAAGGCTGGGCAGGGGGACAGTGTGAGATAAGTGGCAGGGACCCCGGTAAGTGAAAGAAAGAGGTTTCACTGGAGGCTCTCAGAGTGAGGGGTGGTGAGTGAGCAATTGCAGGATAGGCTGGGGAGGAGGGAGGTCTGGAGGTGTTCAGTCGGTGGGGGGAGGGTGCCCCTACTCAGAAGGGGGGGTGGGATTTTGCACTTCCCCCCCCAAACCTGCCTCAAAACTTGCCAGGGGAGTAGAATTCAGCCCTTTGTTTCTCTTTGTCCAGGTGCCACCAGAGTTACTGCCTGCCATTAGGAAATTTACCCGTTTATTCCTACTCTGTTGCCTGTCTGCCAACCAGTTTTCTATCCATCTCAACATGCTTTAATTTTACATGTTAATCTCTTCTGTGGGACTTTGTCGAAAGCACTTCTGAAAGTCTAAATAAACCACAAGCACTGGCTCCTCCTCATCAAGTCTATTAGTTATATCCTCGAAGAGTTCCAGTAGATTTGTCAAGAATGATTTCTCTTTCGTAAATCCATGCTGACTCTGTTTGATTCTACCACTGTTTACCAAGTACTCTGCTTGGTGAAATCGATAATAGACTCTAGAATTTTCCTCATTACCGATGTCAGGCTGACTGGCCTATAATTCCTTGTTTTCTCTCTACCTTCCTTTTCAAATAGTGGGGTTGCATACTGGGGTTACGTTAGCTACCTTTCAATCTGTAGGAACTGTTCTAAAGTCTATAAAATCTTGGACTATGATATTAACGCATCTGCTATTTCTGGGGTGACTTTGTTAAGTATTCTACTGGGATATACATTATCAGGCCCTGGGGATTTATTGGTCTTCAATCCCATCGATTTCCCCAATGCCATTTCTCTACTAATACTGATTTCCTTCAGTTCCTCCTTCTCACTAAACCCTGTGTTCCCCAACATTTCTGATGTTATTTGTGTCCTCCTTTGTGAAGACAGAACCAAAGTACATATTTCGTTGGTCAGCCATTTCTTTGTTTCGCATTATAAATTCCCCTGTTTCTGACGTAAGGGACCTACATTTGTCCTCACCAATCTTTTTCTCTTCACGTACCTATAGAAACTTTTACAGTGAGTGTTTATGTTCCCTGCAAGCTTAGGCTTGTACTGTATTTTCCCCTTTTTAATCAATCTCTTCGTTCTTTGCTGAATTCTAAACTGCTTCCAATGCTCAGGTCTGTTGTTTTTTCTGGCTAATTTGTATGCCTCTTCCTTAGTTCTAATGCTATCTCTTATTTCCCTTGTAAACCATGGTTTTGCCATCCCTCCCATTTTACTTTTGCACCAGACAGGAATAAACAATGGTCGCAGGTCGCCTATGCGCTCTTTGAATGTTTGCCATTGCCTATTCATCATCATCTCTTTAAGAAACATTTCCCAATCTATCATAGCCAACTTGTACCTCATACCATCGTAGTCTTTTTTATTAAGATTCAGGATCCTTGTCTCAGAATCAATTATGTCATTCTCCATCTTGATGGAAAATTTGATCATATTATGGTCACTCATTCCCAAGGGGTGTCACACAACTAAATTGCTGATTATTCCTTTCTCATGACACAATACCCAGTCTAGGATGGCCTGTTCTCTCATTGGTTCCTCAATGTATTGGTCCAGAAAATGTATGCACTCCAGGAATTCCTCCTCTATGATATTGTGACTAATTTGATTTGTCCAGTCTATATGCAGATTTCACCCATAATTACAGATGTTCCTTTATTGCCTGCATCTCTAATTTCCTGTTTAATGTCATTGCCAACATCACCACGATAGTATGGAGTCTATATGCAACCCCCACTAACATTTTTTATTCCTTAGTTTTTCTCAGCTCTACTCATACGGATTTCACACCATCAGAGCTAATATCTTTCTTCACAAATGTGTTAATTTCCTCTTTGACAAGCAGTGCATCTCCACCGCCTTATATGTTTCATGAAGATCACCTCTCATTCTTCTCATTCCAGTGAGTATTGGCCCAACCTGCTCAACCCTTTCTCACGAGACAAGCTCCTTCATCCCACTAATCAGTGGATTGAACCTCGACTCCAATGGAACCATGCTGGCTCCAATGATTTCTCTTTTAATCATGAATGCCCTTACAAAATCGCATTCAAGAAAATATTCTATTTCAAATTCTTTTATTCAAACAGGTCCAGGCTTCCAAACGTATTCTCTCCTGATATGCAGCTTCTAATTGCATGCTCATTTAAAATGAGTTGGAAGGCCAGAATGAAAGCAGAGCTCAGTAACAAGCAAGCCCCCTGAAACATCCAAAAGAGACAGATTTTTCAGAATGTCAAAGGGAAGAAATTATTTCATCACCTGACTGAAGTAAATTGCCATTGTCTTTCCAACTTTATATTTATCCCTGCATAATAATTGTCTGCTGCTCTATTTGAAATTAGAAAATTACAAAAAAGATGTAAGGACATTTGTAACATTGAATAGTTTTAGCACTAGACTGAGACTAGACAAGACCTGAACAGGGTGTTTTATATTAAGCTTCACGGAATACGTAATAGGTCTTTTCCTAATGCCTAGTCATGGAAACAATTATTTAAAGTGAAGGTGTGATATCATAGAAAGTTATTGCTTTAGGGATCCAGAATTCCCTGTGATATTGCAGCCACAGTTAATGGGACTTGCTTTATTAATGCACAGATCTCTCTTCCCTTTAAACATACTGAGATGCCTAGATAGAGTGGACATGGAGGGGATGTTTCCACTAGTGGGAGAGACTAGCACTCGAGGGCACAACCTCAGAGTGAGGGGATGCTCCTTTAAAACTGAGATGAGGAGGAATTTCTTCAGCCAGAGGGTGGTAAATCTGTGGAGCTCATTGCCACAGAGGGCTGTGGAGGCCAGGTCATTGAATGTCTTTAAGACAAGATAGATAGGTTCTTGATCAATAAGGGGATCAAAGGTTACGGGGAGAAGGCAGAAGCATGTGGATGAGAATCACATCAGCCATGATTGAATGGTGGAGCAGACTCGATGGGCCGAATGGCCTAATTCTGCTCCTATATCTTATGGTCTGATCTCAGAAGGATGTGCAGATAGAATAGTTGAAGAGGGGGCTCATGTGAATCGCAAAAAAACCAATAACGGTTGGGTTGAATAACCTGTTTCTGTGCTTTAGACGCTATGTAATTCCAAACTCAAAGATACAGCTACAATGTGCAGAACATTCTTCATTGATTTGCTTTGATTTATTATTGTCACATGTATAAACATACAGTGAAAAGTATTGTTTGTGTGTGCTATAAACAAAGCATACAGTTCATAGAGAAGGAAACGAGAGAGTGCAGAATGTAGTGTTACAGTCATAGCTAGGGAGTAGAAAAAGATCAACTTAATGCAAGGTAAGTCCATTCAAAAGTCTGACAGCAGAAGGAAAGAAGCTGTTCTTGAGTACATGGCCCCAGACTTTTGTATCTTTTTCTCAACGAAAGAAGATGGAAGAGAGAATGTCTAGGATGCATGGGGTCCTTAATTATGCTGACTGCTTTGCCGAGGCAGCGGGAAGTGTAGACAGAGTCAATGGATGGGAGGCTGGTTTGCGTAATGGATTGGGCTACATTCACGACCTTTTGTAGTTCCTTGCGGTCTTGGGCAGAGCAGGAGCCATACCAAGCTGTGATACAACCAGAAAGAATGCTTTCTATGGTGCATCTGTAAACGTTGGTGAGAGTCGTAGTTAACATGCCAAATTTCCTTAGTCTTCTGAGAAAGTAGAGGCGTTGGTGGGCTTTCTTAATTATAGTGTCAGCATGCGGGGGGGGGGGACCAGGACAGGTTGTTGGTGATCTGGACACCTAAAAACGTGAAGCTCTCGACCCTTTCTACTTCATCCCTGTTGATGTAGACAGGGGCATGTTCTCCACTATGCTTCCTGAAGTCGATGACAATCTCCTTCATTTTGTTGACATTGAGGGAGAGATTATTGTTGCCGCACCAGTTCACCAGATTCTCTATCTCATTCCTGTACTCTGTCTCATCATTGTTTGAGATCCAACCCACTACAGTGGTGTCATCAGCAAACTTGAAAATCGAATTGGAGGGGAATTTGGCCACACAGTCACAGGTGTATAAGGAGTATAGTAGGGGACTGAGAACACAGCCTTGTGGGGCACCAGTGTTGAGGATAATCGTGGAGGTGTTGTTGCCTATTCTTACTGATTGTGGTCTGTGAGTTAGGAAGTTCAGGATCCAAATTAGCTATGCTGGGGAAACTGATTCATTCTCTTGACCCCTGTACAAAGAGGTGCCATCTGTCAGACAGGACATTTAGATAGATGGAAAAGATTCCATGGCACTATTTTGAAGAAAAGCATAAAAGGTCTCCTTAATATCCCAGTCAACATTTATTCTTCCAGCAGCATCATTCAAAAAAGCAAATTATTTAATCTGGTTATTGTCTCTGTGCTTTTTATTGTACCTTGCTTTCTGCAAATTGGCAGACCCATTTCCTACAGTGCAACCGGTATTATTTCCCACCATCATCATGAAGATGTCCTTTATCCCAAATAATAATTTTTAATTCACCAACTAGAAACCTGAATTCACCAATTAGAAACCTGAATTTTTAAAACAGACTTTTAAAAAACGCAGAGACTAAAGTGACATGAATGCACAGCCTGAGATGGCTAACCCAATTTGCATTACTGCACATTCCACATGCCAATTCACTGGAGTGGAGTCAGTATGTCTGCAGAATCCATCAGTGTCATGTGAAGGACTCACATCTCTCTCATGAGCAAGGCATCTATGGCAATCATCTGAGGTACTCAACTGTTGGAGGGGGTGTGGTGGGGGGAGGCGCATTAAGACTAATCGCTTGGATAATAAGACCCTAGCTAACTTAGTTTCCAGACATGAGCTAATCAAGTAATCTTTGGAATTTATGGTCAATGTCCTTTCTTGAATTGCCCTGACAGTTGGAGAAGGAAGGAATACAAAGTCAATCCTTTGGATGTTTAAGCACGTTTTCTCAGCAAAACTGAACAAGCAGCTTAGGGAGAATACCTAAGCGGGGTCCCTCTTGCTTCTTTTTCTTCAACCCACCTGTAAGCTTCAAGACCATTTGCTGACTGTGATCATCCAGAGACACCCTGCTGCAGTCAGAATTCTTAAAAGAATTCAACCAGCACTATTGTCTCCCAAGGAACAACCATTCCGTTGTCTACATTTTTGAATTGGCTGCATCAAAACCATCAAACTCAGCTGAAGCCAGCTGAGTCACCAAACTACAGAATGTACACTCTCTTACTGTTTTTACAACTTCTAATTTGGCCAACCTATCCTTTCCCAATTTGTTGTCTGTATATGTATGTCTTCTTTTATTCTTCAATAGAATGCAAGTGTTGCAGGCAAGGCCAGCATTTATTGCCCATCGCTAATTGCTCTTGAACTGAGTGGCTTGCCAGGGCAGTTAAACCCTGTCACATGTAGGCCAGACCAAGAATGGGTGTTTTTCTCCCAAAAGGACATCAGTGAATCAGATGGGGTTTTACAACAATTGATTATAATTGTCATGGTCACCATTACTAAGTCTAGCTTTCAATTCTGGATTTTATTAAGTGAATTTAAGTTACACCAGCTGCCAAGGTGGGATTTGACCTCATATCCCAGAGTATGTTATGTGTGTGCATGTGTGAAAGTCAGTGCATACTTCATTACTTAACTTAGATCAGTCTAAGTATAATAAAACTAACCTCTTTCTTTGTCGAACTCAAGTAAACCTGCCCTTTTGATTCTTTTATGATCACAGCACATAATCAGCTAAGTACTCACGGAATTGGCAAGTGTATACTTTGCAAACAAAAAAGCCTACTGTGGTCAAATGAGGAGAGGGCAAAGAAGGGAACCATTCAACTGCTCCTCACCTGGTCACAACATTTCTATTTCTCAGCTTCCAAATTAATCTCTCTGTCTCCACTGTGCTACAAGGTCATAGTATAGGATGGTCCACTGCACTAAATCTTTGTAGGCTGAATCAAGGAAAACCTTCATTTACCTTCGACAAAGTGTACCCCTAGGTACTGCAGTATGAGATTCCTCCCCAGCTGACTTGGCTGTGACTCAATTGTGAAAGGCCAAACAGGGATATCGTTTGAGAGATGGCCTTGAAAATAGACTCTTTGCAGTGAGCTCAGACTATTGTAACATTGCACCAGTCTACTTTATTTGTATAGACTGCTTAACTTTAGGAACTTTGCTGCAGCATAAGCCCCGGGCATAATTGTACATTAACTTAATGCAGTGAGCAGTGAACCCAATGTGTTTTTTTAACTGAGCTGGAAGCTGAATTCAGGAATCTAACAGTTTAGCCTCTGAATACAGTGAAACCAGCCAAGATTTACTCGATGTGTGGTGCATCTGTGACAGCTGCTCCACTCGATTTCACCAAGCAGAACTGATGGTCCGACCTCCAGCATGCCTGTCCAGTTGAGCAGTTTTTTATTCTAAGCTGCTCACTGTTTACTTGCCATCAGAGCTAGCAACCGAATAGTAACTAATGCATAGTTTTAATGAGTGAATTAAGTAATAACTAACAAGAAACTGTGTATTAGATGCAGGGATTTGTTCAGAGAACAACATTTATTCAGGCAAGAAGTGAGACTTGAAAAGTAGCAGAGTGCATTAAAATCTATAAGCACACTTCCAATATTATCATTAAGCAATGTATATTTTTTGATTAGATGGTTTACTTCTATTTTTCTTCAGATTTCAGGCAGAACATTTGTGAAAGAAAGAAAGGCTTGCATTTATATAGCACCTTTCATCACCTCAATGTCCAAAATGCTTTCCAGCCAATTAAGTATATTATTAAATACTTTAGTATAAAAAAAGGCAAATATATCATAAACTCTACTGGATTTGGGGTTGGACTGGGTGTTCATCTCAACTTAGCTCATGAATTTGAATGTTTACAAACTTGTACTTTGTTTACATTGAGTTACATCTGGTTTACAACACAAAAACAGGCCATTCAACACAAATGGTCTGTGTTGTGCTTGTTAGACAAGTAGACGAGGAATCCAGAGTTGGTACTGATGATCCAGAGGCATGAGTTTAAGTCCCGCTACAGCAGCTGGAGGAACTTAATTTCAGCTAATTAGATAAATCTGGAATAAAAACTAGTTTCAGTAACAGTGATCAGGAAACAGTGGGGTTGTCATTAAAAAAAGGAAAGAAAGGAAGAGGGGTGATAGTATTGATTAAGGTAACAAAGAGGTTGTGCTGGAATCTTTGAATGGCATCAAGATAGATAAGTCACCGGGTCCGGATGGGATGTACCCCAGGTTACTGTGGGAGACGAGGGAAGAGATTGGAGAGCTTCTGGCGATGATCTTTGCGTCGTCGATGGAGACGGGAGAGGTGCCGAAGGATTGGAGGATTGCGGATGTGGTTCCTATTTTCAAGAAGGGGAATAGGGATAGCCCAGGAAATTACCGACCGGTGAGTCTAACTTCAGTGGTTGGTAAGCTGATGGAGAAGATCCTGAGGGACAAGATTTATGAGCATTTAGAGAGGTTTAGTATGCTCAAGAATACTCAGCATGGCTTTGTCAAAGGCAAATCGTGGCTTACGAGCCTGGTGGAGTTCTTCAAAAATGTGACTAAACACATTGACGAAGGGAAAGCGGTAGATGTGGTTTATATGGATTTTAGCAAGGTGTTCGATAAGGTCCCTCATGCAAGGCTTCTCACAAAAGTGAGAGGGCATGGGATCCAAGGGGCTGCTGCCCTGTGGATCCAGAACTGGCTTGCCCATAGAAGGCAGAGAGTGTGTACAGATGGGTCTTTTTCTAATTGGAGGTCGGTCACCAGTGGTGTGCCCCAGGGATCAGTTCTGGGACCCTTGCTGTTTGTCATTTTCATAAATGACCTGGATGAGGAAGTGGAGGGATGGGTTGGTAAGTTTGCCGACGACACAAAGGTTGGTGGGGTTGTGGATAGTCTGGAGGGATGTCAGAAGTTACAGAGGGACATAGATAGGATGCAAGACTGGGCGGAGAAGTGGCAGATGGACTTCAACCCAGATAAGTGCGTAGTGGTCCATTTTGGCAGGTCAAATGGGATGAAGGAGTACAATATAAAGGGAAAGACTCTTAGTACTGTAGAGAATCAGAAGGACTTTGGGGTCCGGGTCCATAGGACTCTAAAATCGGCCCCGCAGGTGGAGGAGGTGGTTAAGAAGGCGTATGGTGTGCTGGCCTTCATCAATCGAGGGATTGAGTTTAGGAGTCCGGGGATAATGATGCAGCTATATAAGACCCTCGTCAGACCCCACTTGGAGTACTGTGCTCAGTTCTGGTCGCCTCATTATAGGAAGGATGTGGAACAGATTGAAAGGGTGCAGAGGCGATTTACAAGGATGTTGCCTGGATTGCGTGGCATGCCTTATGAGGATAGGCTGAGGGAGCTTGGTCTTTTCTCCTTGGAGAGACGTAGGATGAGAGGAGACCTAATAGAGGTATATAAGATGTTGAGAGGCATAGATCGGGTGGACTCTCAGAGGCTTTTTCCCAGGGTGGAAATGGCTGCTACGAGAGGACACAGGTTTAAGGTGCTGGGGGATAGGTACAGGGGAGATGTTAGGGGGAAGTTTTTCACACAGAGGGTGGTGGGCGAGTGGAATCGGCTGCTGTCAGTGGTGGTGGAGGTAAACTCAATAGGGTCTTTTGAGAGACTCCTGGATGAGTACATGGGACTTAATAGGATGTAGGGTTATAGGTAGGCCTAAAAGGTAGGGATATGTTCGGCACAACTTGTGGGGCTGAAGGGCCTGTTTTGTGCTGTAGTTTTCTATGTTCTATGTTCTAAGGTATCAATAATGGTGACTATGAAACTACCTGATTGATCTAAAAACCTTTCTGCTTCTTTTTTTACTTCCATGAGATGTGGACATAGATGGCATGGCCAAGATTGGTTGTCCTTTCCTAATTGCCCTTGAAGAGAGCAGCTTGCATTGCAGAGGGCAGATAGGGTCAATCTTGAGTCACATCACAGAACAGAATCCCTACAGTGCAGAAGGAGGCCATTCGGCCCATCGAGTTTGCACCAACTCTCCAACAGAGCCTCCCACCCCATAACCCCACATAATTACCCCGCTAATCCCCCTAACCTATACATCTTGGAACAACTTAGCATGGCCAATCCACCTAACCTGCATATCTTTGGACTGTGGGAGAAAAACGGAGTACCCAGAGGAAAACCACTCAGACATGGGGAAAACATGCAAATTCCACTCAGGCAGTCACCAAGACCAGAATTGAACCTGGGTCTCCGGCGCTGTGAGGCAGCTGTGCTAACAATTGTGCCGCGCATGTAGGATGACAGATTTCCTTTCTTAAAGGACATTAGTGACTCAGATGGCTTCTTAAAATAATCAATTATAGTTTTCATGGTCACCATTACCAAAACGAGCTTTGTATTCCAGATTTATTATTTAGATTGAAATTCTATTAACAGCCATGGTGCGGTATGAGCCCATAACCTCAAGCATAGTGGTCTCCATTAATGTCTTTTAGGGAAGGAAATCCTCCATCCTTACCTGGTCTGGCCTACATGTCACTCCTGACCCACAGCAATTAGGGATAGGTAACAAATGCTGGCCTTCCCACGACACTCGCATCCCAAAAGCTTGTTGCAGTTTGCCAACCTGAAAATGACCCAGTTATCCTGAGATTTTGGTTCCTGTTAGCTAACCAACCCCCTATTGATGCTGAAAGATCACCCCTACGCCATGAGCAGATCTTTTGCAGAAACCTTTCATGTGGTTTGCTCAAAAGAGTACAAAGATAAACACAGCAACTGCAGCCAGTCAGTTTAACCTCAGAGGTGGGAAAATATTGAAAAATGATAACCTGGGACAAAATTAACAGTCATTGGTCGGGTGGTTAACAGGGAGGCAAAGTATCTTGGGCTACAAGAAGATGTAGACGGAATGGTCAAATGGGTAGATAAGTGGCAGATAGAATATAATGCTGAAAAGTGTGAGGTAATACACTTTGGAAGGAATCATTTGATAAAGAAGTATTCAATGAATGGTAGGATACTAGGAAGGTCTGTGGAACAAAGGGGCCTTGGCATGCTTGTCCACAGATCTCTGAAGGTGGAAGGGCATGTTAGTAGGGTGGTGAAAAAGGAATATGGGACACTTTCCTTTATCAATCGAGGCATAGCTTACAAAAGCAGGGAAGTCATGTTCGAGTTGTATAGAACTTTGGTGAGGCCACAGCTGGAGCACTGTGTGCAGTTCTGGTCGCCACATTATAGGAAGGATGTGATTGCGCTGGAGGGGGTGCAGAGGAGATTCACCAGGATGCTGCTTGCGATAGAACATTTAAGTTATGAAGAGTGGTTGGATAGGCTTGGGTTGTTTTGTTGGAGCAGAGAAGACTGAAGGGTGACCTGATCAAGATGTACAAGATTATGAGGGACATGGACAGAGTGGATAAGGAGCAGCTGTTCCCCTTAGATGAAGAGTCCGTCATGAGGGGACGTGGGTTTAGCCCGGGGGGGGGGGGGGGGGGGGGCGGGAGGCGGGGGCGGGAGTGTGAGGAAAAACGTTTTTTTACCCAGAGTGTGGTGACGGTCTGGAATGCGCTGCCTGGGAGGGTGGTAGAGGCAGGTTGCCTCACATCCTTTAAAAACTATCTGGATGAACACTTGGCACCTTCAGGACTATGGGCCAAGTGCTGACAGATGGGATTAGGTGGGAGTTCAGGTGTTTTTAATGTGTCAGTGCAAACTTGATGGGTCGAAAGGCCTCTTCTGCACTATATGATTCTATGATATGTTAAAAGCAAATTGTGTTTAGCTAATTTCATTGAGATTTGTGTTGAGCTAATTTCATTGAGATTTGTATTAAGTCAACAGATATGGTTGATGCAGATAATATAGTTGATATGGTGTACAATATGGTATTTAATTTTTTTTCTTTGAAGGGACATAGACATTATTGAAAAAGCCCACATCTGATGCTGATCCTTAATTGCCTTGAATGGAACATTTAGGGGCAATTAAGAGTCAACCGTATTGCTGTGGATTTGAAGTCACATTTAGGCTAGACTGGCTAAGGACAGCAGATTTTCTTCCCTAAAAGACACTAGTTAACCAGATGAGTCTTTATAACAATCAATTGTAGTTTCATGGTTGCCAATACTGAGATTAGCTTTATAATGCAGATATATTAAATGATTTTAACCCCAATGGCTGCCAAGGTGGGATCTGAATGCATGTCACTAGAGCATTAGCCTCTGTTGTAATAGGTAGCTTGACATCCGTGGTAGGGAAGTTGTTGGAGAGGATTCGTAGAGACAGGATGTATGTGCATTTTGAACGGAACAATCTCATTAGTGACAGACAGCATGGTTTTGTAAGAGGGAGGTCGTGTCTTACAAATTTGGGAGTGTTTTGAGGAAGTGACAAAAACGGTTGATGAAGGAAGGGCCGTGGATAGAACAAACAAAGAACAAAGAACAATACAGCACAGGAACAGGCCCTTCGGCCCTCCAAGCCCGTGCCGCTCCCTGGTCTAAACTAGACCATTCTTTTGTGTCCCTCCATTCCCACTCCATTCATATGGCTATCTAGATAAGTCTTAAACGTTCCCAGTGTGTCCGCCTCCACCCCACCTTGCCTGGCAGCGCATTCCAGGCCCCCACCACCCTCTGTGTAAAATATGTCCTTCTGATATCTGTGTTAAACCTCCCCCCCCTTCACCTTGAACCTATGACCCCTCGTGAAGGTCACCACCGACCTGGGGAAAAGCTTCCCACCGTTCACCCTATCTATGCCTTTCATAATTTTATACACCTCTATTAAGTCTCCCTTCATCCTCCATCTTTCCAGGGAGAACAACCCCAGTTTACCCAATCTCTCCTCATAGAACCATAGAACCATAGAAAATTACAGCTCAGAAACAGGCCTTTTAGCCCTTCTTGTCTGTGCCGAACCATTTTATGCCTTGTCCCACTGACCTGCACTTGGACCATATCCCTCCACACCCCTCTCATCCATGAACCCGTCCAAGTTTTTCTTAAATGTTAAAAGTGACCCCGCATTTACCACTTTATTCGGCAGCTCATTCCACACTCCCACCACTCTCTGCGTGAAGAAGCCCCCCCTAATATTCCCTTTAAACTTTTCTCCTTTCACCCTTAACCCATGCCCTCCGGTTTTTTTCTCCCCGAGCCTCAGCGGAAAAAGCCTGCTCGCATTCACTCTATCTATACCCATCAAAATCTTATACACCTCTATCAAATCTCCCCTCAATCTTCTACGCTCCAGGGAATAAAGTCCCAACCTATTCAATCTCTCTCTGTAACTCAGCTTCTCAAGTCCCGGCAACATCCTTGTGAACCTTCTCTGCACTCTTTCAATCTTATTTACATCCTTCCTGTAACTAGGTGACCAAAACTGTACACAATACTCCAAATTCGGCCTCACCAATGCCTTATATAACCTTACCAGAACACTTCAACTTTTATACTCGATACTCCGATTTATAAAGGCCAATGTTCCAAAGGCACACTTTACGACCCTATCCACCTGTGACGTCACTTTTAGGGAACTCTGTACCTGTATTCCCAGATCCCTCTGTTCAACTGCACTCTTCAGAGTCCTACCATTTACCCTGTACGTTCTTCTTTGGTTTGTCCTTCCAAAGTGCAATATCTCACACTTGTCTGCGTTAAATTCCATTTGCCATTTTTCAGCCCATTTTTCTAGTTGGTCCAAATCCCTCTGCAAGCTTTGAAAACCTTCCTCACTGTCCACTACACCTCCAATCTTTGTATCATCAGCAAACTTGCTGATCCAATTGACCACATTATCATCCAGATCATTGATATAGATGACAAACAACAATGGACCCAACACCGATCCCTGCGGCACATCACTAGTCACAGGCCTCCACTCAGAGAAGCAATCCTCCACAACCACTCTCTGGCTTCTTCCATTGAGCCAGTGTCTTATCCAATTTACTACCTCCCCATGTATACCCAGCGACTGAACCTTCCTAACTAACCTCCCATGAGGGACCTTGTCAAAGGCCTTGCTGAAATCCAGGTAGACAACATCCACCGCCTTCCCTTCATCCACTTTCCTGGTAACCTCCTCGAAAAACTCTAATAGATTGGTCAAACATGACCTACCACGCACAAAGCCATGTTGACTCTCCCTAATAAGTCCCTGTCTATCCAAATATTTGTAGATCCTATCCCTTATCACACCTTCCAATAACTTGCCCACCACCGACGTCAAACTTACTGGCCGATAATTTCCCGGATTTCTTTTGGAACCTTTTTTAAACAACGGAACAACATGAGCCACCCTCCAATCATCCGGCACCTCCCCCATGAATACTGACATTTTAAATATGTCTGCCAGGGCCCCTGCAAGTTCAACACAAGCTTCCCTCAAGGTCCGTGGGAATACCCTGTCCGGTCCTGGGGATTTATCCACTCTGATTTGCCTCAAGACAGCAAGCACCTCCTCCCCTTTAATCTGTAAAGGTTCCATGGCCTCCCTACCAGTTTGCCCTATTTCCGTAGACTCCATGCCCGTTTCCTCAGTAAATACAGATGCAAAAAAACCATTTAGTATCTCCCCCATCTCTTTTGGTTCCATACACAGTGTACCACTCTGGTCTTCAAGAGGACCAATTTTATCCCTCACTATCCTTTTGCTCCTAACATACCTATAGAAGCTCTTTGGATTTTCCTTCACTCTGTCTGCCAAAGCAACCTCATGTCTTCTTTTAGCCCTCCTGATTTCCCTGTTAAGTAGCTTCTTGCACTTTTTATACTCCTCGAGCATCTGATCTGTTCCTTGCTGCCTGTACATTTCATACAACTCTCTCTTCCTCTTAATCAGTGTTACAATCTCCCTCGAGAACCAAGGTTCCTTATTCCTATTTACTTTGCCTTTAATCCTGACAGGAACATACAAACTCTGCACTCTCAAAATTTCTCCTTTGAAGGCCTCCCACTTTCCATTTACATCCTTACCAGAGAACAGCCTGTGCCAATCTACACTTCCCAGATCCCTTCTCATTTCATCAAATTTGGCCTTTTTCCAGTTCAGAACTTCAACCCGAGGACCAGATCTATCATTATCCATGATCAGGTTGAAACTAATGGCATTATGATCACTGGATCCAAAGTGTTCCCTCACACTCACATCCATCACCTGCCCTAACTCATTTCCCAATAGGAGATCCAATATCGCATCCTCTCTAGTTGGCACCTCTATATACTGATGTAGAAAATTCTCCTGAACACATTTTACAAACTCTACCCCGTCTAAACCTTTAACAGTATGCGAGTCCCAATCTATATGTGGAAAATTAAAATCCCCTACTATCACAACTTTGTGTTTCTTGCAGTTGTCAGCTATCTCTCCGCTGATTTGCTCCTCCAGTTCTCGCTGACTATTGGGTGGTCTATAATACAAGCCCATTAATGTGGTCATACCTTTCCTGTTTCTCAGCTTCACCCATAGGGCCTCTGTAGACAAGCTCCCTAATCTATCCTGCCTGAGTACCACTGTAACATTTTCCCTGACCAACAATGCCACCCCCCCACCTTTATCCCTCATACCAGGCAACATCCTGGTAAACCTCCTCTGTACTCTCTCCAAAGCCTCCACGTCCTTCTGGTAGTGTGGCGACCAGAACTGGACGCAGTATTCCAAATGCGGCCGAACCAACGTTCTATACATCTGCAACATCAGACCCCAACTTTTATACTCTATGCCCCGTCCTATAAAGGCAAGCATGCCATATGCCTTCTTCACCACCTTCTCCACCTGTGACGTCACCTTCAAGGATCTGTGGACTTGCACACCCAGGTCCCTCTGCGTATCTACACCCTTTATGGTTCTGCCATTTATCGTATAGCTCCTCCCTACATTATTTCTACTAAAATGCATCACTTCGCATTTATCAGGATTGAACTCCATCTGCCATTTCTTTGCCCAAATTTCCAGCCTATCTATATCCTTCTGTAGCTTCTGACAATGCTCCTCTCTATCTGCAAGTCCTGCCAATTTTGTGTCGTCCGCAAACTTACTGATCACCCCAGTTACACCTTCTTCCAGATCGTTTATATAAATCACAAACAGCAGAGGTCCCAATACAGAGCCCTGTGGAACACCACTAGTCATGATGTGGAGATGCCGGCGTTGGACTGGGGTAAACACAGTAAGAAGTTTAACAACACCAGGTTAAAGTCCAACAGGTTTATTTGGTAGCAAAAGCCACACAAGGCACCGAAAGCTTGTGTGGCTTTTGCTACCAAATAAACCTGTTGGACTTTAACCTGGTGTTGTTAAACTTCTTACTGTGAACACCACTAGTCACAGGCCTCCAGCCGGAAAAAGACCCTTCCACTACCACCCTCTGTCTTCTGTGACCAAGCCAGTTCTCCACCCATCTAGCCACCTCCCCCTTTATCCCATGAGATCCAACCTTTTTCACCAGCCTACCATGAGGGACTTTGTCAAACGCTTTACTAAAGTCCATGTAGATGACATCCACGGCCCTTCCCTCGTCAACCATTCTGGTCACTTCTTCAAAAAACTCCACCAGGTTAGTGAGGCATGACCTCCCTCTCACAAAACCATGCTGACTATCGTTAATGAGTTTATTCTTTTCTAAATGCGCATACATCCTATCTCTAAGAATCCTCTCCAACAACTTCCCCACCATGGACGTCAAGCTCACCAGCCTATAATTACCCGGGTTATCCTTCTTACCCTTCTTAAATAACGGGACCACATTAGCTATCCTCCAATCCTCTGGGACCTCACCTGCGTCCAGTGACGAGACAAAGATTTGCGTCAGAGGCCCAGCGATTTCATCTCTTGTCTCTCTGAGCAGCCTTGGATAGATTCCATCAGGCCCTGGGGATTTGTCAGTCTTTATATTCTCTAACAAACCTAACACTTCCTCCCTTGTAGTGGCGATTTTCTCCAACGATTCAACACTCCACTCCGAGACAATCCCAGTCAACACATCCCTCTACTTTGTGAATACCGACGCAAAGTATTCATTTAGGATCTCCCCTACTTCTTTGGGCTCCAAGCATAATTCCCCACTTTTGTCCCTGAGAGGTCCGATTTTTTCCCTGACAACCCTTTTGTTCCTAACGTACGAATAAAATGCCTTGGGATTTTCCTTAATCCTGTCTGCCAAGGAGATTTTGTGACCCCTTTTTGCCCTTCTAATTCCCCGTTTGAGTTCTTTCCTACTTTCTTTGTATTCCTCCAGAGCTCCCTCCGTTTTTAGCTGCCTGGACCTAACATACGCCTCTCTTTTCTTTTTGACCAGTCCCACAATTTCACTGGTTATCCATGGTTCTCAAATCCTACCCTTCCTATCTTTCTTTTTTACAGGCACATGCCTGTCCTGTAGCCCTAACAACTGTTCCTTAAAAGACTCCCACATGCCAGATGTGGATTTACCCTCAAACAGCCTCTCCCAATCAAGAGCTGCCAATTTCTGCCTCATCCCACTAAAGTTAGCCTTCCCCCAATCCAACACCTTACCCTTGGGACACCACTCATCCTTTTCCATTACTATCCTAAAGCTAACAGAATTATGGTCACTATTTGCCACATGTTCCCCTACCGAAACTTTGAAGACTTGACTGGGCTCATTCCCCAGTACTAGGTCCAGTATAGCCCCCTCTCTAGTCGGGCTATCTACATATTGTTCCAAAGAACCCTCCTGTACGCATTTTACAAATTCCTCCCCATTCAGAGTCCCAGCTCTCCGCGATTTCCAGTCTATATCAGGGAAATTGAAGTCTCCCACTACAATGTCGTAGGATGTCATCGATATGGATTTCAGTAAGGCATTTGACAAAGTCCCACATGGCAGGTTGGTTAAGATGGTTAAGGCTCATGGGATACAAGGAGAAGTGGCTAGATGGGTGGAGAACTGGCTTGGCCATAGGAGACAGAGGGTAGCGGTCGAAGGGTCTTTTTCCGGCTGGAGGTCTGTGACCAGTGGTGTGCCGCAGGGCTCTGTACTGGGACCTCTGCTATTTGTGATATATATAAATGATTTGGAAGAAGGTGTAACTGATGTTATCAGCAAGTTTGCGGATGACACGAAGATGGCTGGACTTGCGGATAGCGATGAGCATCGTCGGGCAATACAGCAGGATATAGATCGGCTGGAAAATTGGGCAGAGAGGTGGCAGATGGAATTTAATCCAGATAAATGTGAAGTGATGCATTTTGGAAGAAATAATGTAGGGAGGAGTTATACAATAAATGGCAGAGCCATCAAGAGTATAGAAACACAGAAGGACCTAGGTGTGCAAGTCCACAAATCCTTGAAGGTTGCAACACAGGTGGAGAAGGTGGTGAAGAAGGCATATGGTATGCTTGCCTTTATAGGACGGGGTATAGAGTATAAAAGCTGGAGTCTGATGATGCAGCTGTATAGAACGCTGGTTAGGCCACATTTGGAGTACTGCGTCCAGTTCTGGTCGCCGCACTACCAGAAGGACGTGGAGGTGTTAGAGAGAGTGCAGAGAAGGTTTACCAAGATGTTGTCTGATATGGAGGGTCTTAGCTAGGAGGAGAGATTGGGTAAACTGGGCTTGTTCTCCCTGTAAAGACGGAGAATGAGGGGCGATCTAATAGAGGTGTACCAGGTTATGAAGGGGATAGATAGGGTGAACGGTGGGAAGCTTTTTCCCAGATCAGAAGTGATGATCATGCGGGGTCACGGGCTCAAGGTGAGAGGGGCGAAGTATAACTCAGATATGAGAGGGATTTTTTTACACAGGGGGCCTGGAATGCGCTGCCAAGTAGGGTGGTGGAGGCAGACACGCTGACATCGTTTAAGACTTACCTGGATAGTCACATGAGCAGCCTGGGAATGGAGGGATACAAACGTTTGGTCTAGTTGGACCAAGGAGCGGCACAGGCTTGGAGGGCCAAAGGGCCTGTTTCCTGTGCTGTACTGTTCTTTGTTCTTTGTAGGTACAGTTGCCATATGCCAGGTAACATATGCCACCATCATCCCGTTTTTAAGTGCTATGTGGTTGTGCCAGCAAAGCTGACGCCCATAGAATAAAAGCTGAAGTGGCAGCTTAGATATGAAGTTGCTGAGTGACAGGAAATAGAGAGTAGTGGTGAACAGTTCTTTCCTAGACTTGAGGATGACACAGTTAGATTTCTCTGGGGTCAGTATGAGGACTGCTGATTTTCTTAAACATATCAATGACCTATCTTGGGTCGATGATACCGCACAACCAAAAACAGACCATTGTCCGTCGCAAACTACCCAGCCTTCAGGAGAATAGTGACCACGACACCACACAACCCTGCCACAGCAACTTCTGCAAGACGTGCCGGATCATTGACACAGATGCCATCATCTCATGTGAGAACACCATCCACCAGGTACATGGTACGTACTCTTGCAACTCAGCCAACGTTGTCTACCTGATACGCTGCAGGAAAGGATGTCCCGAGGCATGGTACATTAGGGAGACCATGCAGACGCTACGACAACGGAAGAATGAACACCGCTCGACAATCACCAGGCAAGAGTGTTCTCTTCCTGTTGGGGAACACTTCAGCAGTCACGGGCATTCGGCCTCTGATCTGCGGGTAAGCGTTCTCCAAGGCAACCTTCACGACACACGACAACGCAGAATCACTGAGCAGGAACTGATAGCCAAGTTCCACACACATGAGGACGGCCTCAACTGGGATCTTGGGTTCATGTCACACTATCTGTAACCCCCATGACTTGCCTGGGCTTGCAAAATCTCACTAACTGTCCTGGCTGGAGACAATACACATCTCTTTAACCTATGCTTAACCCTCTCTCCATTCACATTGTCTGTATCTTTAAGACTTGATTACCTGTAAAGACTCACATTCCAACCATTATTTTGTAAATTGAGTTTATGTCTTTACATGCCCTGTTTGTGAACAGAACTCCCATTCACCTGATGAAGGAGCAGCACTCTGAAAGCTTGTGGCTACCAAATAAACCTGTTGGACTTTAACCTGGTGTTGTGAGACTTCTTACTATCTTGGGTGTACAGGGCAAAATGTGTACATGACATCTAACTTGGAACTATTGTAATGATATTGATAGACTCAAGAGGACATAGACAGCTGGTAGAATGGGTAGACACATAGCAGATGAAATTAATGGAGAAAATTGTAAAGGGGTATTTTGGTAAGGAGAATGAAGAGAGGTAATATAAAAGGGCACAACTCTCAAGGAATTATACCCTGGGGTATGACAGCACAAATCATTGAAGACAGGATGAAAAAGTGGTTGAAAAGCCTATGGAATTCTGGGCTCTTTAAATTCATGAGTAGAGTAGAAAAAAAAGGAGGTATTAATAAAATATTACAAACCCCGAGTTGGGCCTCAACTGGGGTATTTGTCCAATTCTGGGCACTATGCCCAGAAGATATTGGAAAGGATACAGAAAAGATTAATGACAATGCTGCCAGGGCTGAGGGACTTCAATGACATGGATAGATTGAGGAAACTCAGGCTGTTCCCCTTAGAGATAATAAGTTTGAGAGGAGATGAAATGGAAATACAAATCATGAGGTGTATAGAGTGCAGATGGAGTGAAATAGTTTCTATTCAGAGTAATGAACCAAAGGGTTTAAAGTGATTGGCAAAAGGACCAATGGCAATGTGAAAAAAAATCTTTTTATGCAGCATTTGTTTAGGATCTGGAATGCAGTGTCTTCAGAATGTGACAGGGGAAAATTGAATCTGGGCTTGCAAAAGGGAATTGGATAAGCACCCGATTGAGGCCGGTAGAGAACAAAACTGTAGAGCTGTGCGGAAAAGATTTGGGAATGGAACTAGCAGAGTTGTTCTTGCAGGGAGCAGGCACAGATACAACAGGCTGAACAGCCTCCTTCTATGAGTCTATATTCCTTGGAGTTTAGAAGGATGAAAGATCATCTAATTGAATTTATGAAATTCTTGAGGGACTTGACAGTGTAGATAGAACATAGAACATAGAAAGCCACAGCACAAACAGGCCCTTCGGCCCACAAGTTGCGCCGATCATATCCCTACCTCTAGGCCTATCTATAGCCCTCAATCCCATTAAATCCCATGTACTCATCCAGAAGTCTCTTAAAAGACCCCAACGAGTTTGCCTCCACCACCACCGACGTCAGCCGATTCCACTCACCCACCACCCTCTGAGTGAAAAACTTACCCCTGACATCTCCTCTGTACCTACCCCCCAGCACCTTAAACCTGTGTCCTCTCGTAGCAACCATTTCAGCCCTTGGAAATAGCCTCTGAGAGTCTACCCTATCCAGACCTCTCAACATCTTGTAAACCTCTATCAGGTCACCTCTCATCCTTCGTCTCTCCAGGGAGAAGAGACCAAGCTCCCTCAACCTATCCTCATAAGGCATGCCCCCCAATCCAGGCAACATCCTTGTAAATCTCCTCTGCACCCTTTCAATGGCTTCAACATCCTTCCTGTAATGAGGTGACCAGAACTGCGCGCAGTACTCCAAGTGGGGTCTAACCAGGGTCCTATAAAGCTGCAGCATTATCTCCCGACTCCTAAACTCAATCCCTCGATTAATGAAGGCTAGTACTCCGTACGCCTTCTTGACCGCATCCTCCACCTGCGAGGCCGATTTAAGAGTCCTATGGACCCGGACCCCAAGGTCCTTCTGATCCTCTACACTGCTAAGAATGGTACCCTTCATATTATACTGCTGCTTCATCCCATTGGATCTGCCAAAATGGATCACTACACACTTATCCGGGTTGAAGTCCATCTGCCACTTCTCCGCCCAGTCTTGCATTCTATCTATGTCTTGCTGCAACTTCTGACATCCCTCCAAACTATCCACAACACCACCTATGCGGGGGAAAATACTCCCACTGGCTGGGAAATCTAGGACTAGGGGTTGATTGTTGAAGACTGAGATGAGGAGAAATCTCTTCGCTCATAGGGTTAAGGACATTTGGAATTCACCACTCCAGAGAGTTCTGGTTGCTCAGTTATTGAATAAATGATAAGTGTAACAAGGGAATTGAGGGATAAGGGGATAGTGTGGAAAGGCGGATTAAGATAGAATATTAACTGTGAACTTGTAGAATGTAGTAAGAAGTCTCACAACACCAGGTTAAAGTCCAACAGGTTTATTTGGTAGCAAATACCATAAGCTTTCGGAGCACTGCTCCTTCGTCAGATGGAGTGGAAATCTGCTCTCAAACAGTGCAAACAGACACAAAATCAAGTTACAGAATACTAATTAGAATGCGAATCCCTACAGCCAGCCAGGTCTTAAAGGTACAGACAATGTGGGTGGAGGGAGCATTAAACACAGGTTAAAGAGATGTGCATTGTCTCCAGACAGAACAGCTAGTGAGATTCTGCAAGCCCAGGAGGCAAGCTGTGGGGGTTACTGATAATGTGACATAAATCCAACATCCTGGTTCAGGCCGTCCTCACGTGTGTGGAACTTGGCTATCAGTTTCTGCTCAGCGACTCTGCGCTGTCGTGTGTCGTGAAGGCCGCCTTGGAAAACGCTTACCTGAAGATCCAAGGCTGAATGCCCGTGACTGCTGAAGTGCTCCCCCACAGGAAGAGAACAGTCTTGCCTGGTGATTGTCGAGCGGTGTTCATTCATCCGTTGTCGTAGCGTCTGCATGGTTTCCCTAATGTACCATGCCTCAGGACATCCTTTCCTGCAGCGTATCAAAGATTTGCCTCCCAAAGAGACACAAGGCAAACACACCCGGCTGTCCCATCGTTTCAGGCAATGGAACCCTGTGCGAGAACCTCTCCGGCTATGTCGAGGGCATCTTGAAACCCATTGTACAAAGAACCCCCAGCTTTTGTCGCAACACTACGGACTTCCTACAGAAACTCGGCACACATGGAGCAGTTGAACCAGGAGCACTCCTCGTCACAATGGATGGCTCGGCACTCTACACCAGCATCCCCCACGATGATGGCATTGCTGCAACGGCCTCAGTACTCAATGCCGTCAACTGCCAGTTTCCAGATGCAATTTTACAACTTATCTGCTTCATCCTGGACCACAATGTCTTCACCTTCAACAACCAGTTCTTCATCCGGACACACGGAACAGCCATGGGGACCAAATTCGCACCTCAATATGCCAACATCTTCATGCACAGGTTCGAACAAGACTTCTTCATCGCACAGGACCTTCAACCGATGCTATACACTAGATACATCGATGATATTTTCTTCCTTTGGAGTCATGGTGAGCAATCACTGAAACAACTGTATGATGACATCAACAAGTTCCATCCCACCATCAGACTCACCATGGACTACTCTCCGGAATCGGTTGCATTCTTGGACACACGCATCTCCATTAAGGATGGTCACCTCAGCACCTCACTGTACCGCAAGCCCACGGATAACCTCACGATGCTCCACTTCTCCAGCTTCCACCCTAAACACGTTAAAGAAGCTATCCCCTATGGACAAGCCCTCCGAATACACAGGATCTGCTCGGATAAGGAGGATCGCAACAGACACCTCCAGACGCTGAAAGATGCCCTCATAAGAACAGGATATGGCGCTCGACTCATTGATCAACAGTTCCGACGTGCCACAGCGAAGAACCACACCGACCTCCTCAGAAGACAAACACGGGACACGGTGGACAGAGTACTCTTCGTCGTCCAGTACTTCCCCGGAGCGGAGAAGCTACGGCATCTCCTCCGGAGCCTTCAACATGTCATTGATGAAGACGAACATCTCACCAAGGCCATCCCCACACCCCCACTTCTTGCCTTCAAACAACCACGCAACCTCAAACAGATCATTGTCCGCAGCAAACTACCCAGCCTTCAGGAGAACAGTGACCACGACACCACACAACCCTGCCACAGCAACCTCTGCAAGACGTGCCGGATCGTCGACACGGATGCCATCATCTCACGTGAGAACATCATCTACCAGGTACACGGTACCTACTCTTGCAACTCGGCCAACATTGTCTACCTGATACGCTGCAGGAAAGGATGTCCCGAGGCATGGTACATTGGGGAAACCATACAGACGCTACGACAACGGATGAATGAACACCGCTCGACAATCACCAGGCAAGACTGTTCTCTTCCTGTGGGGGAGCACTTCAGCAGTCACGGGCATTCAGCCTTGGATCTTCAGGTAAGCGTTCTCCAAGGCGGCCTTCACGAAACACGACAGCGCAGAATCGCTGAGCAGAAATTGATAGCCAAGTTCCGCACACATGAGGACGGCCTGAACCGGGATGTTGGATTTATGTCACATTATCAGTAACCCCCACAGCTTGCCTCCTGGGCTTGCATAATCTCACTAGCTGTTCTGTCTGGAGACAATACACATCTCTTTAACCTGTGTTTAATGCTCCCTCCACCCACATTGTCTGTACCTTTAAGACCTGGCTGGCTGTAGGAATTCGCATTCTAATCAGTGTTCTGCAACTTGATTTTGTGTCTGTTTGCACTGTTTGAGAGCAGATTGCCACTCCATCTGACGAAGGAGCAGTGCTCCGAAAGCTTATGGTATTTGCTACCAAATAAACCTGTTGGACTTTAACCTGGTGTTGTGAGACTTCTTACTCTGTTCACCCCAGTCCAACGCCGCCATCTCCACATCATAACTTGTAGAATGACAGAGCAGACTTGACACACCAAATACCTTGTTCCAGCTCCTTCTTCTGTTTTTATGTGTGGCCCGGACTCTTATCTTTTACTTTTTTCTCACCCTTTTTTTCTTGGTTTCTCCATTTCTCTTCTGTCCTTTGCACTCTTCTGTCTGTTCCTCCACTTTCCTCCAACTCAAGCTTCCCCATTTTTTCATTCCCTTGCCCTCTTTTATCTCATTCTCTACTTTTCTCTGAATCTTTTTCTTCTAAGTTTTCTCATTTTTCTTTATTCCCTTGCACTATTTTTCTTCTCTTCTCCCAATCTTTTCTTCAAGCTTTCACATTTTTTCCTTTGCACTGTTTTGTTCTCATCCTCAAGTTTTCACCAGTTCCTTTCTCCCTCATGAATCCAGGTGTGTTGTGAAGGAGGCGGGGCAGATACCTGGTGCCGCGCCTGCGCACTCGTACAGTCGCGCGATGCCGTGGGCCCTGCTCTCCCCCCCCCACCTTCGGCAACCCATCTCTGGGCTCCCATTGGTTCAGCCGGTGAGGTAGGCGGCGCCCGGCGGCTCCGCGCCTGCGCACTGCCCGCCCCGGCCGGCTCGCGCAGCGGCGGTTGGCGAGCCGAGCTTCAATCTGGGGGGCGGGGATGGCTGACGCGTGCGCGAGAGGCGCCCAGGCTGAGCGAGAAGGCAGCCCGAAGCCTGGAGCCAGTCAGATCGCGCAGGAGCGCGGCCAGAGCGGCGGTGTGCCTCTTGCTGGCCGGGCAGCAACAGTTAGCCTAGGAGGGGAGAGAGAGCGAGAAAGACATACACATACATACACACACAGAGCGATGGCTGATCCCTTACGCCGGACTCTCTTCGCCAAACTTCGGGGCAAGAAGTCCAAGAAGTCGGCGGGCGGCGGGACGAGGAGCCAGGAAGGTAAAGCGAAGCCTCCCGAGGAGCGGCGGCGGCGGCAGCAACAAGAGGCTGGGCCCGGGGTAGTGGTTGGCGGTGCGAAAGTTTTAGCAGGGTCGGGGAGCAACGGAGGAGAGGAAGAGGAGGACGAGGAGGAGGAGGCGAGGAGCCCCGGCGGCATCGCCAGCGGGCTGGGAGCGCAGAGCCCGGTGCCAGCGGACCAGCTCGCCACTGAAGCCCAGGAGGTGCCAGGGGGGAGGTGGGGGGGAGCCGGCTGCCCGCTGGAGGCGGACGGCATCGGCGCCCTGAGCGGCTCGGACGTGCCGGGCTCCCCTCTCCCCGCTCCCCTGCATGTGTCCCCCAGCTGTGGGCAGCAGCAGCCCGGCCACAGGCAGTCCGTGCACTCGCTGGACAGCCAGGAGGAGGAGGAGGATTACTATGATAACCAGTGTTTGCAGGGCTACTACCAGCCCCACACCCGAGGCTTGAGGTGCCCCAAGCTGCCCACTGCCCAGCAGTCCCCCTTGCAGGCTGCCCTCTCCCAGAACTGTGACTGCAGCAGGCACAGGAAGCACAGCCTCGACAGTGCCCAGGAGAAAGAGAGGCTCAGGAGCCAGTTGCAAGAAGCCTATTACCTGCTCATACACGCCATGCATGACATGCCAATGGGTAACCCTGCCAGCAGCAGGTTGGCTGGTGTGAGCTGCCATTCACAAGATAGTGTTTGCACTCAGTCATCAGCTAGGGTGGTAGACAGTGACGCTTGGTCCTCTGATGAAATTAGCCTACAGCAACAGGTATCCGACACAGAATCTCTGCCAGGTAAACACACTGGGTCCCCCAAGAAAGAATTTGCCAGCAAAAGCACTGCAGACCTAGTTAGCGTGTCAGGCAGACCGTCCTTGCAGCGGTCAGTGAGCGATGGAGTTATTAATTATGCTAATGTATCTTGTTTTAATGACTCGGAATCGAAAGATGAACAGTCAGACAGTGGGTATTATCATGTTTCCAGGGGTCTTCAAAATGAAGGCCAGGCTTCTTGGGATGCTGGAAGCTCAAATCCTGGTCATTCGCCCTTAGTTAACACTTCAGAGCGCATTAAGGATGTCACTCAGCCGTCTGACGGTAGCATGATGTTTAAGGACTCTAGCTGTGATGTGAATAAGTTGAGAGATTCCACTGACATGGTATGTGGATCATGTGACAAACAAGATGATAGCCAGGGATGCTCTTTAAAACCACCTGCGGTGACAGTCAACAAAATGCAAGAATGGATGCACAGAGGACGCATGCTGTCCTTGGAGATGAAAGAGCGTATTAGTGGGTCTGTCAGAGTCAGTATGCCATCTGGTTCATTGCCAGGTCAGGCAACCAGCAAAGAAATAGAAGTACAGAAGACCAGTTTCCCTGCTGCTATAAGAGTACAAGGAAACAAAACAGCACCGTCCTCTACCAGCCAGAGAGTCTTGCTGACAGGTAGGAAGTTGCTATGGCAACTGGATCACTACTTCATCGGGCCTTTTGCACGGATCTGTCGTCCACTGTGAAGTGTCCAGCTGGTGTCTTACACTCCAGAATAGGCTGTCTGCAAATGGGGTTCTGCCTCTTGTCTGTTTGATTGGTGACTAACTCTGGTGGAGGCTCTTTCTTTCCTTAGATAGTTGAATTGGAATTTTAAAGGTGGTGATAGGCTGCCACTAACACTGGGTTATGATGCATGACATTACTAACTTTATACACCAATGCAATACATGGTGAATTGTTATTACTGTCTCATAATCAAGTAGGTATTGAAAATGCTTGTGAAATCAGTTGGCAATTCATATTGTAAGTACTGTATGGCATTAGTTTTGTACTTGTTGCATACTTATTACTGGTTTGTAAACATTTCTAAATATTTATTCATGACAATGTTCATGTAAAATACGAAAAAGCTGTGGAACTGGAAGTAATGCTTGCTTCACCCACAACACCCCCTGCCATTTGCAAGTTTCTATTTGCATTCTGGCAAGTGTTGTACTTGTTGGTACTATCTATTGCTTCGATCTATCGGATGAAACTTGGGAAGTTTGTGTGTATTTTCTCTTTTTCTTGCAACTCGCATTGGATTTGCATATACAGAATTGTTGTAGGTGACTATCTGGTAACAGAAAATATTTTGTGAAGAAAATGTTAAGTATTGGTTTGAACAGTGCAGTGATTTAATTGAACTGCAAACTTACTGCAGAATAAATCAAAGTAATTGTTGAAATGTATCTAAGTAGTACCAGGCGGCAGTGTCTAGTTTCACCGTTGAAGCTTTATAGTATATTTTAGAAATACATATTCCTTAAGCCATTTAGTTTTTTAAAGCAATTTATTCTATTTATAGCAAAACACTTGTTATTATTTCATTTATCTTCTAATGGCACAAACTCCTTGATATTTTGTTGATTTTGTGTATATCTTGCATCATTTTAGCATATTGGAAAATGTTTCTTTTTTGCATCAATCACTTGTTTACAAGTCTATTTACAATGCTGAAAAAATGGCAGTTGAACATGTTGAAAAGATTAATTTGGTTTAAAACATTTATTAAAAACATCTTATCCTGACCATGTGCAAAGTTCCATTCTGCTGAAACAAAATGAGTGCCAGCCCAAATGGTAGAAGGAATTCATCGCACTCTACCATCAATGTCTGTAGCAAAGTAAGAATACAAATGTATTTTGAAGGCAATCTTTTTCCTGTCATTGAACAAGGTTCACTTTCGCAATGTCACATTGATTTTTCTTTGGTATTATGGTCATATGATATGCAGTGGAAGTATCATGCTAAACAGTTCATGTTCTGTATTGATGGTCAAAATTGTTTTTAACCCACATGCATTTCTGTAATTCATCAATCATCTTTAGAGGTGAGCCAAAGAACAATGTTTATCAATTTAAGATAATTACATAAATACAAAATAGATGCAATTATTCTGCTATTGTACGCTTGTATGCACTAGGAGGTAAACAATGAAGACATTTTTGAAGTGTATGAGTAATCAGTGTTGCAGGTGTTAGATGCCTGTTTTATGGAATACATTTTAATTAAATACAATATAAGAACTGTGTTTGGAGCTGGCAATCAGTCACATTTAGTCCAGTATAAGGAAATATAAATGTTGTTTCACTCTAATTACAACCGTGCATCAATGTTGACATTGTAGCATCTGACGGTTGTATTCTTTTCAGTTCCTCAGCCGGATTGAACAGAAACTCCTTTATTTCAGTCAGATGTACTTCCCTAATTGCCTTAAATTTTGTTCTTTATTGTTAAATAATATTGATTCCAAATAATATGTCAAAATAAGTACAGAATGGAAATTGAATTGCATCTAAATGCCCTGGCCATATTTTCCATTTGTAATCTTGCTTCACTTGAAGACTTGATCTTGACTACACCTGTGCAACACGATGGAAGATCTAATGGTGATTAAGTGCTTTCTGATGTGTTAACTCAAATAGCACAATATGAATATGAAAACTTTCCAAACTGATTTGCTGAATGAAGAATTAAAATTTCAGTGAAATAATAGGATTTGATCTAATTTAAGTTGCATTTAGTTGCTGCCCTTCTGGGGAAGACTTTGGGCTATGTGGTGATGTGCCCCCCACCCCACCCTGATGGCATGACTTATCAAGAATTCTTAATCTGAAGTGCCACATTCATGCTAACTCTACTGTAGTATGTTTGTGTTGTCTTGTGACTTAGCTTCGTTCCCCTCTTGAGTTTTCTTTTATGTTACCCCGAGCAAAGATAGTGACTTGTGATGCAATATAGTTCCAAAATTTGTAGCTGTACAATATTTTGCCGATGTGGCCATCTTAATGAAGGAGGCTTTTGAATTGCTGATGGACGCATGAACAGGAATGAGAGTCCTCGGATTTGCCTGTTTTAATTCTCCTTTTAATCTAGGATGTTTATTGTGCTCCTCTGCTGCATGAAATCGGAAAACTTAGCATATACTGGGAAGGGAAATATGGATATTCTTTCGATGAAGGAAATATCCAGGGAAAAATGAGACTTTTTTTATTTTGCACAATTTAATTGTATTCAGAGCCCTGGGTTGGTGGATGGGGTGAATTCTGCTGGAGTTGTAATTCCTGGCTTCATTTTGGAGCTGCTTGCTGAAGAAGCTGATCTTAGGCAGCAGGGAAAATTTGGAGGGTTGGGCTGATGTTTTTAATATATTACACCCACTAAATTATAACTGTGATTTTGCAAGACTCATCCCATCGCCCACTTTTATGTGGACCAAAGTACTGTCAGCAATATGTTTGTCTCAAAATCAGCCATGCTGTGTGGAACTTAGATTTTTGCTAGAAAATATAAATCTGCATTTACACTGCAGTTAGCGATCTTACAGAATTGTGCTCACGTTCTTTCAAATCCTAGCAGTATTCTTTCCCACTTCAACAACAACATGCAGTTATGTCCCACTCCTACGCTGTTTGAGGGAAATTATGACCAAACCTATACATTCTTCCTTTTTGAAATGCCCCATTTCTCTGAAATGTGACTTGTTAAAGGTTCTTGGGCATAAATTAGTGTAAATTATTATAATTCTTGGAAAATGCTGAATGTGGCTGGTATGTAATTTGCGGTAAACTACAGTATTATTACCACCATTTACCATTGGATGTAGCTATTTCCAGCCAGCTTTAGTTCTGTCCAAATACTGCAGCAAAGGGAACGAATCACAGATACTGAAAATCTGAAATAAACAGCAAATGCTGGAAGACACTCGGCATCTGTGAAGAGAGAAACCAAGCTAATGTTTCAGGTTGATGACCTTTCATGTGAGTACCTGCGTTTGATGAAAGTAAACATTGCTGCACTGAATCGGATTACAAAAGCAGGACTATTAAAGTAAATGATATTCATGTTATAGGCAGAGGATTACACATGGGTCAACTATATACTGGTCCAACATTTTTATTCCTGAAGTGACTGTTAATACTTTTTACAGCTGGGGTAGATTTTTAAAAAATAAACTGAATACTAAAGGTCTGTTTTAGAGAGGAAATTGCCCAGGCATTCTAATATCTTAAATTTCAAATACACAATTTGATCTTTGAGATTCCTTTTAAAATTGATCTTTAATTTTAAGTTGTATGTATATATGAAATACTGCTGTGAAGGTTGTCAAAATTATGGCCATACTAAAGACTGGGCATGAGAAGAATTAGTAGCCTTGGGCACTGATTCCAGACATGTGTATGGTCTGTTGATTCTGGTATGTGGAATATTCTGCAAGAGTTTTCTTCAGTGAATGTCCGTGTTTGTTGAATTACTGGTCTTAAGTTCAGCCTCAAGCTACAAATTCCCTTCTTTTTTACCCCTTCCCCTTTATCTCCCTACCCCTGCAAAAGTGTCTGATTAAATTGTAAGAATGTTTGGGTATTAATCAAAGCAGTTGATTTGTTGTATGAAAGCTTTAATTGGTGTGTAAAGGAGCTACTGAGCTTAGCCATGGCGGTGTCCAGTAAAATCTACAGACTTAAAGCATGACTAAATGAAAGGTTGTATGTTGGGAAGGTTGTAATTGCAAATGGGCAGCTTGATTAAAGGATGAGGCCATGCTAAAAATCCTTTGGTCTAGTGGCTGCCCTCCATCATTATTGCGGTTCAGTTTATTTTCTAACTCGGTAGAATCAGGTGTAGCAGTGAAAAGCAAATAAAACAGACCAGTGCCACTTCTAAATAAATGTTTTAATGGGTAGGTAAGAGCAACGTTAGCAAGAATTCTTTCACCCATTTACATTGTTCCTTCAATAAATTCAGTAATAGGGTACAGTGAAGCTGACAGCAAACTGAGGCACCACTGTTCAGTGGTTGGGAAATGTACTTGGTTATATTTGCAGTAAGAAGCTGCTAACTCAAAAGTGAGTGACATTATCTGATGTATATGAATTTCACGCTTTCTCTCCTATTTATTTATTTTTCTTCATGCTCTGGGAGGTAGATCCGTAGCTGGCAGTTGTCCTTCAGTACCTCACTGAAATGCCTATTCATTTGTGATTCATAAGTTTAAACATCAGGCCAATCACAGGGTTTTACAGCCAAGTTGAATCCATCTTTTCATAGATCGTAGAATCCCTACAGTGCAGAAAGAAGCCATTTGGCCCATTGAGTCTGCACTGGTCACAATCCCTCCCAGGCCCTATCCCCATAACCCCATTTATTTACCCTGCTAGCCCCCTGACATTAAGGGGCAATTTAGCATCACCAATCAACCTATCCTGCACATCTTTGGAAGGTGGGAAGAAACCGGAGCACCTGGAGGAAACCCACGCAGACACTGGGAGAATGTGCAAATTCCACAGACAGTCACCCAAGCTGGGAATTGGACCTGTCTCCTGGCGTTGAGGCAGCAATGCTAACCACCATGCCATCCTGATGATCACAATTGTGTTTTCAACACCGGGTTACTGGATAGTGCTTGGGCACAGGAATCCTGTCTATCTGACGTGGTTCTTTTCCATTCTCAAAATCAAGAACACTGGAGCTAATAAAGTGAAGAACTTGGGACCTTTCTTGTCTGGAGCTCAGTATTTAATGAATAAGGCTCTAAACCATAAAATAAGTTTCTGTTATCAAATAATTAATCAAAGTTAAACTGGTAATATAGAATGCACAAGGTAGCGTACTTGTTCAGATAAGGCCCTGTCACCTGTGAGGCCTGGGTTTAATTTTTTAGCCATATAAGAGAAATCTTTTCGCTCCATTGAGGATCAGAAACAAAAAAAGTTTAGGAAGATTTAATGACATTTCTGGCAAAGGCAAACTCAGAGTAACCACCTGCCCGTGAGCAAGACCAGTTACATAGGAACATAGCTATGCTGTATATCTGAAGTATATTTATCATTTGCCACTTCATTTATGCTGGTTAGATTGTCTTTGCGTTCATAAATTGGCTAGTTGTAATGGTGCTTATATCTAAAGAAGCCAGAAACCCAGTGATGCTCACATCGTATGAACAAAAAATAAAAACACAATACATGCAACGGGTAACCCAGCTGCACGGACTGTTGTGTACTTAGAATCATACAATCCCTATAGTACAGAAGGAGGCCATTCAGCCCATCGAGCCTGCACCGACGACAGTCCCACCCTATTCCCATAACCCCACATATTTACCCTGCTAATCCCCCCCCTGAAACTAGGGTCAATTTAGCATGGCCAATCAACCTAACCCGCACATCTTTGGATTGTGGGAGGAAACTGGAGCACCCGGAGGAAACCCACACCGACATGGGGAGAGCATGCAAACTCCACACAGACAGTGACCAAATGTCACATTTGGTGGATATGTTCTTGATGTGAACATCATGGGTAAGGCAAGTATTTATTGCCCATTTCTAATTGCCCCAAAGAAAGTGATGGTGATGTGCTGCCTTGAACTGGTGGGGTCCATGTGGTGTAAGTAGAACCACAGTGCTGTTAGGGAGGGAGTTCCAGCATTTTGACCCTATGAAGATACAGTAATTATGGTCCCAAGTCAGGATGGTATGTGGCTAGGAGGGGAACCTGCTCTCATCCTCCTAGGTGTAGAGGTTGCCGGTTTGGTAAGTACTGTTGAAGGAGGCTTGGTAAGTTGCTGCAATGTATCTTGAAGATAGTATACACTGCTGCTACTGTGCACCAGTATGAGATTCATTGCGGTAACTTCAGTTTAGCAGGAGTTGCCAAGTGTTAAATGTTGCCATCACTGGGTGTGATTGAAGGGAAAACAGGAGAGGAAAGGGGAGAGAGGTTCCATTATCCAATACTAGCAGCTGTAAATATTTGTATTCAGAGTCATGGAGTTATACAGCACAGAAAAAGGCCCATTGACCCATTGTGTCTGAGCTGGTCAATGACAAACCATCCAACTACTTCTCAAATGTTATGAGTCTCTCTGCCTCGACCAGCCTTTCAGACTCCCACCATCCTTTGTGTGAAAAAAGTTTTTCCTCACTTCTCCTCTAAACCTCCTGCCCCTTACTGTTAATCTATGCCCCCAAGTCATTGATCCTTCCACCAAGGGGAAACGTTTCTTCCTAGCTACTCTTTCTATGCTCCTCATAATTTTATACATCTCCATCATGTCCCCCTCTGTCTTCTCTGCTCCAAGGAAAAGTCTATCCAATATCTCTTCTTAACTAAAACTCTCCAGGCAGCGCCCTGGTAAATCTCCTCTGCACTCTTTCCAATGCTGTCACATCCTTCCTATAACATAGATTCCAGACTGTACACAATACTCTAGCTGTGGCCTATCCAACATTTTATATAGTTCCAGCATAACCTCCCCGCTCTTAAACTCCATGCCTCAGCTAATACAGGCAAGTATCCAATATGCCTTCTTAACCACTTCATCCACCTGTCCTGCTATCTTAAGGAATGGTGTACATGCACAACAAGGTCTGTCTGATCCTTGGTGCCTCCCAGGGCCCTGCTGTTCATCATGTAATCTTTGCTTGTCCTGCCCAAGTGCATCACCTCACATTTATCTGGATTGGATTCCATTTGCCACTGACTAGCCTATATGTATCCTCCTGTAATCTAAGGCTATCCTCCTCACTATTTTCAACCCCACCAATTTTCGTATCATCTGCAAATTTACTGATCAACCCTCTTTTAAGTGTAAAATACTTATATAAACCACAAACATCAAGGGCCTCAATACTGATCCCTGCAGGACTCCATGGTCAGTCTTCCAGTCTGAAAAACACCCCTCGACCGTCACCCTCTGCTTCCTGCCACTCAGTCAATTCTGGATCCAATTTGACAAATTTCTTTGGATCTCATGGGCTCTTAGCTTCGCTATCGGTCTCCCATCTGGGACATTATCAAAAGCCTTGCTGAAGTCCAAGTAGAATATATCAAATGCATTGCCCTCTACCTAATCACCCCTTCGAAAAGTTCAATCAAGCTGGTCGGATATGACCTTCCCATAACAAAACCATGCTGACTGTTCTTGATTAATCCCTGCCTCTCCAAGTGTCATTTGGTAGTACAATAGTATTGCTTGGAAAAAGGAGACACTCGTTGAAGCTTTTTGTCTTGTATTCATCAGGATAATTTACAAGAATATCAAAAGGAAATGACAAATTTGGAATGAATGAGAAAAAAGTGCTGACTGGTTGAGGCATTGCCATGGCAAATACACCAGTTGATAGTGACTGACAGTTAAATGCCAAGCATTGTTTGAAATTTAATCCAGGCAGTTTGGCTTTGGTCGAGGCATTTCCCTGAGGAACGAACCAACAAATGGCTGTTACTTTTTTGCACCTTGTTCTGTTTAGCTGAAACATGTGTGTACATATTATTTCTGTTTGCAAAGAACAGGGCCCTGTGTATTAATTAATAAGTAGCTTCCAGTACACGCAAATGCACTGACAATCTTAAGTTGGTTGTCAGTCTAACTCATTGAGTATCATTTAGCAAATGTTACCCAATTGCAGAATCACATCCAATGTTGGACACTGTTTTCTAAGCATAGGCCGTTTGGGTACGGTCTGTACCTTGCCCATAGCAAATATATCTGCCTGCCAGTGTTCGGGATGTATAGCCTATATACATAGAGCTATGCTGACAACCAATGGTGGCAAGAGTAAGTGTTGACTTGAGTGAGATCCTGAGGGGTCTTGACAGGCTGGATGTGGAATGAATGTTTCCTGTTGTGCAGAATCTAGAACTAGTGATCACTGTTTAAAAATAAGGGTAAGCCATTTAAGATGATAAGAACAATTCTTCTCTGAGGGTGGGGAGTCTTTGGAACTCCCTTCCTCAAAAGATTGTGGAAGTAGAGTCTTTGAATGTTTTGAAGGCAGAGGTAGATAGATTATTGATAACCTTTTACCCCTAATTTATCGAGGGTTGGCAGGAGGTTGCAGTCGGATCAGCTATGATCTTATTGAATGGTAGAGCAAGCTTGAAGGGCCAAGTGGCGGCTTCCTGCTCCTAATGCACATGTTCATATGTATGCGACACCTATACCAGTCAGCGCGCTCGTACAGTATAAATTTGTTTTCTCTTGCATTTAGTATTCTTGCAATGTGTCCTGATGAGTGCATGATGAAAACCTTTGACAACATGTCTCCTTTTCAGTAATATTTAGATTGTTAACCAGAGAGCATTAGGTCATTTTTTTGCCAATTGGATATGAAAATCCTTATGAGGAATTTTCCAATTTCTTCTAAAATAGGTAGCAATAATTAAAAATTGCTATGCATAGTTGGTTGCTGGGAGGTTGAATGTTTGTTGCTGATAGTCTTTTGAAATACTGTTCTACAGAAAGTGAGAGCATTGTTTGAAACTTAGTCTGTAATTGGCAGAAATGTTTCTGTTGAAGGAGAATGGTAGACCTGCTGGTATTTCATAGCTTGCCACTTCAAAGGAGAATGTGTATTGCCTGATAGTTAATTAGACACTAGAAAAACATAGTGGCATGAGGATTATTGTTTTACTTCATTAGAATCTGTCTATGCATTCCTGGTGTTATAAGAACACCATTTCTGAAGCAACATAGTATTTTGTAGGCATGGATTATTAGGCCAGAACTTTTGTGCTCCTTAGCATTGGATTTGGGAGTTCCCCAGAGAGGCACTGGGAAAAGTCCCCCACCCCCAGAGGTTCCTAGGTAAAACTTTTCATGGCAATTACTCAGAAGTGCTAGGTGCAGGAAGGGTACCTGGGTGTCCTCGGGCTGGCATGGACAAGATGGGCTGAATTACCTTTGTGCTGTAAGTGCAAACTTCATCTGGACAATTACCCTGCATTGATAACCTTCCGAAAATGTAGTTTAAATCGCAAACTTCAGATAGGTCTGCCAGTGTTCCACCAATTATTACCCAGAAAAAGTTAAAGAACCGCCCCGTGACCATTCAATATAATTATGGCTGATCTTGGGCTTCAGTTTCATTTCCTTGTCCATTCCCCATATCTCTTGATTCTTTGAGAGACCAACAGGCTGTCTGTTCCAGCCTTAGATCGTCCACAACTGTCTGGGGTAGAGCATTCTAGATTTTCAACCCTTTGAGTGAAGTAAGCTCCCCTCTCCCTAGTCCTAAATGATTGGCCCCTAATCCTGACACTGCACCCCCGACTCTGCATCTCAGATTCCCCAATCAATGGGAATGTTGTATGTTTCAGTAAGATCGCCTCTTATTATTCTAAGTGAAAGTGATATTAATGCTATACAGTTTGGCCCAGAAGTGAACCACTTTTCAACTGGAAACAACATCTTAAAGAAAGGTGCATGGCAGCTCACTAGGGATGGCTTGTTCTAGGGCAGCATGGTAGCACAGTGGTTAGCACTGCTGCTTCACAGCTCCAAGGACCTGGGTTCGATTCCCAGCTTGGGTCACTGTCTGTGTGGAGTTTGCACATTCTCCTCATGTCTGTGTGGGTTTCCTCCGGGTGCTCCGGTTTCCTCCCACAGTCCAGAGATGTGCGGGTTAGTTTGATTGGCCAGGCTAAAATTGCCCTTAGTGCCCTGAGATGCGTAGGTTAGAGGGATTAGTGGGTAAATATGTAGGGATATGGGGGTAGGGCCTAGGTGGGATTGTGGTCGGTGCAGACTCGTTGGGCCGAATGGCCTCTTTCTGTGCTGTAGGGTTTCTTTCTATGATTCACAAGCATGTCTGAACCCACCAACTACGAAACAACCACATTTTATAATACTAAACATTTATCAGTAATCAAAGTTCTTGTTACTTCGAATCAGCTAGTTCAAATGCTACAAAGTGTTTTGAGACATCAAATGGTCTTGAAAGGTTTTTTATGAATGTGCCATCTTTTTCTGAGGTTCAAGTTTGTTGGCCCTCTCAGGTGGGTGCAGAAGATATCACGGCACTGTTTGGGGGAGTGAACTGGCCAATGTTTATCCCTCAATCAACATCACCAGATCAGGTTGCTATGAGAGGGGTCATAGGTTCAAGGTGTAGGGGGGGAAGTTTAACACAGATATCAGAAGTACATTTTTTGCACAGAGGGTGGTGGGGGCCTGGAATGCGCTGCCAGGCAAGGTGGTGGAGGCGGACACACTGGGAACGTTTAAGACTTATCTAGACAGCCATATGAACGGAGTGGGAATGGAGGGATACAAAAGAATGGTCTAGTTTGGACCAGGGAGCGGCACGGGCTTGGAGGGCCGAAGGGCCTGTTCCTGTGCGGTATTGTTCTTTGTTCTTTGAGTCGGAGCTTGTGTGCAAATTGGCTGCCACATATTCAACATTACAACTAGAGACTGACTACACTTGGAAAAAGTACTTCATTGGCTACAAAGTGTGTTGAGACATTAAGTGGTCTTGAAAGGTGCTTTATGAATGTGCCATCTTTTTCTGAGGTCCAAGTCTTAAAATCTGGACAAGCTTACAGAATTTATTTAAATACTCAAACAGTCCCACTTTACATCTCTAAGTGGTTCTGCATGTGAACTTAGCTGATTCGAAGAAACAAGAACTTTGATTACTGATAAATATTTCGTATCATAAAATGTGGTTGTTTCATAGTTGGTGGGTTCAGACACGCTTGTGAATGAAGAACGCTGAGCAGGGACTGATAGCCAAGTTCCACACACGAGGACGGCCTCAACCAGGATCTTGGGTTCATGTCACACTATCTGTAACCCCACAACTTGCCTGGGCTTGCAAAATCGCACTCACTGTCCTGTCTGGAGACAATACACATCTCTTTAACCTGTGCTTAACGCTCTCTCCACTCACATTGTCTGTACCTTTAAGACTTGATTACCTGTAAAGACTCGCATTCCAACCATTATTTTGTAAATTGAATTTGTGTCTTTATATGTCCTGTTTGTGAACAGAACTCCCATTTACCTGACGAAGGGGCAGTGCTCCGAAAGCTAGTGGCTTTTGCTACCAAATAAACCTGTTGGACTTTAACCTGGTGTTGTGAGACTTCTTACAATGAAGAACAAGCCATCCCTAATGAGCTGCCATGCACTTTTCTTTAAGATGTTTCCAGTTAAAAAGTGGTTAAGTTGTGGGTTAATTTCTAGAGCAAGTACATGTTTAGTAAAACGCACCTGATATCAGCATTGAGAGAGAATTGAGAACTAGTTGAATCTGTTATCTGAATTCAGTTGGAATGTAATGCAAGTACAAACGTGTTGATTATTTGTAGTCCCTTAAAAGTGGTAGTATACCAAAGTGTTGCAGTGCTTGCGTGTTTTGTGACCACTGCATTCCTGTGAAAGTATTTGCCTAGAAGGCAATATGTGGTATAGCCAACTACTACTGCAAAGACTGGAAGTAAACACATCTTTGTCAATGTGACTCAGTTGTGTTTACACCCAGCACAACATAGCCGTCTTGAGTTGCCTGTTCTGCCAGGAGCAATTGGACATATTATTTTCATGTTAAATTGCAGTGTTTTAATCCAAATATTGGATTGCTTGTTCCAAATTCGAAGTGTGCCCACGTACAGCTCAACTGTAACTTACTGAGGCCAGATATAGCACACGGCAGATTTTTCAGGAAATAGCATATACCAATTGGTTTTCCTTTTAACTATTTTAGGTCCACTACTATTTCTTATTGCTGTACGGACAAAATTCGGCCACTTGAATTATTTGTGGAATAACACCAACTTTTGTATTTCACATAATGGATATATATCTAGGATTTTACAGGACATCCATCTCAATTCTGAAGACTAATTAAAATCTGTCTGTGGTGCTTATTGTGTTTACAAATCCAGGGACTTGCAAGAGAACTGAGCAAATTCACATCTGAAATGTCAACATCTGTAACTAAGTATGCAACAATAATAAATATGAATATTTTTGAATATAATTGTAGCTATTGGCAAATCTAATTCCATACAGTGCGTAGGCACTTGGGTTATAATGAAATACTGTTTAATTCCAGTGAACTCTGGATTGCAGGGTTTGGAATGCCATCTATTTTAGGAGGTGCAATAAATTTTGTACCTGGATATGTATTTCCTGTTTTGCATGTTTTGGTGTAAACACTCCCACTGTTTTCACCTGTGAAACTGATCAGCTGTTTCTTTTTTTTCCCCCCTCGATAAAGACTTCATTGAAAATGTTCATACATCTTCAGTTAACAAGAGAGAATTGAAACCCGTTGATGCTAATGAACTCAACGACCACAGGCCACACATAAACAACATTACGGTGTCCAAAAAAAGAAACTGGCTGCAGCAAAGTACTCTCAACCCTTATTTGAATGAAGAGACCAATGCCCCCGTAACAGTAGAGCTAACAAATAATACAAGTGGCCCAAGCTCCTTACAAGAAAGCAGGCAGCAGTGTGCAGATCTACCAAGAGAGCATATCCGACAAAATGAGCCAAAGCATGCTGTGGAGCACATTCTGGATCATAGTGAAGAAAATGATGCAGATGATGAGGGGGAGATATGGTACAATCCCATCCCAGAAGATGATGAAGCTGATCTACCACAAATTCAGTCCCCTCCCAGGATTTCTGTGACTGGAATTGATAATTCCAGCAGCAGTATGCAGGTGAAGCAATGTTCATTGCCTGCTGGTGACTTGACTAAGGGACCAATGACTGTGGCGACCTTTTCAAATTGCTGTGAAAGTGTGAAGGAAGTCCAGATAACTCCAGCAATTGATCAGAACCAGGGGAATTCTGTGAATTCTACAAATTCCACAGACAATGGGCAGCTGCATAGGCAGATCTGTGTATGCAAGTTTCGGAGTGGGGTGAGTGTGGAGGGGATCTGTGTCCACAGACCTCCATCTTCAGGTAAGCTGTTTGTATTGCATAACGGAAAACCCTTGCCTTCGAAAGATTATGCGAATTCTTTAAAGTTATCAAAGCACTCATTGGAATTTAACTTGTTTAGTTTAATTGTTTAACTCCGAGTTGGAATTTAAAATTGTGTAGTTCCAGTTGTATTTACTTTTTTTTTTACTGAGAATTGTCTCATTTATTGTTCTCAAATTTTCTAGAACTTCAATAATTAAGTTATAGTTCCTCCATGTAGATTTGCACTTTTTTGGGGAGCATTGTAAACACTTAGCTATACATATTTGAGCCTTGTATCTTGTTAAAGTCTCTACATTTTTCGTTCTTCAATTTTGTGTACAAATCTTCCCCGATTCATGACCACCACCACCATCGGGTTGACTATTATTTGCTGCCGCAGCAGTAACATGCTTTGCAGTTGAGGCATATTGAGTTATATTGCTGTTGCTGGTGGGATGGGCATCTTTGGTGGTGTGCAGCAATTTAACTCGCTGTACATTTGCTGCAATTGGAGAGTTGGATTGTAAAACATTTAATGAAAAGGAGAGAAATTATGAGCCCTAAACATTTAAAGATTTTTGAGACAACATTTAGCTCTGGTTAGACTGCATCTTAAATACTGTGCAGCTGAGCACCCATGGCACCACTGACTTGGCTCTGGCTGCACTCTTTTGAGAAATCATCATCCCACCAGTATCCAAAATGGAAAAGCAGTTAGTGAATGAGATGGATTTGTGACTCCAACACTACCTTCCCAGTCCATCTAGACTGCTTGGCGGTCAACCATTCCTGTCTGCCTTCACTCTCTCAACCTGTGGTCTCACTGCCTCCCTAAGTGTGCTACCCATGTAGTTCTTAGCCTTGCGAATACCCCACAGAGACTCCAGCTATTGCTCCAATTCTAAAAGTCGGAGCTCAAGTTTCTACAGCCAGTGACATTTCCTACACATGGTTGTCTAAGTCATTGGAAGTGTCCACAACTTCCCATATGCCACAGGGTGCACAGTCTACATGGCCTTGCTGCCCTGTCATGCATTAACTTTGCATCACTTCCCTCCTGTTTAAATTTCTGATTTGCTGTTTATAATTGTTTTGAATTTTCAGCTATTTATAAGCACCCCTGAACAGCAGTTTCCCATCTACCAATCAACTTGCAGCTTTCCTGTGATGTCACTTTGGTTTTTTTTCCAAACACTCTCAGCTCTTGAGGCTCCTGATTTTTTTATTCATTCGTGGGCGTCATTGGCTGGCCAGCATTCAATGTCCATCCCTGGTTGCCCTTGTTTAGAGGGCAGTTGAGAGTCAACCATATTACTGTAGCTCTGGAGCCACATGTAGGTCAGATTGGGTAAGGACGGCAGATTTCCTTCCCTAAAGGATATTGGGTTTTTCTGAAAATCGGCAATGGTTTCATGGTCATCAGTAGATTCTTAGTTCCAGGTATTTTTTCTATTGAATTCGAATTCCACCATCTGTCGTGGCGGGATTCGAACCCAGGTTCCCAGAACATTAACTGAGTTTCTGGATTGATAGTCTAGTGATAATACCACTAGGCCATTGCCTCCCTCTCAAACAGCTCCGGTTTCCTTCGGCTCCCTCTCTTCACCCACTCTGTTAAGACCCTTCAGGAACTTGTATGTTTCAATCAAGTTTACTCTTGCTCTTCTGAACTCCAGTGGATACAAGTCTAGCCTGTCCAACCTTTTCTCATAAGACAACCTGTCCAGATATTAGTTTAATTAGATTCTAGGTTAATAAATCTTCTCTGAACTGCATCCAATGCATTTATATCTTTCCTTAAGTAAGGCGGCCATTGTACACAGTACTCTAGATGTGGTCTCACCAGTGTGCTGTTTTCCACTTTCTCATATTATACTCCATTTGCCAGGTCTACCTATCTTTGTGTCAAATTTAGCAATCATATTTTTGATCCTTTCATCCAAATCATTTATATAAATTGTAAACAGTTGAGGCCCCAACACTAATCCTTGTGGCATACCACTTGTTGCATTTGGCCAACCAGGAAAAAGATCAATTTATGCCTATTTCTGTTTCCTGTTAGCTAACCCATCTTCTATCCATGCCAGTATGTGATTTGATTTTGATTTATTATCGTCACGCATATTAGTATACAGTGAGAAGTATTGTTTCTTGCGTGCTATATGGACAAAGCATACCGTTCATAGAGGAAAGGAGAGAGTGCAGAATGTAGTGTTACAGTCATAGCTAGGGTGTAGAGAAAGATCAACTTAATACGAGGTAGGTCCATTCAAAAGTCTGATGGCAGCGGGGAAGAAGCTGTTTTTGAGTTGGTTGGTACGTGTCCTCAGACTTTGGTATCCTTTTCCCGATGGAAGAAGGTAGAAGAGAAAATGTCCAAGGTCCATGGGGTCCTTGATTATGCAGGCTGCTTTTTTGAGGCAGCGGGAAGTGTAGACAGTGTCAATGGATAGGAGGCTGGTTTGAGTGATGGACTGGGCTTCGTTCATGACCCTTTGTAGTTTATTGCTGTCTTGGACAGAGCAGGAGCCATACCAAACTGTGATTAAAAACAGAAAGAATGCTTTCTATGGTGCATCTGTAGAAGTTAGTGAGAGTTGTAGCAAAAATGTGAGATTTCCTTAGTTTTCTGAGAAAGTTGACGTGTTGGTGGGCTTTCTTAATGATAGCGTTGGCACAGGGAGACCAGGACAGGTTGTTGGTGATCTGGACACCTAAAAACTTGAAGCTTTCGACCATTTTTACCTTGTCCCCATTGATGTAGACAGGGGCAAGTCTTCCATTACGCTTCCTGAAGTTGATGACAATCTCTTTCGCTTTGTTGACATTGAGAGAGAGAATATTGTCATTGCATCAGTTCACCAGATTCTCTATCATTCCTGTACTCTGTCTCACATTGTTGGAGGTCCGACCCACTACGGTGGTGTCATCAGCATACTTGAAAATCGAGTTGGAGGGAAATTTGGCCACACGGTCATAGGTATATAAGCCAACACAATGAACTTTTACTTTTTGCAACAGCATTTGATGTGGTACCTTATGGAAATCTAGAACAGTATATCACAGGTTCCCCTCTATCCCTTGGATGTATTATTTCTTCAAAGAACTCCAATAAATTGGTTAAACATGATTTCCCTTTCACAAAATCATGTTGACACTACTGATTATCCTGAAATATTTCCAAGTGCCCTGCTTTTAGATCTTTAAGCATTGCTTTAACATTTTCCCTATGACGGATGTTTGACAAACCTATTGGAGTTTTTTGATGATGTAACGAACAGAATAGATAAGTGGGTATGGTATGTATTAAAATTTTCAGAAGGCTTTCAATAAGGTTTCACATATGGTTTGTAAAAAAAATAGAGCTCGTAGGATTAGTGTTAATATACTGGCATCAATTGAGAAACAGTAAGAATAAGACATAGGAACAGAATTAGGCCACTTGGCCCATCGAGTCTGTTCCGCCATTCAATCATGGCTGATAATTTTCTCATCCCCATTCTCCTGCCTTTTCCCCATAACCCCTGATTCCCTTATTAATCAAGAACCTATCTATCTCTGTTTTAAAGACACTCGATGACGTGGCCTCCACAGCCTTCTGCGGCAAAGAGTTCCACAGATTCACCACTCTCTGGCTGAAGAAATTCCTCCTCATCTCTGTTTTAAAGGATCGTCCCTTTAGTCTGAGGTTGTGCCCTTTTGGTTCTAGTTTTTCCTACTGATGGAAACACCCCCTCCATGTCCACTCTATCCAGGCCTCGCAGTATCCTGTAAGTTTTAATAAGATCCCTCCCCTCATCCTTCTAAACTCCAACGAGTACAGACCCAGAGTCCTCAACTGTTCCTTATACGACAAGCTCTTCATTCCAGGGATCATTCTTGTGAACCTCTTCTGGATCCTTTCCAAGGGTTAGCGTTACCCTAACCCTAACCCTTTCCAAGGCCAGCACATCCTTCATTAGATACTGGGCCCAAAACTGTTCATAATACTCCAAATGGGGTCTGACCAGAGCCTTATACAGCCTCAGAAGTACATCCCTGCTCTTGTATTCTCGCCCTCTCGACATGGATGCTAACATTGTATTTATCTTCCTAACCACCGACTGAGCCTGCCGGTTAACCTTAAGAGAATCTTGGACAATGACAATGAACTTCTTCTCTCAGAGGGTGGTGAATCTCTGGAATTCTCTGCCCACTGAAGTGGTGGAGGCTACCTCGTTGAATATGTTTAAGTCACGGATAGATGGATTCCTGATCAGTAAGGGAATTAGGGGTTATAGGGATCAGGCGGGTAAGTGGAACTGATCCACTTCAGATCAGCCATGATCTTATTGAATGGCGGGGCAGGCTCGAGGGGCTAGATGGCCTACTCCTGCTCCTATTTCTTATGTTCTTATGTTTCTGATTTCCTAAGCATTTCCCCATTTAGAAAATAGTCTATGCCTCCATTCCTCCTTCCAATGTGCACAATCGCACACTTTTCTACATTGTATGCCATCTGTCACTACTTTGTCCACTCTCCTAACCTGTGCAAGTCCTTCTGCAGCCCCCCCGCTTCCTCAATACTACCTGTCCCTCTACATATCTTTGTAACATCTGCAGACTTAGCAACAGTGCCTTCAGTTCCTTCCTCCAAATTGTTAATGTATATTGTGAAAAGTTGTGGTCCCAGCACTGACCCCTGAGGCACACCACTAGTTACCGACTGCCATCCTGAAAAAGACCCTTTTATCCCCACTCTTCCTTCTGCCAGTCAACCAATCCTCTATCCATGCCAGGATCTTTCCTGTAACACCATGGGCTCTTAACTTATTTAACAGTTTCCTACACGGCACCTTGTCAAAGGCCTTCTGGAAATCAAAATAAATCATGTCTAGTGGCTCTCCTTTATCTAACTTCCTTGTTACCCCCTCAAAGAACTTCAACAGATTTGTCAGACATGACTTTCCCTTGACAAAGCTGTGCTGACTCAGTCCTGATTTTATCATGCACTTCCAAGTACTCTGCGAGCTCATCTTTAATAATAGACTCTAAAATCTTGCCAATGACCGAAGTCAGGCTAACCGGCCGATAATTTCTTGTCTGCTGCCTCCCTCCCTTCTTAAACAGCGGTGTTACATTAGCTACTTTCCAGTCATCTGGTACCTTCCCTGTCTCCATTGATTCCTGAAAGATCACTACCAATGCCTCCACAATTTCCTCAGCTCTCTTTTAGAACCGTGTGGTGTAGTCCATCCGGTCCAGGTGATTTATCCACCTTCAGACCTTTCAGTTTCCCCAGAACCTTCTCCTTAGTGATGGCCACTACACTCACTGGTGCCCTTTGATTCTCCTGGAGCTCTGGTATCCCACTGGGATTCAGTTCTCCTGCCATTTCTTTGTTTCCTATTATTACTTTTCTAGCCTCATTTTCCAGTGGTCCAGTATCTATTTTTGCCTCTCTTACCTTTTATATAGAAAAAAACTCTTCCTATCTTTTTATATTACTAGCTAGCTTGCACTCATACTTCATCTTCTCACCCCTTTTTGCTTTTTTAGTTGTCCTCTGCTCGCTTTTAAAGGCTTCCCAATCCTCTGGCTTCCCAGTAATCCTTGCCACTTTGTATGCTTTTTCTTTTGCTTTTATGGTGTCCTTGACTTCCCTCGTCAGCTATGGATGCCTCGTCCTCCCCTTAGCATGCTTCCTCCTCCTTGGGATGGATTTCTGTTGTGTCTCCCGAATAACCGCCAAAAATCCCTGCCATTGCTGTTCCACTGTCTTCCCTGTCCAATTCTCTTTCCAATCAACTCTGGCCAGCTCCTCCCTCATGTCTTTGTAGTTACCTTTATTTAATTGTTATTTAATTACATCTGATTCCAGCTTCTCCGATTCAAACTGCAGGGTAAATTCTATCATATTATGGTCACTGCTCCCTCAGGGTTCCTTTACCTTCAAGTCTGCCTCATTACACATCACCAAATCCAGAATTGCCTGTTCCTTAGTAGGATCTGTCACTAGCTGCTCCAAAAAAACATCTAGACATTCTACAAATTCCTTTTCTTGGGATTCACTACCTACCTGATGTTTCCAGTCCACCTGCATGTTGAAGTCTCCCATGATTATTGTAATATTGCCTTTTTTATATGCCTTTTCTATCTTCTGATTTATTTTCTGCCCCATATCCTGACTACTGCTAGGGGACCTGTACGCAACTCCCAACAGGGTCTTTTTACCTTTGTGATTCCTCAACTCTACCCACAGAGATTCTATGCCTTCTGATCCTATATCGCTTCTTGCTATCGATTTAACTTCATTCCTTGCTAACAATGCAACCCCAATTGCCCATCTGCCTGTTTTTCGATAGGGCACATATCCTTGGATAGAGTCATAGAGGTTTACAGCATGGAAACGGGCCCTTCGGCCCAACATGTCCATGGTGAGACTGTAGTGTGTGCAATTATGGTCTCCTAAGGAAGGATCTATTAGCCACAGCGATGTTGCAATGATGGTTCGTCAGACTGATACTGGGATGGTGGGGTTGTCCTGTGAGGAGAAATTGAGGAGACTAAACCCATATTCTCTAGACTTTAATGAGAGGTGATCTCATTGAATCGTACAAAGCTTTCACAGGGCTCAACAGAGTAGATATAGGAAATATGTTTCCCCTGGCTGGGAGGGGATATGGAACCAGGATACAGACAGAATAAGAGGTAGGTTATCCAAGATATGAGGAATTTCTTCACTTAAACCTGTTGGACTTTAACCTGGTGTTGTGAGACTTCTTACTGTGAATTTCTTCACTGACAAGGTAGTGAATTTTTTGTAATTCCTTATTCCGGAGGTTTGTGGACTCAGTCATGGAGTATGTTCAAGACAAAGATTGATAGATTTCTAGTTATTAAAGACTTCAAGGGATATGGGGATAGTGTGGGAAAATGGTATTGAGTAGAAAATCAGCCACAATCTGGTTGGTTGGCAGACCAGTCTTTGAGGGGCAGAATGGCCTGCTTTTCCTAGTTCCCATGTTAAGAGATGTGACATGAAAGTGGGTAAATAAGCCTTAATCTTGACAGCCACAAAGGACTGGATGACCTTGTCCCTATGTTTGAATTTTTTCCAAAATAGGAGTCACAAATGGCATAATGTTTTGAGTTAATTAAAATCACTTGTTTGGTGCGATCACTGTTCAGGCGTTCAGTTCACCATCAAAAAGTTAATATAGCTAATAAATATGACAAAGTGAGGTTCCAAATGCATTGTATTTCTAGTGTGGTGTCCAAGTCGGTGTGCATGATTTGCAGAATAGGTGTGTTTGCACATTGTCCTTTCACTTTTGAATCCTGGCATCAAATGCAGCCAATAATTGGTGAAGTATAAATAAAGTAGATTGGACAGTCTCAAACTAATGAACTATTCTTAACATTAAATGCTCCTTTTTGGCGTTTGGTAACTTCATTTGGTGGTAACACAGGATAGTTTGTGTTGGAAATGTCGTTGTGCACTTGTGTATCTGAGACACTTGTCAGGTGAGAGCAACGTGGACTCGGGATTGTTTGCTGGCACTGGTATCTAAAATTTATCTGTTCTGAGTAGAATTAAACATCATAAAATAACTGCTTAACGTACATGGTCTAAAAATAGAATTGAGATAATCAGCATTAATCTTATTGTCTGATGGAGCAAGCCTGGGAGACCATATTTATTTTTATTTATTTGTCTTTATCGCCATACAGTGCAAAGCACATTACACAGTATTAGAAACAACAACGCCAGACAGTACATGCTTAGAAATCACACTCTTTCTGACAAGTCTTCTAAAGATCATTTTCAGCATTTCACCAAAATCAGACAAAGCATTCCAAGTATCAGCAGTTTTGTGAAAAATAAATTGTGAATATCAAGATGTGACCAAACTTCTGTAGTTTATATTGATGATCAAGCAAAATACTGTAATTGCAAATAAAGAACCTTTTGAGCTCCGAGGTAGTCAGGCCGTGTATCAAGTTCTAAACTTCAACTAAATCAAAAATCAGTCTTCCCTTCTCTAAAGATTGTAATCCAAGAATTCTTAAATGATACGATATACCATTCCTTATGCCTTCCATTTTCCTGGTAACATGTTTTTGCAGGCACTCTAAACTGTGTATCTCTCTCGAAGTGTGGATTCCAAACTGTGGATGCAGACTCCAAATGTGGACATACCAGCTGCTTATCAAGTTTAAGATGAATGCTGACATCCTGACTCAAAATGAATGCATTCAGCATTTGTAAAACATTTTCTACCCACCCACAGTATTGCCTGAGTCACATGATTTACGTACTTCAGATTACTTGTAACAGTCGCGCCCAAATGCTTATCGATAGTTGAAGGTGCTGAAGGTTGGCTTTTGATATGGTACTGTGAATTAGGATTATTGTGATCAAAATGGAGAGCTGAACACTTTGCCACACTAAATTACAACTCCTTGGACCACTGCATCATAGTAGAGTTCACTCTGGAGAACTATATTCAAGAGCCCTGGATTATTTTCTTAATTTACGAAATCATCTGCATATTTCAAAATGTACAATGCTGAATTTGGCTATTATTTTAATATAAGCCACAAATAAAAGGGGCCCTAAAACACTCCTTGAGAGACTCCAGAAATCATATGTTAGATTTTATAATTGCCCATTAACAATGACCACTTCCACATAGTCCAACAAAACTGGTAAAGTTTGCCTTTAATCCCCAATGCAGATAACTTGTTCAGTATCTTCACAGTAACTTAATTGCAATGTTAATACAAGCCCTCTTGTGACTAATAAACTTTGTGGCACTGAATTAAAGGTTCTGAAAATCTAAGTGGCTTTAAATTGAGGGGGGGTAGTTATAGAACCGATGTCAGGGGTAGGTTCTTTACCCAGAGGGTGGTGAGGGATTGGAATGCCCTGCCAGCATCAGTAGTAAATGCGCCTAGTTTGGGGGCGTTTAAGAGATCCGTAGATAGGTTCATGGACGAAAAGAAATTGGTTTAGGTTGGAGGGTCACAGTTTTTTTTTTTAACTGGTCGGTGCAACATCGTGGGCCGAAGGGCCTGTTCTGCGCTGTAATGTTCTATGTTCTAAGTAAATAGCATCACACCATTTGCCCTTGTCAATTGTAGCAGTTACATCTTCTAAAAATTGAAATAATTGTGAGGCACGTGAACCCCCAGGAATGAAGCCAAACTGCTTCCACCCCCCCCCCCCCCCCCCCCCCCTCTCAAAGACCACACTCTTTCCAAAAGTTCCATTAAGGCGGCACAGTGTAGCACTGCTGCCCCATAGTGCTAGGAACCCAGGTTCAATTCCAGTCTCGGGTGACTGTGTGGAGTTTGCACATTCTTCCCATGTCTGTTTCCTCCGATTGCTCCAGTTTCCTCCCACACTTCAAAGATGTGCAGGTTAGGGTGGATTAGCCATGTTAAATTGCCCCATGGTGTCTCAAGATGTGTAGCTTAGGTGGATTGGTGGGGTAAATACTTGGGGTTACGGGGAACAGCTCTGGGTGGGATTGCCCCTTAGTGTCAGGGAGATTACGTGGGGCTACAAGGATCGGGCCTGAGTGGGATTGTTGTCGGTGCAGACTCGATAGGCCAAATAGCCTCCTCAAAGAACAAAGAACAATACAGCACAGGAACAGGCCCTTCGGCCCTCCAAGCCTGCGCCGCTCATGTGCCCACTAGACGATTCTTTTGTATCCCTCTATTCCCAGTCTGTTCATGTGGCTATCTAGACAAGTCTTAAACAATCCCAGCAGTGCTAGGAACCCAGGTTCAATTCCAGTCTCGGGTGACTGGAGATTACTTGCCCACCCTCTGGGCACCCTCTGTGTAAAATACGTCCCCCTGACATCTGTGTTGAACCTTGCCCCCCTCACCTTGAACCTGTGACCCCTTGTGTTCGTCACCTCCGACCTGGGGAAAAGCTTCCCACTGTTCACCCTATCTATGCCCTTCATAATTTTATACACCTCTATTAGGTCGCCCCTCATCCTCCATCTTTCCAGGGTGAACAACCCCAGTTTACCCAATCTCTCCTCCATAGCTAAGACCCTCCATACCAGGCAACATCCTGGTAAACCTTTTCTGTACTCTCTCCAAAGCCTCCACGTCCTTCTGATAGTGTGGCGACCAGAACTGGACGCAGTATTCCAAATGTGGCCTAACCAACATTCTATACAGCTGCAACATCATATGCCAACTTTTATATTCTATGCCCCGTCCAATAAAGGCAAGCATGCCATATGTCTTCTTCACCACCCCCTCCACCTGTGCTGCCACTTTTAAGGATCTGTGGACTTGTGCACCCAGGTCCCTCTGTGTGTCTATACTCCTGATGGTTCTGTCATTTATTGTATAGCTCCCCCTTACATTAGATCGACCGAAATGCATCACTTCGCATTGTAGGGATTCTATGGTCTTTACAATAATTCCAATGTGGCAAGTCAAACTGACTGTCTGATAATTCTGTGTCCTTTCTGGTCCCTTTTTTAAAAATACGTACAATACGAACAGTTTTCTATTCTTTAGGTGTTTCTCCATCTCTCAAACAGCTTTTAACAAGCAGACAAAGCAGATGCAATTAAAAAAAAATCTCCTCTTTTCAGAGCATAATAAGGTATGTTGTCTAGGAGAGGCAAAATTCTTGCCTTTGTTGAGGACCATTAGTAAAGTTTATGGTCTCCAATCAGTTAGCTGTACATTGAGAGGCAATCAAGACTTCATCTAAATCTTTGGTGCAGATTGTTGAATAAAAGTCACTGAATATTTGTGATCCCCAGTTACTGGATTAAATAGTGGGCCAGTAAGATTTTTGGTTTACTGTTTGGATTGCACATCGTTCCAGAATGGTTTACTGTCCCCACTTGCTGCAACTATAAGTTCAAAATTTAGCACTGCTTGTCGCACTGCAGATTTGAGATTGTAAGCAAATCTAATCCGATTTTCCTCTGTCCTGTGCGCACTCAGTCAACTTGGCTAACCACTGTTGTCTCTTTGTTCTGATCCTATTCCTTTTTCTTTTGTTTGATATTCTTTGCTCACTACCCATATTTTAGTTGCAATAAACTTCATTCATGCTGTGATGCACTTGTGTTTAAATTGATGCTTGTATTGCTTTTAACGTCATCAAAAACCCCTAGACTGCCATGCAACTTCAATACAGCGCTTTACAATGAATAAAATCAAAACACAAATTATCTTCAGAATTGTGTCTATGGAAAATAGTGTGGTTTGTGTAATCCACTGTTTATTGTTAAACTATTTTAAGCCTTTAAATTTCCATCTATTTGAAGTACTGTCTTATACCATCAGGTCTTTTTTCAATGTTAGTAATTTTAACTACTGTGAAGATAGCTCTGTCCAAGGGTTCTCATGTGCATACGGTTCTGATTCTCCCACTCAGCACTGCAGTTTGCAATGCGAACATCAATTGCATGTCTGCACCATTATTTAAGGTACTATACACTTCCAACATTGCGGGATTAATAAATTCTCAGTGTACTACAGACACACTGTAATATTATGGATAATGGTATGTAATTGAGTACTGTGTACTTTTTTCCTGCTTAAATCTAACCACAGAAATCATCAGGGCATATTTGAGACATTTGTATCAATTACATATGCATCAACTTCTTTGAACCAAGTTTAATATGTAGGGCAAGGATAAAGATCATAAATTAAAGCATTGATATCCAGTCGCTGTGATCTAAATATGTTCTCTCCGGTTGCCTTTAAATAGCAGCATATCTGTTCTTAAAAATACCAGTGCATATTTGAATCTTCTCTAAACTGGGTATCTCTGGGATTAATTTCACAAAGGGAAGTCTTTACTAATTTATTAGAAACCCTTTATAATCTTGTAGTGAATACCAACCAACTCCTCGCATGAATTCAGTATCTTGGAGGTACAGTATTTATCACTTGATCCTGGCCGCCATTCTGAAAGTTTGAACTTTTCTCCCACTGGCTCTCTTTTTTTTATTTGAATATATTTCATCACAGGAACATGCAATCTCATTAGTATTAATACAACACTAATTTGTTTTTGCCTGCTGTCATTAGTTGGATTTAATTTGACAGATGAGCTGATGTGTTTGTTCGTTGTCAGAGGGCATTGAAATCAGATAACAGGATGTATCTTTTAAAGCAGCCATGCTGATCACTTGACAGTCATGTGGAAATGATTTTGAATAGCAGTCAAACAGGAAACTAGACATTTTTCAAATTCCATCTAGCCTCCCTGTTGAAATCAGGATTATAAGACATTAGCCAGCTGGGAGGTTGAGGCTTTAAACTTCTATGTAGAAGACATCCTGATGCTGGAAAGACGCACGGATCACTTTGCTGTGCACACTCCAATAGCATGGGGCACTGAAGTGTAATTAACCTGAAACTACCAATAGTGGAACTGGATTATGAGTGCGTTGATAATCTGTTCAGTGAATCTGGCCTCAATGATCTTTTCTGCTGGTTCACCATCATAACGGCTGTTCAAGTCTGCAAACAAAATACCATGTCCAAAGAAATATGTGTGGAGTTAGAAAAAAAATAATTGGCGAAGGAGTTTGTTTATGTTCTTGAGGGGAATTTCCTGTCAAGGGGCTCAATAGTGATCCATGAAGTTGTGTATCTAAGCATTTTTCTAAAATTGTTACCAAATGAATTTGAGTAGTTCATCTCCTGGTGTTAAAGCTCCAGGTTACCACAAGGTTTGAAAATGCACCTGGTTTATATTTAATGAAATGTGCAACTGCAGTTCATAAATGGAAAAATAAATGTTATTAATAAGACTCATGCTGTCAACAGCTGACACTTAATCAGAGAAGGAAGTTGTTAGACTTTTTCCTGTGACTGACTTGGATGCTTTCTGTGCGATAGTAGCCGTAGCTCATATTCTGCATCAGCCAAGCTGACTTGGTTGGAGGAAGGAGGATGCATGTTTTGATTGAAAACAGGAAACTAGACAAAAATTAAAGGATAATTTTTATGATTCCGGAGGTAAATTTTGACACCAAGATTTTTGTTTGAAATAAATTTTGATCTGGAAATTGGCCGTCATGTTTAAAATAGTATTCCGGTTATTACAAAGTGATTGAAAAAAATGACCCTGGAAAAGTTTGCATTGGCTATTTAAGTTGCAATTCAGTTTAAGCAACCTGGGTGAAATTTGAACTCTGTTGCTCAGGAGAGAATAGTGAGTATGCTTCTATATATTTGCAGAGCTCCCCTCCGAGCAGTTAAATTTTAAATAGTAAGATGTGTAGCGGCACCTGCACTATCTAATTGCAGATAAATGTACAAGGCTCAAGGTGGCCCCAGGACTTCTGGGCACAACCCCTGAATTGATTGCACTATGCTTAAGACCGCACACAAAGGGTATATCTGACATGGTGGCACAGTGGTTAGCACTGCTGCCTCAGCGCCAGGGATCCGGGTTCAATTCCTGGCTTGGGTCACTGTCTGTGCAGAGTCTGCACGTTCTTCCCATGTCTGCGTGGGTTTCCTCCGGGTGCTCCGGTTTCCTCCCACAGTCCGAAAGACTTGTTGGTTAGGTGCATTGGCCATGCTAAATTCTCCCTCAGTGTACCTGAATAAGCGCTGGAGTGTGGTGACCAGGGGATTTTCACAGTAACTTCATTGCAGTGTTAATGTAAGCCTATTTGTGACACTAATAGAAACTGAATCCACCAAGAAGTGATGCACTACTTTTCTCCAGCAACAGCATTTGTATAGCATTTAAAACATCTTGAGGTGTTTCATGGGGGCATATTAAAGCAAAAACTGGCAGAGGCACCTACGGTGATGTTAAGACAGATGGTCAAAAGCTTCTGAAGGAGAAAAGAGAGGCTTATGTCGGGAATTCCAGAGTTTGGGGCCCAGGCAGCAGAAGCACAGCCACTTTTAGTTTGCAATTTAGTTTCGGAATTTAAAAAAAATCAAATCAAAATCTATTCAAGGGATCTGGGCATTTCTGGCTAGGCCAGCATTCATTGCTCCTCCTTAATTGTCCTTGAGAAAGTGATGGTGAGCCATCTTCTTGAACTGCTGCAGTCCATTTGTTGTAGGTAAACCCACAGTGCTGCTAAGGAGTTCCAGGACTTTGACCCGGTGACAGTGAAGGAACAGCGATCAATTTCCAAGTCAGGGTGATGAATTGCTTAAGCAGGGAGCTTCTAGCTGGTGGTCGCTCTAGAAATAGTAGATCCAATAGTAGTCATTTTCCAAAATTCTTCGGATGTTCCTACAGATTGGTGGGTAGCTTATATAAGCCTGCTATTCAAAAAGGGAGGTAGAGAGAAAACGGGAAACTATAGACCAGTGAGCCTAATGTCGGGAGTTGGGAAGTTGCTCGTGTCCATTATCAAGAATTTCACAGGCAGTGGTATAATCAGACAAAGTTGGCATGGATTTACGAAAGGGAAATCATGCTTGACAAATCTAGAGGAATTCTTTGAGGATGTAACTAGTAGAATTGACCGAGGAGAACCAGTGGATGTGGTTTATTCAGGCTTTCCGAAAGCTTTCGACATGGTCTCATATTTTAAGTTTATTTATTAGTGTCACGAGTAGGCGTACATTAACACTGCAATGAAGTTACTGTGAAAAATCCCCTAGTTGCCATGCTCCGGCGCCTGTTCGGGTACACAGAGAATTTAGCATGGTTGCTGCACCTAACCAGCACATCTTTTGGACTGTGGGAGGAAACCGGAGCACCTGGAGGAAACCTGCGCAAACATGGGGAGAACATGTAGATTTCGCACAGACAGTGACCCAAGCTGGGAGTTGAACCCAGGTTCCTGGAGCTGTGAGGCTAACCACTGTGCCACCATGCCACCCACTTTGTGTGAAGAAATGTTTCCTGACATCCCACCTGAATGGCTTGACTTGAATCTTGAAAGTTTGTTTCCTTTGTTCTGGGCTCAGAGTTTTGTGCATAAACCTGTACTCCTATTTCCAATTGTGTAATATGGTCATCAGAATTATGCACAGTTGTCTAAATGAGTTATAACCAAGGTTTGATACAACTTTAGCAGAATTTCTTTCTCCAAGCATCTGTGTCAACACAGACTTGGTGGGTTGAAGGGCCTGTTCCTGTGCTGTACTATTCTCTGCTCTTTGTTCAGTTTTAGCATCACTTAATTTCTTAAAAATGAAAGACAACAATTCGAACTGTGTAGCACTCCCTCAGTACTGCACTAAGTACCGGCTGGATTATGTGCTCAAACCTCTGGATCATGATCACAACCTTCTGACGTATTTTGTTTTCTAAAAATTAAGTGGAAAAGATTGATTAAATATTTGCTATTCCTTCCCAATTCATCCTCCCTCCTCGCCCCCAACCAGTACCATCATCTTGGAAATGAAGGGCAGCCAACAAACATTTAAAATCTAGGTTATCAGTTGCTCTCGAGATCCGAGGCTGATGAAAAACATGATGTACTGTTGAAATTGTACTGACATAAACATGTAAAAGTTGGTTTTCATTTTCAATATTAAATCGATATTTTATCCTTGTCCATTGATCTAACATTTCTTGGAGTACAAGAGCTAAATGCAGAAGTATAGATGGGGTCTCAGATGGTTAACTGGCTGATGTATGCATTAATTCTAGCAATTACTACTTTACAGAAGCACTAAACTTGTACTTAATTTTTCCATCTGGATATTTGGATCAGCAAGGACTCGTGGCTAACTGTTCCAGTGTTGGGTAATGTGATAAGTTGTATAAAAATGTTTCCAATAAAAGAATCATGTCACAAAGAAGACTTGTGCTTGGTTGGCTTTTCATGCAAATTTGTTATCTGCAGCATTTTTTTTCCAGTTCATGGTCGCAAGATATTTTTGTGCTGTTCCATGTGGTACTCACATAAACTGTCAAAAGTACCAATTCAGTAGAATCATGAATGCTTACAGCACAGCAGGAGCTCCCTTGCCCTTTCCCTGCAGCCTTGCTAATTTCTTTTCCTTCAGGTGCTCGTCCAATTTGAAAGCTACAATTGAATCTGCCTTTACAGCCGTTTGGACAGTGTGTTCCAGATCGTAAACACTCAGTATAACAAAGCTTTTCCTCACAACACCTCAAATCTGTTCTCCTGTTCTTGACACTTTTGCTCAGAGGACCCCTGATGATTTTGAACACCATAAAATCTCTGCTCTACTTTCTGTTTTGTAAGGAGGAAAGCCCCAGTTTCCCACTCTATTCATGGAGTTGAAATCCCTAATCCTTGGAACCTGCCTTGTAAAGCTTTGCTACACCTCTCTAAGCCTTCACATCCTTCCCAAGTGTGGGGTCCGGAATTGTATATACTCCTCTATGCCACCGAACCACTCTCTTGTTAAAAATAAATCATCATGACATCCTTGCTTTTGTACCTTGTCCCCATTTTTATGAAGCCCTGGATCCCCCAGGCCTTTTTAACCACTTTCTCAGCATTTCCTGTCACCTTCAGTGACTATTGTGCAGATTTGCCCCCTGGGCTTTCATACATTGAATTGTATTAATTTGAAACAACAACAAATAATAAATGTTAATATTTTTCCCAATTTTATCCTTTTTCTCCTCTTCCACCATCTCTTCCTGAGGCCAATAGTGTGTAGCGTATGAATTTGTGGAAAGCTGGTGTCTTCACACACGTGAAAATTCTACAAAGGTGGAGGAGTGGATGCGCCACAGTTGAATCCTATTTTGTTCTCATTTTGATGCCCTTATGCATGCTCTTTCCAATGGAGCTTGATAGAGGGTGAGATAGGAAGGTTGTGTGATGCAGTGGATAGTGTTCATGTTTCTGAGTCAGAAGTTCTGGGGTCCTTCATGGTCACTGGATCAAAATCCTGGAACTCCCTTTAAAAAACACTGGATATTCCTACAACACCTGCATTGCAGCGGTTTAAGAGGAGGCTGCTAATGACTACCTTTTGAAGGGCAATTAGGGATGGGCAATAAATAGAACATAGAACATAGAACAGTACAGCACAGAACAGGCCCTTCAGCCCACGATGTTGTGCCGAGCTTTATCTGAAACCAAGATCAAGCTATCCCACTCCCTATCATCCTGGTGTGCTCCATGTGCCTATCCAATAACCGCCTAAATGTTCCTAAAGTGTCTGACTCCACTATCACTGCAGGACTAGCCAATGCTGGGCTAGCCTGCAACACGCACATCCAAAGAACGAATATTACAAAAAGTCCTACTCCAGGATTTGATGGCCAAGGAAGGTGCATTTATAATGCGGTCAAACTAGTTGATTATCAACCTTTAAGTCCTTCCAACATATGCCATTGGCAGGCAATTGTGTAAGAGAGATTACTGATCAGCTGTGTGATGGAAAGAAAATTGGAACCTCCACCATTACTATTCATAGCTCCAGACCACAGCATGCACGTGAAAAAGTGCATGTTACCACAGCAACTTGGACTCTGGTTGGTTGGATGGTCAGTGTGGATCAGGTTGGTGCCTACCAGCATGGCGTTTGTTCTCTGTTCTGGCTGGGGTGGATTTAGGAGCTGCTTCCTTACCGTACTTGTGGTGGAGGTTGTGGAGCTGTGGGCCGGACCTGTCTTCAGACTGAGAACCAAAGAAGAAGAGGATTAGATAGAAGCTTCCTTTGGCTTTTTATTTCATTACCCACATACCAGACAAATCTGGGACACGGGTGTGCTGCGATAATTGCTTTTCCGAGTGGAGAGAAACAAGCTCAAACTCTGCAGGAAGAGAAGGGCCTTTCTTGATTTGTTCTCGCTAATACAGTGAAGAGCTTTAATGTAATTTTGACCAGTTAATGATCTTTAATGAAGGAGTGATTCTGGCATTGTGCATAATATCCAGTACTGAATGGAATTGTTTCTCAAAGTACAGAAAAATAAGGTTCAGCAATTCGTATTTTTTCAGTTGTCTAAGTATGTTTAATGAGCGATCAATTGTGCCCCTAGTAGAGTGAATAGGCTGCTGATTCCTGCTGTTACCTACTTCGTTCTCCTGTCATAGGAAAATAGTGGATTAAAGCTTTTTCAAACATTACCTGATCAAAGGTAACTTATTTTAAGAAGTAAGTTGCTGGTGTGGAAATGATGTGGAATGAGTCAATTTGGATTGTGTGCAGATCTTAAAAAGTTTCAAGTTTCACAGCCTATCACTTCATGTAGGAACTGTTGATACTGAAACCGTTTAAGGCTCCTACAGCCAATTACATTAGTGACATCCATTTGTTTAATGATGTAGAAGCATGGTGCACTGTACGGAGTCTGGGGACCACCTTCTACACTGCAGTCTTTCAACTAGTAATTCTGATACAGTTAGAGGTATGTCATGAAGGCATATGTAGTTATTTTTACGAAGTAAAGTATGAGGGTTTGTATTTTTTTTTAAAAATTATTTTAACGGATTTTTTAAGTTCAAAAAAATAATTTTATGTTAAGTAGAATTTCTTGGCACACCAGAAAATGTGGTGTCAACCTGGTGAGGTTACAAAACAGGACGAACATGCCAAACAGTATAAGCAGCAGGTAAAAGACAGCTAAGTGATCCCACAATCAATGGTTCCGATCTAACCACTGCAGTCCTGCTACGTCCAGCTGTGAATGGTGGTGGATAATTAAACATCTGACTGGAGACAGAGGCTCCACAAATATCCCAATCCGCAATGATGGGTGAGACCAGCACATCTGCAAAAGATAAGGTTGAAGCATTTGCTACTATCTTCAGCCAGAAGTGCCGAGTAGATGATCCACCTCAGCCTCATCTGGAGGTCCCCCGCATCACAGATGCCAGCCAATTCGATTCACTCCACATGATATCAAGAAATGGATGATGGCACTGAATACTGCAAATGCTATGGGTCCTGCCAGTATTCCAGCAATAGTACTGAAGACTTGTGCACCGAAACTTGCCACAGTCCTAGCCAAGCTGTTCCATTACAGCTGCGACAATAGCATCTACCTGGCAATGTGAAGAGTTGCTCAGGTGTGTCCTGTACACACAAAGCAAGATAAATCCGACCTGGCGAATGATCACCCCATCAGTCTACTCTCGATCATCAGGAAAGTAATGGAAGGGATCGTCAACGGTGCAATCATGCATCACTTGCTCAGCAATAAGCTGCTCACTGATGCTCCATCTGGGTTCTACCAGGGCCACTCCACTCCTGACCTCACTACAGAGATAGATAAATAGTTGATCGAAAGTGGGATAAAGGGCTATGGGAAAAAGGCAGGGAAGTGGAGTTAGGATGAGATGGAGATCAGCCATGATCATATAGAATGGTGGAGCGGGTTCGAAGGGCTGAATTACCTACTGTCGCTCCTAATTCCTATATTCCTATGTCCAGTCTTCATGCAGACATGGACCAAAAAGATGAACTCCAGTGGTGAGGTGAGAGTGACTGCCCTGACATCAAGGCAGCGTACGACTGAGTGTAAAAACAAGGAACCCTAGTAAAATTGGAGTTGATGGGAATCGGGGGGGAAAACTTTCTGCTGGTTGGAGTCATACCTGGGACAAAGGAAGATGGTTGTGGTTATTGGAAGCCAATCATCTCCGCTCCAGGACATCACTGCAGGAATTTCTCAGAATAGTGTCCTAGGCCCAATCACCTTCAGCTCTTTCATCAATGACCTGCCTTCCATCATCGATGTGGGTAAGTTGTGAGAAAGTATTCTGAGACCGGATCAACAGGCATTTAGAGAGGCAAGGACTGATTAGGGATAGTCAGCATGACTTTGAGAGTGGAAAATCATGTCTCAAGAATTTGATTGAGTTTTTTGAAGGGTTAACCAAGAAGGTAGAGGAAGGTAGTGCAGTCAACGTTGTCTACATGGACTTTAGCAAGGCCTTTGACAAGGTACCGCATGTTTCTCTCCCCTCTCACCTTAAACCTATGTTGTCTAGTTTTAGATCCCCCCTACCTTTGGGAAAAGGTTTTGACTATTTTATCTCAGAGGAACAATTTTTTTGCACAGGGCGGTGAGTGTCCAGAACGAGCTGCCAGAGGTAGTAGTAGAGGCAGGTACAATTTTTTCTTTTAAAAAGGATTTAGACAGTTATGTGGGTAAGATGGGGTTACATGGGTAAAATGGTATAGAGGGATATGGGCCAAATGCAGGTAATTTGGGACTAGCACAAGGTTAAAAACTGGGCAGCATGGACAAGTTGTACCAAAGGGCCTGTTTCCATGCTGTAAACCTCTGACACTATAAGGTCAGAAGTGGGGATATTCACTGATGATTGCACAACGTTCAGCATCATTTGTGACTCAGATATTGAAGCAGTCCATATCCAAATCAGCAAGATGTGGAGATGCTGGCGTTGGACTGGGGTAAGCACAGTAAGAAGTCTCACAACACTAGGTTAAAGTCAAAAGTTTATGGTAGCACAAGCCACAAGCTTTTGGAGCACTGCCCCTTCATCAGGTGAGTGGGAGTTGTGTTCACAAACAAGGCATATATAGACACACACCTCAATTTACAAGATAATGGTTGGAATGCGAGTCTTTACAGGTAATCAAGTCTTAAAGGTACAGACAATGTGAGTGGAGAGAGGGTTAAGCACAGGTTAAAGAGATGTGTATTGTCTCCAGCCAGGACAGTTAGTGAGACTTTGCAAGCCCAGGCAAGTCGTGGGGGTTACAGGTAGTGTGACATGAACCCAAGATCCCAGTTGAGGCCATCCTCGTGTGCAGAACTTGGCTATGATAGCCAAGTTCTGCACACATGAGGACGGCCTCAAATGGGATCTTGGGTTCATGTCACACTACCTGTAACCCCCACGACTTGCCTGGGTTTGCAAAATCTCACTAACTGTCCGAGCTGGAGACAATACACATCACTTTAACCTGTGCTTAACCCTCTCTCCACTCACATTGTCTGTACCTTTAAGACTTGATTACCTGTAAAGACTCGCATTCCAACCATTATCTTGTAAATTGAGTTTGTGTCTTTATATGCCCTGTTTGTGAACACAACTCCCACTCACCTGATGACGGGGCAGTGCTCTGAAAGCTTGTGGCTTGTGCTACCAAATAAACCTGTTGGACTTTAACCTGGTGTTGTGAGACTTCTTACTGTGCAAATCAGCAAGACCTTGGGTTGACAAATGGCAAGTAACACTCAGGCCACAAGTGTCAGGCGATGACCATCTCCAAAATGAGAGGATCAAACCACCACCCCTTGACATCACTGAATCCCGCACTATCAACATCTTGGGGTTATTATTGACCAGAAACTGAACTGGCCTAGCCATTTAAATACTGTGGCTACCAGATCCGGTCAATAGTTAGGAATCCTGCAGTGAGTAACTGACCTCCTGACTGCCCAAAGCCTGTGCACCATTTGTAAAGCATAAGTCAGGGTTGTGATGGAAAACTGTCCCCTTGGTTGGATGAGTGCAGCCCCAAAATACTCAAGAAACATGACACCATCTAGGACAAAGCAGTCCACTTGATTGCGACACCTTCCACAAACATTCAATCCCTCCACCACCGATGAACAGTGGCAGCCATTTGTACTGTCCACAAGATCATAGATCATAGAAACACTACAGTGTAGAAAGAGGCCATTCGGCCCATCGAGTCTGCACCGAACACAATCCCACCTAGGCCCTACCCCCATATCCCTACATCTTTTACCCGCTAAACCCTCTAATCTACGCATCCCAGGACACTAAGGGGCAATTTTAGCATGGCCAATCAACCTAACCCGCACATCTTTGGACTGTGGGAGGAAACCCACGCAGACACGAGGAGAATGTGCAAACTCCACACAGACAGTGACCCAAGCCGGGAATCGAACCCAGGTCCGATGCACTGCATGAAATCACTAGGGTTACTTTGGACCTTCCAAACAGACAACCACTACTGGACAAGTGTGCAGAATCCTGGGAGTACCACCACCTCAAAATTCCCCTCCAAACCACTCACTATCTTGACTTGGAAATTCACCATCACTGGGTCAAATTCTGAATCTCCCTCTCTAACAGCATTGTGGGTGTATCTACACTTCAGTGACTAGTAGTTCAAGAACGCATCTCACCACCCCCTTATCAAAGGTAGCTAGGGATGGGCAATAAACGCCGGCCTAGCCAGTGGCACCCATAGCCAATAAATGAATGTTTAAAAAAAATATATACTTTTTTCCTTTCTTACCTTTTATGCTGCCCACTGCTCCGCGAAGTTTTCTGACCTCCCTGTGTACATAGCTATACAATTCTACACTATTGCAGATAAAGGTCAGTGCAATCAAACTCTACTGCTTATCTTTGTTGAAATTTGATTTAGGACCATCGTTCTTCAGTTGTTCTCAAACAGTATGCCATAGTGGCAGGAGCCCTCGTAAAATTGAAGATGGAAACAAAGGAGAAAACTCTCCATTGGCTGGTGGAGTCATACCATGCACAAAGGAAGATGGTTTTGGTTATTGGAGACCAATCATATGTAGACAATGCTAGTGTCCCTTAGGGCAGTGTCCTTGGACCAACCATCTTCAGATGCATCATCAATGACTTTTCCTCATTAATAAAGGTCAGAAGTTGTGATGTTCACTGAGGATTGCACTGTTCAGTCCAGTTCACAAGTACTTTATATAGAAGTAGGTTGTGCCCGCATCAGGTTAGTGTTTGGAATGCTCCCCACTTGCCTGGAAGAGTACAGTTTCAATAACACTCGAAGCTCAACACAATCTGGTATACTAGTGCCAGCTCCTGAACAGGCATGAAGTGGCAGCAGTGTATACAATTTACATGATGCACTGAACAACTTGGCAAGGCTCCTTTGACAGCACCTTCCAAACCCATAACCTTTACCACCTAGAAGCAGAAGTGGAGCAGATGCATGGAAACACCACCACCTTCAATTTCCCACACACAGTCACATACCATTGTCACTTGGAAACATGACTGTTCCTTCACTGTCTCTGGGTCAAAATCCTGGAACTCCCTCCCTAACAGCACTGTGTGTGTACCTACACCACATGGTCTGCAGTGGTTCAAGACAGCTCACCACCACCATCTTGAGGGCAAATAGGTATTGGTGATAAATGGGATACCCACATCCCATGAATGAATTTTTTAAAAAAAACACATACTGTGGGTATAAATGCAGTTCAGAGACCTGGAATTGTGTGCAAGTAACTCACTACCTAACGCCAAACAACTTGTTCACCATCTACAAGTCAGGATGGAAAACTCTGCACTTACCTGGATGCGTGTGGCCCCAACAGCACTTGAGCTCAAAATCATCAAGGACAGAGCAGCCCCTTTGATCAGCAGCCCACACACCAGCGGTGTGTACCATCTACGAGATGCACTGCAGCACCTCACCATACTTTCTTTGACAACATTTTCAAACTCGCGACTTCGAACACTTAGCAGAGCAAGCGCTTTCCCACCAAGTTTTCCTCCAGGCTTCACACCATTTTGACTTGGAGCTGCATCCTGTTTCATAGTCATTGCTGGGTCAAAATCCTGGAAGACTCCCAAACAGCACTGTGGGTGTATCTTCACCGCATAGACTGCAATGGTTCAAGGCAATGGCTCACCACCACCTCTAGATAATTGTGGTTAGGCAGTAAACGCTGACCTTGCTAGCAATGCCCATATCCCATGAACAAGCTAAAAATGAGGAATGTTAGTGGACAAATTCAGTTGTAATCCCAACAAGGCTGTTTCTGGTGAAAGGTCACCACAGTAACTGAACTATTAACTCTGTTGCACCTGCACAGGTACTGCCAGACCTGCTGAATATCTCCAACATTTACTTTTTAATTAATGACATTTTGGAAATTTGAATTCATTTTTAAAAAAGCCTTAAAAGCTGCTAGATTGTTATAAAACCACACTAATGTCCTTTAGTGAAGACAACTCTTTTCTAGCCTGGCCTATATGTGACTACAATATTGTACCAATATGGCTGACAACTAGTTTCTAAGTGGTCTGGGAAGCCACTGGCTTTACCAAACCACAAATGACAATGCAAGAAGACAGCCCAATGCAGCTGCCTTCATGAGGGCAAATAGGAATGGGCCACGAATGCCATGCCAGCTAGATCCTGAGAATGGCACCATTAGCAACGCAATAATGGAGTTGCTTGCTTGTTGCCTCTTTACATGGGTCGTATGGGTAGCAGAATAAGTTGGGGCAATGGTGAGAGTCTAAACTTCCTAAATTTCCATTAGTGTTCTTAATCAGCATTCGGAATGGTGGTGTTCTTTTAAAATTTAACAGATTCAGAAATGACCAGTTGGAACTTCAGATATACCGGCAGCTTTCCTTGTTTCATTTTCCACAGAGCTGCCCGGCCCGAGTAGTTCTAGCATTTTGTTTAGATTTTCAGCACCTAGAAGATTTTAGCCTTTATTTTCACTAGTTTAGCTACCTATTTGTGCAATATATATATAAATTGTTAGTATATACATTGGCAATTCCGTGGCCATGGAGTTGAATGTTCAAATAGAATATTCCGTTAATGCTTTACACTATGCCTCACTATCTTACCTGCAGTCCACATCAACGTATAGTACATTGTAAAAGAGAAAAGTATTTGTAGTCCATCTAAAACATAAGGAAGAACATGACTTGGGGATATAGAAGCACATTGGTTATGTTACTGGACTATTAATCCAAAATCCTGGATTAATAAAGCAGAAAAATCAGATTAAATCTCACGACAGCTGAAATAAAATGTTACTAATGGTGACCATGAGCTACTTTGTTGTCATAAAAGTCCACTTGCCTCACTTTGGGAAGGACATTTGTCATCCTTAAATGGTCTGGCTTCTCTGGGCTCTGATCCTCAGTAATGAAGCTGACTCTTAACTGCCCTCTGAAATGGCATGGCAAGCAACACAGTTGTATTGAAGAAAGCAGCTCATCACCACCTTCTTGAGGGCCTTACCAGCAATGCTCACATACAGTGAATATATGTTTTACAAAGGCAGGAGGTAAAAATGAGAATATATTGAAAGCAAATGGGGAGGAGGGTGTTGCAAATAATAGAAACATAGACGATAGGAGCAGGAGGAGGCCATTTGGCTCTTCGAGCCTGCTCTGCCATTCATTATGATCATGGCTGATCATCCAACTCAATAGCTTAATCTTGCTTCTTCCCTATAACCTTTGATCCCATTTGCCCCAAGTGCTATATCCAGCCACCTCTTGAATACATTCAATGTTTTGGCGTCAACTACTTCCTGTGGTAATGAATTCCACAGGTTCATCACTCTTTGGGTGAAGAAATGTCTCCTCATCTCCATCCTAAATGGTCTATCCTGAATCCTCATACTGTGACTCCTGGTTCTGGGCTCCCCCACCATTGGGAATATCCTCCCTGCATCTACCCTGCCTAGTTCTGCTAGAATGTTATAAATCTGAGATTCCCCCCTCATTCGTCTGAATTCCAGTGAAAACAATCCTAACCTAGTCAATCTCTCCTCATACATCAGTCCCGCCATCCCCGGAATCAGCCTGGTAAACCTTCGCTGCACTCCCTTGAGAGCAAGAACATCCTTCCTCAGAAAAGGAGACCAAAACTGCATACCAGTACTCTGGGTGTGGCCTCACCAAAGCCCTGTGTAATTGCAACACATCCCTGCTCCTGTATTCGAAATCCCTCGCAATGAAGGCCAACATGCCATTTGCCACCTTTACTGCCTGCTACACCTGCATGCTTACCTTCAGTGACTGGTGCACAAGGACACCCAGGTCTTCAATATACAAAGAGATTGTTGTGTCACCTGAATTAATAGTTGTCTTTAACATTTATCTTGTGTATTAAACATAGAAATTAGAAGCAGGAGTAGGCTATTCGGCCCTTCGAACCTGCTCCGCTATTCATTTTGATCATGGTTGATCATCGAATTCAATATCTTGATTTTCCCCCCCCTTCCTCCCATATCCCTTTAGCCCCAAGAGCTATATCTAATTTCTTCTTGAAATCAGACAATGTTTTGGCCTACTAAATTATGATTTGTCCTTGGAATGTGGGCGATATGGCAAGCACTCGTGTCTAATGGTCTGTCGTAGGGTTCAGTACAAGGCCATTGTTTCTGATCCTGAAAAGCTGCAGTAGAATGAACGCAAGAAATAGAAGCAGGGGTAGGCCACCAGGCCCTTCAAGCCTGTTCCACCATTCAGTGCAATCATGGCTGCTCTCTATGCTGGCCTCGACTCCTCCTTTTGTGCCATTTCCCCATAGCCTTCTAATTTGTCAAGCCTCCACTTCAAATACTTCTAGTGATCCAGCCTTCACCACCCTTCGGGACAGAGAATTCCAGAGATTCACCACCCTCTGCGAGAAGAAATTTCTACATACCTCAGTTTTAAATGACTGGCCCTTTATCTTGTAGCCATGTCCCCTTGTTTGAGACTCTCCCACTAGTGAAAACATCTCGCCATCTACCCTGTCAAGCCCCCTTAGGAACTTATATGTCTGAATAAGGTTAGCCCTCACTCTTCTAAAGTCTAAGGAATACAGACCCAGACTATTTAGTCTCTTTTGATAGGACATCCCAGGAATTAGCTTGGTGAATCTCCTTTGAACTGCCTCCAATGTTACTATATTCTTTTTAAGGTAAGGTGACCAAAACTGTGTAGTATTCCAGGTGAGGCCTCACTAACGCCCTTTACCTTTGCAACAAGGCTTACCTATTTTTAAATGCCAACCTCGTTGCAATACAGGCCAAAATGCTGTTTACATTCTTAGCTACTTGTTGGACCTGCCTGCTAGCCTTTTGTGATTCATGTATGAGAACGCCAAGATCCTTCTGTGCTTCACTCACCTGCAGTTGCTCTCCACGTAGATAATAATCTGCCCTTTGATTCCATCTATCAAAGTAAATGACCTCAGACTTCCCCACAATAAACTCCATTTGCCAGGTTTACACCCAGTCACCCAATCTATCTATATGCTGCTGCAGAATCACAATAGCCTCATCACAACATGCCCTTCCAACTATCTTTGTATAATCGACAAATTTGGAAATATTACAATCTGTTCCTTCCTTCAGTTCATTCATGTAAATAGTGAGCAATTGTGAGCCAAATACTACATTAGTTACATCTTTCCACTCTGAAACTCTTCAAGCTCTTTGTTTTATACATGATAGCATGTTTTGAATCTATGTTCACACATTTCCTCCAATTCCATGGATTTTTACTTCATCTACCAGCCTCTTATGCAGCACCTTGTCAAGTGCCTTTTGGAAATCTAAATACACTTCATCTACAGGTTCCCCTCTATCTACCCACTGTGTTACATCTGCAAAGAATTTGAGCAAATTTGTCAAACATGATTTACCTTTCATAAAACCATGTTTGATTATATTCAGCTTTCCTAAATGATTAGCTATTTCCTCTTTGATTATTGACTCCAGCGTCTTGCCAATAATAGTTGTTAAACTAACTGGCCTATAGTTCCCTGCCTTCTGCCTTTCTCCCTTTTTGAACAAGGGAGTCACGTTGGCTGGTTTCCAATCGTCTGGCACCCTTCCAGAATTTAGCGAGTTACAAAAAATTTCAACTAATGGGTCCACTGTCTCTGTAGCCACTTCCATTAAAACCCGAGCATGCAGTTCATTGGGTCCTGGTGACTTGTCCACCGTTAGCCCCTTGAGTTTCTCTAAAACCCTATCCCTTGTGATTGGGATTTTTATAAGTTCTACCATGTTATTTGAAATCAGCCCATCTGATAACTTAGGGATATTTGTAATGTCTTCCACGGTGAAGACTGATGCAAAACATTTATTTAGTGTTTCCTTGTTTGCTGTATTCAATTCACTCGCTTCGTTAAGTCGAGGTTCCACATTTACCTTAGCTGCCTGCTTCTCTTTCTATAATGTGGAGATGCCGGCGTTGGACTGGGGTGAACACAGTAAGAAGTCTCACAACACCAGATTAAAGTCCAACAGGTTTATTTGGTAGCAAATACCATAAGCTTTCGGAGCGCTGCCCCTTCGTCAGATGGAGTGGAAATGTGCTCTCAAACAGTGCACAGAGATAGAAACTTACTGTTTTTATGCTGCATGCAAGTTTTCTTTCAACATTCATTTTCACTCCTCTTAGAGCTTTTCAGTGTTTTGCTGCTGGAATTCCCTTTTTAACAGCACTCTGAGGTGTACCTACACGCATGGACTGCAGTGGTTCAAGAAGGCGGCCCACCACCACTTTCTTGAGGGCAATTAGGAATGGGCAATAAATGCTGGCCAGGCCAGCGATGTTCACATCCTACAAAAGAATACATTTGAAAAAGTTTATGATTGCATTTTGTGATTTCTTAAGTCCGTACTTCTGTTATGAATGTTGTAGCTTTTGAAAATGTTTCCATTTTTAAAGCGAAGTGATGCTGGAGCAATTTACCTTCTGTAGTAAATTATCAATCTCTCCTGGTGGACAATCTATCCTTGGTATTTGATGAGTTAGTCAACCTATGCCCAACAACTGTAGTTTCGTGTGCTGATATATATATATCACAATGGTAAACCAGCATAGATTGAAATATGTTTGTTATTTCCATCCATTTGCTCCACTTTTTATCAAACTATAAATATCCCAATGCATGCTGCCTTTTTTGGTAAATAAGCTATTTTAGACCCATAAAACTGATGGATGGATATTTCTGATTCCAGTAATGCTACATCCGAAACCCCAGTTGTGATATTTCTTGATACCATGATAATTATGCAAATTTAATTTTGATGCTAATATGCACTATTACTACAACTTCAATGTACTCCTTGGGACTTGTTAAATGCTTTAGATTGGCAGAGTATTTAATACATTTTGTGGCGTGTGAAATGTATGTATGATATCACTGGGAAACCCTTTTTGGACATCTATTTTTTAAGATTAGCATTATGATTAAAGGGTAATATGTTACCTGTTATAAATACACAAACTCTGAAATTTTTGTACTTTAAACGTGTAGGTTCCATTCTCATTGTTTTCCATAGTAAATATTAATTTTGGGTGTTGCATCCAAACCACCTGCTTAAGTGTGTGTAAAACTCCACCACAGACTTCTTGTGATTTTTTTTATACATTACCTGATATCATAGCAAATGACAAAATTTCCCCCAGTTTTGGGGCATTAGCGTCTGCAATTTTTCCAGCAATCCATTGTATAGTTTTTATTCTCTTGCTTCTCTTTTTCTCGCCAGACCATAATCTTTTCACATCCTATCTGGGCATAACCTCCCCCCTCCCCCAAAGTCTTGTACTGTTGCTAATGATGGCTTTGAAATTTGTGTATCATGGTTGTGATCAGTAATTTTATTTAGATTTAATTTCTAGAAATGATGAATATGCTGGCTCAGTATGAGAGAGAGTGGGTGAGTTTGAAGTGGTCTCGCTTTTGAAGAAGTGACGTGTATTGGCAAACTTCCAAAATAGATGAAATGTAAAACTAAATTGACTATTGTGGTTGAGGGTTCATTTGAAAAACTAAAAGATAATCTGAATTTAATTTCTAATTCCAGTGGTATTAGCTGACTGGGAATTAATTTGGATAACTTGACAGGTGTAGACAGCAGTCATCCTAAATTGCAAAGAAGTTGATTCCTTGAAGTCCAGTGAAGTTTGGAGTGGGGTGAGGTGAGGACGAAGAATGATCAATGGTCTTGAAATTCCATACCTAGAACATTGATTTATTTTTGAGTTTGCCAACTATGGCCAGAGGATAGAATGATGTTTGAGAGACATGTCTTCAAGTTTCCAGAATACATTTGTGGTTTCTCCTCATGAATGGGAAATCTCAACTTTTGGCTTCATTAACAAGGAATGTCCTTTTCACCTTGTGTTTGTTGGAAGTATTGGGTGCAATCGATACAGATTCTGATCTCCAGCAATGTGGGTGTTTGGTGGGCCTGAGCGGCGGGGGTGGGGGGAGCTTTCTACTAAATTACACAACAAAATCTTGGGGAACCACTTTGTATTGATTTCATCTTATTTTCATAAGGCAGTCAGCCTTGTACCTTGTGGCTCTCGTATGGAATTGGAATCAATGGGCGTGATCAAATCTAGGATTTCATCCCGCATACTCTGAATCCAAAATCAGTGTAAATATAAAGTCAGTGAACATATTTTCCTTCAAATAGGGTTCTAACATAGTTCCTTTAATTTATGGGATATGGGCATCTATGGTAAGGTCAACGTTTATTGCCAATCCCTAATTGACTATAAGGAGATGCTGGTGAGGCACCCTCTTAACTAGGTCTGAGGAGCTTATAGAACATAGAACATAGAACATTACAGCGCAGAACAGGCCCTTCGGCCCACGATGTTGCACCGACCAGTTAAAAAAAAAACTGTGACCCTCCAACCTAAACCAATTTCTTTTCGTCCATGAACCTATCTACGGATCTCTTAAACGCCCCCAAACTAGGCGCATTTACTACTGATGCTGGCAGGGCATTCCAATCCCTCACCACCCTCTGGGTAAAGAACCTACCCCTGACATCGGTTCTATAACTACCCCCCCTCAATTTAAAGCCATGCCCCCTCGTGCTGGATTTCTCCATCAGAGGAAAAAGGCTATCACTATCCACCCTATCTAAACCTCTAATCATCTTATATGTTTCAATAAGATCCCCTCTTAGCCGCCGCCTTTCCAGCGAAAACAATCCCAAATCCCTCAGCCTCTCCTCATAGGATCTCCCCTCCATACCAGGCAACATCCTGGTAAACCTCCTCTGCACCCTCTCCAAAGCCTCCACATCCTTCCTGTAATGTGGGGACCAGAACTGCACACAGTACTCCAAGTGCGGCCGCACCAGAGTTGTGTACAGTTGCAACATAACGCTACGACTCCTAAATTCAATCCCCCTACCAATAAACGCCAAGACACCATATGCCTTCTTAACAACCTTATCTACTTGATTCCCAACTTTCAGGGATCTATGCACACATACACCTAGATCCCTCTGCTCCTCCACACTATTCAAAGTCCTCCCGTTAGCCCTATACTCAACACAACTGTTATTCCTACCAAAGTGAATTACCTCACACTTCTCCGCATTAAACTCCATCCGCCACCTCTCGGCCCAACTTTGCAACCTGTCTAAGTCTTCCTGCAGACTACGACACCCTTCCTCACTGTCTACCACACCACCGACTTTGGTGTCATCAGCAAATTTGCTAATCCACCCAACTATACCCTCATCCAGATCATTAATAAATATTACAAACAGCAGTGGCCCCAAAACAGATCCCTGAGGTACACCACTTGTAACCGCACTCCATGATGAATATTTACTATCAACCACCACCCTCTGTTTCCTATCCGCTAGCCAATTCCTGATCCAATTTCCTAGATCACCCCCAATCCCATACATCTGCATTTTCTGCAGAAGCCTACCATGGTGAACCTTATCAAACGCCTTACTAAAATCCATATATACCACGTCCACTGCCTTGCCCCCATCCACCTCCTTGGTCACTTTCTCAAAAAACTCAATAAGGTTAGTAAGGCACGACCTACCTGCCACAAAACCATGCTGACTATCACCTATCAATTCATTACTCTCCAAATAACTATAAATCCTATCCCTTATAATTTTTTCCAACATCTTGCCGACAACAGAAGTGAGACTCACCGGTCTATAATTCCCGGGGAAGTCTCTGTTCCCCTTCTTAAACAATGGGACAACATTCGCTAACCTCCAATCTTCTGGTACTATACCAGAGGCCAACGACGACCTGAAGATCAGAGCCAGAGGCGCTGCAATCACTTCTCTTGCCTCCCAGAGAATCCTTGGATAAATCCCATCCGGACCAGGGGATTTATCTATTTTCAGACCCTCCAGAATATCCTGCACATCCTCCTTATCAACTGTAATACTGTCTATTCTACTCCCTTGCAACCCAGTGTCCTCCTCAGCTATATTCATGTCCCCTTGCGTGAACACCGAAGAGAAATATTGGTTCAATGCTTCACCAATCTCCTCCGGTTCCACACATAACTTCCCTCTGCCATCTATAACTGGCCCTAAACTTGCCCTAACCAACCTTCTGTTCTTGACATACCTATAGAACGCCTTAGGATTCTCTTTAACCCTATCCGCCAAAGTCTTCTCATGTCCCCTTTTAGCCCTTCTAAGCTCGCTCTTCAACTCCCTCTTAGCCAATCTAAAGCTTTCTAGTGCACTACCCGAGTGCTCACGTCTCATCCGAACATAAGCCTCCTTTTTCTTTTTAACCAACAAAGAAACTTTTTTGGTGCACCACGGTTCCCTAGCCCTACCAATTCCTCCTTGCCTGACAGGGACATACCTATCACAGACTCGCAGTAGCTGCTCCTTGAAAAAACTCCACATGTCGGACGTTCCCAGTCCCTGTAATCTCCTAGTCCAACCTATGTTTCCTAATTCTCTCCTAATAGCCTCATAATTACCCTTCCCCCAGCTAAAACCACTGGCCCGAGGTTCATGCCTATCCCTTTCCATCACTAAGGTGAACGTAACCGAATTGTGGTCACTATCACCAAAATGCACACCAACTTCCAAGTCTAGCACCTGGTCTGGCTCATTTGATGGGCTGTTTCGGAGGGCAGTTGGAGTAAACGAGATTCCTGTGGGTTTGGAATCATATGTAGGCCAGACTAGTTAAGGGTGGTAGATTTCCTTCCCGAAAGAGCGTTGGAGAACAAGATTGATTTTTTACAACAGCTCTAATTTGTGGCCACTATAACTGAAATTACTTTTCATTCCGGATTTTGTTAAATTAAATGGATTTAAATTGTCCAGCTGCTGCCGGATAATTGAACTCTTGCCTCTGGCTCTTTCAATAGGTGTCTGGATTAATAGTCCAGTAACATAATCACTAAGTAACTGTGCCCATACGCCATTGTATTCCATGCCTTTATCAATGAAATGTAAGATGCCATCATGATGGTGTCAGTAGCTGTTGCAGATATTCTGTAAGAATTGCAGTGGTTTCTATGATGTATTATTGGTGGAGTCACCAGGGCACCTAATACACTGCACTCTTGAACAAAGAACCAAACAGCTGGTTGAGTGGATGCTCCTAAATGTTGTAGTGTTGCTCTGTTTGCCTCAAGAGAATCCCAAGATATGTATCCAATATAAGGAGTTTCTGCCCCAGTTTAAGATTCATATTGCTCCCAGAAATCTTTGTTAGAAATTTCACCTTGGACATCATTCTTCAGGATTGCACTGGGGAGGTGAACACTCTACTGCTTTAATGTCTGGAGGGAGTATCAATTGTACAATAGGCACACCTCTTTCCAAGTTCCCAACATGAGGACCTGAATTAAAAATTTGGTGATATACTCAAGATCAAGGTAACTGCACATAAGTTCTCTAGTATATGTCCATCAGCTTGATAAGCAGATATCCATGAAATAGCTGATGGGGAAACTGGCTTGGATCATGAGATCCTAGGAGACATCTGGTCTGTGAACAAGAGTCATACATAGAGAATGTGGTCCATGTGCATATCCATCTGAACACACTTAGGAGTACCTTAGCACTTGCCAACCTGCATTGAGATTTTCTGGACTTAGTACTTGAGTTGTGTCCCCACAAGAAAAGAACGTGCTCTCCTTAACAGGGAAACATTTTTAAAATACATGACTCAAGTAAAAAAAAGCAAATTTCATATAGAAGATAAATTTGGAGAATTTCGAGAGGAATAGAAATGAAGAGTCTCAAAACCAAGCATGATGAACAAGAGAAAAACAAAATGATGTAAGAAATGTATTTGTTTTTCTACTGTTATGACAGTTATCCTTGTATTTTAAATTGTAAACTCCTAGCTGTTAGGAACTGGATTGAAGTGATCCAATTTATTTTGTTTAGGATTCCTTTAGTTGACGAAATTCCATTGGACTAGATTGAAGTTAAGCCAGATTCAAGAGATGGTGAGCTGTGTGTTGACCAATTGCCCTATCCATTTGTGAAGTGTGCATTTATTTGGTGGATTATTATGGATAGGGTTCAAATATTTTCTACTTCGTTGCTGTAAGGAATGTAGGGGTTAGCTTTTTATAACTTGAAGTTGTCAACCATAACTTTGCTTGTTTAATTCCCAGTTTACGATTAGAAGTTATACTTGCTGTTTATGCTGTGTGCAAATAGTATATGGGAGAGAGGAAAGATAGCGATCACCAGTCACTTTCTGGCTGCTTTTCAGGCATTTTGCAAACACCCATCACAGATATGGCTTCTCTCTCATTCCAAAAAATACTTTAAAAAATGATGTTTGGTCGTACAGAACTTGAGTATTGCTGAAAAAAGAGATGTGCTGTCAAAGCTTTTCATCTTGTAAATTCTAAGAATACTAATTGTAAAGGGATCAATTTGTATGCATAAGGAGAGAGTGCTGTTTGGTTGGCAAATGGACTCTGGTAGATACACTGCCATGGAGAATGCACTAGTGAACAATTAACTGCTGAGTTTTTGTTTAAATTCAAACGAGTCAGATTGACTGTGATCAAGGCATTGCCATGGGGAATGAACCAGGGAATGGCTGTCCCCAGGCTTTGGTTTCATTGAAAAAGGCACAATGTGTGGACGTGTTACATAGGACAGAGTCCTGTGTATGAATATATGTAGCTTCTAGTAAGTGTACACGAGCCATACTGTGAGCCCAACCAATAATCTTAAATTGGTTGTCAGTGTAATTCTTAGCACAGGATTGTTTCAGAAATGTTGTCCAATCGTAGAATCACATTTTATGTTTGCCACTGTTTTGAGTCTTATAAGCATGGTTTGATTGGGTATGGTCAGTATCATGTCTGTTGCGAACAGCCAAAGGGATGTGTTGTTTGGTACAATCCACCAGTCGTTGACATGGCCTACATAGCTGGAATCACGTTGGCACTGAAATTTATATAGCACATTATCCACTGTGTGATAGGCAGAACTGCTTTTTGGCTTGATGGTACTATCTTAGTGGAGATTACCACTTGTGTTGGTACCGCATAGTAACAGTGTGAAATCACTCGCTTCACCTGTGGCTCAAAGTTTTTGAGACACCTTACCCTTCTAGAGTAATCTGAGGTAGACTGGGCCTCAGGCTCATTTATGAGTTTGCACAATATAGTAAGCAATGATCAGGATGGCTATTGTCCCACAAGATGGCTTTACTGTACCCTACATACAGAGGAATCTGGGCGTGCAGGTCCACAGTTCCCTAAAAATGACAATACAGGTGACCGAGGTGATTGAGAATGCATATGGCATGCTTGCTTTCATCAGCCGGGGCATTGAGTACAAGAGTTGGAAAATCATGTTGCAACTATATGAAACCTTGGTCAGACCACATTTGGAGTATTGTGTGCAGTTTGAGTCGCCACACGACCGGAAGGACATGGAAGCTTTGGAGAGCGTGCAAAGAAGGTTCGTCAGGATGTTGAGAGAGAAAAGAGCTGACGTTTTGAGTCCAGATGACCCTTCGTCAAAGCTTTGACAAAGGGTCATCTGGACTCGAAACATAGCTCTTTTCTCTCCTTACAGATGCTGCCAAGCCTGCTGAGATTTTCCAGCATTTTCTCTTTTGGTTCCAAATTCCAGCATCCGCAGTAATTTACTTTTATACTTTTGTCAGGATGTTGCCTGGCCTCGAGGGTGTTGACTGAGGAGAGGTTGAATAAACTAGGATTGTTTTCACTGGAAAAATGGAGGCTGAGTGGAGGTCTACAAAATTGAGAGGCATGGACAGGGAGGATATCAGAGACCTTTTCCTAGGGTGTAAGTATCAGTTACAAGGGGATACAGGTTCAAGATGAAAGGGGGAAAGTTTAAGGGAGATGGGCGGGAGAAGTTTTTCATGCAGAGAATGGTGGGTGCCTGGAATGCACTGCCAGAGGTGGTGGAAGCAGGCACATGAGAGGCATCTGGATGGGTACATGAATAGGGAGGGAATTGAGGGATATGGATCCAGTAAGGGCAGGGGATTTTCTCAGTTGAGCTAGGACATCATGATCGGCACAGGCTTGGAGGTCGAAGAGCCTGTTCCTGTGCTGTACTTTTCTTTGTTCTTTGTTATTTTAACATCAAGCTTTCATGGTGAGCAAATGGCTTGAAGGCCTACTTACCAGGCTACCAATAAGGACAATCTGATAGTGCGTGGATCTGTAGGAATCCCAAACTGCATATTGACCAGTGAAGGTAGACTTGTGGTGGATGAAGTTGAGACCCATTGATAGATTTCTACCAATCAAGAGTTCACTTGCCAACCAATCAGCACTCTCTTTTCATACAGTATAAATTGTTATGCCCTTTACAGTTGGTATTTTTGCAAATTTTGCCCTGATGGGTGCAAGATGAAAAGCTTCAACAGCATGTTTGTTTTTTCCAGGAATGTTGGTGTTTGGGGAGACAGATCAGGCTGTTGGGGGAATGCTTGTAGCAGGTGGTCCGACAGGCTTGTGAAAGCTGCTGAGGAATAGCCAGGTTAGACGCAGCCACATTATTGGCTGCAGTTCTGAGTGAAATGAGAGCTCCAGAATAAAAAGGGTTAAACTATCCGGGTTTCATTAATTGCAAATGATCTAAATGAACACTTTATAATCTGAGGGCAATCCATGTTTTTCATCACAAACTATATGTAATTGCTCTGGGGTAACTTTCACTGAAAAACTGGCTTATACAATAATAACTTGGGCGTTGCAACATAAATTGGTGTTTCATTGTTTACTCCTCCTCTCCCCTTTGCTTTTAAGTATTTGCCATGAAAGGAAAGATTAATATTTCATGGTCTAAAAATGGCGCATATTAATGAATGCTGTTTTTGCTTGCTATTGGGATTTCTGTAATTTACAGTACAATGAGTCATATTGTCTGAATTTTATCAGATGTCCCATTTTCTTGGACTAGTTTCTTGCCCAAATCACACAGCAAACAGCTGACATATAAACCTTTTACTGTTCGGAAATGTCTGCTGCTCCAGTACAGAGATGATGTGGAGATGCCGGCGTTGGACTGGGGTAAACACAGTAAGAAGTCTCACAACACCAGGTTAAAGTCCAACAGGTTTATTTGGTAGCAGAAGCCACTAGCTTTCGGAGTGCTGCCCCTTTGTCAGGTAAGTCACTTACCTGACGAAGGGGTAGTGCTCTGAAAGCTAGTGGCTTTTGCTACCAAATAAACCTGTTGGACTTTAACCTGGTGTTGTGAGACTTCTTACCCAGTACAGAGATGCAGATAACAAGAAAACTCTGCTCTTATTTCCCTAAAAAAAAAATCCAACCTCATTATTATGTTGTCTTATGTGGATTTAGGAATATGTTCATCCGTCAGGCTTTCAATGCATATGCCAATGCTTCAGTTTCAAGTGCAAAAGCACAGTTAACAGCATGTACAGTTCTAGCTCTCTACTTAAGCTAAACAGGCTAGAATTTAAGTATGATTTTCAACAGATTATTTATTGGCCATTATATTCTTTTGCTGTACATCATTTATAAAGCCTGGCCACAGATTGATTTAATTAAACTGATTTATTGCTCCCAAATGCTGATGTGAGATCATATTGACATGGTTATATTACTTAAAATAAACTAGATGCTATGCTGAAAGTGCCTAAATGCGATTAGCTTCAGGATAATAGGTTCTCTTGGGGCTGCGTGCATCTGTCGACTTAAGTGGTGTCTGTTTTGTAGTTTCTTGTATGAGGTGTTCTGTTGAACAGTTGATACATTAAAACATGCAGTGTGAATCAATCTTTTTGCTCGATTTAAAAGGAAGACAATTCAAAGGCTGAAGATTCTTTTCACAGAGGTGATTGTCCTGAATCTTTCTAATTAATAACAAAGTATAATGTTATACTTGTTTTGGGGATTCCTTGCCTATCCTGCTGAAAGCATTGACTTCTTGCTGGGATGCTGTTATATGAGTACCTGATGCACTCTGATATCTTGCTTAAATTACCATTATAATGCATGAGACTTTGCTGACTGCCAGCAAGCTACTTCACTGGGTGGGAGGAGAGGAGTGAAGGTGAAATTGTATAGCATTGTTGTGGCGCAGAATGAAGCCATTTGGTCCATCAAATCCATGCCATCTCTCTGTAGAGCAATCTAGGCAGTCCTGTTCCCCCACTCTTTCCCCATATCCCTGTAAGGTTATTTCCCGATGTGGAGATGCCAGCCTTGGACTGGGGTAAACACAGTAAGAAGTCTCACAACACCAGGTTAAAGTCCAACAGGTTTATTTGGTAGCAGAAGCCACTAGCTTTCGGAGCGCTGCCCCTTCATCGGGTAAGTGGGAGTTCTGTTCACAAACAGGGCATATAAAGACACAAACTCAATTTACAAAATAATGGTTGGAATGTGAGTCTTTACAGGTAATCAAGTCTTAAAGGTACAGACCATGTGAGTGGAGAGAGCGTTAAGCACAGGTTAAAGAGATGTGTATTGTCTCCAGACAGAACAGTTACCTTGTACCTTTAAGACTTGATTACCTGTAAAGACTCGCATGCCAACCATTATTTTGTAAATTGAGTTTGTGTCTTTATATGACCTGTTTGTGAACGGAACTCCCACTTACCTGACGAAGGGACAGCGCTCCGAAAGCTAGTGGCTTTCGCTACCAGATAAACCTGTTGGACTTTAACCTGGTGTTGTGAGACTTCTTACTGAGGTTATTTCCCTCCAGTGCCCATCTAATTTTCTGTTGAAATCATTCATAGTCTTTGCTTCTACCATTCTCATGGATAGAGATTTCCAGATCACTAGCACTTGTTGGGTTTAAAAAGAAAAGTGCTTCAGCACATCTCCTTTCTATCTCCTGCTTAAAACCTTAAATCTGCCTCCCCTCTGCATTGTACCTCCAGTTAATTGTCTACGACGTCTAAGCCTGTCCATAAGCTTACCAAATCTCTCCTCAATCTCCTTACCCAAGGGGAAGCACCTCAGATTCTTCAACCTAGCCTTGTAGCTGAAATCCACCATGCCCGGAACCATTCTGGTAAATCTCAAGGGCGCTCTCATCCTTCCTGAAGTGGTGATCAGAACTGGATGCAATCGATACTCTATGGCCTAATCAGAGTTTTATAATGTTTCAGCATAAATTGAGTACAAAAGTTGGCAAATTATGAAACCCAAGGTTCCATATACTTTGCTAACTACTCTCTCAATATGTCCTGCGACCTTCACAAGATCTATGCACATGAGCCCCAAGTCCCTTGTTCTTGCACACTCTTTCAAACTGTGCCAATAAGACTATATTAACTCTCCTCATCTCTCTTACCTCACACTTCTCTATATTAAATTCCATCTGCCACTTGTGTGCCCATTCTGCTAGTCTATCTATCTATATACATATATATATATATATATTATATATATATATATCCTTTTGCAGTCCATTGGTGTCTGCCATACCTCCAAGCTTGGTATCATTGGCAAGTTTTGAAATTTTACTCTGTGTCCTAATCAGTTATATATCAATAAAAGCAGTGGTCCAAAGCCCTGACCCTGACTGTCTACCATCCTCCAGGCTGAAAAACAGCCATTTACTGTGACTCAGTTTTCTGTCCTTGAGGTATTTGTTTTATTCAAGCTAACATCTCCTATTCCATGAGCCTCAATTTTGTTAATTAACCTTTTGTGTTACTAGTCAAACACTTGAGGCCAGATGCACAGCAACCACTGAATTCCCTTCAAATTTCTGTTACTTCATCAAAAAATTCAGTTATCAAACATGATAGAATTATTTATTATTAACAATATTTAGTCAGATTCTTTCTCAATTCATAGTCCCAATAAAGACTAATACCATCAGGAGTGTGAGCCACCTTTAATATTTTCTTTACACTTGTAATCCCCAACTCCGTTGCAGCACCCTTGCTGCCACTGAGCAACACCATATAGCCTGGGGATTGGACTATATAGCTCATCCACCTGTTAGATATACAGGCTGAACTATTGGGAGAAGCCAGCTTTATTTTAATAAATGTTATCAATGTCAATTGCAAATATGTTGCTAATTAAGTTTTAGTTTTTTTAATTTTCAAAGATTCACGTTACTGTTTGAATTGAGTTTAATATAATCTTCATTAATTTTGGTTTTAGTAGCTGCCACTGATCCTTCCAATGGTCCTGTGTGTGCAGTAGCAGTAGTAGCGACAGCAGGAACAACGACTGAGTTTTCTCCGCCATCCAGCCCCAATCCTTTGAAAAAGGGGACTACAATTATTTGGCCCTTTCCAGAAAAGATAAAATCTCCACGAACTGTGAGGAAGCTTTCGATGAAAATGAAAAAACTTCCTGAACTCAGCAGAAAATTGAGTGTTAAAGGCACTTCAAGTTATAACTGTAATGATAATCATAATTCATCACCCAAAGGCAACCATGGCTCCTTGTCTCCTGGAATTGTGACGAATGCTGCTAGGAGGAATGTCATCAGTCGTTATCATTTGGATACAAGTGTTGTTTCACAGAACTACAAGAAGAAAAGTTCAGGAAACTCCAAATCGGCCAGCAAGGGTGGTTACCTTAGTGATGGAGATTCACCAGAACTCGTAGCTAAATCGGGTAAGCACTCCTGTGAAAGCAAACCTGCAAAGGGGAACATTGCAACCTCTCACAAAACACACAGTACAGAAATTGATATTGATGCTTTCAGGCATTACAGCTTTGTGGACCAGCCTAAGTGTTCTCAATATATTTCAGGACTAATGAGTGTACATTTTTATGGTGCTGAGGATTTGAAGCCGCCAAGAATTGATTCTAGAGATGTATTCTGTGCCATACAAGTAGATTCAGTCAACAAAGCCAGGACAGCCTTATTGACTTGCAGAACCACATTTTTGGATATGGACCACACATTTAATATTGAGTTGGAGAATGCGCAGCATCTCAAGCTGGTAGTCTTCAGCTGGGAGCCAACGCCTCGTCGGAACCGCGTTTGCTGCCATGGAACTGTTGTGCTCCCAACGCTCTTCAGGGTTTCCAAGATGCATCAGCTAGCAGTAAAACTCGAACCCAGAGGGCTCATTTATGTGAAACTGACTCTGATGGAGCAGTGGGAAAACTCATTGGACAGCCCTGATGGAGAGCGGGAACCAGTGATGTTTGGCGTTGAGGCACGGAAAATAGTAGAGAAAGAAAATATGGGCTTGAGGGTGCCATTGTTGATGCAGAAATGTATTGTGGAAATAGAAAAGCGAGGCTGTCAGGTAAGTCCATAGTCCATTTTTAAGCTATAGTTGGAAAATTCTGTTTTTAATAATAATATGTGACAGATTCTGTTTGCTCGAAAAATTTGTGGATTCATGGCCTATCCCAGAGGATTGAGTACATTATCAAGGCTGGCAACCAGTGTAGTATTGAGAGAGTGCTGCACTGCCAGAGTTAATGTCTGCTGGATAAAATGTTAAACGCCAGCCACATAAGGTGATGCAAAAAATTCCATCGTGCGCTTTTGGAACAAACCTGGGAGTTCTCCCGGTATCCTGACTGGCATGCATCCTTCAATGAACACTAAAAACAAAATTGCTGTTCAAAGATTCTTAATATGTGTAAGTTGGCTGCTGCATTTCCCTACATTATACTTTAAAAACACCTAATTGACTGGGTAATGCTTTGGAACATCCTGAGAACATGGAAGGTGCTGTATAATGCAGATTCTGGGATTATTCTTCTTGGAGTAGAGGTGCCTAAAGAGAAAATGTAAGAGCGATATGTAAAATTTTGAGTCAATGGCAAGAAGCTATTTTACTGGCAGGAGGTAACCAGAGATCACATCTAAAAAACCACCAGGGAAGTTTGTCACTTTTTCAGATGCAGGAGGTTCGAATGATCTGAAAGGGTTGTGGAAGCAGATTCAGTAGTAACTTCAAAAGGAAATTGGATAAATACTTGAAAAGGTAAATTTATAGATTAATTTGATAGAAGGGTGTGGAACTAATTTGATAGCTCTTTCAAAGAGTTAGTACGGACACGCTGGGGGAATGGCCTGTGTTGCATGATTCAAAGTTCCTGCTGCCTTCTGAGAAAACTGCAAATTTACAGATTAGAAACATCAATGTATGTCATAGCATAAGACTAGATGTTTAATTTACTCGTGACCAAGCACATGAATGCCCCCAGTTTCTGCTAAAAATTAATGCAGAAATCATTTGTCTGCCCGAAGAAGTAAATTACTTATGAACTGCCAATTTAAGGCATACAGTCCTGTAACGCAAGATGAGATTTATCTTGTTTGTCCTGTTTGGAACAAGATGTTTGACATTTTATTTCTTCTGTGAAGAAGTTGTTGCATGAAGGTGAGATTCTGGCAAACAGGGTAATCTTAACATTCATCCTTGTAGTGCCTGAACAATGGTATCTATACCTAGTGCAACTGAGTCCTTTTGAACAGTCATGCTATTTTCTTTAAAAGGGGGAATTCAGTGCTGTGCAAATAGGAATAAATAAGCACAAACAATGCTTCATTCATTAGTGACTGAAGATATTAAATGTTATTTAAAGGACAGTGGTGACCTTCACTATCCAACAGATTAATACAGTATACCCCTCTGTAAAACTACATTTTAGTGAGCTGTATGAAAAGTATGTAGTAGCGAGTATGTCATATTTTGTGACCTTTCTTAGGTGATGCAAATCATCATTGTGATGTAACAGTTTGTAGTATATGTCTGATATAAGATGAGAAGAAGCTCTGCTAAACTGATTTGAACTTGAGGTGTTGACAGGTTGTGTGAAGAGTCCTAAATGTATCAACTACTAGTTTGTCCTAACTAATAATTAGCTTTTCTTAGAGGTAGAAAAGCTATCAAATGCCTCCTTTCCAAGATAGAAAACGCCTAATCTGTCCACTCATTTTTTTGCTCTTAACATTTTAAGGGGGTGAATTTCAATGGACTGCAACTTCTGAGCTCCCTGGCGTCGGATTGGGGGTGGGGGTGGGGTGGAGGGGGCTACCCTGCAGAGGTGCTGGGGAATCCCTCTTGGAGTTCAAAGATGAGGTATGGTAGCTTCTGGGTAATTGCCCAGAAGTGCAAATTTCCTCTGGGAAATTGCCCATTGCTGGGAACCATCTGAAAATGTGATTTTAAAATTGCAAACCTCAGATGATTCTGGTTGTGTTACACACCTATTTAAGCACAAAAAGCTAGAAGAATTAAAACCTCTTTTAACATCTGAGTAACTACTGTAAAGATACAGACCGTCCCCCTCGATCTTTGACCCATTGCCATCCCCACTCCGCTCCAGAGCCTATCCACTTACCTCAGATACTTCCCCAGGCCTGTCCATTTCAATGGACATTCAAACTCAGCTGGTTTATGGCAGCTAGTGCTGTTTATAAAAAAAAAGGGGACCTGTTCTCCTTCAATCTGGCTGCTGGACTGTGATGCTGGGCCTTGAGGACTGCTGCACTGCCTGGATCTTGCCCAGTCTGAGGCAGAGGTTGGGCAAGATGGGACAAATTAGGGGTTTTTCATCTTGGAAAGGAGGCATTTGATAGCTTTTCTACCTCTAAGAAAAGCTAATTATTAGTTAGGACAACAGGACATAAAATCAAACTAGTAGTTGATACATTTAGGACTCAAACTCTTCACACAACCTGCCAATGCCTGAAGTTCAAATCAGTTTAGCAGAGCTTCTTCTTATCATATATCAGACATATACTACAAACTGTTACATGACGATGATTTGCATCACCTAAGAAAAGTCACATCAAATATTTCACGTAAGTAATTGGACACAGAATGGCAATCTGATGCTGATTGCCACTCTGAGGAAGGTTCGGCCCAGGGTCTTTCTTTCCTGCTGTGATGGATGAAGATGTGTGCAGCACTCGGGGTCTAATCAGAGGACTATGAAGTTTGATCACTTTGCCTGGCTTGTATTCTGATGTTTCGGCTATATTGTGCAACATTCTACTGGGTTTGATTACTACTTTGTATTGTTTAGTTCTCCTGACCATCGAGACTATTAAAACCTTTTCATTAGCTATTTTAACTCCTTCCTGGTGTGTGTCTGTGTGGATCATTTACATTTTATTTTCTAAGTCTTTAAATTTTATCTGCTCTGCTTCTGCCCACTTAGATATTTTATTGAACACATTCTGTAATTTGAGCTGCCGCCTTCAATTTCACTGCCCCTTCTAGTTCTGTATTATTTACAAATTTGACTACTTAGAATTGAGTTTCTGAGTGCAAGTTATTTATGTAGAAAGGGTAGTTGCCCTTAGCCTTCACACTGGGCCATATCCCTTTCCTCATTTTAGCACATTTCTTGTACCCATTTCTATCTACTTTACAGATAATTTTTATCATCAACAACTACATTGGATCCAAATCCTTTCATGTGACCATGTGGTTTAGGTTAACCACATTGTGGCATTCTATAGTCTCTTCAGGATGCCATTTCTTTAAAAAAACAAGAGGATTGGTCATTAAGAGTTTCACCCTAAATGCATGCTGACTGTTTTTTGCTGGGTTGTTATTGTACAGAAGTCTGAACAGCAAAACTTACTCTTGGCTGAAATGAAGCCAGTTCTAATTTACTAAACATGAAAATCTGTTTGTTTACACCACCAAAGAACAAGTACATTGCAGAAGCCTATCATTCACTTTTTTTAAACTACCATTTCCCAATTAACAAATTGTCCTGCGGTCAATGCGAGTGCGCTGCACTGGGATTTCGAGTGGGGGTCCACAATTGGCCAGTTTTATGTAAGAGGAGGTCACGATTTCTAAGTGAAATCAGAAAGCAGTTTTTCACAAATGGTAGCAGAAATATAGAACGCTCTTTCTCCCAAAAGCCTGTGGGTACTGGATCAAGGCTGAGATTGTTAGATTTTTATTGTCAAGCACTGACAAGGATTTGGATCAGACTGGGTAAATGGAGTATAGGTCCCAATCAACTCCATTTTTACAGCCCAGAGGGTGGCCATTTGATGTACTGTCCCCATGCATATTCTTTTTGAAAGATCTGCAATTTAGTTCAACACTCGGCCTTTTCCCTATAACCCGCAGATCAGTCTTTAAATACATGTCCAGTTGCTGTTTGGACATTCCTATGGGATGTGTTTCCACCACCCTTTCAGCTTGTGCATTTCCCGTGAGAAAAAATTCTAATATTCCTTCTGGTTTGTTTTTCTAGTTCTATAAATCTGTGGCTTCCAGTTACCTGCAGAAGAAAATAGCTGCTCTCAATTGCTCTATCAAAACCCCTCATAATTTTGGATCTACCCATTAGAACTCCCATTAACCTTCCCAGCTTCTCCAATCTCCCCATATAACTGAAGTTCTTCATCTTTTTAAAAAGTTAAAGTTTATTTATTAGTCACAAGTAGGCTTAAATTAACACTGCAATGAAGATACTGTGAAAATCCCTTAGTCGCCACACTCCGGCACCTGTTTGGGTACACAGAGAATTTAGCTTGGACACTGCACCTAACCAACACGTCTTTCATACTGTGGGAGGAAACCCGTGGGAGACACGGGGAGAATGTGCAAAACTCCACACCGACAGTGATCCGACCCTGGGAATTGAACCCTGGAGCTGTGAGGCAGCAATACTAGCCACCGTGCCACCCTGGTAAACCTCCCCTGTACTCTTACTCAGGCCTGGTTATCCTTTCTGAAATGCAGCACCTGCACCCAGAATTGTATGCAAAAATCCAGCTGGGGTCTGAGGAGTGATCTGTAAATCTTTTGCAGAACTGTCTTGCTTTTGTATTCCATGTTGTAAATCACAAAGCAGTTATGCCATGTGCTTTCTTATCTATGCCTTTAAAGATGTGTGAAAATTCTGTACCAGATCCCTTTCCTCTTCCATGCCTGTGAGTTGTACCATTTAGATTTATGCAGTCTCTCAAAGTTCTCACTTCACACTAATTTGCATTTAAATGCCTGTGCCTATTTCACAAGTCTGACTGCCCTTCTGTACATAAGAACACACAAATTAGGAGCAGGAGTAGGCCATTCGGCCCCTCGAGCCTGCTCGACCATTCAATAAGATAATGGCTGATCTGCTTGTAACTTCGGTCCCGCATTCCTGCCTACCACCCCCACTCCCCCACCCCCCCCCACACACCCCCCCACCCCACTGATAACCTTTTCATCACCTTGTTAATCAAGAATATGTCTAGTTCTGCCTTTAATATTCAAAGACTCCCACAAAAGACAGTAGAAGCAGTTCCAGAGATTCACGACCCACTGACAGAAAAGATTCTCCTCATCTCCGTCTTAAATGAGTGATCCCTTATTTTTTAAACAGTGACCGCTAGTTCTAGATTTTCCGACAAGAGGAAATATCCTCTCCACATCTACCCTGCCAATACCCATCCGGATCTTCTACTTGTGACTACTATGTTACCAAGTTTTGTGGCATCTGCAAAGTTTGAGATTGTGCTCCCGATTTACAGGCCATTTTATGTCTAAAATAACAGTTATAATACTGACCTGTAGGAGATCTACTGCTACTCCAGTTTCATAAATACCCCTTAGCCGATTCTGTGGCCACATTGCCACCATCTTTTTAAAAGCCTGTGCTTTTGTTTGGCAAGTATATATGCTATAAGGTACTTTATATCCAAAGCAAAATATTGCAGATGCTAGAAATCTGATATTAAAACAAAATGCTGGAAATACTCAGGTCAGGCAATACCTGTGGAGAGAAATCTGAGCTAATGTATCAGGTCGATGACCTTTTATCACAAAAGAAAGAAATATAAGAGTTTTTAAACCAGTCGATGGGACTAGGAGCCATGAAGAACGAAAGGGAAGCTCTGATAGGGTAGAGGGGAGATTAAATAACCAAATCTTTCATGATATAGTGACTAAAGAGATTGGTATTGAGTATAGTGAAGAAACAAATGTTGTGTCTGAATAAGGCGTGAATGACTATATAAACCATATAAACCATCTGAATGCAAAGCAATAAAGAAACAAAACCACACGAGCCGGCAAAACAAAAAAAGACTCAGAACAAGGTGAAGGCAGAGGTTATAATCTAAAGTTGTTAAATTCAGTAAACCCCTTCTCACATCACTGAAATTTGTTCCGTGATGGTTGGGTATTCCCGCCACTGCTTTTTTCTGTCTGTTTCTGTAAATATTTTAAACCTATTTTATGATCAGTTTTATCCTGATGTTCTCCAACTGCAGCACACTCCACTTTTTCTACTTCATTCTGTCATACTAGATCCAGCACAACTGCGATTAAGTTTTTGTGTGTGTGCATTAAGAATTCACCGCCCTCCTTGCTCCTTTACACCTTTTGCCCTGATCTATGTTGGAGCAATTGAAGTCCTCCCATTTTTTTTTTTATCTTCCTTCGGTTTGCTCACAAAGTTTTCTCCTGTATTCCCCTCCCTCTATTTTACCATCTATTGTAAACACCCAGCAATGCAACTCTCAGCCATGAAGACGTATGGATCCAAGGTGGGTAAATATAGTTGGGGTACAGATCAGTTAATATGGCAGAGCAAGCTTGAGCAGCTGAATGACCTGTTCCTCTTCCCACTGGAACTAATGTCTGTATTGGAAATACTGTCAGCAGTCCATTATGACATGAGTCAAACGTTAAGCAATTTGTTTTCTTTTGATGCCATTTTGGTCTATAATTGTTAGTGAATGCATTCTGAGGGTGTTGTGTGATTTTTCTGGATTTGTCTGCCTCTGGAGCAATACAGTTGATTTGAGTTTGCGTGTCTACTGTTTGAATTGGCAGTGCTCCAGGACAGAGCTCCAGTGCTCCTGAGAAATGATATAATTGCAGTACCCTACCCTAGCAGAACGGCATAGTGGTCTCACACCCTCAGCATTAACACTATTTAAATGAGGGATATTTTTGAGACTGATTTGTCTTTAATAAGGAAAGTAATTTGAATAAAAAGTAAACTGTCTTCTCCTTTAAATTCAAAAGGCCATTATTCCAAAGAAAAAAATGGGGAATAGTATTTGTATTGAAACAATATTAAGTAATTATTTCGGCCAGTGCTCTTTTAAAAAAAGAGTGCTTGGTTGAGTTTGTTATGAAATTAGTTTCATTCTTCAGTCGGTGGAAGTATTTCTCTCACGTCTTTGTACATGAGTTTTTTTGCCTGCAGGACATACAATCCTCCATTGTTTGCACTGAACATGATACATGAACTGCCACCATAACAAATAACCTGAGGTGTACATAGGAAAGTAGGACTCCGAAGTGGCAGTAGGCCATACGGCCCTTTGAACGTGCTGTTCCATTCCATAAGATCATGACTGATGTGGTGCTTGGGTATATCTAAGCAGTCAATCTACTGGAAATAAGTTTGTTTGAATTCATTGACCTCTGGATTCTAGTGGGTATTTATTATAGACACTTGGTAGCTCGCCACCACCTCCTTGAGGGCATTTGGGGATGGGCAACGAATGCTAGCAATGCTCAGAGCCCATGAACAATTTTTTTAAAAAGTGAGAAGCTGTGTACATTTGAGTCTTTGGTATCCACACCACCACCTCTGTTAGCTGGATGAAAAATCCGGAGACTGTGTCTACATCATGACATGGACTTGACCTTCTGGAAGCAAGTACTAATTTTGTGGATTGCTGAGTTGCTGCTCGCCAAATGTGGTGAAACTTAAGCCAGACAGTTTGGACTTGTTAATTGTGTATGTAGAAAAAATGACCTCCTTCCGAAAATTATTTTAAAACATTGCATTGTACTCCGAGAATGAGAATGGCGAGCCTTATGATCAGGGCCGTTGTGACCTTTAATGGCAATTGGTAAGCAAAGCTCTGGCGTTTGTACAGGATCCAAGTAGCATAGCGAAGGTTTGGATGACCCCTGCATTCCTGAACATTTTCCTTTCCCTCGTTCTGGATTTTTATAGGTGGACGTTGCCAAATTCCATTCTAGAGCGCTGTTAATTTATTGCTTGATCCTCCTGTAAGAGGATCAGGAGCAGTCTGTTAAAGGTGTGGTCCAGGTGCAGAGTCAGTGGAGCTTACAGAAGTTGTGTGGTTGTGAATTCCTTTCATGTGACCGAGACAAAAAGGACAAATAGTGATGGATGTAGCATCAAGGGCACAAATTGAGGCCATATTTTACAGGAAAGGTAGATTGGTATCCTACCCTCTGCTTAGCAGCTGGGTTGACATTTTAAGTAGCATAAATCATTCTAAAATTTATAGTACTTTTGGCTACAGTTGAAGGAGACAACCAAGAATCTATTCTGGTAAATAAAATGTTGATTATGTTGGTGAAAAGATAATTTTCTTGCTCTAGAAAACTGCCCTTTTAAATTAGCACACCTGATTTTTTTTTTTGTTTTAATGCAAGATGAGGGAAAACTAAAAGACAGGAAATTAGTAAAGTGTAGGTCAAGGTGCGTTTATAGCTTCCAGAAAAGCAAATATTGCTTTGCTGGTTTTGTGATTTCTGCTGCACTTCCATTAGAAAAATGGAATTGCAGTTAAAACTCAGGAATATTTACAATAATCTAGAAATATATAGTGCTTATAGGTGAATATAGATGAAAACTGACCAATGATTGTGATGTTTACACAATTTTGTTGGTATCACTCCATTGTAGGTAACCAAATGTCTCTCTAATTGTCCTGGTGCCCAATTCCTCCAAATTGCTCAAAGATTTTCGGTTCCACTGAGGCCCCTTTCCCTTTACCCTGCCCCATATGTTCCATTTACATACATGTGGCTCGCAGAGGTCAGTGAGAGCATTCTGACAGTGGCCAATCAGGGGGGGGGGGGGTGAATTCTGTGCGCCAAGTTCATGGTTAATGCACTAAGTATCATGCAGTGGGGTAGGTTGCACTGGCAATGACTGCCCCCCTTCTCATCTGAATGGTGTTCTTAACCACTTGCGTGCAGGGTGAGGCTCTGAATTTCAGCAGCATTGTGAGCATGCAGTGAGATGTGACTGTGGTTACCAAATGTGTGCCGACACCTGGGACTTTCTCAATCTTCATTAATTTTTGTGATGTTGCAGGCACAGCTATAAGATGTTTGCTGTGATTTTCAGTATTCATTTGACATTGGAATGACACCAACTGTGAAATTGGGCATAAAGGTTGCACATCTTGTGCTCCAAAGGGATTCCATGAATAAGGAGCCATTAAACACAGAGTGACTCACATGCCAGGTTTTACAGTAGCTGGGTAAAGCAGCTGCCTTTTATTGGCCTCTTCCATCATTGGCTTATTGAGGTATGAAGTTATGCTTTATAAATCACTGGTTAGGCCCCAGCTGATCCAATTCTGAGCACAGAAGAATGTCGAGGCCTTTGATAGAGTGCAGGGGAGATTTACCAGAATGGTAGCAGTGATGAGGGACTTCAGTTACATGGAGAGATTAGCAAAGCCCTGTGCTCCTGAGCAAAGAGGAAATTTAACTGAAGTGTTCAAAGTCAGAAGGGGTTTTAATAGAATAAGTAAGGAGAAATCGCTTTCGGTGGCGAATGGTGAGTAACTGGAGGGCACAGACTTAAGGCAGTAAGCAAAAAGACTATAGTCAAGAAATGTTATGATCTGGAATGTACTGTCTGAAAGAGTGGTGGAAGCATATTCAGTAATCGCTTTCGAGAGAATTGGGCAAATACTTGAAAGAAGAAACATTGCGGGCTCTGGGAAAAGGACAGGAGTGTGAACTCACTGAAGAACTCTGTTGTAAGAGGGAGGTCGTGCCTTACAAATTTGGTGGAGTTTTTTGAGGAAGTGACAAAAACGGTTGATGAAGGAAGGGCCGTGGATGTCGTCTATATGGATTTCAGTAAGGCATTTGACAAAGTCCCACATGGCAGGTTGGTTAAGAAGGTTAAGGCTCATGGGATACAAGGAGAAGTGGCTAGATGGGTGGAGAACTGGCTTGGCCATAGGAGACAGAGAGTAGTGGTCGAAGGGTCTTTTTCCGGCTGGAGGTCTGTGACCAGTGGTGTTCCGCAGGGCTCTGTACTGGGACCTCTGCTATTTGTGATATATATAAATGATTTGGAAGAAGGTGTAACTGGTGTAATCAGCAAGTTTGCGGATGACACGAAGATGGCTGGACTTGCGGATAGCGAAGAGCATTGTCGGGCAATACAGCAGGATACAGATAGGCTGGAAAATTGGGCGGAGAGGTGGCAGATGGAGTTTAATCCGGATAAATGCGAAGTGATGCATTTTGGAAGAAATAATGTAGGGAGGAGTTATACAATAAATGGCAGAGTCATCAGGAATATAGAAACACAGAGGGACCTAGGTGTGCAAGTCCACAAATCCTTGAAGGTGGCAACACAGGTGGAGAAGGTGATGAAGAAGGCATATGGTATGCTTGCCTTTATAGGACGGGGTATAGAGTATAAAAGCTGGAGTCTGATGATGCAGCTGTATAGAACGCTGGTTAGGCCACATTTGGAGTACTGCGTCCAGTTCTGGTCGCCGCACTACCAGAAGGACGTGGAGGCGTTAGAGAGAGTGCAGAGAAGGTTTACCAGGACGTTGCCTGGTATGGAGGGTCTTAGCTATGAGGAGAGATTGGGTAAACTGGGGTTGTTCTCCCTGGAAAGACGGAGAATGAGAGGAGATCTAATAGAGGTGTACAAGATTATGAAGGGTATAGATAGGGTGAACAATGGGAAGCTTTTTCCCAGGTCGGAGGTGACGATCACGAGGGGTCACAGGCTCAAGGTGAGAGGGGCGAAGTATAACTCAGATATCAGAGGGACGTTTTTTACACAGAGGGTGGTGGGGGCCTGGAATGCGCTGCCAAGTAGGGTGGTGGAGGCAGGCACGCTGACATCGTTTAAGACTTACCTGGATAGTCACATGAGCAGCCTGGGACTGGAGGGATACTAACGATTGGTCTAGTTGGACCAAGGAGCGGCACAGGCTTGGAGGGCCGAAGTGCCTGTTTCCTGTGCTGTACTGTTCTTTGTTCTTTGTTGTTTGTTCATAGAGCCAGCAGGAAGCCAGCGGGGAAGACACTGATTTATGAGTTACTGGGGTTAATTTAATACGAGGTCATGGGGTAATTCACCCCCATGATTTCCGATAAATGAAACACATGACCACTTGGGAGCCTTGATGGAGTCAACCTCTCGGTGATGACAGAATGTCGACATCAATCTGCAACTGCAGGTCACGCTTGAAGCGGTAGTCTGACAGTGCCATTGGTAAACCATCAACCAGGAAAGTGGCAGGAAGTTCGGTTGAATTGTGGCACATTCAACCAGACTTCTCATTGAAAGATAGTGCTTTCCTGATTGTGGGTCTGGGTGCAAACAAAATCTCCCATACTTGTGGTATGTTTTCTAGTTTAAAATCCAGCTTCTAGATGCGAGAAACCTTTGTATCCTCACTGGCTACAGGGGAGGTTGTCTACATGGACTTCAGAAAGGCCTTTGACAAGGTCCCTCATGGTAGATTGGTGCAGAAGGTGAAGTTACATGGGATCAGAGGTGAGTTGGCAAGGTGGATACAGAACTGGCTCAGTCATCGAAGACAGAGGGTAGCAGTGGAAGGGTGCGTTTCTGAATGGAGGGCTGTGACAAGTGGCGTTCCTCAGGGATCAGTGCTGGGACCTTTGCTGTTTGTAAACCAGCCTCCCATCCATTGACTCTGTCTACACTTCCCGCTGCCTCGGCAAAGCAGGCAGCATAATTAAGGACCCCACGCACCCCGGACATTCTCTCTCCCACCTTCTTCCTTCGGGGAAAAAGATACAAAAGTCTGAGGTCACTTACTAACTGACTCAAGAACAACTTCTTCCCTGCTGCTGTCAGACTTTTGAATGGTCTTACCTTGCATTAAGTTGATCTTTCTCTGCACCCTAGCTATGACTAACACTACATTTTATGCTCTCTCGTTTCCTTCTCTGTGAATGGTATGTTTTGTCTGTATAGCGCGCAAGAAACAATACTTTTCACTGTGTTAATACACGTGACAATAAATCAAATCAAATATAAATGATCTGGAGGAAAATGTAACTGGATTGATTATAAGTTTGCGGACGACACAAAGGTTGCGGATAGTGATGAGGACCATCAGAGGATGCAGCAGGATGTAGATCGGTTGGAGGCTTGGGCAGAGAGATGGCAGATGGAGTTTAATCCGGACAAATATGAGGTCATGCATTTTGGAAGGTCTAATACAAATAGGAAATATACAGTAAATGGCAGAGTGATCTGGGTGTACAGGTACACGGGTCACTAGAAGTGGCAACGCAGGTGGAAAAAGTAGTCAAGACTTACGGCATGCTTTCCTTCATTGGTTGGGGCATTGAGTTTAAAAATTGGCAAGTCATGTTGCAGCTTTATAGAACCTTAGTTAGGCCGCACTTGGAATATAGTGTTCAATTCTGGCCGCCACACTATCAGGAGGATGTGGAGGCTTTGGAGAGGGTACAGAAAAGATTTACCAGGATGTTGCCTGGAATGGAGGGCATTAGCTATGAGGAGACGTTGGAGAAACTGGGTTTGTTCTCACTGGAACGACAGAGATTGAGGAATGACCTGATAGAAGTCTACAAGATTATGAGGGGCATGGACAGAATGGATAGTCAGGAGCTTTTTCCCAGGGTGGAAGATTCAATTACTAGGGGGCATAGGTTTAAAGGAGATGTACGAGGTTTTTTTACACAGAGGGTGGTGGGTGCCTGGAACTCGCTGCCGGGGGAGGTATTGGAAGCAGATACGATAGTGAGTTTTAAGGAGCGTCTTGACAAATACATGAATAGGATGGGAATAGAGGGATATGGTCCCCGGAAGGGTAGGGGGTTTTAATTCAGTCGGGCAGCATGGTCGGCGCAGGCTTGGAGGGCCGAAGGGCCTGTTCCTGTGCTGCAATTTTCTTTGTTCTTTGAAACCAGAACCCAATGTGCAAATGCAAATAAATGAAGCTTTCAAATCTAGATTGGTCTTACCATTGTGCATTACATAATAATGGATTAGAGGATTCTGGCTGGGTCTTGCGACAAACAAAGCTTTGGCTCATTTTCTTAAGAAAATGAGGCAGAAATGTCATTGAACCAGAAGCTTGTGGTTCCTACCTGCTCTCTTCAATAATTAGGTGTCTTAATAGGGTTACCAACTCTGGCAGGACATGTTCTGAGAGATGTCATTGCATAGGAACAAAGGACTTGGGAGTAGGCCATTTGGTCCTTCGAGCATGCTCCATCATTCAGTAAGATCATAATTGAACTGATTGTGGTCTCAGCTCCACTTTCTTGCCTGGGCAACCCCTCAACCCCTTCTGTTGAAATCTATCCAATTGAGCCTTGAGTGAATTCAGTGATCCAATCCTCCGCTGCTTTCCAGGGAAGAAAATTCCACAAAATTTAACTTTGTCCTGTGTCGCCCAGTTCTAGTCCCTCCACTGGAGAGAATATCTTTCCATTATCCATCCTATCTCAAAAAAGATCACCTCTCACTCTTTGAAGCACCAGTGTATATAAGCTGAACCTGTTCAACTTTTCCTCATAAGATAAGCCCTTCATCCCAGGAATGAGTTAAGTGAATCTTTTCTGAACTGCTTTTAATGCATTTATATCCTTTTTCAAATAAGGAGACCAAAACAGTACACAATACTACAGATGTGGCCTCACCGATGTCCGGTACAGCTGCAGCAAAATGTCCCTACTTTTATATTCCATTCCCTTAGCAATAAAAACCAACATTCCAATTGCCTTCCTAATTTACTTACTGTATGTAAATACTAACTGTTTTGTGGTTTGTGTACCAGATTCCTCTGTACCAGTGAGTTCTGCATCTCTCTCCATTTAAATAGCATACTGCTTTTCTATTCTTCAGCCTTCAACTGCCCTTTTCCCAGACGCCTGCCATTGGTCACCAAATGTGTCACCATCAGAGCCCCACCTTCTCAAATGTTTTCAAAAGGGAGAATTTTCCTGTCCCGCTCACCACGGGAATTGTAGCAGGAGAGGAGCGGACCATGGAAAGATCTGTTGACCTTGAGTGGGATTTTCCGGTTTCGGGATGAACGTGGCCGGAAAATCCTACCCAAAGTGTCTCGGTTTTGACTTTTGAAAACCTGTTCATGCTACTTCATTGCCCTACTCTGCTCTAACCTCTCCTTATTCTTGCTTTCACTCCTCCAGAATCTCAAAATAATGAGTAGAGCTTGATGCACGTGATTTTTAAAGTCTTGCGATGACTGGTCTGAAAGAAATATTTGTAATCAGGTTTGTGCCTTTTTAAAATCTGAAGCAGCCATAGTTTACCATCCTGTGCCTCTGTTTCTAGGTTGTGGGCCTTTATCGCCTTTGTGGCTCTGCTGCAGTTAAGAAAGAGCTTCGCGAGGCTTTTGAGCGTGACAGCAAGGCCGTTGGCTTATCTGAAAACCTATACCCGGATATCAATGTCATTACAGGTAAATGTGGCATAGCTTCTCTGCTTTTGTGTTTGAATAATATCAATCTCCAGAGACTTTTTAGGCCCTTGTTGCAAAATTGAGGAGCTCCTGAAACGCCTAACCCAAGGTTTGGTGCCACATATATAGGCGGATTTCAGCTGCCGGAGAACCCGTGATGGAGGGTTGTAGTTGGCGGGACTGGGAAGATCCTGCCAGCATGAAAATGGCCAGAAAATCCTAACCATAGTGTTTGTTATAATTACAGCGCTTTACTTTTCTGATAATAGAACTAATTTTATTAAACTTTCCATGGACATATTTTTAGGCAAAAAAAATCTATCAAACCCTTTCCAAGTATTTGTTTATATCAAAGCTCCCGAATGCAACTATCTATTGAAACAATACTGAAGAAAGTACGTGAACAGAAGCTTACATTTCAAGCCATTTTCAAAATGGGGCGGCGCAGTGGTTAGTACTGCTGCCTGACAGCGCCAGGGACCTGGGTTCAATTCCAGCCTTGGTGACTGTGTGGAGTCTGCACATTCTCCTTGTGTCTGTGTGGGTTTACTCTGGGTGCTCTGGTTTCCTCCCACAGTCTGAAGCTGTGCAGGTTAGGAGAATTGATCATGCTAAATTGCCTTTAGTGTCCATGGTAAATGCAAGGGGGTTATGGGGATAGAACGGCGGCGAGAGCCTGGATGAGATGCTCTTTTGGAGAGTTGGTGCAGATTTGTTGGACCGAATGGCCACCTTCTGCACTGTGGGGACTCTATGGATTTTATGGTTTGTGCTTAAAATTGGAAGATCATGATGATCTAAGGGGCCCAAAGTATTTTTTACCAACCCCCCCCACCACCTCCTCATAAAATGACTTTGTGGCTTTGAGTTTTCATCAGCTTTGAGATGAAAAGAAGAATGTATACAAAGTGTAGATACAGTGAGCAAAATCTTTGGTATCCCATTTCAGCTACATGTTAAAACAGTATTGACACTGGGGCTTAGTCAATTTGATTGTTAATGCACTCCACAAAATCCTCAAATTAACCCAGTCTGCTTTTGTGTTCTCCTCTATTCTTGTGTGTAGCTCATCATTCATCACATTCAACTTGGTCACATCACTAGTGACAGATCTTTAATCGTCAGTAATACACCTGTTATAAACCTCCATGATCTCACCAGGCACAGTCAGGTTTGGAAAGACAGATCTATAATTAAATCACTGGGTTTTTTATGCAGTTTTATAAGTATCCCTTGCAAACAAACTTTGTAGTCTGATATACTTTGCTTAGGAGTGCAGTCGGGAGTGGAAGGGGTTAGAAAAGGGGTCACATTCTCAGGGTAAGGGGTAGACCATTTAGAACTGAGATGAGAAATTTCTTTACTGAGTGGTGAACCTGTGGAATTCTCTATCACTGAAGGCTGTGGAGACCATAGCCATTGAATGTATTTAAGAAGGAAATAAATGGATTTCTAGACTATCAAAGTGTCGGAGCCATGGGGAGAGCACTGGAGTATGGTGCTAAGGTAGAGGATCAGCCATGGTCATGCTGAATGGTGAGCAGGCTCAAAGGACCCAGTGGCTTACTCCTGTTTCTATGTTTATGTTTCTATCTCTGTTTCAGTGTATTGGATAAATGCAACTCGGTTCCAAAATTGTTATGGATATGAACACATTGAGCACACGCTTTCAAAAATCTCAATCATTTAGAGCATGAGACATAGGAGCAGAATTAGGCCACTCGGCCCATTGAGTCTGCTCCGCCATTCAATCATGGCTGATATTTTTCTCATCCCCATTCTCCTGCCTTTTCCCCATAACCCCTGATCCCCTTATTAATCAAGAACAATCTATCTCTGTATTAAAGACACTCAATGACCTGGCCTCCACAGCCTTCTGCAGCAGAGTTCCACAGATTCACCACTCTCTGCCTGAATAAATTCCTTCTCATCTCTGTTTTAAAGGATCGTCCCTTTAGCCTGAGGTTGTTTATCCTCCTTGTTAAACATGCAACAATCCTTTTCCCATCATTCATCCCTCTTGACGTCCTAGCTTAATATTTAATACTTCATAAGTATAGTAAGAAAGCTCCAAAAAATTGACACTTTTCAAAGATAGGAATAATTGGAGCCTTCCTTGGTGGCATAGCAGTTAGCACTGCTGCCTCAGCGTCAGGGACTCAAACCAGCCTCCCATCCATTGACTTTGTCTACATTTCCCGCTGCCTCGGAAAAGCAGCCAGCATAATTAAGGATCCCACGCTCCCCGGACGTTCTCTCTTCCACCTTCTTCCGTCGGGAAAAAGATAAAGTTCTGAGGTCACGTACCAACTGACTCGAACAGTTTCTTCCCTGCTGCCATCAGACTTTTGAATGGACTTACCTTGCATTAAGTTGATCTTTCTCCACACCCGAGCTATGACTGTAACACTACATTCTGCACGCTCTCCTTTCCTTCTCTATGAATGGTATGCTTTATCTGTATAGCGCGCAAGAAACAATACTTTTCACTGAATGCTAATACATGTGACAACAAATCAAATCAAAAGATTTGATTATAGACTTGGTTGTATGGAGTTTGCACATTCTCCCGCGTCTGTGTGGGTTTCTTCTGGTGCTCTGGTTTCCTCCCCACAGTCCAAAGATATGCAGGTTAGGTGGATTGGCCATGTTAAATTGCCCCTTCATGTCTCAGGACGTATAGGTTAGATGGATTAAGGGATAGGGTGGGGGTAGGACCTGGGGTAAGACACTCTGTCAGAGAGTTGGTGCAGACTTGATGGGCCGAATGGCCTCCTCCTGCACTGTGGGGATTCTGCGATGTCTGTGACAATGGATTTAACACCAGTTTATTTCCCTTCAACCTCAGAATTTTGAAAATACTCAACAAAAGAGTGCTGTAGTAGATGTTGTTTCCCAAACAACAATGCATTTACCTTAGCAAATTGCCTACTAGAATTCAGCATTGAATAGAATGGACATCAAACTTTTGTCCCAGGACTGCAGAGAACTGTTTCCAACAATTTTCTTACTGTATAATATTTTTTTCTTGGCAGGAAATATGCATATTAATATGGGAGAAAGCAGTAAAAGTTCAATTGACAGTCCAAACTCCAGGGTGAGGCAACACTGCAGAGAGGGAAACCTTAGACTAAGGGAAAATCCATTAAATTTCTGAGAGCTGCCTGTGAAGGCAAGCAGCAAGGGCAGATGGCAACCATGATGGCATGTTACCAAAGACAGCAGGTAGCACCTTGGAGGGCACTGAGCACAAATGTGGCCAAACTACTAAATGGAAGGTAAAATGGACAATCTGGCACAATGTCCGCCAGCTTCCGAATTTTTTTGCCAAAAAAAAATTAACTAACTTCTGCTCACTTTGAGTCTGACAGCTGTGCACTAATGTTCACCAGACTGTTTGAGTTCAGCATTTTCAACTTTAAAAATTCCTTTCTTATCCTCCCTGGCTCGTTAACAAACTCCTCAAGGAATTTAATGGGCTGTTAAATAAGAATCCAGGGGTTTTCTGGCTCCATCCTCATTTTGAAAATTGTGTTGTGTTCTGGCAGCATCGGGACCAGTGTCACCCTCCAGGAACGCAAACTTAAAATTGCGGCCACACTTGGTCCTGACTCCACTAGCAGGTGATAATTCGATCCCTTGTTTCTGACGAACATGTTTCCTGGGCAAATCAAGTGGTTGATTGCTTTCAGGCGAGATCAGAGCCAAAGCCTACTTCAAAGAGCTGATGGCAGCAGTAATCATTGGAGTCTGAGTTAGCAGACTTTTTGTGTATGCTTGAAGAGTTCTTTCATTGTTCTATTATCATATAGGCAGAAAAAAAGAATGTCACAAAATGTTCTCCACATCTGTCTTCATTGCATTAAAGCCTTGGGCAAAACTTAAAAGTACAATTCATTGGTTCAGAGAATAAACTCATGCTGAAGCTCATTTTATATTAGCAATCAATATAAATGAGTTTCAGGTATTACCTGAGATCTCTAAAGAAGATATAGTGAGCTATTTTTAGAATTTGGCCGCAGCAGAGCTGTTTGGGAAAGCAAATGGCTGACCTTATGCCCTGAGGAAATTAGAGTTTCCTAATGCAGCAGATTGTATCTGTGTTTCATATATTTTAATCCCTCTGATTCCCTTACTTCTCCCTTTAAACCTTTTCTGGCTGCTAGTCATACAAGGTCCATTATTTAGGTTATACAAGGAAGGAAGAGGCTTTGCTGATGAGAACTAAAGGTCTAGAATGACCTCCCAAGTGTTTGACCTTTTCATCATGTACAAAGAGCAGGTTAATAAGAGAGGTGAGTTTTTTTTATTTTTTTATTATTAGTGTCACAAGTAGGCTTACATTAACTCTGCAATGAAGTTACTGTGAAAATCCCCTAGTCACCACACTCCTCTGCCTGTTCGGGTACATAGGGAGAGAATTTAGCATGGCCAATGCACCTAGCCAGCACGTCATTTGAACTGTGGGAGGAAACTGGAGCACCCGGAGGAAACCCACGCAGACACGGGGAGAACGTGCAGACTCTACACAGACAGTGACCCAAGTCGGGAATCCCACCTGAGTCCCTGGCACTGTGAGGCAGCAGTGCTAACCACTGTGCCACCGTGCATGTTCCACTGTAGGAGCAATTAAACAACTACTGTACTTCTTTCTTCACAGAAGAAGGCACAACCTTGCCCAGAAATGCTAGGGAAGCAAGGATCTAGTGAGGAGGAAAAATTGAAGGAAATTAGTATTAGAAGATCAGCCATGACCGCACTAAATGGTGGAGCAGGCTCGATGGGCTGAAGGGCTGACACCTGCTCCTATTTTCTGTGTTTGTCTGATTAATGTTGGGGCTGGCATTCTCATCTTGGAAAGTATAAATTAGGCTTTCTATTGGGAGCAGGGCAAATGGCAGAACCTCATTCGCATGCAGTTTTGGTCTCCTTATCTGAGGAAGGATGTTTTTGGTATAGAGGGAGTGCAGAGAAGGTTTAGCAGACTGATTCCTGTGATGGCGGGACTGATGTATATAGAGAGAGAGAGAGTCAATTAGGATTATATTTGCTGGAGTTTAGAAGAATTGGGGGGGGGGGGGGGGGGAGAATCACCTAGAAACCTAAAAAATTAACAAGACTGGACAGTGTAGATGCAGGAAGGATGTTCCTGATGGTGGGGGTGTCCAGAACCAGGGTTCATAATCTAAGGATGCGTGGTAAACCTTTTAGCACTGCAATGCGATGAAATTTCCTTATCCTGTGGTAAACCTGCAAATTCACTACCACAGAAAGCAGTTAAGGTCACAACATTGTATGTTTTCAAGAAGGAATTAAATAAGCTCTTGGAGTGAAGGCGATCAAAGGATATGGGGGGAAAAGCAGATCAGGCTGTTGAGTTGAACGATCAGCCATGATCATAATGAATAGTGGAGCAGGCTTGAAGGGCTGAATGGCCTCCTCCTGCTCCTATTTTCTATGTTTCCTATCAAAATGTATAACCTTGTATTTCTCCACATTGAACTTCATCTGCCACCTATCGATCCATTCCAACAACTTCTATATCCTTTTGAAATTCTACACTATCTTCCTCACAGTTCATAATGCTTCTAAGTTGTGTATTGTCTGCAAATATTGAAACTGTACACCAAGGTCTCAATCATTAATATATGTGAAGAAAAGCAAGGGCCCCAATACTGACCCCTGGTAACTCCACTACAGACCTTCCTCCAGCCCAGGAAGCATCCATTAATAAATTCTCTCCAGCCAATTTTGTATCCATGTTGTTACTCTCCCTTTTATTCTCTGAACTATAATATCTCTCAAGCCTGTTGTGCGCCAATGTATCAAATGCCTTTTGGAAATCCATGTACGCTGCATCAAAGACATTGCTCTCATCAGCCCTCTGTAACCTCTTTGAAAATTTTTTTAAAAAGTTAGTTCTCTGTTAGTTAAGCACTATGTTCCCTTAAGAAATCCTTGCTGGCTCTCAGCTAACTAGCATTTGTCCATGTGACTACTCTGTCCCGAATGATAGTTTCTGAAAGTTTCCCCACCCCATGGTTTTACCTGAGACAGGGCCTTGGTTTTAACATCTCATCTAAAAGACAATGGATTTAACAGTGCCATTCTCCCTGATGTTTTATTGCGGACATAACGCTCGAGTCTCTAGAGTGGGACTTGGAACGCAATTTCTTACAAGAGGCAGGAGTGATGCCCCTGAACCGCAGCTGGCAGTAATTTTAGTTTAGAATGAAAAACCTAATTGCAAATTCCATTCTTGTTGAAATATTTAGACCTTCCAAGTCTTATTTTTCATCCAAATGATTGCTCTTCTTTCGCTTTAGGAACACAATTAAGTGTTGTAAGGCCAAGAAGGGTTAATCCCATCAAACAAAATGACAGTTTGAAACTTAGTTTTATTTATGTGCTCTAGTCTTGCAGGGGAACGGCAATGTCAAATTCCAGTTAAATTTTATTAGTACAAAGCTGTTTTACATTAAGGTATCAATAGTTAATTTAAAAATGTCAGATTCATTGTGACATTTTTAGCTAAAGAAAGAAACAGCATTGAGAGAGGTCTATATTCATTAAATTATTGGTATCGTGAACATTTCATAGTAAAGGCTTTTTAAATTTGTTGAATTTGGGTCAAAATTGGATAAAGATATTGATGGAACAGTTTTTATTTTGCCATTTTTAGGTTTTTTGGAGCATTTAATTTGCGCTTTCTTTTTAAATATGTAATACTTTATTGACTTTCTCAAGCAATGTGGTCCTCATCCATTTGTACATGATATCAATCCTCCATTTACCTACATTAGCAAAGCTATTCAGTAGTTCTGAAGGGGCTTGTAGCCTCCCTGCACTTGTGTATTTTTTTGGTAAATGAATGAACTATTTGAGTAACAGGGTTCACCTCTGCATGTATATTATGTAGTTATTTAAAAATAACATTGGTTATTTGGCATTCCAGCAGCATTAATGAAATCCAGTTAAGGAAGAAATGCATAACACCACATTTTGGCGCCACTCGTACACTTAGACAGGGCATAGTTCAGGTAATTGACCATCTAAATGTATAACCCCTAGGGTGCTTGAAAGTCTGTGACCCTGGAATGTGAGTCTATATCATTAAACGCAACAGGGACCAATTAATGCTAGCAGACAGCAATATCACTGACTGAAAGTTTACTGTCGTCTGTGACAGACTCTGAAAACAGTGCTGCTCTTGTACCTAAATTTTGAGGACTCAACATTTTTTTTGCCATTTCAGTTGTTTGGCACGGAAGAAGTAATGTTTTGTGGAGGCCAACAAATTTGATACTTCATTTTCATTTTGTCTTGTAATTAGCTGTGTTAGTTTTGGAAAAAAGTACAAGCAGCCATATAGTGTGGAGTCCGTGTATTGATTATTCTAAGCTTGCTTAGGTGTTGATGTGCATTAGAATTTTAAAAATGCATACACACATATATAAAATGGATTTCTTGACTAAATACTTGAAATTCTCAATAGTGGTCGATTTACTGGTTTAATAAGTTGCTTGAGGGGTGGGGGAGGGGGTGGTGGAAGAAAAGAACGAGCAATCCAGATGAATTCCATGGATAGTTTTATACACATTTCCATTTCTTCCTCCTGTTTTCTTTTGGAATTAGTGATAGTAACTGCAGATTGCTGTGTAGTCATTTTCTTGTATATTCCACACCTTTATTTTATTTGCAGTTCATGTAAATAAAACATCTGAAGGTAAATTAAAATCATGAATTGTCCTATTTTTCTAGTAAGTTGAAACATAACCTGCACCAAAAAATTTATCTTGAATATAGAGGAATTGGCAATGTATTATATAAAAAACCACTAACAAACTGGATGATAATGGGTTGGAGTTCTGTCCTTCCAAATTTGTGATAGTGATAGCCTTTTTCCTCTGATGGAGAAATCCAGCACGAGGGGGCATGGCTTTAAATTGAGGGGGGGTAGTTATAGAACCGATGTCAGGGGTAGGTTCTTTACCCAGAGGGTGGTGAGGGATTGGAATGCCCTGCCAGCATCAGTAGTAAATGCGCCTAGTTTGGGGGCGTTTAAGAGATCCGTAGATAGGTTCATGGACGAAAAGAAATTGGTTTAGGTTGGAGGGTCACAGTTTTTTTTTTAACTGGTCGGTGCAACATCGTGGGCCGAAGGGCCTGTTCTGCGCTGTAATGTTCTATGTTCTATGTTCTAAATTTGTGATTTAAGTTCTGATTAAGGTTGTATGTTTGGAGGGTTTGGTCAATTTCGAAATTCAATTTTGATCAGGTGAACCTAGTTCCCTTCTAAAGCTGCCCATGATTCAACGCAAATTGTAATTCTCACCTAGGCTGGAAAGATACCTGGAGTGCAAATGGAAACGAGCAGCCTTGATATTTGAGGTCTGATTCTGAAAATGTATTGAACCAGGATAAAAGTAGCTTTTTTTTTGCATCTAATCCATACTAAAGGACTGGGCGTAATCACGGGTTGCCAACAGCTTCTTTGACAGGTGAAAAAGGCACTCAATTATAATAACGGCAGATCAGTGGGAGAGGGCACCATTATCCTGGCAACAAATGATGAGTGAATTATACTGTTGATCAGGGAATGGATAATAGACAGCTTCCACTGTCATTCTGAAGTAGGTGAGTGATTGGCCACTTTCATTGGCACTTGGGAGGAGCAGCTAATTGGAGACGATTGTCCATTAAGAGAACCATTACTCCTGTAGAATATGGAGGAGATATTGTGAATGGGGTGGCATCAGCATTGCACATGGAAGGCCAATTAAACATGCACAAGAGACATTTACAAGGATATAGCGCAGTTTCTCTGACATGGGGTAGGAGGTTGGTTACAGTAGGTTAGCAGTTGCATGCAGCGCATGCATAGTTAATAGTTGACCATGTTTTGGGAGAAGTGATTTTCTTGAAGAGCAATATAGATGTTATCCGCTTGAAAATATGGTACTTTTGGCTCTATATGGTTTCACAATTCTATTGTAATGAAATAAAATGTGCGGTAAGTGGTACAAGTTTTTTTTCAGTAAAGTAATTATTGAAAGGGATAAGTATCCCAGATATTTTCATGTGCCTGTACTTTGGTTCCAGTGCCCGCAACATAGCATGTCCTGTGATGATTTGACCTGGTCTCATAGCTACCTATTTTTTGTATTGTAAGAGGTTCAAGAGTAGGTCATGTACTGAGTTATTGATTATTATGGAATGTCTTAGTGCTTTTGGCTTGTCAGTCAGGAGAGGCTTTTAAAAGAAACTCGGCAATAGATGGAGTGACTTCTATTCCTGCAGTATCATGAAAAGTAAAATTTATTTGTGTTGATGGTTTAAAACGTACTTGCTATTGGGAGCTTGATTTGTGTGTGATGATGTTTTATTTCATCCACGTTTTTTTTTTAGGGAATGGTTTTGTGCTTCTTAGCCAAGAAGGAATATTTCACATTCATGTAAACGTTTAGAGCAGAATATCAAATCATTTCAAAACCCTGGAAAATTCAGTGTGAAAAAATGAATTTCGTAGTGGATTTGTGGAGATGTGGGCATGCCATGAAACACGATACAGGAAATATACCTTTCCATTCAAAAATCGCAGAATCCATCACTGCAAAATTTGGATTTTGTGCACTTCGGTCTTTCCTCAAATAGAAAATGGAAGCAAAAAACATACTCTACTATGCTTTGATTGAAATTATTTTTTGTGCATCATATGTGAGACCATTGCATTGCTGTTTCCACAAAACAATAGGGCTATGGAATGTGATCTGAAAATACTAATTAAAACTGAAAATCGTGTAATTATTTTAAGTTTTATCCTTACAGCTGTGATCTTAGTTATGGGTCTTTATTCAGGTTTGAGCTGTTGAGTTACATCGTTCTTTGAATTCTCAACTTCATTTGCTTTGTTGAAGGTGTTAATCAGCTTTTCCGGGGTTGTGTGTTGGCATGTGTACAGACTTTAACAAATGATGTATGAATCAGAAAATGTTCAATGAGCTGAATAATAAGGGGATGCAGTCTGACATTTTGGTGAAATCTAGATTTGGAAAAGATTGGTGTTAGCATGCGGAGCTGCCATAATTTGGGAGAGGAGAAAGACGGTATCTTCATAGATTAGAAACTCCTAATGTCAATCCACCTTCTTAAAAAGTATGCATTTTCACTTTTGTTTTCAAAGACACGTGATGCATTCAAGTTGGAATTTGATTTACCGTGAATACATTAGGAAGCTGTGAATCATAGAACCATAGAAAATTACAGCTCAGAAACAGGCCTTTTGGCCCTTCTTGTCTGTGCCGAACCATTTTTTGCCTAGTCCCACTGATCTGCACTTGGACCATATCCCTCCACACCCCTCTCATCCATGAACCCGTCCAAAAGTGACCCCGCATTTACTACTTTATCCGGCAGCTCATTCCACACTCCCACCACTCTCTGCGTGAATAAGCCCCCCCTAATATTCCCTTTAAACTTTTCTCCTTTCACCCTTAACCCATGCCCTCTGGTTTCTTTCTCCCCTAGCCTCAGTGGAAAAAGCCTGCTTGCATTCACTTTATACCCATCAAAATCTTATGCACCTCTATCAAATCTCCCCTCATTCTTCTACGCTCCAGGGAATAAAGTCCCAACCTATTCAATCTCTCTCTGTAACTCAGCTTCTCAAGTCCCGGCAACATCCTTGTGAACCTTCTCTGCACTCTTTCAACCTTATTTACATCCTTCCTGTAACTAGGTGACCAAAACTGTACACAATACTCTAAATTCGGCCTCACCAATGCCTTATATAACCTTACCATAGCACTCCAACTTTTATACTCGATACTCCGATTTATAAAGGCCAATGTACCAAAGGCACTCTTTACGACCCTATCCACCTGTGACGTCACTTTTAGGGAATTCTGTACCTGTATTCCCAGATCCCTCTGTTCAACTGCACTCTTCAGAGTCCTACCATTTTCCCTGTACGTTCTACTTTGGTTTGTCCTTCCAAAGTGCAATATCTCACACTTGTCTGCGTTAAATTCCATTTGCCATTTTTCAGCCCATTTTTCTAGTTGGTCCAAATCCCTCTGCAAGCTTTGAAAACCTTCCTCACTGTCCACTACACCTCCAATCTTTGTATCATCAGCAGGTTTGCTGATCCAATTTACCACACTATCATCCAGATCATTGATATAGATGACAACAATGGCCCCAACACCGATCCCTGTGGCACACCACTAGTCACAGGCCTCCACTCAGAGAAGCATTCCTCCACAACCACTCTCTGACTTCTTCCATTGATGTGGAGAAGCCGGCGTTGGACTGGGGTAAACACAGTAAGAAGTTTAACAACACCAGGTTGAAGTCCAACAGGTTTATTTGGTAGCAAAAGCCACACAAGCTTTCGGAGCTCTAAGCCCCTTCTTCAGCGCGGTGGCACAGTGGTTAGCACTGCTGCCTCACAGTGCCAGGGACCCAGGTTCAATTCTGGGCTTGGGTCACTGGGGAAGGAAGCACTTTTTGGGGCGGCACAGTAGCACAGTGGTTAGCACTGCTGCTTCACAGCTCCAGGGTCCCGGGTTCGATTCCCGGCTCGGGTCACTGTCTGTGTGGAGTTTGCACATTCTCCTCGTGTCTGCGTGGGTTTCCTCCGGGTGCTCCGGTTTCCTCCCACAGTCCAAAGATGTGCGGGTTAGGTTGATTGGCCAGGTTAAAAAATTGCCCCTTAGAGTCCTGGGATGTGTAGGTTAGAGGGATTAGTGGGTAAAATATGTGGGGGTAGGGCCTGGGTGGGATTGTGGTCGGTGCAGACTCGATGGGCCGAATGGCCTCCTTCTGCACTGTAGGGTTTCTATGATTTCTATGATTTCAGGTGAGTGGGAATTCTGTTCACAAACAGAACTTATAAAGACACAGACTGAATTTACATGAATAATGGTTGGAATGCGAATACTTACAACTAATCAAGTCTTTAAGAAACAAAACAATGTGAATGGAGAGAGCATCAAGACAGGCTAAAAAGATGTGTATTGTCTCCAGACAAGACAGCCAGTGAAACTCTGCAGGTCCACGCAACTGTGGGAGTTACAAATAGTGTGACATGAACCCAATATCCCGGTTGAGGCCGTCCTCGTGTGTGCGGAACTTGGCTATCAGTTTCTGCTCAGCGACTCTGCGCTGTCGTGTGTCGCGAAGGCCGCCTTGGAGAATGCTTACCCGAATATCAGAGGCCGAATGCCCGTGACCGCTGAAGTGCTCCCCAACAGGAAGAGAACAGTCTTGCCTGGTGATTGTCGAGCGGTGTTCATTCATCCGTTGTCGCAGCGTCTGCATAGTTTCCCCAGTGTACCATGCCTCGGGACATCCTTTCTTGCAGCGTATCAGGTAGACAACGTTGGCCGAATTGCAAGAGTATGTACCGTGTACCTGGTGGATGGTGTTCTCACGTGAGATGATGGCATCTGTGTCGATGATCCGGCACGTCTTGCAGAGGTTGCTGTGCCAGGGTTGTGTGGTGTCTTCGTCACTGTTCTCCTGAAGGCTGGGTAGTTTGCTGCGGACAATGGTCTGTTTGAGGTTGTGCGGTTGTTTGAAGGCAAGAAGTGGGGGTGTGGGGATGGCCTTGGCGAGATGTTCGTCTTCATCAATGACATGTTGAAGGCTCCGGAGGAGATGCCGCAGCTTCTCCGCTCCGGGGAAGTACTGGACAACGAAGGGTACTCTGTCCACTGTGTCCCGTGTTTGTCTTCTGAGGAGGTCGGTGCGGTTTTTCGCTGTGGCACGTTGGAACTGTTGATCAATGAGTCTCTGAGTTGATCAATGCCACAGCAACCTCTGCAAGACGTGCCGGATCATCGACACAGATGCCATCATCTCACGTGAGAACACCATCCACCAGGTACACGGTACATACTCTTGCAATTCGGCTAACAACGGAACAACATGAGCCACCCTCCAATCATCCGGCACCTCCCCCGTGAATACTGACATTTTAAATATGTCTGCCAGGGCCCCTGCAAGTTCAACACTAGCCTTCCCTCAAGGTCTGTGGGAGTACCCTGTCCGGTCCTGGGGATTTATCCACTCTGATTTGCCTCAAGACAGCAAGCACCTCCTCCCCTTTAATCTGTAAAGGTTCCATGACCTCCCTACCTGTTTGCCCTATTTCCATAGACTCCACGCCCGTTTCCTCAGTAAATACAGATGCAAAAAAACCATTCAGTATCTCCCCCATCTCTTTTGGTTCCATACACAGTCTACCACTCTGGTCTTCAAGAGGACCAATTTTATCCCTCACTATCCTTTTGCTCCTAACATACCTATAGAAGCTCTTTGGATTTTCCTTCACTCTGTCTGCCAAAACAACCTCATGTCTTCTTTTAGCCCTCCTGATTTCCCTCTTAAGTAGCTTCTTGCACTTTTTATACTCCTCGAGCATCTGATCTGTTCCTTGCTGCCTGTACTTTTCATACAACTCTTTCTTCCTCTTAATCAGTGTTACAATCTCCCTCGAGAACCAAGGTTCCTTATTCCTATTTACTTTGCCTTTTATCCTGACCGGAACATACAAACTCTGCACTCTCAAAATTTCTCCTTTGAAGGCCTCCCACTTTCCATTTACATCCTTACCAGAGAACAGCCTGTGCCAATCCACACTTCCCAGATCCCTTCTCATTTCATCAAATTTGGCCTTTTTCCAGTTCAGAACTTCAACCCGAGGACCAGATCTATCCTTATCCATGATCAGGTTGAAACTAATGGCATTATGATCACTGGATCCAAAGTGTTCCCTCACACTCATATCCATCACCTGCCCCAACTCATTTCCCAATAGGAGATCCAATATCGCATCCTCTCTAGTTGGCACCTCAATATACTGATGTAGAAAATTCTCCTGAACACATTTTACAAACTCTACTCCGTCTAAACCTTTAACAGTATGCGAGTCCCAATCTATATGTGGAAAATTAAAATCCCCTACTATCGCAACTTTGTGTTTCTTGCAGTTGTCAGCTATCTCTCTGCTGATTTGCTCCTCCAATTCTCGCTGACTATTGGGTGGTCTATAATACAAGCCCATTAATGTGGTCATACCTTTCCTGTTTCTTAGCTCCACCCATAGGGCCTCTGTAGACAAGCTCCCTAATCTATCCTGCCTGAGTACCGCTGTAACATTTTCCCTGACCAACAATGCCACGCCCCCACCTTTTATCCCTCTGCCTCTATCCCGCCTGAAACATTGGAACCCTGGAACATTGAGCTGCCAGTCCTGCCCCTCCTGTAGCCAAGTTTCACTAATGGCTATAATGTCATATTTCCATGTGTCTATCCACGCCTTCAGCTCATCTGCCTTCCCCACAATACTCCTGGCATTGAAATAGACACACCTCAAAAGATTATTTCCACCACACTCAACCCTTCCATTTGTGATTTTGCTTAAACTAACCTGTCTTTTTACCCCTGCTCCACTATCTGCTCTGGCACTCTGGTTCCCATCCCCCTGCAAATCCCCAATAACACTAGCAAACCTCCCTGCAAGTATATTGGTCCCCTTGTAGTTTAGGTGTAACCCGTCCCTCTTGTACAGGTCCCACCTGCCCCAGAAGAGGTCCCAATGATCCAAGAATCGGAAACCCTGCCCCCTAGACCAGTTCCTCAGCCACGTGTTCATCCACCCGAGCATCCTACTCCTGCCCTCACTGGCAATCCTGAGATTACTACCCTCGGGGTCCTGCTTTTGAACTTCCTTCCAAGCTCTTTGTACTCACTCTTTAGGACCTCCTCACTCTTCCTACCTACGTCATTTGTACCGATGTGTATCACGACATCTGGCTGATCACCTTCCCACTTTAGAACGCTGTGCACGCGATCAGAGACATCTCTGACCTTGGCACCCGGGTGGCAACAGACCATGCAGGAGTCTCTGTCCCGACCACAGAACCTCCTGTCCGTACCTCTGACCATTGAGTCCCCTATCACTACTGCTCTCCTCTTCTTCCTCCCACCCTTTTGCGCTGTAGAACCAGACTCTGTATCAGAGTTCCGGCTGTCACAGCTTGTCCCAGGTAAAGCATCTCCCACAACAGTATCCAATTCAGTAAACCTGTTGTGGAGGGGTATGGCCACAGGGGAACCCTGCTCTGCATGTCCTTTCACATTTCCATTTCCTCTCCTTACAGTAACCCAATTTCCTGTGCTCTGCTGCTTAGGTGTAACTACCTCCCTGAAGCTACTGTCTATAAACTTCTCATTCTCCCGAATTAGATGGAGGTCATCAAGCTCCTGCTCCAGTTCCCGAACACGCTTTGCTAGCAGCTGCAGCTGGATGCATCTTTTGCAGGTGTTGTCGTCAGGGATACCAGAGGTCTCCCTGATCTCCCACATCCTGCAAGAGGAGCATTCCAACATCTTGCCTGGCATTTTTTTTAACTCTGGGGAAAAACAGGTACAAACATTCTGGGGAAAATGAAAAAACCCTACTCTCGCCTCTGTCTGTTCTCGCCGAAGCCCGTCTTGAGCCAAAGCCCTTCAGCTCTCACTCTGCTCCCTGCTCACTCCGCTGCTCGCTGGATAGTGCGGCCTGCTTTTAAACCTCCCGCACACGTATTTTTAAAAAAAAACTACATAATCCCTTCCCACGTCACCCCGCGCCCGACCTACTTCCATTTTTCCCTTACACTCTGTGGTTGTACATTAGTATTTTTTTCATTCATGCTACTTATTATTCATGAAATCAGATACTATGAAGTTTGTTTGGATGATGTACAAATATTAGTAATAGGCACTTTGCAGGTGTCACGAGAACTTAATCTTGTAATTTGCATATATCATGTCGGAAGTGGCTTTATCTGTTAGGTGTTTCAGCATACAGGTATATACTAAATAGTGGAAGGGAAACTTCACAGCACGGTGGCACAGTGGTTGGCACTGCTACTTCACTGCCAGGGACCCAGGTTCAGTTCCAGCCTTTGGTGACTGTGTGGGGTTGGCACCTTCTCCCATGTCCGTGTGGGTTTCCAGCAGGTGCTCCGGTTTCCTCCCACAGTCCAAAGATGTGCAGGTTAGATTGATTGGTTATGCTAAATTGCCCCTTAGTGTCCCAAGATGTGTAGGTTAGTGGGGGTAAATATGTGGGGTTACGGGATAGGGTCTGGGTAAGATACTCTGTCAGAAGATTGGTGCAGAGTCAATGATTCTGTGGATAATGAAAGGTAGTAAAAGCTTTGAAATAAAGCAAAGGCATTCTAATGTGCAAGTTGCCTGGGACAGAGTGGTTTACAGTTCAGAATAATTTGAAATCGAGTGTGTAAGAAATCTATTAATGTTTTTTATATATATATGATTTTAGATTTACTAAGGAAATTACAAAATGTTTGTGTATATGCATATAGAGCACAATTTATATAAATTACTTGGATGAAGGGATGGATGGGATGGTTGCCAAATTTGTTGATGACACAAGGTAAGTTCTGTACAGGATACAAGGAAGCTACAGAAGGACAAAGATAGGTTAAGTGAGTGAGCAAAGATCTGAGAAATGGAGTATAATGTGGGAAAATGTGAAATAGTCAATTTTGGCCGGAACAATAAAAAAGCAGCCTATTAGTTCAATGGTGTGAGATTACAGAGCACTGAGGTGCAGAAGGTTCAATGTCTTTGTGAATCACAAAAAGCTAATATTCAGGTACAGTAAGTAATTAGGAAAGCTAATAGAATGTTGATATTTATTGTGAGAGACATTCAATACAAAACGACGGAGATTATGCTTCAGTTGTGCAAGGCACTAGAGACCACATTTGGAGTGCTCTTTATTGGTCACCTTATTTAAGGAAGGTTGTAAGTGTGTTGGAAGCAGTTCAGAGCAAGTTTACCAGACTAATACCTGGAATGGATGGGTTGATGTATGAGGAAATATTGGACAGGCAAGGCTTGTATCTGCTGGAGTTTAGAAGATGAAGCAGCAGCATGATTGAAACATACAAGATAATGAGGATCTTGACAGGCTAGATGTGGGAGTATCTAGAACTGGAGTTACTGTTTAGAAATAAGGAGTCGCCCATCTGAAATGAAGAGGAGGTGAATTTTTTTCTGAGGATTGTGATCTTTAGAACTGTCTTCCTGAAAAAGTGGTGGAAGAAGAGTCTGAATTTTTTTAAGGTAGAGGTGGATAGATTCTTGATTCACAAGGGGTGATGAGTTATTGGGGGGAGATGGGATGCAGATTTGAAGTTACTATCAGATCGGCCATAATATTAAATGGCAGAGCAAGCTTGAGGGGCTGAATGGCCTACTCTTGCTCTTTGTTCATATGTTCGAGTACAGTTAATAGAAGTATGAGTCAAGATTACTAAATACGTAAAATAGCCAAAGGGCAAAATGGGTTCAGTCTTCGGAACTCAAAAGTTGTTATCTATAAGAGAAGGGAAATACAGTATAGCAAATGTTTCAAAGGACCGAGTTGAGTAATAGAATTAGTTACTATTAAACTGGTGGCTGAATATTTGACAAAAATCCAACTAAGAAATGCACTGGCCTTTTGGCTAAGATCAAGTGTAGTTTCGACATGCTGTGCTTGGTTGAAGTCATTAGGTTACATTTCAGCTTCATTTGAAGCAATTTTTAAAAGCGGCATCTCGGCCTTTTGGCTGAGATGCAAATGAGATCAAGCCTTGGAGGAGGAGCTATGCCTACTCCAATTAGCTTGGATCATGTAGATCAAGCCCAAGACAGGAGGTGAGAGCCTTGTCTTCTCAGCTTGGATCGGGAATGTCTCAACTTGTTGAGACTCTGAATTGGACCTGATTTGATTGAATTGGAATAAAACAAAAAAAAAGAAATGCACCTGGCCACAGCAGGCTACTGTGGAGGATGGGCTAACTACACTGCTGTTAAGTATATCAAAATGTTAGGAAGTAAATATAAATGATCAAGGGCTATTTTTGCTGCCATGAGACAGTACAACAGCAGCATGTGAATTTAAGATCAATAGAGCCAGATTCAGATGCAATTCAGGGAAGCATTAATTTGATTAAGGGTAGTTGATTGATGAAACAGTTTGAAAAATGTGTGTATGGAAGCTTAGATACCTTCAAAGCACGATTAGAAAAGTAACTTGAAAGGAAATGCATTATTAAATACATGGGCTGCATGTTCCTGTAAGCCAGGGTTTTGTGCTTTTGTGCTTGCCAACCTGCAATATTTTGTCTGTCCACTTCAGTATGTATAAAATTATGGGCCAACAGCATTGAAGCAGATAACAGTGGCTGTAGTTTTAAGTTTTCTAGATCTCTCGTTTTAACCAATATTAATTTGATTTCTGAATTGGTAGCTTAGTATGTTTACGGCTGACTCTGTTTTGCTTATTATTTGAATAAATGTCACCATATTAAAGTTTTAAAAGTAAGAATTTACATGCCTTGCCAACTGCTAACGTTTGTGTGACTTAAGGTTAAGGCAAAATTTTCGAGATGTCTAAATTTGTTTTCCCAATAAAAACTAAGTCAACTTTTTAAAATGTGCTGCCTCAGCATGACCACGAATAACCACAATTTAAGCTGGCATAGCTATGATCTAATTAAATGAAATGACATTTTAAAATTTGCTTGCCAAGTTTTTGTGACAGGTTGTCAGGTCCTATTTGATAATGTATATTATCTAATCTATCAAAATGATTGCGCTTGAGAAAAAATGTTGCAATTTTTAAACATGCAGCAATGTTTGCAGTTTGTTATGAAATGAAAAACTGTTTTGAGTATTAGTGACGTTGAAAGCTGACAGATTTACAATAGCTCAGGAATGGGGCATTAATGCAGCAAATCTTGACCCAGAAAACAACTGGGCTGATATTGGCTTGCTTATAATGAAGTGCACTGGCTGCCTGCAGTTTGCCGTCCTGTGTTGATTTTGGGAACAGGTCCATAGCAATGTTCTTGCGTCGTCGCTGCATTCATTCGTGTAAATTTGCATGTCAAAGTTAAGCATGTATGCTTAACAGTTCAGTGAGTAAGAAAAATGAGAAAGCAATGAAGTGGATTCTGGGTTTAGTTTGCTGTCTAAATTTGTTCAGTACAGATTCAGGGTAAAACACAGCAGTGAGCTGGCAATTGGGGCAGTAAAAGTTACAGTGGAACAAAAAACAACAGCTGTTGTTTTTCACGGGGCTAATTTAACTAGCGGAGTGAGACTATTTACAAGAATCGCAGTTCATCATTGTTCCTACACTTCAGGATTAATTTATTGGACTGATTCTAGGCATTTGACTTTAGTGGCAGCGTTGTCACTTTTTAATTATTTCCGGATATGGTAATTCATAGAATCATAGAATCCTACAGTGCAGAAGGAGGCCATTCGGGCCATCAAGTCTGCATCGACCACATTCCCACCCAGACCTTATCCCCATAACCCCATGCATTTACCCTAGCTAGTCCCTCTGACACGAAGGAGCAATTTAGCATGGCCAATCCACCTAACCCACACATCTTTGGACTGTGGGAGGAAACCGGAGCACCCGGAGGAAACCTACACAGACACGAAGAGAACGTGCAAACTCCACACAGATAGTGACCCAAGCCGAGAATCGAACCCGAGGTCCCTGGCGCTGTGAGGCAACAGTGCTAACCACTGTGCCACCGTGCCGCCCCATTTGGAAATAGAATTTCTAGTGACCTAATTATTATTCTTCCATAAGAACACAAGACATAGGAGTAGGAGTTGGTCATTTGATCTTTTGAGTCTTCTGCATCATTCAAGATGATCGTGACTGATCTTCCACCATAGCGACTTTTCTTCACCCTTGTCGCATCCCTCGATTTTCTTCATATCCAAAAAATCTATCAATCTCTGCCTTGAAATTTAACCCCACTATTTAGGAAAGGGGGGAGAGGGGAAATGGTCCTACAGACCTGCTAGCCTGATATCAGCAGTAGGAAAAGTGCTAGAATCTATAATCAAGGATGTGATAGCAGGACACTTAGAAAATAGTAGTAGGTTTGGGCAGAATCAAAAGCACAGGAGTTAAGAAAGGAAGACCATATTTAACAAATCTGGTGGGTTTTTTGTGGCTGTAACCAGCAGAATCGATAAGGGTGAACCAGTGAAGGTAGGATATTTAGATTTTCAGAAATTATTTGATAAGGTCCTACACTAGCGGCTAGTAAATGTAATTAGAACATGTGGGATGGGAGGGGGTGGTGGGGCTGTGGTTAGTGGAGGGGCATGGTGGTGGAATACACTGGCATGGATTGAGAACTGGTTAACAGAAAACAATAGAAATAAATGGGTCATTTTCAGGTTGGCAGGCAGTGACTAGTCGGGTACCATAAGGATCAGTGCTTGGGCCCCAGATATTCACAATATCTATCAATCATTGGATGCAAGGATTTAATGTAATATTTCTAAGTTTACAGATGACACAAAACTAGGTGGAAGTGTGAGTTGTGAGGAGGATGCAAAGATGCTTCAAGGAGATTTGAAGAGGTGAAACGAGTGAGCAAAATTTGGCAGATGGAATACAATGTGGAGAAATGAGGTTTCTGCTTCGGGAGAAAAAACAGAAATGCAGAGTATTTCTTAAAATAAATGGTGGGAGCCACGGAAGTGTTGAATTTCAAAAGGACTTTGGTGTTCTTGCTTATGAGTCACTGAAAGCTAACCTGCAGGTACAGCAAGCAATTAGAAAGGCAGATGGTATGCTGGCCTTTATTTTGATCTCCTTACTGAAGGAAAAATATAATTGCCATAAGGGGAGTACAGCATGGGTTGACTAGAATATAATTCCAGGGGTGGAGGGATTGTTCTATGAGGAAAGATTAATTAGACTGAGCCTTTATTTTGGGACCGTGATCCCCTGCTACAGATTCCATAGCCAAGGAAAACATCCTCCCGGCATCTACCCTGTCAAGAGACTGAAGAATTTGTGTTTCACTGAGATCAGATCTAGGAAGTATAGACCCTGTCTATTATATCTCCTCAAAGGGCATTTTCCACATTTTAGGAGTCAGTCTAGTGAACCTTTGTTGCACTCACTCCAAGGCAAGTATATCTTTCCAAGGGTAAGGACAGCAGATTTCCCAGCTGCTGTGGTGGGATTTTGAATCCATGTCCCTGGAGCATTTACCTGGGTCTCTGGATTGCTATTCCAGTGACATTACCATTATGCCATCATCTCCCCATACAGCTGCTCCCCTCCCACGTCCTCTCCTTTCTTGAACCGTGGGATTTATTATTTTCCAACCCACGAGGATCATTCTAGATTCTAGGGAATTCTAGAAGATCAAAATCGTGCATCCACTATCTATGTAACTATCATTTTAAAACCTTAGGGTGTGGTCCATCAGGTCTGATTTGTCAGCTTTTAGTTCCGTACCTTTCTCCAATATTCTTGCTTTGCTGATACTATTTCCTTGTAAGCTTCTCATTCTCGCTCAGCACTTGGTTCTCTGATATTTCCGGAATTTGTTTTGACTTCTCCTCTGAAGACAGATGTAAGATATTTGTTGAAGTGTCTGTCATTTCCTTAGCCCCCATTAAAATGTCTCCTTTCTCTGCCTCTAAGTGACCCACATTTACATTTGCTAATTCTTTTTACATATCTGTAGAAGCTTTTGCAGTATGTTTTTATCTTGTTAGTTTGCTTTAATCATCCGCCACTGCCCATTAAAATAAAACTCCTCTGAGGCTGACATTTTCATATACTGTAGTTTACAAAATATACAAATATTTGGAGAGAATATAAATAACAAAGGCCTAGCTACAGCAAATTTTGCACATAGACTTGTTCTCCAGGGGATTCTACCTCTGAGGTACCCCAGAAGGTGCTGTGGGGAAGCCCACGCTGCATGGGAAGTTCAATTACCCTGCACTTGGAACCATTCAAAATGCAGATTTCCATAAAATCCCTACAATGCAGAAAAAGGTCATTCGGCCCTTTGAGTCTGCACTGACTCTCCAAAAGAGCATCTTACCAAACTCCCCCCTTCCCTACCCTCATACTAGCCCCGTAACCCTGTGCATTTACCATGGCTAAGCCATCTAACCTACACAGCTTTGGACACTACGGGGCAATTTAGCATGGCCAATCCACTTAAATCTTGGGATTTAAATCAGAAATTTTGGATCATTCTGACTCACTTAGCAGAATAGATAGGAAGAATTATGAAGATTAAAACTGCTTCTAACTCCTGGGTAACTGTAGTTATGACAACCCTCCCCTTGACTAGTGCTGCTGCATTCACCCCCACCCCTGCATTTTCATCTGATTGTGGGTATGGCCTAAGGGGCAAACCTTTGTAACCAGATTGCTGCTGCAAGGTAGATTTTTAAAGAATAACCTGAAAATTAAACACTTTCTACAACTTCTCCCATTCGACAATTCCTGTATCCTCCAAGTTTTTCACTCTGCGGCTAAACAAAATCTGAGGCATTAAGCAGGGTCACAGCAAGAGAGAACTTGGGAAGCACTGCCTTACACATTTACTTTCTTCATGGCTTCTCAAAGTTGCAGCAACCTTTAAATTTACTTGCTTTATCCCTGCTAGTGCCATAAAAAAGAGAATGGCTTCATTTACCCTGACGCTGTTGGCCTGGGCTGAAGAGTCCCAGGAGCCGGTACACTGCACATTTCTTATTAGGCCCAAGCGAGGCGAGGTGAGAACTCCAACTCTTGCGTAAGATCAGTCAAAAGGAGCAGTGTGGTTGCCACTCCTTGGGATGGCACAGTGGTTAGCACTGCTGCCTCTCGGCGCCGGGGACTGGGTTCAATTCCGACCTCGGGTCACTATCTATGTGGAGTTTGCACGTTCTCCCTGTGTCTGCATGGGTTTCCTCCGGGTGCTCCGGTTTCCTCCCACAGTCCAAAGATGTGCAGGTCAGGTTGATTGGCCATGCTAAATTGACACCATTGTCAGGGGGATTAGCAGGGTAAATATGTGGGGTTATGGGAATAGGGCCTGGGTGGGATTGTGATCAGTGTAGACTCAATGGGCCGAATGGCCTCCTTCTGCACTGTAGGCATTCTATGATTCTATGAAGTTCTGACCCATTAACTAGTAAATCATAAAGTCTCTACAGTGCAGGAGGTGGCCATTAAGTCTGCATCAACTCTCTGAAAAAGCATATCTTACCCAGGCCTCCTGCTCTAACCCTGTAATGATGTGGAGATGCCAGCGTTGGACTAGGGTAAACACAGTAAGAAGTTTAACAACACCAGGTTAAAGTCCAACAGGTTTATTTGGTAGCAAAAGCCACACAAGCTCTCCGAAAGCTTATGTGGCTTTTGCTACCAAATAAACCTGTTGGACTTTAACCTGGTGTTGTTAAACTTCTTACTGTGCTAACCCGGTAACCCAGCACACTCAGCATGGATAATCCACCTAACCTACATACCTTTGGACTGAGAGAGGAAACTAGGGTACTCAGAGGAAATCCAGCCTTGGGTACAGCCTTGAAGTTGAACTTAGTTATGTTTTTATTGTTCGGGAAATAGTGCAAAAAATCAATTGAATCTCACTTTGTTAGAAAATAAACACCGCAGGAGCGTGCCTTGGGAGTTAGTTTCAGATGGTAGGAAGGTGCTGCAAGGAAACTTACCTGACTTTAGAATCTGCCCCCATTTTTCTGCATGAGTAACAGTATAGCTGTGTGGCACAGACCTGTTGGTGTTTATGCATAAAACTTTATGCAGATTAAAATATGTCTATGGAGTCTGTTTTTGTGTATATCTACCTGCCCACTTTTCTATAATTTGTTATGCTGATAACAAGCATTGAGATATGGTCAAGACTTGAGTGTGGATAAATAACATGTGGTTGGTTGATATGAGAGCTGTAATAGTTAATTCCTGTCATTTGTACAGAATTTATTATTTAAGTTCTAAGATATGAACGTGGTAACATTGTATGTCAAGGATTTGGATAATTGTAATGATAAAAGTCATTCACAAACAATGGTGAGGAAACGGTCAGAGCAGCAGCAACTTTTGACCAAGGATGTCAGCCAGATTGTAAGAGTTCTCCCAAGTTCAAAAGTGTCAAAATTCTTTTGTTTGGGTCCATTTTATTGCTGGGTCAAATAATGGAGTATTTGGCTTAAGGAGGGGTCAGATAATCAGTGGAATAAATTACTGTTTGAGGCAGCCTCACTGACTGCACAACCCAAAGATGGCAAACAGCTAGTGCCGCTATGGAGCTTTTACTCTTGAAATTGAAGAAAAAAATATTTACTATCAAATGCGTTACTTTTGAATGGCCAGACGACAAAGTTGCTCTGGATAAGTATAACCTATTTATGAAATGAGCGTACTGATTTATGCCACAATGAACACTTTTACTATGTCAGGATTGCATAAATTACTATTTAGAACTGAAAGATTGATTCTCTAGTCTTTGCATCCTTCAGCTGGTTTTGCAGAACAGATGGGTTAATGTTTTAATTTGCTAAAAGCACCTTGACGAAGCTTGCAGATATGTTTTGCTTGTCAGCCTTTTCCCACAAGTTGTCACTGGGTTTTCGCTCCGAACCAGAAACATCTTTCCTAATTAAATTAGGAAAAAATTGATTGCGCTGTTAATGTGTCATTAATACAAAAATCAAATTACCTTGTTAAAATTACAAAACCCTTTTAAATCCGCTTAGCGATGAATCTTTTGGTTTCTATCTGACTTTTAATGTTCTGGATTTTAGTATAGTTTATAGTGCTTCTTCCAGTTGCAATTACTTTGAATTTATTGCCCTTTTTATAGTAACCCAAGGATATTGGTTCTCGGCACAGTATGCAAACTCCATAGCACTGAAACAACAGCTGTGTGTCACTATTCAAAAGTTTGATTTAAAACTTCTATTTGCTAATGTATGTAGAGGCCAGTGAAATTGAAGCTGAGTGCTCATGATTTTGACACCTCTATTAAATCTCCCCTTAACCTTCTATTCTAGTAAGTCTCCGCTCCACTTTCTCAAAGACCCTGATGTCCTTTCTAATGCACGGTGCATGGAGTGTGGAGAGCAAATTGTAGCTGCAGTCTAATCAGCGATTTATAAAGATTTGGTGCAACTCCCTTGCTTTTTGCATGGTGTCTCTGTTTATAAACCCAAGTATGGTGTATGTTTTTTCAACAGTCTTATCAAATTGTCCTATCACTTTCAACAATGTGTGATTTCTGTTCCTTTACCCTCCTTCAAATTACACCATTTTGTTAGATTGAGTCTTTGTTCATTTTGAAGCATGAAGGAGGAAGAATCACTTACACTGCTCTGCATTAAATTTCATCTGCCAGGGCTTTGCTGATTCCAGCATTCCAAGTCCTTCCGAATTCTGCTGTTATCCTCTTCACTGTTTACTACTTTTGAAAGTTTTGGGCAATCTGCATACTTGGAAATTATCCCCCTTAAATCCCAATCCCTAATGTGTATCAGAAAGCAGTGGTGCTAATCCTGATTCCTGCGTATCTCTGTATATTTTCTTCCAGTCTGAAATTCCTATGTATCATTCCTCTCTGCTTTCCATCTCTGAACTGATTTTTTTTTATCCCTCTTGCCGCTGCCTGTTTACTCCCATGGGCTTCAAGTTTGCTAACAAGTTCAGTGTGGTACTTTATCAAGCACCTTTTTGAAAGTCCATATACAAATCAACTGCACTACTTTCATCAACTCTCTCCTTTATTTCATCAAAAAACTCAACCAGGTTTGTCAGACACTAAATTCCCTCTAGACCCAGCGTACTAAAACCAAACACAGTACTCCAGGTGGGTTGAGCCCAAGGCTCTAGACAACTGAAGCATCACTTCTACCTTATGAGATTCAGGTCAATACTCCATTAGCCTTTTGATTACTTTTTGTACTACCTGTGCTACCTTTGTGACTGCTTATCTGGATACTTAAATGCCTTTGCTCCTTCAGTTTCTAGACTCTAACTATTAAGGAAATCATTTGATTTATCTTTCTTAGTCCAAAGAGGATGAGCTTGTACTTTCCCACGTCGAACTCCATCTGCCATAGTTTTCCCTACTAACCTAATATGGGAAATTATAGCTTTCTGCTTCCATCCACACAACTTAACTCCTAACTTGGTGTCATCTGCAAACTTGGAAATACAACTCTGTTCCTTCACCATGTTATACAAATACAGATTCCTGGGTGATATCACTTGTCACATCCTGCCAAACGAGTACATTCACTTTGTCCCTTCTCTCTACCTTCTGCCTCCCTGCCAAATGCTAGCTCCTGTCTGAAGGTTACCTTCCACTTCATGCTTTCTAATTTTTGCTGCTAATCTCCTGTAACCTGTCTGTATTCTGAGGTCTATATAGACAGTATTTATATAGATGTTCCCCTGACCACCATGTGAATAATTTCCTTCAAAATAAAAATTGTGATTTTCACAATAACTTCATTGCAGTGTTAATGTAAGCCTACTTGTGACACTAATAAATAAAGTTTAAAACTTTAAATTACCTAGATCAGTCAGAATTGGCCTATCCTTCTCATTTACGCTGATTCTGATCAGTTCATACTCGTTCAGGTGCTTGGTCTATCTGTCCATGATGGATTCCATTAAATTCCCTATAATCGTTATGAAACTAACATCTGTACTTTCTGGGTTTTCCCCTTTGTACATGTATTAACAAAAGTGACATTTGGCATTTTTCAATCCAGTGGCACAATTCCTGAATTGGGATGAATATAACTGCCCTGTCAAAGAATAAAGAAAATTACAGCACAGGAACAGGCCCTTCGGCCCTCCAAGCCTGCACTGACCATGCTACCTGACTTAACTAAAACCCCCTACCCTTCTGGAGACCATATCCCTCTATTCTCATCCTATTCATGTATTTGTCAAGACACCCCTTAAAAATCACTATCGTATCTGCTTGCACTACTTCCCCCGGCAACGAGTTCTAGGCACCCACCACCCTCTGTGTAAAAAAAAAATCTGCCTCATACATCTCCTTTAAACCTTGCCCCTCGCACCTTAAACCTGTGCCCCCTAGTAATTGACTCTTTCACCCTGGGAAAAAGCTTCTGACTATCCACTCTGTTATTGCCTCTCATAATCTTGTAGACTTCTATCAGGTCACCTCTAGACCTCCGTCATTCCAGTGAAAACAAACCAAGTTTCTCCAACCTCTCCTCATAGCTGATGCCCTCCATACCAGGCAACATCCTGGTAAATCTTTTCTGTACCCTCTCCAACACCTCCACATCCTTCTGGCAGTGTGGCAACAAGAATTGAACACTGTATTCCAAGTGCAGCCTAACTAAGGTACTATAAAGCTGCAACATGACTTGCCAATTTTTAAATTCAATTCTCCGGCCGATGAAGGCAAGCATGCCGTATGCCTCCTTGACTACCTTCTCCACCTGCGTTGCCACTTTCAGTGACCTGTGTACCTGTACACCCAGATCCCTTTGCCTATAAATACTCTTAAGGGTTCTGCCATTTACTGTATATTTCCTATTTGTGTTAGACCTTCCAAAATGCATTGCCTCACATTTGTCCGGATTAAACTCCATCTGCCACCTCTCCGCCCAAGTCTCCAACTGATTTATATCTTGCTGTATCCTCTGATGGTCCTCATCGCTATCCACAAATCCACCAACCTTTGTGTCGTCCGCAAACTTACTAATCAATCCAGTTGCATTTTCCTCCAAATCATTATATATATATATGTGTATATATAATTACAAACCACAAAGGTCCCAGCACTGACCCCTGAGAAATGCCACTTGTCGCAGCCCTCCATTCAGAAACACAGCCTTCCACTGCTATGCTCTGTCTTCTTTGACCGAGCCAGTTTTGTATCCACCTTGCCAGCTTACCTCTGATCCCATGCAACTTCACCTTCTGCACCAGTCTGCCATGAGGGACCTTGTCAAAGGCCTTGCTGGGTCATTGCCAGTCAGGCTCTGGAAGTTCCTCCCTCAGCTGGTCTGCAATTTCACCTCCCCCCTCCTTGTTTAAAATCCTCCTTTAAAATGTACCTCTTTGACCAATTTTATGCCTTTTTTTGGTTTACATCTCTAAGAAGCCTTGGAACGTAAGGCACTATGTAAATACATGGAGCAAATTCAAAGAAGCCCAAAGTTCTGACTTGATATTGACATTTCAAAAGTATCTGATGTTGAATTTAGCAACCAACTTTAGCTACGGCATTCACATGTAATTTCTGCATCAGTCTACTTTCACTCCAGGTGGATATGATGTTTTGGAATATTTTGCAGTTTATATTATCTTTAGCCAGACTGGCTTTGTACTTATTGATATTTCTACCATGATGTATTGAGACCTTCTATAATTTTTTAATAAATATATTTATGGGGAGTTCTTTTTGACTGTTCCTTTTTTTAGAAAAAAAGCCCAGTATTTGGCTTGAAATTTGCTCTCACTATCATTTTGTTTACCCCTCCTCTCACGGTCACCAGGTTTAATTTGTAAATGTCTTACTATGTCTTTGAGCTTTGCTGCATGTTTACTAGTAAGTAGTGAAAGGATTCTAGAAACTTGTTCGTTATGTCTAAATGTTTTGAGCAAATATCAAATGTGGCCTCATTTATTGTTTTCTTTCAACACATACAGGGGTTCTGAAGGATTATTTGAGGGAATTGCCATCTCCTTTAATAACAAAGCAGCTATATGAAGCAGTTTTGGATACCATGGCTAAACAGCCCCTCAAGATCACCTCTTCTGGATGTGAGAATGACTTCAGTGACTCTGAATACACAGTTAGTCTCTTGGACTGTCTGCCTGAAGTGGAGAAGGTAAGCATGAAGAACCTGTGACTGAACAAACCTCTCTCATTTAGAATTGATTAAGATTTGGCGAACAAGAAGGGACATGTAAGTATCGTGGATCCAGTTAGTGTATATTCCTGTCTCTCCTGGTCTAATAATCATGCATTACAGTCAGACGTGTATCTTTTTCCATCATTTTGTTTATTTAGTCAGAAAAGTGATGCAACTTTAATCTTCAAAATATTAGTTCAAATATGAACTGGCTAATAATTTTAATATGAGGAAAGCTACAATACATTGGAACAAGATTGCGCTATTGCCATTATTTGACATGCAGTAACATTAATGATTCTGCTCCACATTGCTAAAGAGTGATCTGCTTTGTTATAATCATTGCATAAGTATGTGGGATAAACACTTAAATGATGAAATCATTTTAGTAGAATAGATTGTTTCTACTAAATATGCTTAAAGACATGGGAAGACATTTACAAATTAAATTTGGAGACTCTGTGCTTCCAGTGTTCAGCCTTTGAAGAAAGGGCTATTGGACTGTAGCCATGATTTTTCCATCTGTGCTCCCTTCTAGTGCAATTCGATACTGAGTTGCTTAATTTACCCTGTAGTAGTATTCATACAGTTGAATATTGTTAAATATTGAATATTGAGGTGTTAATGACTAGCTAGTTTAGATGTAGTATTTACAATGATGAGGACAGAACATTGAACTGTGTGACTGTGGCATTGTAAATAAAACTATGTTTTAGAACTGTTTTGTCACTTTATTGTGACTGTAGAAACTCTTGCATGTAAAATCCAATGGATAAATCCCCCCCAATGAATGTTTGACAATGAAACCTTTAAATAAAACTATTCTACCCGAAGATTGAAGATTTTTGAAGCAAGTAATGAGCTGAATTGAAATTATTAACCTGATCCAAAGTCTTAAATTTAATTATGAAAGTGGGGCAGACGATTCCGATAAAATGCAGTTCTATTGTGCTTTCAACTGAAGCCTTGGCTGATGGCTGGTTTCCAGGACCACAATCAAATGAAAGTGAAATGATCAAAGCTTTAAAGCTTCTGTGATGTCAAAACATTGTGCGTGACTATGTATGTTAATATAATTACATTAGAAAGGCTGCAGAGAAGATTCACAAGGCTGGAGTGTTTCAGCTATGAAGAGAGGCTGGTTAGGCTGCGGTTGTTCTCATTGGAGCAGAGAAGGCTGAGGGGGCATCTGATTGATGTATACAAAATTATGAGGGTCATAGATGAGGTAGATGGGAAGAAACCTTTCTCCTTGGCAGAGGGACCAATAACCTGGGGGCCATAGATTTAAGGCAGGAGATTTAGAGGGAATTTGTGGAAAATTCTCTTTGCTCAGAGGGTGGTGGGAATCTGGAACTCTGTGCCTGAAAGGCTGATAGAGGCGGGAACCTTCACAGCATGTAAGAGCATTTAGATGAGCACTCAAAATACCATAGCATACAAGGCCATGGACCAAGTGCTGGAAAATGGGAATAGAATAGTTATGCGTTTGATGGCCGGTGCAGACATAATGAGCCGAAAGGCCTCTTCTATGCTGTAAAAGTCTGACTCTAAATTGATAAGCAAAGATTCACTGGGACGAAGTGACAAGTGAATGAATATGTAACCTTTGATCTTGTGATACCATAGGTTCTGTCAAATATTGAAGTGAGCCATAGCGGGTTATAAAGCCGGCCTTGATAATTCTTGGACAGTATCTTTCATGTTATCTGAGAACTATGGCCCAAAACAGACAACATTCTAATGACCCTCAGTAAGACTTGTTGCAGTATCTTGTATGTGGCCTGGATTCCAAAATTATGCACATTACTCAAAATGTGGTCTTAATGAATTTCAATCCACCATTGCATTTTAATTGTTAAATTCTATTTCTTTTGCTGTAAACCCTAGTGTTCAATTTGACTTTTCAATGATATAGAAGTACTATTCCAACTTGTGAACTTGAAATCCCCAAATTCTTTCTTTCATCCATATCACCTCATCTTCCCTTATAATAATGGTACATTTTAGTTTGAATGTAACTTTGTTTCTCCTGGTTTCACAGTCTTATCAATATCTTCTTGCAGCTTCTTTGCTCCTTAAACATTATTCGCTGTGTCTCCTATTTTAGTCTAGTAGCAGATGCACCTTCCCCTCAGAGGTACCTTCCTCTAGATCTAAATCCAGGATGTACACAGTGAGCACTGAGACAGTGCTATCCACTTACCACCAATTTGAGAAACTGCTTTTAACTTGTCTTGTGCCCCCCCTCCATTCAACCAACTTAGTGCCCCCTAATTCCACAACCCCACTTCTCCATAGTCTCCAGTTTCTTCAATCCCCAAAGACTCTGTACATCACATTCACCGTATGTATCCCATCCATCTTAGCTGTCACTTCTTCAAATTACTCTCCTCAGGATCAGATAAAATGTTTAAACATTCCCAGAATTACAATTACTTGTACTAATTACACTTTATTACAATACAAGCAGAAATGTAAATTAAACAGACTTGGCAAGTTTGATGAATGAATCCTTGCTTTATAAAACTTGGAAGGTATATGTATGATTATTGAATTCCCTTGAAGTATCATCACAAGCGACACTTCCTATTGACTGTGGCTCCCAATTTATCCACGTTGACCTTGCTGCTTCTTGTGTGGTTGACCACACTGTTCCTCTAATGCCTCTCCTCAGCTTTCTGTCTCAACGGGAGTGCTCTTCCTTTGTTCTACCTTAACTATCCAACCTTAGCCAGAGTATTTTGGTTGGCTTCTACCCTCCGTAGAACTCTGCACCCTCTCCTTTCCTCCTCTATCAACAGTATGCTTTGTCTGTATAGTGCGCAAGAAACAATACTTTTCACTGTATACTAATATTTGATTTGATTTATTGTCACATGTATTAACATACAGTGAAAAGTATTGTTTCTTGCGCGTTATACAGACACAACATACCGTTCGTAGAGAAGGAAACGAGAGTGTGCAGAATGTAGTGTTAGTCATAGCTAGGGTGTAGAGAAAGATCAACTTAATGCAAGGTAAGTCCAATGTGACAATAAATCAAATCATTGTCTCTCCCCTTCACCACTCCCTCTGAAGTTGCTAACCCCCTCCCCCTGTACGTGTGCTATTCTTTGGCAGCATTCACTAAAGACATGGAGCCAGCTACAACATATCTGTTGACAATGCCCAGCCCTGCCACACCACCATCTGCCTTTACTGTTCCATTGTCCCTGTTGTCAAACTGCTCATCTGACACGCAGTCCTGAATGAGTTACAATTTCCTCAAGCTAAGCACTGTTAAGAATGAAACCATTGTTTTCAACCCCTGCGATAATCTCAGTAACCTTGCCACACCTCATTTTCTTAGTTTGAACCAGACTGTTAACCCTGAACTGAGCTTTTGACCACACATCCTCTCCACTACTTGCACCTCCAAAAGGTTGCCTACCACATCTTTTCCCCCCCTCAAGGTTCCTGCTTAAAATTTCATCCATATGGTATTACCTCCAGTACCCACCGAGGTGTCTTCGACATCCATAAACTTCAGTTGATCTAAAACTCTGGAACTCGTTAGCCTATCCTGTAATAACAAGACAGATTTGATGATGATTCCTGCTGAGCACAGTGTGATTATTCAGTCTGTAAGACTGGATCAATTTCAATTTCTGGGAGTGAAAGTTACCACAAACAGGGATAGCAGCGCTGAAATCAAGCCAAGACTCGCAATTGCCCTCTCTCACCCGTCATCTGAATGAAGTGACTTTTAAGGGGCATCTTGACAAATACATGAATAGGATGGGAATAGAGGGCTATGGTCATAGAGTCATAGTCATAGAGGTTTAGAGCATGGAAACAGGCCCTTCGGCCCAACTTGGATGATTGGAGGGTGGCTCATGTTGTTCCGTTGTTTAAAAAAGGTTCCAAAAGAAATCCGGGAAATTATCGGACAGTAAGTTTGACGTCGGTGGTGGGCAACTTATTGGAAGGTGTGATACGGGATAGGATCTACAAATATTTGGATAGACAGGGACTTATTAGGGAGAGTCAACATGGCTTTGTGCGTGGTAGGTCATGTTTGACCAATCTATTAGAGTTTTTCGAGGAGGTTTCCAGGAAAGTGGATGAAGGGAAGGCGGTGGATGTTGTCTACCTGGATTTCAGCAAGGCCTTTGACAAGGTCCCTCATGGGAGGTTAGTTAGGAAGGTTCAGTCGCTAGGTATACATGGGGAGGTAGTAAATTGGATAAGACACTGGCTCAATGGAAGAAGCCAGAGTGGTTGTGGAGGATTGCTTCTCTGAGTGGAGGCCTGTGACTAGTGGTGTGCCGCAGGGATCGGTGTTGGGTCCATTGTTGTTTGTCATCTATATCAATGATCTGGATGATAATGTGGTAAATTGGATCAGCAAGTTTGCTGATGATACAAAGATTGGAGGTGTAGTGGACAGTGAGGAAGGTTTTCAAAGCTTGCAGAGGGATTTGGACCAACTAGAAAAATGGGCTGAAAAATGGCAAATGGAATTTAACGCAGACAAGTGTGAGATATTGCACTTTGGAAGGACAAACCAAAGAAGAACGTACAGGGTAAATGGTAGGACTCTGAAGAGTGCAGTTGAACAGAGGGATCTGGGAATACAGGTACAGAATTCCCTAAAAGTGATGTCACAGGTGGATAGGGTCGTAAAGAGTGCCTTTGGTACATTGGCCTTTATAAATCGGAGTATCGAGTATAAAAGTTGGAGTGTTATGGTAAGGTTATATAAGGCATTGGTGAGGCCGAATTTGGAGTATTGTGTACAGTTTTGGTCATCTAGTTACAGGAAGGATGTAAATAAGATTGAAAGAGTGCAGAGAAGGTTCACAAGGATGTTGCCGGGACTTGAGAAGCTGAGTTACAGAGAGAGATTGAATAGGTTGGGACTTTATTCCCTGGAGCGTAGAAGATTGAGGGGAGATTTGATAGAGGTGTATAAGATTTTGATGGGTATAGATAGAGTGAATGCAAGCAGGCTTTTTCCGCTGAGGCTAGGGGAGAAAAAAACCAGAGGGCATGGGTTAAGGGTGAAAGGAGAAAAGTTTAAAGGGAATATTAGGAGGGGCTTCTTCACGCAGAGTGTGGTGGGAGTGTGGAATGAGCTGCCGGATAAAGTGGTAAATGCGGGGTCACTTTTAACATTTAAGAAAAACTTGGACGGGTTCATGGATGAGAGGGGTGTGGAGGGATATAGTCCAAGTGCAGGTCAGTGGGACTAGGCATAAAATGGTTCGGCACAGACAAGAAGGGCCAAAAGGCCTGTTTCTGAGCTGTAATTTTCTATGGTTCTATTGTCCATGCCACCCTTTTTTTTTTAAAACCCCTAAGCTAATCCCAATTGCCCGCATTTGGCCCATATCCCACTATACCCATCGTACCCATATAACTATCTAAATGCTTTTTAAAAGACAAAATTGTACCCGCCTCTACTACTACCTCTGGCAGCTTGTTCCAGACACACTCCACCCTCTGTGAAAAAATTGGCCCTCTGGACACTTTTGTATCTCTCCCCTCTCACCTTAAACCTATGCCCTCTAATTTTAGACTCCCCTACCTTTGGGAAAAGATATTGACTTTCTAGCTGATCTATGCCCCTCATTATTTTATAGACCTCTATAAGATCACCCCTCAGCCTCCTACGCTCCAGAGAAAAAAGTCCCAGTCTATCCAGCCTCTCCTTATAACTCAATCCATCAAGTACCGGTAGCATCCTAGTAAATCTTTTCTGCACTCTTTCTAGTTTAATAATATCCTTTCTAGAATAGGGTGACCTGAATTGCACACAATATTCCAAGTGTGGCCTTACCAATGTCTTGTACAACTTCAACAAGACATTCCAACTCCTGTATTCAGTGTTCTGACCGATGAAACCAAGCATGCCGAATGCCGCCTTCACCACTCTGTCCAGCTGTGACTCCACTTTCAAGGAGCTATGAACATGTACCCCTAGATCTCTTTGTTCTGTAACTCTCCCCAGCTCCCTACCATTAACTGAGTAAATCCTGCCCTGGTTCAATCTACCAAAATGCATCACCTCGCTTTTATCTAAATTAAACTCCATCTGCCATTCGTCAGCCCACTGGCCCAATTGATCAAGATCCTGTTGCAATTGGAGATAACTTTCTTCACTGTCCACGATGCCACCAATCTTAGTGTCATCTGCAAACTTACTAACCATGCCTCCTATATTCGCATCCAAATCATTAATATAAATGACAAATAACAGTGGACCCAGCACTGATCCCTGAGGTACACCGCTGGTCACAGGCCTCCAGTTTGAAAACCAACTCTCTGCAACCACCCGGAAGAACATAGAACATAGAGGGGTTTTAATTCAGACGGGCATCATGGTCGGTGCAGGCTTGGAGGCCCAAAGGGCCAGTTCCTGTGCTATAATTTTCTTTGTTCTTTGTTCTAAGTATGGAAAACATCCAACGTAGGATGACACTTGAAAAGGTGACTTGCAAAATCCCTGGTATGGAGCATTGCACAGCATGGCTATGCAAGGATCACACTTGGAAATTTGGCCTTGGGTAGGGTCCTTAGAATCAACTGGACAAATCATAGAATCCCTACAGTGCAGAAGGAGGCCATTCAGCCCATTGAGCCTGCACTGACAACAATCCCACCCAGGCCCTATCCCCATAACCCCATATATTTACCCTGTTAGTCCCCCTAACACTACGGGGCAATTTAACAAGGCCAATCAACCTAACCTGAACACCTTTGGACTGTGGGAGGAAACCGGAGCATCCGGAGGAAACGCACACAGCCACAGGGAGAACATGCAAACTCCACCTGGAGAGTCAGCCGAGGCCGGAATTGAATTGCTGTAAGGCAGCAGTTTAACCACTGTGCCGCCCATGGACAAAGCGATGAACCAATGAATTTGAGCACAGCAATATCATCTCATGGGCTTTTAAGCTGGAGTGAAGAAGCTGAAATTGAGAAGTATAGCTGCTGGAAAAAGTAGGGTGAGAGACTGGTGTTGGCGACAATGGATGGTTGAACATCTGGAAGAAAAGACCAGGTTGGAGAAGGCCTGGACAGAGGGAGAATGACAGTGGCACACATAATTTCAGTGAAGAAAGAGAGTTGCTTATGGTCCCTCGTGGAATATGGCTAATTATGGATTAATGGTAGTGTTCGATGACCAGCCAGTTAAGGTTGCTTCTGTCCACCCATATGGCTGGCATCTTGATTTCTTGATGTGGAGATGCCGGCTATGCTACCAAATAAACCTGTTGGACTTTAACCTGGTGTTGTTAAACTTCTTATCTTGATTTCTTGCCAGGTTTGCCATCTTCCCGGGTCACCAGTTTTGCCATTTAATTAGCATGGAAATTTCAATTGAGAGTTTTGTTCTGTTTCAGTCACTGTCATGGTTTAAATGTTTATTAACCATTGCAAATAGTAGACTAATCCTAACAATGTTTAACTGAGGTTCTGAAGTAATGTGCAACTAGTAACTTATTTGTAAAAATCCTTAGTGTCTTTTAGTTACGATGTGTTTGATTATTTTTCATATGAATAATGTCTGAGCATTGATTGAAAGCTGAAATGCATATTCAGCGTTTGCAAGATTTCTTGGTTATGGAAAGAAAAGTGATTGCCATTTCAAAACTTAAAAGGAAGAAGGTGCGAGTTCAGAGAATCTTTTGTACTGATTAGCAGTTGAACCTTTCAGTTTGCTGTTGGGGTTGTGCTGTGATTGAATCCAGGAGGTCTGGAGTATATTTGCAGTGCCATCATGCCACGTTATTGATGTGCTTTACACTGGCGCAGCTCAAACATTCTTATCACTGCTTTTGTTCCTTTTGCATTCTTTGAATGCCAGCAATAATCTAAAATTAAGTGGGATGACTTTCTGGGATGAAAGATTTGCTGGTATTTAGGTATTGGAAGCAACTTCCATTCCTGCTTGAATTTGAAAGTCTGCTTTACACAATGAATCAAACGAGCTTAATGCAAAGTTGCACAATATTTTAGTTCAATCCAGTCCACTAAAATTAGAAGTGCTGAAATAAGTGTAGTCAGAGCGTGCCAGTTCTGAGAATGACTTCTATGTGTTTGGACACACAGTGGACTCCCTTTTAAAAAGCTGGCTTCAAAAACCATGGAGGGTGTTTAATAATGACTCTCTCTTTGTGAGACTTCACAGTGGCTTTTTATATTAAAGGCTGTGATATATTTGAGAGCCTTACAAAGGAAGCCTGTTGTAGGACATTAAATGGTTATTTCCGACGACTTCTGTCATGCAGCTGTGTCCCTTCCTATACGTCTGATGCCATTTATTAAAATGCATATGTGTCGAGTAAAGCAGAGATTCTGGAAACCTTGTTTACACTTTTTTTCTATAACCACGTAATGGATATTTTTAATGTATAACTTTACCAGCTAACAGGCTTGAAGTTATTTTGTTAGGTTTAAAAACAACCTGGGTTGACAAATTTATCATTTTGATATGAAAATGTATTCAGTTAATACAAAGGTTTTGCCTTGTGAATTGCTGATATCTAAAAACATCCAGAAAATAGTTTTTAAAAGTTTACATTAGCATTAAGCTAAATTCATTGACAGATTTTCATCTAGTGCACATTTTTCAGGAACTCTGCGGATGCTTGAGGCCCCATAAAGGTGGGCAAGAAGTCTGTGCACACTTCCAATTAGAAGTGTGAAACTCTCCAAATTGGAGCAAGGATAAACAAACTGTTGTTACCCATGCCTGAAGATGTTGGGGCCTGACAAGTTCCCCTGCTCCGAGGTTAGCTTGCCCTCAGGTAGCCTGCGGCATCACAGGCTTCGTATGGAAACACGTCCTACAATTGCCAGCAAACAAGAAGACATTAACTGAATGAAGCCAGAAAAGTTAGCCTTCATCAATGGGCTACTGTGTTACTTTTGCCTCATTACAGTGAGGCCCAAAGGCCAATATTTGGGGTGTCTTGGATATCACTATTCAGGACTCACGGTGCTCTTCCAAGTCCAGATGTTCAGGCCATTATGTCTAAATACTCCTGTACTGTGTTGCTTTCAAAAGTTAAAGCCCTCATCCTTTTAGTGGATGTTATTACTGCTTTTTTTCAGATGTACATTGCTAATCCTATGTATTATCTGTCTTAGGCAACACTGAAGATGCTACTGGATCACCTGAAACTTGTAGCTTCATATCATGAGGTCAATAAGATGACTTGCCAGAACTTGGCAGTATGTTTTGGCCCAGTGCTTCTCAGTCAGCGTCAGGAGACTTCCAATCATAGCCACAGGGTTTTTACAGATTCAGAGGAGTTGGCCAGTGCGCTGGACTTCAAGAAGCACATCGAAGTATTGCATTATTTACTGCAGCTTTGGCCAGGTGAGAGCAATTTGGCAACGTCTTTGGGTATTTAACTGCAGCAAATGTTTTTTTAATAATTAAAAACAGAAAATGTTGGAAAACTCAGCACACCTGGTAGCATCTGTGGCGACAGAAAGAGTTAACATTTCAAATCTGATATGACTCCTCTTTGGAACACCAGGGTTTTCTGTTTTTATTTCAGATTCTCAGCATCTGCATTATTTTGCTTTCTTTATAAATTGTGTTGAAAAAATAAAAGTAGCTGATCAGTGTTGGGCCAAGGCACCATCTTCTGATCTAAATCAGTACTGTACTTCAACACTGAATATTTCGACTGAACGTCATCACATAATTGAACTTTTAACACGGGGTATTGTGCTGTGTTGGAAGGTATTGGTAGAACTTTTAACAAATGGCAGAATTTTGTTCTTTTCTTGAATTATTCTTATTTGCATCTTTGTCAGTTTCTGAACTGCGGTTCTGCAGGCAACCTGCTCCGTTGTCTGATCCAAGTGTTCGAAGGCTGCTTAAGGAGGTGGATGGGGTGCCATTCAAGCTTTGTCCAGGATCATGCCCAAATTAATAATCGAAGAATACAGGAAGAAAATGCTGTCCCTGCTTTTCTGATGAAGGACTGCAATTTTGCAATCAGAATTTGTCAAGAAATGAATTTGAATCCAGCTTGAGGTCAATTACAAATTGTGTAGATTGCAGGTTTTCCTGTAATGTGTAAATGGGTTTCTTCAAGTGCATTTTCTCCCTGCTCCAATCTACTGCTGTTTAAGAAATCGGGTATAAATTGGTGAGAACAATGCAGGAAACAAATGCATTTTTTTATTGGACATGGAATGGACAGTAAATATTCTGCGAGTAATGCCCACTGAATCAAATAAGTTAATTCTGGAAGGATTCATTTCCTCTGTCTCTAATTTCAGTTTTAGGCAGTAACAGGTATATGCAGTGTAAACACCATGTGTTAAACTCAGAAGTTCAAGCACTTTCTATGATGATGCATTGTAAATTAATTATTGAAATGTTTCTATCCTCATTAAATAGATTGTTCAGCCACCCAAGTTCAGTGGTAGTCAGAGGTTTACAGCATGGGATCAAGCCCTTCGGCCCAACTTGTCCATACCGCCCCTTTTTTATTTAGCCCCTAAGCAAGTCCCAATTGCCGAGTTTGGCCCATATCCCTCTATACCCATCTTACCATGTAACTGTCTAAACGCTTTTTAAAGAAGAAAATTGTACCCGCCTCTACTACTACCTCTGGCAGCTTGTTCCAGACATTCACCACCCTCTATGGAAAAACTTGCCCCGCTGAATCCTTTTGTATCTCTCCCCTTTCACCTTAAACCTATGCCCTCTAGTTTTAGGCATCCTTACCTTTGGGAAAAGATGTTGACTATCTAGCTGATCTATGCCCCTCATTATTTTATAGACCTCTATAAGATCACCCCCTCGGCCTCCTACGCTCCAGAGAAAAAAGTCCCAGTCTATCCAGCCTCTCCTTAAAACTCAAACCGTCAAGTCCCAGTAGCATCCTAGTAAATCTTTTCTGCACTCTTTCTAGTTTAATATCCTTTCTATAATAGGGTGACCAGAACTGTACACAGTATTCCAAGTGTGGCCTTACCAATGTCTTGTACAACTTCAACAAGACGTCCCAACCCCTGTATTCAATGTTCTGACGAATGAAACCAAGCATGCCGAATGCCTCCTTCACCACTCTGTCCACCTGTGACTCCACTTTCAAGGAGCTATGAACCTGTACCCCTCGATCTCTTTGTTCTGTAACTCTCCCCAACGCCCTACCATTAACTGCCCTGGTTCGATTGACCAAAATGCAGACTGAATTTAACCACTGATAACTAATATAGTGCAAGACCCAAGAATTTCACTTTGAATGAAATTTTACTTTTGACAATAAAATAGATACATACGTTCTTTGAGATACAAGCAATAGATAAACGTTTTCAATGAATGAAATCTATATATATTTCAAATTTAATAAGCAAAATTTGGAAAGGAGTAATTCACTCCACCATGTACTTTCCAATATAAATATTTAGTGTCAGCATACCTTGATTGAGCTTTGGTTATAATCCATTTATTTTTACAAATGGGTGTGCAGTCCCATATAGTGTAACAACCTGGTTAATTGAAGGATCAAAGTGCACATTTTCACATTTTATATGAAGAAACATTTGTGAAATGCCCTCTAGGGATTTATTTTGTCATTAATCCAAGAACTCTGATTTCCTAAATTACTTGCAGTTCCACTATACCATCACCCTGGTGCACAGAAGGTATTTCTTTCCTGGCACTTATAATGGGAAAGGGTACTGCTGACTTTTCCACTGCAATTCCACTTTTGCCAATGAAGCTTGGAATTGGAGTTAAATTGCCTGGAGCTCAGTTATTACTGTTTTAATAACCTGAAATAATTTTACAGCTTAATGCAGATCTCTGTTTGAGAATTTATTTAAACTGCCTAGTCCTCTGACTGTTCTGGTAAGTACTTAGCAAGAAACAGATGTGTAGCATGTGCTGACTTTTGAGGAAAATTTCCTGAAAGCTTGTTAAAAGGAATGATAGACCTTGAAGTTTCTAGTTTTGGGGAACTGAATTCTATTTTTTTTAAATGAAAGCACTAGCGCAACATTGCCATCATCTCCTAGATGGCAATTGGGAATGGGCAATAAATGTTGTCCAAGACAGCCATACACATCAGATGAAAAAATAAAGAAAAAACATGTAATATCAGTGTCAGCCAACTCTCATCTGAGTAGGAAGGTTGAGGCTCAAGTCTTGCTCCAGAAACTTAAACACTGAAATGTAGTCTGATGCAGTATTGCAATGTTGGTGGTGCCACCTTTCAGATGAGACTTTAAAACAACTCTGCCTGCTTTCTTACATAATATAAATCCCATGCTCACTACTCTTTCAGGAGGATATGGGGAGAGGAGGTTTATTAGAGGAATTTTAACAATATCAAGATCACATATGAAATTTGCAGATGACATCCTGTAAGGATTGGTTTGGTAGTGTGGAAGGGCAGAAGTCTGATGGGATAGTTGGAAAAATGGAATTTTGGGCAAGGGGATACACATTTGGGAGGTGTCAGCAATTTCAAGATTGTTTGCTTTTGAAGTTTTTTGTGTTAATCTTAAAACATCTTTAATGAATACAATGAGTTGGCCATTTACAAATATAGATACAAACGTAAAAGCAGGACTAAACAATTAGCCCCTTGAACTTTCTCTGTCATTTCATAAGATTGTGGCTGATCTGATTGGGCCTCAGCTTTACTCTCCTGTTTACCCCCTCAGAAATGATCATGGGTGGGGATGTTTGCTGATGATTGCACAATGTTCAGGACCATTTGCAGCTCCTCAGATACTGCAGCAGTTCATGGGCAGGACAATCCAGACAACATCCAGGCTTGGGTTGATAGGTGGCAAGTAACATTCGAGCCCTACAAGTGCCAAGCAATGACCACCACCACCAAGAGATCTAACCATCGTCCTTGACATTCAATGACATTACCATCATTGAACAATAAACTTCTGAGGTTCGGGGGATTAGTCGGGTAAAATGTGGAGTTACTGAGAGAATGCAGGGGGTGGGTCTCGATAACCTGCTCTGTTGGAGAGTTGGTGCAGACCTTGTTGGGCTGAATGGCCTTCTGTACTGTAGGGATTCAATGAAGTGATCCTTAGCGCATCCACTATTTCCTCCCTGGCTTCTTTTAACAAACTTTATTAAAGAAAGACTTGGACGAATCCCAAATCTTGAGTGGTTTACATTTAAAAATAGTTAGAGTTGCCCAATTTTAACTTCCATTGAAAAAAAATATGATTTTTGTAGAACAGAACTCTTGTCCACTGTGCTTGCTGCTTTCCCGTATCCATTCCTCAGTTAATTATATTGAAACACCTTGCCTGGAATGCTTTGCAATGCTTCTGTTTTGACATTGAATAACTGTTTTTGGTTTGAGTTAATTGTACATGTCTAATATGACATTGACAGTGGTGCATTACATTTGCAGACTGTCCCTTTGGGATAATTTCATAGCAGTTAACACAGTAACAGAGATAGCTTGATTAGAAGTGGTTCTGTAATGTAAATGTGGCAAAAATATTTGCCATTTATTGGAACTAATATATGTGAAACACGGAACTGTAAAGCAGAGTGCAGGAGTAAACCATGGGATTGAAATGACTAGAAAACTGTTGTGCTACTGGAAATTATGTTTGTAAAAGCACCACACTGACTATAAATATAAGTTCGAGGTCAGTAGTTCTTTGTGCTGCAGAATGAGCGAAGCTGACCTGCTTACGGGGAACAAGCCTTCTCGGTATTGCAAGTTTCAGTAAATAAATTGCACAACATAATGGTCACCTTATCAATCAAGACCTTTTCTGAAATGAAACTAGGTGATGCTATGTAACCACCAATATTTACTTTAAATGTACAGTTGGGCAACAGTAAGTGTGTAGCACGCTTTAAAATTTTAAGAAAGAATGCAATTGAAGGTGGTTTTCACGACCCTATAAATTGAATCACCAGGGTAATAATTTTTGTGCTAATGTGGTTGTCCGGGTTGGCATGTGTTTGGTGCAATTGAAGCTTGAAACAGAATCATCATAATGAATGATGCTTTTTTCTGCAACCAAATTTAGCTTTGCATAAGAATTCTTCAACTTTGCACTTCCTTTAAAACATAAACGGTAGCACAGTGGTTAGCACTGTTGCTTCACAGCTCCAGGGTCCCGGGTTCGATTCCCAGCTCGGGTCACTGTCTGTGTGGAGTTTGCACATTCTCCTCGTGTCTGCGTGGGTTTCCTCCGGGTGCTCCGGTTTCCTCCCACATCCAAAGATGTGCAGGTTAGGTTGATTGGCCAGGTTAAAAATTGCCCCTTAGAATCCTGGGATGCGTAGATTAGTGGGTAAATATGTGGGGGTAGGGTCTGGGTGGGATTGTGGTCGGTGCAGACACGATGGGCTGAATGGCCTCCTTCTGCACTGTAGGGTTTCTATGATTTCTATGATAATGGGGGCGATTCTCCCATCCTGCTGCGGGGCCAGATTAGCATGATCCATGCTGGGTGTCCAGCCCCGAGCACCTCTCCCAGTGCCAGATTTCTGATCTGAAGCCTCTGGGCCTGCTAACTTCCGCCCGACCCCACTGAAGTGAAGGGGGACAATTGGGCGGGGGGGGGGGCCCAACACAGTCGGGGATGCCTCTTGGGTGTTGGCCCCCCGACACTATCCATGGGCAAAAAGTGCCAATGCCCAGAGGCACCTTGGTACTGCCCACCTGGCATGGGGCAGTCAAGGGGGCGGGGCCTGGTGGGGTGAGCGGTGGGGGTGGAGGGTCCCGCTGCCATGCTCAGACAGGATTGGTGGGAGAAGGAGGGAGACCAGCAATTGGCGGGAGTGGGGAGGGGGTCTTGGCTGGGCCCGGGCATGGTCGGGAGGCCAGTGATGGGCGGGGGGGTGGTCTTGGCTGGGCCCGGACATGATAAAGGGGTCAGCGATTGGGCCAATGGGGATGGGGGGGGTTCCGCACGGCCGGCAATGCATGGGTGGCGGGGCCGGCCAGTGATTAGGAAGCCGGCAGTGTGGGTTACTGCGTATGTGTCGATTCCGGTGCTGACAGATCAGCGCATGTGCCGTGGCCCGCTCAGTGCTATGCTGCCGGCTTCTCCAGCGGGAATAGCCCCTGCCCACTGAATTTCAGTGTGATTCATGCTGAGGCACTCTGCAGTGCACAGAGTGTGGGAGATTCATTTTGGAAAATCCCACTGAAAAAAAACAATGTGATTTACTCTAGTTTTTTTACGCGATTTCGGCACTGAGAATTGCCCCCAATATCTAATACTTCAATTTCAAACTGATCAAAGTTAGTGAAGGAGCTAAAGACGTTTAATTTGTGAAGGCACCATATTAATGACAAACCTTCACAGGGAAAGGACTTTGCCATTGACTGCACCACCGCAGCTAACTAATGTTAGCAACAGTTATAAAATATTGCACAAGTTAAGAGTATCCTGATTTACCATCAGAATGCTTGATGACCTGTGTATAAGTGTATAAGCACCACACTGTAAAATGAACACATCTGTTGCTACTGTGTGAAAGTTGTGTTCAAACCAGCTGTAAATTAGAAAAATAGTAATTCTAAACTAGCTATTTAAGGTACACACAAACATTGCAATTACCGTAAATGCTAATTTGCAATGAAATATTGTAGCTGAAGATCTTTTCTTTAAAGCTTAGGCAAGAACCAATATTTCATTTTTCATACATAAATATTTCATGTTTTCCTCCATGTTTTTCTTTTACAGTGCAAAATGTGGGTACCAAAGACCATATGGAAAGTAATGGATGTTCTGAACAGAATAAGCCAATTAATTATGTGCGGAGGAGGAAGCAGCGACCTGCAGTGCTAAACTTGGCAAATGTTGATGCAACTGGGGTACTCCGACCCAGGCAGGTTAGGCTCGACAGTCCTAGTAACCGCTATGCTGGAGACTGGAGCAGCTGTGGTGAAAGTTACCTTCTGAGATCAAAGGAAGATAGTATAGAGGCAGACTATGATGATGTTCCTTCAGAGGATACTGGAAGTGAAGAGGAGAATACAGTAGGAAACAGGACAAACTGTATGTTGGAACTGCATGCAGAGGCCAAGTCCAAACAGCAAACATATGAGGCCTATGTAAGGATGCAGAAGATTAATCCAGCACTTCGGCATAGAGTGAACCTAAAAGATCTTCAAGAAAGTATTGACACACTAATTGGAAATTTAGAACGAGAACTCAGCAAAAACAAGCTGAATGCCACTTATTGAAGCAATTCTCCTCATTCTGGGATAGAGGAATAGCAATGCAGACCCAATGGAACAGTTTTATTTGCTATTTTTTTAATAGTATACTTCTGTATCCAGAAGTAACATGGACTATCTTGGGTCATCTGGCTCATTCAGGCATTCCAGGACATTTGTATGTAAACTTTTTTCTTCTTATTGGAAGAATTCCAGCGGATTGACCCTTAGGGGTATGTGGTGCCTTAGAGGCATATTTTTTTTAAGTGTACTGTAGACTGAGCACTGTGTTCAGGTAGGAATGTTAACTGATGCACTTATAAAGCAGGCTTTTAATAAGGACTTTTTGAAGGAAATTAGCCATTGCCACTCAGCAGACACTCTTAAGGACTGAACCCTGAGTCATCTTTGAGAAATTAAAGTGTTTAATTCTGATCATTCTCGTTGTTGAGAATGGTGCTGCTTGGCAGATCTTTCTGCAACGTGACAGAGTATTTTCCCTTTCAGCAATAATTACCAGTTAGTGATTTGCCGGTCACCTTTCATTTGCAATGTAATACCAAGGCTGCTATGAAGAGACCATTTCCACAAAAAAACCCTGCACATTTTTTTGGGTGATGACAACTATTGTAAACTGTTTCCTTTCTTATTAACACGTCTCTGTAACTGTATTTAAACCCAAATCAAAACAAATGGTATATTTTTCTAACCCAGTATATTTTTGATAAAGTGTGGACACATCATTTATAGTGACGCACCTACCAGAAGGCCAAATACTGTTAGATGTACTGCCTGGAAAATGTAGCATATATAAATATATACAGTAAAGTGCACGATGATGAGAGCTGTGAGGAAGTGTTCTCAACTTAATGTGGCTGATCATTTGCAATATCTGCTGTGGTATTATGTTTTTGTCACGTCAGTATTGATAACTAAGATTATTAACAGAGCATTAAAACGGGTGTTTTCTATTCAAATGGTCCATATCTTTACGCAGATAGGAAATGTGAATGAATAATGACTCTCAGTTAAACCTGTTAACCTGTGGTTTTTAAAGAGAGGCTGATTTGTGTATAGAGTTGGGTACGTTTTACTTTTTTATCTATTTCCGGTCACCTTTCTGTGATAACTGATGAATTTCAGTTTTAATGATAAGTCAGATGAGAATCTGCAATATAAACATGAGCAAAGTTTTTGACAATACTGCAAGTGGCACACTAAATGCAAAATTTGAAATTTCTTCAAACCAAATACTTTGTACAAAGTGTAGAGTGGATTTTCATTTAAAATCTTTTTTGCAAGCAAATTATTTGTTATAATCCACTGAATATAGAAAGCCGAGTCATAGGAACAGAGCATCCAAAGAATGTCAGACTAAATGGAGATTTAGTCCTGTCCTGTCAAGGAAGACATACAGGGTGGTCTCCGAACCAACATTTGTCTTTGTACTGAAAAAAGAATTATATATCTCGATTTTTAACCTGGGTGATACTATAATTAAAACAATGGTTCGAAGATCAATACAGATCAGAAAGCCATGACGTCCAGAAACTTTTCAGTTCCCGTTCCCCCGCCCCCCCCCCCCCGCCACCCTGTCCCCTCAGCTACCACAAATTTGAGCTATTTCTAACCAATGCCAGGCTTACACCTGTATAAGGAAGTCCATTCAGCAGATTAATCATTCTATCCAAAATTATTTTGCCATCAATTCTAAATTTGTCCCCAACTAGATTGAATTGGTGTCCCTTTTTCTGCGCAATTTAGTTTGAAGTAGCATGTAGGGTTTACTTTTTCCCGGGATTTCCAGAGTCTACATCTGGCTGATATTCACTGGACACTACAGCCAGAGTTTAAACAGCTGCTGGTCGGCAATTTGCCCCATTCATTTTAATAGAGTGGAAAATCTCATGGTAGAGAGTGTTGTTGAAGTGACTGGTGGAAACAGCAACAGAGAAAGCAGCCATCTCAACCAGGCAAGTCTTTCATTTAAAAGTTCATTTTGAAATAGGAGGAGTGGTAGTTCAAAGAATCATAGAATCCCTACAGTGCAGAAGGAGGCCATTCGGCCCATTGAGTCTGCACCGACAACAATCCCATCCCAGGCCCTATCCCCACAACCCCACACATGTACCCCGCTAATCCTTCTAACCTACATTATGGGCAATTTAGCCTGGCCAAACAACCTACTGAGCACGTCTCTGGACTGTGGGAGGAAACCGGAGCACCCGGAGGAAACCCACGCAGACACGGAGAATGTGCAAACTCCACACAGACAGTGACCCAAGCCAGGAATCGAACCCAGGTCCCTGGAGCTGTGAGGCAACCGTGCTAACCACAATGCCACCATGACGCCCCATTATGTCGAAGGTTAAGGACACGGTCTTGTTAAGATGAATGGATGTTGATATTTTTCTCTCTTCCCATCTCTCCCCAATATTTTCATCGGCTCAGAGTATTTATGCTAGTTGTAACCTATATGCTGCAAGGTGCTGATTTCTGGTCCATTAACGTGGGTATATCCAATGCCACCCTTTTGAGTACCATTAAAATAGCCCTGATACAGAATCATTCCCATTTCAGTCGCCCTAAAATGAGGTGAGATGTTGAGCAGATAATCGCTGGTCTGCACCTCATTCTTGCACCTTGGGCTTTGTTTCATTTTTTCCCCTTAGTTTTTGCCTGTTTCCTTTGTTCTTTGTGCTTCTTGCCTTGGCTAGGTCTGCCGTAAATTGAGGTGGATTTTGAGACTCTCAGCTTTCAGAACTGTGATTCTTTTCAGTCTGTTCAAATTTAAATTACACTTGGTTCTTGGCCGCGTGACCTATTCCGATCTGCAACCAAAAAGGAGCCGACCACAGCAAATTGAGCGCAAACAGTATATTTATATTTGAGCATGCCAACAGACTATTGTAGCATAGCCTTTGTAGGTTAACATCTGGAATAAAGATTCACAGTATCCTTAAATTTTCTAGTTCAATGACATGGTATGTGAAAAATATTTAATTTGAAGAATAAGAAATACAAAAATAAAAATAAATTAATCTACACTTGAGCAATTACATTTGGGAGTTTCATTTACATCCAAATCTGTAATGATGGGATTAAAATTTAAACTATTTGAAACTGGTACTTTTATTTTTCAAACATGTTGACCTTAATTTTTCATTTGAAAAACTGGTGGATGTAAGCTCAAACACCTACTGAAAATATTAAGTCTTGTCATAAAAGAATGAGTTTTCAAAAAAAAATGCCAGTGCAGTAATGTCACAGTTGTATCCTCTGTTCTTTAACTTGCTTTTAAAATGGTTGACTAATTTGTATACAGTGTATAATATGAACAAATTGGATCATGTTGGTTTTAATTGACACTCCTCACAGCTTAAAGATTCTTTGTAAAAGGGTTTTCAGGCTCTAATTTATCAGTTGAAAATTTTATTCTTGTGTTTTCGTAATCCCATATGCATTATCTGTTACGCAAATATATAGTTACTTTGAACCTGATAAAATATCACTAAACTTGTAAATATGACTATATATATGCTGATTTTTGAGTATGTGCTGTACTGTGACATAAATATTAAAAATGCATATTTAACATTCAGTTTTGCTGATACTGCTAAATATGGATAATTTCCATATTGGGTCACTGTCTGTGTGGAGTTTGCACATTCTCCCCATGTCTGCGTGGGTTTCCTCCGGATGCTCCAGTTTCCTCCCACAATCCAAAGATGTGCTCGATAGGTTGATTGGCCAGGCTAAATTGCCCATACAAATAATATACAATATTATTTGTGCCATCTGGAATAGTTTGAAGACACAGTTTATACATATCAATATATGCAATATATATATAGTTTATAAATATGTAATTTTCCAATGAGGTTAGTGTGTTCACTGTGCAATTAACTTTTGTTAGTTTTTAATATTAGTCCACAATATAGTTTACTGTACCTTAGCATAGCTTATAAAATAGGATATGTTTTCAGAAATTAAGTTTTTCAAACGCTCAGCAATAAAAAAGGCATTAAATAGTCCTGCATTATAGACTAAAGAACAAAATGCTTTTTGAATATTGTTGAAAAGAGTCATATTGCCAAAGCTTTTCATCTTGCACTCATCAGGCCAAATGCAAGAACGCCAAGTTTCAAATGATCACAGCAATTTATTCCTCAGGAGAAAAGGGTGGCAAGAGATTGGTCGGTAAGGTGACTCTGGCCAAGGTGTTGTCATGAAGAAAGTAGCTGGGAACTATACGCACCCTAGTCTCCCAGGTAATTCAGAAAAAGTGCAAGGCTTGAACATATTCCTTTCATTTTCAGAGAACGGGTCACTGCGTATGAATGTATGTCACTTCCAGCAGGCATAAATGAACCATGATACAAGCTTGACTGGTTATCTTGAATTGGTTGTTGGTGCAGCTATTAGGGCACTCCGGAATGTTCAAGCACTTCCCAATTGCAGAATCGCATCGAACAATAGGTGGTTTGTTGTGGGTTTTGCAAGCGCAGGCTGGTTGAGTATAGTCTGTACTCCTGCCTGTTAGAAACAACCAAAGGATCCTACTACTGATTCAAACAGCCGATTGTTGGGATACACGGCCTATGTAGCTGGCACTGCACGAGCAACTGCAATTCATACAAAACATTGCTCAATCAAGTGGTAGGCAGAACACTTTTTGGACTGACAGCAGCATCCTGTTCATGGTAAATACCACTTGTGAAGCTACTGCATGTTAGCAATGTGAAATGGCTTGCTCAAATTAAATTTTTGAGAAACTTTAGCTGGCAAGTCAGCTCAATCTAAAGACAATCAACGCACTTTTCACCTGTTGAATCAATTGTTGTGAAATTTGACACTCTTGCATTTTATCCTGATGAGCGCAAGACATAAAGCTCCAGCAACATGTCCCTCTTTTCAACAATGTAATTTTTTTTGGAGAAAAAAAAAATCTCCCCATAGATAAGCGAACAGGCAAAATCTGCACTGAGTGGAATTAATGTTTGGACATTGTAAATTCGACAAGTTCACCTGTAGCTTTGGTGTTTGCTACTGAACAAAAGTCTCCGAGAACTGAGAATCCATTAAAATAAATAAAAATTTGCTGACAGATTAAATTCAATTCAGCCTTAAATCATTGAACAAACAAGAGTACCATTGATCATAATGCAGCAAGTATGTGTGGAAAACATTTAATTGTTAATATATTTTGACCATCTATCTGGAGCACCCAATTTGTAATGTTGGCTTCTCAATCACTGTAATTTTAGTTTCCTAATTATAGCATTGTAATCTATTCGAAGTATGTTGAGAATTATGGAAGCAGTGCCTGCTAAAACGTGCGTTGAGATCTCATTCTACTAAACAAAATCCCAAGTTCGCTTATCAGTATTTAGTATGAATGGAGCTTTCCAATGTCTAATGAAATTCCATGGAATGTAATGGATACAGGTACGTTAGACAAGAGTTATTTTCATAGCATCCTTGGCTCTATAGTGTAACCAGCTTTGATTGCATTTATTTTGGCAATATGCTTAGTTGAGGAAATCCAATGATGATTTCCTTTGGTTCTGCTTTGTGGTCACAATTAAGAAGAATCAAGAGCACACAAACTTGCCTTTGATGTTATACGCTACACAAGTCACTTCCCAATCTAATAACCTCTTCCCACTCTGCTCCTACTCACGTGAGCACTGCCTGAGAGTGACGGAGGCAGATTCACTTGTGGCTTTCAAAAGAAGGGGAGGCAGTGGCATCGTGGTATTGTCACTGACTAGTAATCCAGAGACCCAGGACAAGATTTGGGGATCAAATCCCATCATGGCAGATGGTAAAATTTGAATTTGCTAAAAATCTGGAATTAAGAGTCCAATGGTGACCATGAAACCATTGTTGATTGTTGTAAAAACCCCTCTGGTTTACTAATGTCCTTTTAGGGAAGGAAATCTGCCATCCTTACCTGGTCTGGCCGACACGTGACTCCAGATCCACAGCAATGTGGTTGACTCTCAAATGGCCTTTGAAATGGAGGGCAGTTAGGGATGGGTATTAAATGCTGGCTAAGCCAGTGACACCCACATTTCGTAAACTAATTTTAAAAAACATTGAATAATTATTTGAAGAGAAATAATATGCAGGACTGCAGTGCATGGCACTGGATGAATTTTGCTTGCTGAGAACCATCACGGACATGATGGGCTGAATGGCCACCTCCTGTGCTGTAATTATGCTACGACCTCCCTAAGCAAGTCTCTTCCTGAATGCAAACATTCTATATTAATTGTATCAACTGCTCTAAGTGACAGAGTTGCATGTTTTCAACCTCTGAAGAAATTACTCTCAAGTTCTTTATTCAACCAGTTGGTAGCCATCATGCACCTATGCCCCAAAGATGGAAATAATTTTGCCACATCCACACTTTTGAATTTCTTTGTAATCTTAAAGGCGTCTAACTGATCTGCACTGAGAATCCCAACTTTCTCTGTTGCTCATCTTAGTTGCATCCTTTCAATTCTGGTCACACTCTTGTAAATCCTTTCTGGATTTCCATCCTGTGCTTCAATATTGTTTTTGTAGTATGAAGACCAGAACTGTACAAGTACTCTGTGGTCCCATCAAGTTGCTATATAAATTTAGTATTGTGTTCTTGTATTTGCATTAAATCCCTTGAGGAATGAACATCAGTATTCAGGCTTGTGCTCTTTATGGCATTATCACGTTGTTACTATTTTTAGTGTCTATATATCTGTTTCTAGATCTTCTCATTCCTCTACCCTTTTTGTTTCTTCCTTTGCAAAGTCACCTCTTTATTCCTCCTGCCACCTTATACTTTGCTCCATGGAATTTTGGTTGTAATTTATCCACCAATCTATCAGATAGGTTCTTGATTAATAAGGAGATCAGGGTTATGGGGAAAAGGCAGGAAAATGGGGATGAGAAAAATATCAGTCATGATTGAATGGCAGAGCAGACTCGATGGGCCAAGTGGCCTAATTCTGCTCCTGTGTCTTATGGACCCTGCAAGCTTATTTATGGCTTCCTGTATTTTGTAGCAGTTCTGCACGTTACTAGCTGCATCACTGCCCCCTTGATTTGTAAATCTGATTGTAAATTATGTGTGTACATAATGAAAAACAGTGCTGCCAGGATGTAGCCCGGCTGGACACCATTCCCACTTCCTGCCCACCTTATGCTTTCTGTCTTGATTGATCAATCCTGTCGTCTGTTCTCCAGATCATTGCCTCCACACTTACCATGAGTCTCTAGTATAGTATCTAGGCCTTCCAAAAGTTCATGTCAACTGCATCACCTTCCTTGATTTCTGTTACTTCAAAAAAACATTCAGATGGGCTTTTTCTTTCAGAAGTCCTTGCTGCTACTTTACACTAATATTGCTGCACCTATAGATATTTTGTAATTTGTACTTTTGGCAAAGATTCCAATAATTTTCTCTCTTGACATTCAGCTAATTGTTCTATAGTGCCCTGGATTATCTGTTTCTTTTTTCAGATGGGAATTGCATTTATTTTTCGCCAGTCCTATTGCTTTGTAAATGGACTTTTGCAGATGGATACTCGTGACTTTGTTATATCCTCCAGGGTTTCTTTGAAGATCTGAGGGTGTGATCCATCTGGACCCCAGGATTTGACAAGTTTTCAAGCACCAATATCCCTCCTTGTAAATGTTGTAACTTCCATAAGACCATAAGACATGGAAGCAGAATTAGGCCACTCGGCCCATCGCATCTGCTCCGCCATCCGATCACAGCTGATATTTTTCTCATCCCCATTCTCCTGCCTTTTCCCCATCACCCCCTCCTTGATGTCCACTAATGTCATTTCTCTTGTTAGCAACTTTACTGAAAACTGAGGCAAAGAAAAAAATTCTGTACCCCTTTCTCTTCAATATCATTATCCTGTGAGTTCATCTTGCCTCATCTCTTTATGCCCCATCTTATTTTTCTGTTTAGGTGCCTATAGAATACTTTGCCATTTATTTTACTTTTTATGATATTTTCCTTTCATCATTTCCTCTTTAGCTTCCTGTTTTTTAAAACCTCTTTCCAAAACTCATCACATTACAATTTGTGATTTTCTACTTGTTTATATGCCCCTGTATGCCTTTTCATCACTATTTATTTTTGACTTTTAAACTGGAAAATATTTCTCCTGAACTCCATTGATTTTTTTTTTAAATTATTATCCACTGTTGTTCTACCTCTGTCAATATTTTTCTCCAGTTTACCTTTGCTCCAAGCTCATTTCCTCGGCTGGTGTTATTCCAAGCTATTACTCTGTCCTTCTACTATCTGTATCTCTTTCAATCAACATCCTAAGCCTTAGACTGTCGGATGTCAGAGATTAATATAAATCTGTTTTAAGAAAGCTCTAAAATATGCAGAATAATAACTCCTTGTTTATCTTACTGACACATAACATAAAAAATAGGAGCAGGAGTAGGCCATCTAGCCCCTCGAGCCTGCCCCGCCATTCAATAAGATCATGGCTGATCTGACGTGGATCAGTACCACTTACCCGCCTGATCCCCATAACCCTTAATTCCCTTACCGCTCAGGAATCCATCCATCCGCGCTTTAAACATATTCAGCGAGGTAGCCTCCACCACCTCAGTGGGCAGAGAATTCCAGAGATTCACCACCCTCTGGGAGAAGAAGTTCCTCCTCAACTCTGTCTTAAACCGACCCCCCTTTATTTTGAGGCTGTGTCCTCTAGTTTTAACTTCCTTACTAAGTGGAAAGAATCTCTCCGCCTCCACCCTATCCAGCCCCCGCATTATCTTATAAGTCTCCATAAGATCCCCCCTCATCCTTCTAAACTCCAACGAGTACAAACCCAATCTCCTCAGCCTCTCCTCATAATCCAAACCCCTCATCTCCGGTATCAACCTGGTGAACCTTCTCTGCACTCCCTCCAATGCCAATATATCCTTCCTCATATAAGGGGACCAATACTGCACACAGTATTCCAGCTGCGGCCTCACCAATGCCCTGTACAGGTGCATCAATGTTGTGGAGACACACGTGGAGCAGTTGAACCAGGAGCGCTCCTCGTCACAATGGATGTCTCGGCACTCTACACCAGCATCCCCCATGACGATGGCATTGCTGCAACGGCCTCAGTGCTCAGCGCCAACAACTGCCAGTTTCCAGATGCAATTTTACATCTCATCCGCTTCATCCTGGACCACAATATCTTCACCTTCAACAACCAGTTCTTCATCCAGACACACGGAACAGCCATGGGGACCAAATTTGCACCTCAATATGCCAACATCTTCATGCACAGGTTCGAACAAGACTTCTTCACCGCACGGGACCTTCAACCGATGCTATACACTAGATACATCGATGACATTTTCTTCCTTTGGAGTCATGGTGAACAATCACTGAAACAACTCTATGATGACATCAACAAGTTCCATCCCACCATCAGGCTCACCATAGACTACTCTCCGGAATCGGTTGCATTCTTGGACACGCGCATCTCCATTAAGGACGGTCACCTCAGCACCTCACTGTACCGCAAGCCCACGGATAACCTCACGATGCTCCACTTCTCCAGCTTCCACCCTAAACACGTTAAAGAAGCCATCCCCTACGGACAAGCCCTCCGTATACACAGGATCTGCTCGGATGAGGAGGATCGCAACAGACACCTCCAGATGCTGAAAGATGCCCTCATAAGAACAGGATATGGCGCTAGACTCATTGATCAACAGTTCCAACGCGCCACAGCGAAAAACCGCACCGACCTCCTCAGAAGACAAACACGGGACACAGTGGACAGAGTACCCTTCGTTGTCCAGTACTTCCCCGGAGCGGAGAAGCTACGGCATCTCCTCCGGAGCCTTCAACATGTCATTGATGAAGACGAACATCTCACCAAGGCCATCCCCACACCCCCACTTCTTGCCTTCAAACAACCGCACAACCTCAAACAGACCATTGTCCGCAGCAAACTACCCAGCCTTCAGGAGAACAGTGACCAAGACACCACACAACCCTGCCACAGCAACCTCTGCAAGACGTGCCGGATCATCGACACAGATGCCATCATCTCACGTGAGAACACCATCCACCAGGTACACGGTACATACTCTTGCAATTCGGCCAACGTTGTCTACCTGATACGCTGCAAGAAAGGATGTCCCGAGGCATGGTACATTGGGGAAACTATGCAGACGCTGCGACAACGGATGAATGAACACCGCTCGACAATCACCAGGCAAGACTGTTCTCTTCCTGTTGGGGAGCACTTCAGCGGTCACGGGCATTCGGCCTCTGATATTCGGGTAAGCGTTCTCCAAGGCGGCCTTCGCGACACACGACAGCGCAGAGTCGCTGAGCAGAAACTGATAGCCAAGTTCCGCACACACGAGGACGGCCTCAACCGGGATATTGGGTTCATGTCACACTATTTGTAACTCCCACAGTTGCGTGGACCTGCAGAGTTTCACTGGCTGTCTTGTCTGGAGACAATACACATCTTTTTAGCCTGTCTTGATGCTCTCTCCACTCCCATTGTTTTGTTTCTTAAAGACTTGATTAGTTGTAAGTATTCGCATTCCAACCATTATTCATGTAAATTGAGTCTGTGTCTTTATAAGCTCTGTTTGTGAACAGAATTCCCACTCACCTGAAGAAGGGGCTTAGAGCTTCGAAAGCTTGTGTGGCTTTTGCTACCAAATAAACCTGTTGGACTTTAACCTGGTGTTGTTAAACTTCTTACAGGTGCATCAAGACATCCCTGCTTTTATATTCTATCCCCCTCGCAATATAGGCCAACATCCCATTTGCCTTCTTGATCACCTGTTGTACCTGCAGACTGGGCTTTTGCGTCTCATGCACAAGGACCCCCAGGTCCCTTTGCACGGTAGCATGTTTTAATTTGCTTCCATTGAGATAGTAATCCCATTTGTTATTATTTCCTCCAAAGTGTATAACCTCGCATTTATCAACGTTATACTCCATTTGCCATATCCTCGCCCACTCACTCAGCCTGTCCAAATCTCTCTGCAGATCTTCTCCGTCCTCCACACGATTCACTTTTCCACTTATCTTTGTGTCGTCTGCAAACTTCGTTACCCTACACTCCGTCCCCTCCTCCAGATCATCTATATAAATGGTAAATAGTTGCGGCCCGAGTACCGATCCCTGCGGCACGCCACTAGTTACCTTCCTCCAACCGGAAAAACACCCATTTATTCCGACTCTTTGCTTCCTGTCGGATAGCCAGTCCCCAATCCACTTTAACACACTACCCCCAACTCCGTGTGCCCTAATCTTCTTCAGCAGCCTTTTATGGGGCACCTTATCAAACGCCTTTTGGAAATCCAAAAACACCGCATCCACCGGTTCTCCTCCATCAACCACCCTAGTCACATCTTCATAAAAATCCAACATGTTCGTCAAGCACGACTTTCCCCTCATGAATCCATGTATGACACATCTTGTATAGACATAATTCTAGCAGATCTCCTCTGGTATTGTTCAAAGTGAGCTGGAAGATTTCCTTTTTAACAGTGATATTATCAGCAAGTATGATGGGGAAGGTTTTACAGGGGGTTATATATAACACGTGAAGAAGTGCTTGTGTTTCTTTCTTAAGGGTTGCTTTTTGGAATAAGCTGCTGGAGTGGTAAATATAGATGTGTTACCAACCTCTGGAAGGGAATTGGATACTTTTGCCATAAATGGGCATTGTGGGATTTTGATTTGGTGGGCTTCAGATAATATCACCCTTTGCTCTGATCCTATATGAACACAATTACGGTGGCACAGTGGTTAGCACTGCTGCCTCTCAGCACCAGGGACCCGGGTTCGATTCCGGCCTTGGGTCACTGTCTGGAATTTGCACTTTCTCCCTGTGTCTGAGTGGGTTTCCTCTGGGTTCTGGAAGGCAGAAGGTCATTCAAAAATAAGGGAAAGACAATGTTTAGGAAATAGGTCCCTAACCCCATAAATCAAACATGTTTTGCAGATAACCTAAAATGAAAAATACTGCAAATGCTCCAATAAAAACCAAAAGAGGTCAGGCAGCAGCTGTGGACAGAATAGAAGTTATTTTAGGCACTGCCCTTCACTGGAACACAGTGATGACCACAGAATCCGTACAGTACAGAAGGAGGCCATTCAGCCCATTATCCCACATATTCCTCCCACAGCCCAAAGATGTGTGTGTTAGGTTGGTTGACCATGCTAAATTGCCCTTTAGTGTCAGGGGATTAGTAGGGTAAATATGTGGGATAATGGGCTGAATGGCCTCCTTCTGTACTGTACGGATTCTGTGGTCATCACTGTGTTCACATGAGCAGCCTGGGAATGGAGGGATACAAACGATTGGTCTAGTTGGACCAAGGAGCGGCAAAGGCTTGGAGGGCCGAAGGGCCTGTTTCCTGTGCTGTATTGTTCTTTGTTCTAATGAAGGGCAGTGCCTAAAATAACTTCTATTCTGTCCACAGCTGCTGCCTGACCTCTTTTGGTTTTTATTGGAGCATTTGCAGTATTTTTCATTTTAGGTTATCTGCAAAACATGTTTGATATATGGGGTTAGGGACCTATTTCCTAAACATTGTCTTTCCCTTATTTTTGAATGACCTTCTGCCTTCCATATGCCCTACCCCATCAGTAAGTATTACCGGGGATTAGGCAGGTAGCGCATGAGGCTTTACTGTTGTTTGGGTGGATCAAACTGTTTAGGCTCACTTCACAGATCAGGTGGACTGTAGCGTCAGGCATGCTTGAAGGTGCCAACCAGGTGAAGCTGCAATGCAAGGCTTAAGTACCGACTGAGCAGCAAGTGCAGCTGAGTGGTCTCCAGCCCCCTACCAGCAAATAGTCATTACAGCTTTGCATCCCTGCTGTATCCAAACACGACTGGCCATTTGAACAAGTAGCCATCTTCACCGATGGCAGAGCCCAGCATCTGAGTGCAGAAGAAGAGGATGAAGAACCACCAGCCAGGAAGGCTGAGCATCGATCCTCCTCTGCCTAAGGTCCCCATCATCATATGTAGAGTCTTAGCCCAATTTGATTTCATCCATGTGACATCAAAAATAGCTGAGTGTATATTTGGCACTGCAAAGGTTACAGATCATACCAGGCTTTGGTGCTGAATGGCTCAGATTCTGAACTAGCTATGTCCCTAGCTATGTCCCTCGCTATGTTGTTCCAGTGTAGCTATGACGCAAGCATTTCCCTGCCAATGTGAAGGGATTTTTCCAGGCATATCCTTCCCACACCTCCCAGCCGACTCTCCTTCCATCACTTTGTGAATGACTGATTGTGTCATCCGCGGTGCTAGTAAGCCGCACTAATGAAGAATCGCCAACTGATGCTCAGGGCCGCTTAGCTCCAGATGTCGTTATAGCTTTGGTCCATACACAGACAGCCCAAGGACACTGACGGAATTCCATAGACATCCTCAGTCCAAGTATCTTCAGCTATTAATGATTCACCAACTTTACAACAGAATCTGGAATTAAAAAGTTAGTCTTTGTGGTGATGAGCATGAAACCACCATGTTGTCATTAAAAAAAAAATCAGGATCGCTAATGCAGCTGAAGGACGGAAATTTGCCGTTCTTACAAGGTTTTTCCCCCCCTTGTTGGAGATGGTCATTGCCTGGCACTTGTGTGGCATGAATGTTACTTGCCATCTGTAGGCCCAAGCATGGGTGTTGTCCATGTCTTGCTGCATTTAGACATGGACTGCTTAAATATCTGAGGAGTTGAGAATGTTGCTAAACATTGCGCAGTCATCAATGAAGATCTCCACTAGACGGCATGGTGGCACAATGATTAGCACTGCTGCCTCTCAGTACCAGGGACCCAGGTTCGATTCCCGGCTTGGGTCACTGTCTGTCTGGAGTTTGCATGTTCTCCCCGTGTCTGCGTGGGTTTCCTCCAGGTACTCTGGTTTCCTCCCACAGTCCAAAAGACGTGCAGGTTAGGTGGATTGGCCATAATAAATTCTCCCTCAGTGTACCCGAACAGGTGCCGGAGTGTGGCAACTAGGGGATTTTCACAGTGGCTTCATTGCAGTAAGCCTACTTGTGACACTGATAAATAAACTTAACTTAAACCTCTGACCTCATGGAAGGAAGGTAATTGACAAAGCAGCTGAGGATTGTTGGGCCTAGGACACTACCCTGAGGAACTGCTACAGTGACTGACCTCCAGCAATCACAGCCATCTTCCTTTGTGCCAGTTATGATTCCCAATAATTCCAATCTTGCTAGGGCTCCTAGATGCCACACTGGGTCAAATGTGGCCATGATATTAAGGGGAAATCAGAGTGGATAAATCCCCAGGACCGGACAGGGTATTCCCACGGACCTTGAGGGAAGCTAGTGTTGAACTTGCAGGGGCCCTGGCAGACATATTTAAAATGTCAGTATTCACGGGGGAGGTGCCGGATGATTGGAGGGTGGCTCATGTTGTTCCGTTGTTTAAAAAAGGTTCCAAAAGAAATCTGAGAAATTATAGGCCAGTAAGTTTGACGTCGGTGGTGGGCAAGTTATTGGAAGGTGTGATAAGGGATAGGATCTACAAATATTTGGATAGACAGGGACTTATTAGGGAGAGTCAACATGGCTTTGTGGGTGGTAGGTCATGTTTGACCAATCTATTAGAGTTTTTCGAGGAGGTTACCAGGAAAGTGGATGAAGGGAAGGCGGTGGATGTTGTCTACCTGGATTTCAGCAAGGCCTTTGACAAGGTCCCTCATGGGAGGTTAGTTAGGAAGGTTCAGTCGCTAGGTATACATGGGGAGGTAGTAAATTGGATAAGACACTGGACAACCGGGATATTGGGTTTATGTCACACTATTTCACATAAATATTTCTGCTTTTTTCCTCCTGAGTCTTTATCATGCGATCCTAGAATCAGAATTTATGTCACACTATTTGTAACTCCCACAGTTGCGTGGACCTGCAGAGTTTCACTGGCTGTCTTGTCTGGAGACAATACACATCTTTTTAGCCTGTCTTGATGCTCTCTCCACTCCCATTGTTTTGTTTCTTAAAGACTGGATTAGTTGTAAGTATTCGCATTCCAACCATTATTCATGTAAATTGAGTCTGTGTCTTATAAGTTCTGTTTGTGAACAGAATTCCCACTCACCTGAAGAAGGGGCTCAGAGCCTCGAAAGCTTGTGTGGCTTTTGCTACCAAATAAACCTGTTGGACTTTAACCTGGTGTTGTTAAACTTCTTTCAATGGAAGAAGCCAGAGAGTGGTTGTGGAGGATTGCTTCTCTGAGTGGAGGCCTGTGACTAGTGGTGTGCCGCAGGGATCGGTGTTGGGTCCATTGTTGTTTGTCATCTATATCAATGATCTGGATGATAATGTGGTCAATTGGATCAGCAAGTTTGCTGATGATACAAAGACTGGAGGTGTAGTGGACAGTGAGGAAGGTTTTCAAAGCTTGCAGAGGGATTTGGACCAACTAGAAAAATGGGCTGAAAAATGGCAAATGGAATTTAACGCAGACAAGTGTGAGATATTGCACTTTGGAAGGACAAACCAAAGAAGAACGTACAGGGTAAATGGTAGAACTCTGAAAAGTGCAGTTGAACAGAGGGATCTGGGAATACAGGTACAGAATTCCCTAAAAGTGACGTCACAGGTGGATAGGGTCGTAAAGAGTGCCTTTGGTACATTGGCCTTTATAAATCGGAGTATCGAGTATAAAAGTTGGAGTGTTATGGTAAGGTTATATAAGGCATTGGGGAGGCCGAATTTGGAGTATTGTGTACAGTTTTGGCCACCTAGTTACAGGAAGGATGTAAATAAGGTTGAAAGAGTGCAGAGAAGGTTCACAAGGATGTTGCCGGGACTTGAGAAGCTGAGTTACAGAGAGAGATTGAATAGGTTGGGACTTTATTCCCTGGAGCGTAGAAGATTGAGGGGAGATTTGATAGAGGTGTATAAGATTTTGATGGGTATAGATAGAGTGAATGCAAGCAGGCTTTTTCCGCTGAGGCTAGGGGAGAAAAAAACCAGAGGGCATGGGTTAAGGGTGAAAGGAGAAAAGTTTAAAGGGAATATTAGGGGGGGCTTCTTCACACAGAGAGTGGTGGGAGTGTGGAATGAGCTGCCGGATAAAGTGGTAAATGCGGGGTCACTTTTAACATTTAAGAAAAACTTGGAACGGGTTCATGGATGAGAGGGGTGTGGAGGGATATGGTCCAAGTGCAGGTCAGTGGGACTAGGCATAAAATGGTTCAGCACAGACAAGAAGGGCCAAAAGGCCTGTTTCTGAGCTGTAATTTTCTATGGTTCTATGGGAGTTACTCACCTAATGACAAATTACAGATAAGTCTTCAGCACTATTGCTCGAATGTTGTCAGGACCTATACCTCTGCAGAATCCAGTGTCTTCAGCCGTTTCTTGATATCACGTGGAGTGAATCGAATTGGCTGAAGATCTGTGATTCTGAGGACCTGTGGAGGAGGCTGAGGTGAATCATCTACTTGGTCCTCTTGGCTGAAGATTATTGCGAATAATCAGCCTTGACTTTTGCACTGATGTGCAAATTGAGGATGGGGATATTTGTGGAGCTGCCTCTTCCAGTGAGTGATTTTAATTGTTCACCATTTGTGGCTGGATGTGGCAGGACTGCAGAGCTTGGATCTCATCTGTTGGAGATCACTTAGCTCTGTCTATTACTTGCTGCTTATGCTGTTTAGCATGCAAGTAGTCCTGTGTTGCAGCTTCACCAGGTTGACACCTCATTTTTAGGTATGTCTGCTGCTGTTCCTGGCATGCCCTCCTGAACCCTTCATTGAACAAGTGTTGATCCCCCTGGCTTGGTCGCAATGGTAGAATGGGGGATATGACAGACCAAGATGTTACAGATTGTGGTTGAATACAATTCTGCTGCTGCAAATGGTCCACAGCACCTCCATGGATGCCCAATTTTGAATTGCTGGATCTGGGGCAACACAGTGGTTAGCACTGCTGCTTCACAGAGCCAGGGACCTGGGTTTGATTCCTGGCTTGAGTCACTATGTGTGTGGAGTCTGCACATTCTCCCCATGTCTGTGTGGGTTTCCTCCGGGTGCTCCGGTTTCTTCCCACAGTCTGAAAGACGTGCTGCTTGGGTGCATTGGCCATGTTAAAATTCTCCCTCAGTGTACCCGAACAGGTGCCAGAGTGTGGTGACTAGGGGATTTACACAGTAACTTCATTGCAGTATTAATATAAGCCTACTTGTGACACTAATAAATGAACTGTCCGAAGTCTATCCCATTTAGCATGGTGGTAGTGCCACACAACATGATGGAGGGTATCTTCAATATAAAAACAAGACTTCCTCTCTACAAGGACTGTACGGTGGGCATTCCTTCCCATACTGTTATGGACAGATGCATCTGCAGCAAGCACATTGATAAGGATGTGGTCGTCCTTATAACCCACTTGTTGGTTCCCTCACCATCTGTTGCTGTCCTAGTTTCGCAGCTATGTCTGTTAGGAATTGGTCAGTAGCGGTGCTACTGAGCCAGTCTTGGTGATGGACATTGAAATCCCCCCCACCCAGAGTACATTCTGCATCCTTGCCACCCTCAGTGCTTCCTCTAAGTGATGTCCAGCATCGAGGAGTACTAATTCATCCACTGAGGGAGGAGGGTATTTCATGGGGTCCAGAGTCGACTACCAGAGCAACAACACTTGCATCCCATGAATGAATTTTTAAGAGAGAGTTTGTATGTGTTGACAAGTGAGTTCCTATTAAGCAGTTTTATTTTGGATTGTGTCAGGTTTTATGGGTGCAGCTGCATTTATCTATGCAAGTGAGGAATACTCCTGACTTGTACTTTGTGGAAGCTTTCCCAGGTCGAGATGTGAACTCCCAGGGCAACTTCCACCTGAGTGTATACCACTTTGCTGCCACCTCTGTCAGTCTGTGACTCCACATCTACAACAATGTGCTTGATTCTTAACTGCCCCCTTGAATGGCTTTTTTTAAATCTCAAGGACAATTGGGGATGGGCAATAAATGCTGATCTTGTCAGTGACTCCCACATCCTGTAAATGAATAAAAAGTGGGACCGTTTACCGTGTTCAGTTCTAATCTCAAATGCTCAGATAATGAAGCACGCCTCCATAAAAGAACATCTGGACAACATCCTGGCTTGGATGGATAAGCAGCAAGTACCATTCATGTTGCACAAATGCCAGGCAGTGGCCATCTCAGAGTGTGTCTGACCATCTTTCCTAACATATTGGCAACATTCTGTAGATAACTATTAATCGGAATCATCGCTGTCTCAGCTACTTAAACACCATAGTTACTAAAACAAGGATATTCCAGTGAAAGTGGTTCACTTAATTGCCCCGAGAAGGTAGTAGTGAGCCCCTTCTTGAACCGCTGAAGTCCACGTAGAATCATAGAAACCCTACAGTACAGAAAGAGGCCATTCGGCCCATCGAGTCTGCACCGACCACAATCCCACCTAGGCCCTACCCCCATATCCCTACATATTTACCTGCTAATCCCTCTAATCTACGCATCCCAGGACACTAAGGGGCAATTTTAGCATAGCCAATCAACCTAACTCGCACATCTTTGGATTGTGGGAGGAAACCCACGCAGACACGAGGAGAATGTGCAAACTCCACACAGACAGTGACCCAAGCCGGGAATCGAACCCAGGTCCCTAGAGCTGTGAAGCAGCAGTGCTAACCACTGTGCTACTGTGCCGCCCGTGGTGTGGATAAATCCACAGTGCCGTTAAGGAGGGTGTTCCAGAATTTTGACCCAGCAACAGTGAAGGAACAGCAATAAGTTTCCAAGTCAGGATGGTGTATGGCTTGGAGGAGAACTTGCAAGTTGTGATGCTCCAATGAACCTACTACTCTAGATCTAGGTGGTAGAGATTGTGGGTTTAGAAAGTGATGTTGAAAGAACCTTGTTGAGTTGCTGCAGTGCATTTTGTAGATGGTACATATGGCTGCTACTGTGTGTTGGTGGTGGAGGGAGTGAATGTTTGTGGAAGGGGTGCCAATCAAGCGGGGTTTGTTTGTTCTGGATAGTGTCGAGCTTCTTGAGTGCTGGAGCCCCATTCATCCAGGTAATGGAGAGCATTCCATTACTCACCTGAGTTGTGCCAACTGCTGGACAGGCTTTGGGGAGGTGAGTTACTCGACGCAAAGTTTCCAGCCTCTGATCTGCTTTTGTAAGTGACAGTATTTATATGGCTGGTCCAGTTCCGTTTCTGGTCAGTGGTAGCCCCCAGGATGTTGTGTACCTTTGCTGCGTTGTGATTATCAACAGGATGCAATTCAGTAACTGAATGAGGCTTTTTCTGCACCACATCCCAAACCTACAACCTCCAACACTTGGGATAAGGGCAGCAAGTGCACAGAAACAGTGTCACTTCCAAGAGATGCATCATGTTGAAGTGGTACAAGACACTGATAAGGTCACACTTGGAATACTGTGCATAGTTCTGGTCACCCTATTATAGAAATGATATTATTAAACTAGAAAGAGTGCAGAAAAGATTTACTGGGATGCTACCAGGACTTGATGGTTTGAGTTATAAGGAGAGGCTGGATAGACTTGGACTTTTTTCTCTGGAGTGGAGGAGGCTTAGGGGTGATCTTATAGAGGTCTATAAAATAATGAGGGGCATAGATCACCTAGACAGTCAATATCTTTTCCCAAAGGTAGAGGAGTCTAAAACTAGAGGGCATAGGTTTAAGGTGAGAGGGAAGAGATACAAAAGTATCCAGAGGGGCAATTTTTTCACACACGGGTGTTGAGTGTCTGGAACAAGCTGCCAGAGGTAGTAGTAGAGGCGGGTACAATTTTGTCTTTTAAAAAGTATGTAGACAGTTACATGGGTGAGATGGGTATAGAGAGATATGGGCCAAATGCGGGCAATTGGGACTAGCTTAGGGGTTAAAAAAAAGGGGTGGCATGGACAAGTTGGGCCGAAGGACCTGTTTCCATGCTGTAAACCTCTGTGTCTCTATCTTAACCTGGACATTTATCACCATTTCTCTGAACATTTTGCATTCCAAATCCTGGAACCCTCTAGCTAACAATACCATGGGACTACTGCATGGACTATAGCAATTCATGAAGGTGTACCTTCACCACCTCAGGTTGGCAGTAAATACCAGCATTGCCAATGACACATGCTGAGAATTGATAAGACAAATATGGGAACAACTGATTTCTGTATTCTGTTGAAAATCAGATGAAGACAAGGGGGGAGAATTTGAATGTACAACGACAAGCCAATTGGGACCAGATGCATAGTTAAATTTAATGAGAAAATGTAAGCGACGACAGCAAGACAAGTTCTCCTTTAACAGAGACACATTTGCTTGCTGCAGCTAAGCACACTGGAATTGATGTGATTGTTAGTGCAGGCAGGGAGGCAAATGAGGCAGCACTTACACTGGTAATTAAATGCAAATAAGGGCCTTTTCACATGCCTTGGGCATCAGTTTTCTGGAATGCTGGGAAACTTAGCAGCTGAAGGGGAGGTGAAATGGAGCAGATCCAGCAGGTGAGTGCCTTCCTAGCACAGTCTGTGAAAACCTGCTTCCCTCCCCATGCTCAATTCCTGGGATTTGCAGCTGTAAATATCGGAGCCACGGGTTTGGAACCGAGGAACCATCAAGCTTCGACTCAAAATAGTTTTGTTACTGATTTTAATCCAATGGCTTTCTTCCTCTCAGAGTAACACCCCTGAACTGCGGGATTATAAAGGTGAGAATGATCCAAAAGCCCAGTGGTTCCTTCACTCTTTGGTAAGACACACATTAGGCAGAATTTAGACCAGCCACAATCAGTGCCTGTTGGTGATGAACTGTAATATAGCTTTCTAACAAACTCCACTGCGAAATTAGTTTTGTACCAGGTCCAAATGCACGTTGGTACCTCCAAGTACACAACCCAGTTACTGCTGAAATATAGTCTTGACAAGCTGGAAAATGTATGATGTATGTTCAAAGGAATGCACAAACGTTTACCAATAGGAGGAGGAGTTACAGACAAACACTGCATTGTTGAGATGTAGTCCTTGAGGCACTGTTATAGCTGCCGGATTCCTGTCCTAACTGTAAAGTCATGATGTGGAGATGCCGGCGTTGGACTGGGGTAAACACAGTAAGGAGTCTAACAACACCAGGTTAAAGTCCAACAGGTTTATTTGGTAGCAAAGGCCACTAGCTTTCGAAGTGGCACTCTGAACTCAGGTGAGCCATCGCTGCAATTCGAAATGTGATGTCTGATTATGAGAGTCATTATCAGCACCTTGGCAACTCTTTCCCCTCTGAGTCAGAAGGTCATGGGTTCAAGGCTCACTCTAGGACCTGAACACAATGAAGGCTGACACTCAATACTGAGGGCCTGCTGTGTTAGCAGAGATGCTGTCTGGTGAATGAATCATCGAATTGAGTGTCTATCTGCTCACTCGCGTGAGTATAAAAAGATCTGCAGAGAAGAACTGTAGAATTCCATCGGTGCCCCAATTACATAGAAACATAGAAGACAGGAACAGGAGGAGGCCATTTGGCCCTTTGAGCTTGCTCCGGCACTCATCACGATCATGACTGATCGTCCAACACAATAGCCTAATCCTGCTTTCTCCCCAAGATCTCCCTAAGCAAAAGGAAGAGCTTGATTATATAACACCATTTATTCCACTATAAATAGATTAACTGATCATCTGTGTTTGTGGGAGCTTGCTGTGTACATTTCCCTGCAATAACAATGATACCAGACTTCAAAAGATATTTGGTTGGTAAGTGCTTTAAACAACCTGAGAATGGGACAGTGTTAAATGACCAGCGGAAAATGTTGGCTGTCGTCAACAACAGGTTCTGTGGAGAGAGAAAGTTAACATTTCAGGTCATGAGTTCTGAAACTTTAACCTGGTTTCTCTCTCCATCAATGCTGCCTGACCTGCTGAGGATTCTGATTTTATTTCAGATTTCCAGCATCTGCAGTATTTTCCTCTTGTGTTATATAATCAAGCTCTTCCTTTTGCGTAGGGAGATCTTGAAGACGTGAAAGGCAGTATATAATGCAAATTCTTTATTTCCTAAGACAGCACTGGAAGAGAACAATATTCCAGCACAAGAGGAGTTGAAGGTGGCTTGTCAGTTAACAGGGGAACAAGGCCTGATCTTCAGTTTTGAAGAGCAACTGCCCTTTTTAAAAACTGCTTACCTTCATTTGTTCAACAGCAACGACTTGTGTTTGTAAAGCACCTGTAACTTAGCAAAATATTAAAAACCTGAGTTTGGTTGTGATATTTCTAAATTCCTTGGATTCTGGTAAGGTCCCGGTGGATTAAAACCCACTGATGTGATAATGTAATATTCAAAAAGGGAGGGAGGCAAAAAGTAGGAAACTATAGGCTGGTGATCTTAACCTCTGTAGTGGGGAAGTTGCTGGAATCAATCATTGAGGAGGAGATGAATGAGCATTTGGAAAGGCAAAGTTCAATCCACCATTGCCAGCATGGTTTTCTGAAGGAGAAGTCATGCTTGACAAACTTGCTGGAGTACTTTGACATAATCAGGATGGTGGATAATGGGGAACCTGTGGATGTGATATATTTGGACTTCCAGAAGGCGTTTGACAAGGTGCCACATTAAAGACTGATCCAGAAAGTGAGACTAGGGGATTGGGGATAGAGTATTGGATTGAGGATTGGCTGACTGACAGAAAGCAGATGTTCGAGATAAATGGGTCCTTCTCTGGCTAGTGAAATGTAACTAGCGGGGTGCCGCAGGGGTCAGTCCCCGGACCTCAACTGTTTACAATCTAGATAAATGATCAGCAAGCAGGGACAGAGTGTAACAGCAACATTTGCGGATGATACTAAAATAGATGGGAAAGCAGGCAGTGAAGAGGATATAAAGATTTTGCAGACAGATATAGATAGGCTAGGAGAATGGGCCAAAATTTGGCAGATGGAATTTAATGTGGATGTGGATCCGGGCAGAGGAGTCTGGGTGTCTTTGTTAATGAATCACAGAAAGTCGGTATGCAGCTGCAACATGTAATAAAAATGGCAAATGGGATGTTGGCATTTATTGCAAAAGAGCTGGAGTATAAAAGTAGAGAAGTGTTGTTGCAATTGTATCGGGTGTTGGTGAGACCACATCTGGGGTATTGTGTCCAGTTTTGGTCTTCTTATTTGAGGAAGGATATGGTGGCCTTGGCAGCAGTCCAGTGGAGGTTCACCAGATTGATTCCGGGCTGAAAGGATTGACACATGAGGAGAGATCGAACTGTTAGGGCTGATACTCGCTAGAATTAGAAGGATGAAAGGGGAGCTGATCAAAGTATACAAAATTTTAAAAGGGATTGAGAAAGTAAATGTAGACCAAATGTTTCCTCTTATGGGACAATCCAGAACAAGAGGTCACAGGTATAGGTTGAGAGGCGGTACTGAGATGAGGAGGAACTACTCGCAGAGGGTGGTGAACTTGTCTAACTTGCTGCCCCATAGCGCGGTGGAATCTGAATCATTGATTGGTTTCAAGAAGGAAATAGATATATTTAAAGGGATCAGGGGGTATGGAGAACAGGTCGTGAGGTCAGTTTGAGACCAGGGAGAGATCAGGCTCGAGGGGTTGAATTTGCCTCGTTCTGCTCCTAATTCCGATGTTCCCATGTTCCTAACAGAAATGTACTAAGAAGATTAGCCAATTACAGTGCAGGACAATGTGACAAGATACTTAATGGTTTTAGAAAGAGGCCAAATGGGGTAATATGGATTCCATTTCTTTGCGGATGAATAAACACAAGCGAATTGCAGTTGATTTAGCTGCGATGGCAACTGGGGAAGATGTGTGACCGTAAATATTCTGTTGGTGAGTTTATTCAAGACTGAAATTGACAGATACTTGGACTCTAAAAGAATCAAGGTGCATGGGGGAGGGCGAGGAAGTTGGGAAAGTATGGTTGGGAGTGGGGGTGAGATTACCGTGATCTCGATTTGATTTTGATTTATTATTGTCACGTGTATTAACATACAGTGAAAAGTATTGTTTCTTGCGCGCTATACAGACAAAGCATACCATTCATAGAGAAGGAAAGGAGAGAGTGCAGAATGTAGTGTTACAGTCATAGCTAGGGTCTAGAGAAAGATCAACTTCATGCAAGGTAGGTCCATTCAAAAGTCTGGCAGCAGCAGGGAAGAAGCTGTTCTTGAGTCGGTTGGTATGTGTCCTCAGACTTTTGTATCTTGCATCGGACGTTAGTGTTTGTGTCGGATCCCATTGATAGGAGAGCTATCAGATACGAGTGCAGTTTTCAACATAGCTTTAGATATTGAGAGGAAAGAGTGAACTGATATTCTCGGGAGCAGGTGTATTTACTTTGTGGATGTTGATGAAGAGGACAATGGGTGGTGCCATTTCAGGAAGAGACTGGAAGAATTGAAATAATTCCATTGCCTCTAAGAGGGTATGATGAAGGTCAAGATAGTATTTCAGGCCTTGTGCTGCAATAGGACTGGAAGTTCAAGAGCTGATGAATATTGATGAATGTAGAGAGAGTTGGGAGCCACAGGAACAAACGGAGTTGGAGATGAGTGAAGGATCTCAGAAATTGAGCCTGAGAAACCCGAGTTAACAGAGAAAGAGTCGGAAGATCAGCCAATTCCAGTGTAAAGATGGAGTAAGCTCCAATTGTCACTGACTCCAATAGTTGGAGTTGTATTTTCTCTTTTGAAACTCACTAAGTGCTTTCTTTTTCTGCTCCTGTTGATCATGATGTGGAGATGCCGGTGTTGGACTGGGGTAAACACAGTAAGAAGTCTCACAACACCAGGTTAAAGTCCAACAGGTTTATTTGGTAGCAAAAGCTTTCAGAGCGCTGCTCCTTCGTCAGGTAAGTGGAAGTTCTGTTCACAAACAGGGCATATAAAGACACAAACTCAATTTACAAAATAATGGTTGGAATGCGAGTCTGTACAGGTAATCAAGTCTTAAAGGTACAGACAATGTGAGTGGAGAGAGCGTTAAGCACAGGTTAGTGAGATGTGTATTGTCTCCAGACACGACAGTTAGTGAGATTTTGCAAGCCCAGGCAAGTCGTAGGGGTTGCAGATAGTGTGACATGAACCCAAGATCCCGGTTGAGGCTGTCCTCGTGTGCGGAACTTGGCTATCAGTCTCTGCTCAGCTGTTGATCATCCATTGACTCTGTCTACACTTCCCGCTGCCTCGGAAAAGCAGCCAGCATAATCAAGGACCCCATGCACCCTGGACATGCTCTCTTCCACCTCCTTCCATTAGGAAAAATATACAAAAATCTGACTCAAGAACAGCGTCTTCCCTGCTGCTGTCAGACTTTTGAATGGACTTATCTCGCATTAAGTTGACCTCTCTCTACACCCTAGCTATGACTGTAAACTACAGAGACTTGGTTGAAAGAGGGACAGGACTGGCAACTGAATATTCCAGGGTACAAGTGTTTTAGGCGAGACAGAGGAAGGGCCAAAAGAGGTGGGGGAGTAGCAATATTAGTTAGAGAGCATATTACAGCGGTGCAGAGGGAGGACAATTCAGAGGGGTCGTGTAACGAGTCACTGTGGGTGGAGCTCAGAAACAGGAAGGGCGCAGTCACTGTGTTGGGGGTGTACTACAGGCCTCCCAACAGCCCAAGGGAAGTGGAAGAATGGATATGTCAGGAGATAATGGATAGGTGCAGGAAAAATAAGGTTGTTGTAGTGGGAGACTTTAATTTCCCTGGTATAGACTGGAAATCGCGTAGGGCTGGGAGTCTGAATGGGGAGGCATTTGTAAAATGCATACAGGAAGGTTCTTTGGAACAATATGTAGATAGCCCGACTAGAGAGGGGGCTATACTGGACCTAGTTCTGGGGAATGAGCCCGGTCAGGTCTTCAAAGTTTCGGTAGGGGAACATGTGGCAAATAGTGACCACAATTCTGTTAGCTTTAGGATAGTGATGGAAAAGGATGAGTGGTGTCCCAAGGGTAAGGTGTTGGATTGGGGGAAGGCTAACGTTAGTGGGATTAGGCAGAAATTGGCAGCTGTTGATTGGGAGAGGCTGTTTGAGGGTAAATCCACATCTGGCATGTGGGAGTCTTTTAAGGAACAGTTGTTAGGGCTGCAGGATAGGCATGTGTCTGTAAAAAAGAAGGGTAGGATTCGAGAACCGTGGATAACCAGGGAAATTGAGGGATTGGTCAAAAAGAAAAGAGTGGCGTACGTTAGGTCCAGGCAGCTAAAAACGGAGGGAGCTCTGGAGGAGTAAAAAGAAAGTAGGAAAGAACTCAAACGAGGAATTAGAAGGGCAAAAAGGAGTCACGAAATGTCCTTGGCAGACAGGATTAAGGAGAATCCCAAGGCATTTTATTCATACGTTAGGAACAAAAGGGTTGTCAGGGAAAAAAATTGGACCTCTCAGGGACAAAAGTGGGGAATTATGCTTAGAGCCCAAAGAAGTAGGGAAGATCCTAAATGAATACTTTGCGTCGGTATTCACAAAGGAGAGGGATGTGTTGACTGGGAGTGTCTCGGAGGGGAGTGTTGACCCGTTAGAGAAAATCTCCATTACAAGGGAGGAAGTGTTAGGTTTTTTAGGGAATACAAAGACTGACAAATCCCCAGGGCCTGATGGAATCTATCCAAGGCTGCTCAGGGAGACGAGAGATGAAATTGCTGGGCCTCTGACGCAAATCTTTGTCTCGTCACTGGACACAGGTGAGGTCCCAGAGGATTGGAGGATAGCGAATGTGATCCCGTTATTTAAGAAGGGTAGGAAGGATAACCCGGGTAATTATAGGCCGGTGAGCTTGACGTCCGTGGTAGGGAAGTTGTTGGAGAGGATTCTTAGAGATAGGATGTATGCGCATTTAGAAAGGAATAAACTCATTAACGATAGTCAGCATGGATTTGTGAGAGTGAGGTCATGCCTCACTCACCTGGTGGAGTTTTTTGAAGAAGTGACCAGAATGGTTGACGAGGGAAGGGCCGTGGATGTCGTCTATATGGACTTTAGTAAAGCGTTTGACAAAGTCCCTCATGGTAGGTTGGTGCAAAAGGTTGGATCTCATGGGATAAAGGGGGAGGTGGCTAGATGGGTGGAGAACTGGCTTGGTCACAGAAGACAGAGGGTGGTAGTGGAAGGGTCTTTTTCCAGCTGGATGCCTGTGACTAGTGGTGTTCCGCAGGGCTCTGTATTGGGACCTCTGCTGTTTGTGATTTATATAAACGATCTGGAAGAAGGTGTAACTGGGGTGATCAGTAAGTTTGCGGACAACACGAAAATGGCTGGACTTGCAGATAGTGAGGAACATTGTCAGAGGCTACAGAAGGATATAGGTAGGCTGGAAATTTGGGCAAAGAAATGGCAGATGGAGTTCAATCCAGATAAATGCGAAATGATGCATTTTGGTAGAACTAACGTAGGGGGGAGCTATACAATAAATGGCAGAACCATAAAGGGTGTAGATACGCAGAGGGACCTGGGTGTGCAAGTCCACAGATCCTTGAAGGTGACGTCACAGGTGGAGAAGGTAGTGAATAAGGCATATGGCATGCTTGCCTTTATAGGACGGGGCATAGAGTATAAAAGTTGGTTCGGCTGCATTTGGAATACTGCATCCAGTTCTGGTCACCACACTACCAGAAGGACGTGGAGGCTTTGGAGAGAGTGCAGAGGAGGTTTACCAGGATGTTGCCTGGTATGGAAGGGCTTAGTTATAAGGAGAGATTGGGTAAACTGGGGTTGTTGTCACTGGAAAGACGGAGGATGAGGGGTGACCTAATAGAGGTGTATAAAATTATGAAAGGCATAGATAGGGTGAACGGTGGGAAGCTTTTTCCCAGATCGGTGGTGACGTTCACAAGGGGTCATAGGTTCAAGGTGAGGGGCGGAGGTTTAACATGGATATCAGAAGGACGAATTTTACACAGAGGTTGGTGGGGGCCTGGAATGCGCTGCCGGGCAAGGTGGTGGAGACAGACACACTGGGAAGGTTTAAGACTTATCTCGATAGCCACATGAACGGAGTGGGAATGGAAGGATACAAAAGAATGGTCTAGTTTGGACCAGGGAGCGGTGCGGGCTTGGAGGGCCGAAGGGCCTGTTCCTGTGCTGTATTGTTCTTTGTTCTTTGTACTACATTCTGCACACTCTCGTTTCCTTCTCTATGAATGGTATGCTTTGTCTGTATAGCGTGCAAGAATCAATACTTTTCACTATAAACCAATACATATGACAATAATAAATCAAATCTTGTGGATGAAAAATGGTTTGGAAAATCAAGCACGACTCTTGAAAGTTGACATTCAGCACAGGGTGACCAACTACCCTGGAATTTGGCTCACCATTCCCACATCCTGGAACTAAGCTTTCCCAGATGCCAGTTTTCCCAGATTTCCCTTGTCTGCACACGTGCCCAGTGCAGGCCCAAGCCCCGACAGCCACCATGGAGCAGAGGAAGCACTGGCTAAATCATTTTGGCGGGTGGGTGATTTGGAGTGGGGGGAGGGCTGCCCAGAGGCGGTATCGGGTTCCAGCCCATTGGCAGTTGTCGCGAGCCTGATTCAGATAGGACTCCAACGACTGATCAGGCAGCGGAGACGATGTCACATTTAAGTCCAGTCTGGAAACCAACACCCCACGACGTTTGGATTGTCTCACCAGTAAATTGCCCACCCCACACACACATACCTATCCACAATCTTCCACCCCGCCCTCAACTACCACCCACCACCATTGACCCAGAGCTGGCCACGCTGATCCAGCTGTGGCTGGGAGTTCTTGGAAAAAACGTTGCAAAAACTCTGGCACCTGCGGAGAGAAAAACAGATTTAATGTTTTGAGTCCGGATGTCTTTCCGATTTCCAGCATCTGTATTTTACGTTTAGTTTAGTTCTTTTGATTTGCTGTGGGTTTGGGGGCCTAATTAGGATGGCATAGTGGCACAGTGGTTGGCACAGTGGTTAGCACTGCTGCCTCAGCGCCAGGGATCCGGGTTCAATTCCCGGCTTGGGTCACTGACTGTGCGGAGTTTGCACGTTCTCCCCATGTCTGTATGGGTTTTCTCCCACAGTCCGAAAGACGTGCTGGTTAGGTGCATTGACCATGCTAAATTCTCCCACAGTGTACCTGGACAGGCACCAGAGTTTGGCGACTAGGGGATTTTCACAGTAAATGTAAATCTACTTGTGACTAATACATAAACTTGACTTGAAGTGGGGTTGGGAGGGAAGGAGGGGTACTGGGGTAGGGGCCTGGTGTGGGAATTTACATAGAAAACCTCTTGCCTAGCATCCTTTCATCACTGCTAATGAGCTGATTCAGAAGTTGCCAAAATGATTCAGTCAGCGATCAATCTCCAGTTTCTCGTGGGTTAAAAACGATTCTACTGAGTGCATAATTTAGTTTTAATGCACTAGGTGAAGTCGGAACATTAAGTGAAACCTTCTTGTGCCCTTTGTCATTGGAGCCTATATTAATCTTTGCTTGGAGCTGATATAATCAAACACCACACTCATCAATACTGTGCCCACACAGATAAGACTCCTTCATGTGATTTGGCTTAGAGAATATAAATGTCAAGATTTGTCCCTTTAAAGAAAAGGGCAATATTAATTGTATGTACTGTGTTTGGGGAAATTTATTTGCACCTGCCCAGCAAATATTCCCGTTCACTGTGGCTCATGTAAAACAAACGGTCCACATCTGTCTGAATAGCGAGCTTGAAGCAGATGGCCTTGTCTCTTCCATTTGTCATTAACTAAATTAGAGTGGCTCACTGAATCCCAGCTGCAGCGATGTAACAAAGAGAAGGAACAATTCACTTGACAATGCTGTCAGTGTTGGACAAATGTTACTTACTTTTATGATTAACAGAAGGACCACAGACTGCAAACCTAGTTAAACAGGTTTAATATTTTTTAAAAAGGGAATTAAACACCCCACTGAGTCACTGATAATGAATGATACCGAACGGATTGTCAGCCACCTCTTTGCTTTTCTGCATCTTTCTATGTAGAAAAATGTCTCCACTTTTAACAAAGAATGAATGGAGTGGTTGCTAAGCAAGGGGAGAGTTTGCCGGAAGAGATGTGTACTGCGGAGGCTGTTAGAAATGGAGGAGCTGAATTTTTAGCCCCCGATAGGTGAGGCACAAAGGTGCAGAATTTTACAACACCGCTGGTGTGGTAGTTCCCTGCGTCCTGGCGCCCTTTTACCAGGGGCAGGAATGTGGAGGGGCGGGGGGGGGCAGTGGAATAGAGGGGCTACCTACTCAGTGGTGCAAAGATGATAAAATTAATTAAAGACCTGAAAGAAAATCCCAATTGACCTCTAAATCCCCAGAGGCAGTGGGGAACAGAACAGCTGCCTGGAAGCGACAGATCAGCAAACCTGGCAGGCTTAGAGGGCTGCTCTGCCTGCCTCGGTTCAGCTTTAGTCCCTTGTAGAGGGGCTCCCACCGTCTGCACTCGAGAGTTGTCACCCCTCCAGGGATTGGCCCTGAAGTTTTGAAGATCAGTCTCCAGGATGCTACTGTGTGCTATCCTAGTGAAAACCCCACCTGATAGCAATAGTTTTGCTTTAAAAAAGAACTTTCTTTGAGCATTTTTCTTTACCAGATATAAACATATTGAACATGGGGGTGGAAGAGTGGAAGGCTGTTTGGCTGACAGTTAGGCAGCATCGGTGGCACGGTGGCGCAGTGGTTAGCATTGCTGCCTCTCAGCACCAATGACCCGGGTTCAATTCCAGCCTCGGGTCACAGTCTGTGTGGAGTTAGCACTTTTTCTCTGTGTCTGCGTGGGGTTCCTCCGGGTGCTCCGGTTTCCTCTCACAGTCCGAAAGATATGTGGGTCAGGTTGATTGGGCATGCTAAATTGACCCTAGTGTCAGGGGGATTAGCAGGGTAAATGTGTGGGGCTACGGGAATAAGGCCTGGGTGGGATTGTGGTCCGTACAGATTTGTTGGGCCGAGTGGCCTCCTGCTGCACTGTAGGGATTCTATCTGATTGGATGAGGAGTCGTTTTTGCTTTCCAATTGGCGTGGGAAGGCCGTATGACAATAAGGATGGATGTGTTGGCTGATACAGGACCTTGGTGAGACCACATTTGGAATATTGTGTGCAGTTCTGGTCACCTCACTATAAGAAGAATGTGGAAGCACTGGAAAGAGTGCAGAGGAGATTTACCAGGATGCTGCCTGGTTTGGAGGGTAGGTCTTATGAGGAAAGGTTGAGGGAGCTAGGGCTGTTCTCTCTGGAGCGGAGGAGGCTGAGGGGAGACTTAATAGAGGTTTATAAAATGATGAAGGGGATAGATAGAGTGAACGTTCAAAGACTATTTCCTCGGGTGGATGGAGCTATTACAAGGGGGCATAACTATAGGGTTCGTGGTGGGAGATACAGGAAGGATATCAGAGGTAGGTTCTTTACGCAGAGAGTGGTTGGGGTGTGGAATGGACTGCCTGCAGTGATAGTGGAGTCAGACACTTTAGGAACATTTAAGCGGTTATTGGATAGGCACATGGAGCACACCAGGATGATAGGGAGTGGAATAGCTTGATCTTGGTTTCAGATAAAGCTCGGCACAACATCGTGGGCCGAAGGGCCTGTTCTGTGCTGTACCGTTCTATGTTCTATGTTCAATGATAAATGGCTGGAGCATGGGGGTAAGTCATATGATGAAATGCACGCACACATTCACACACTCTCACTCACACACATACACGCGCGTGCGCGCACACGCACACAATCGTGGGCCAGCTGCGCACATCTTTTATTTTAGATTTCAAAAACTTGGGGAGGGACCTTCAGGTGCCCTCGCCTGCATTTTCTGTCAGGAAGTTTGCTAATTTCAGGGAAAATCATAGGAGTGAATGTTGTACCACGGGGCTTCTGATCCCCATTTGAAGTTGGTGGCAGGATCCTCCAGATCTGCTCGCTTTTGTTGTCAGTCTTTGGTTCCATTTTACTGGCTGGACCCCCCTCTTCCATTGAAAAGCTAGTCCTTCTCCGATTTAGAATTTCTACTTTAGATTGTTCCTTATCCTTCTCCATTACTAATTTCAACCACATGATATCATTTCCATGCAAGTTCTTGCCCTCAGACATTTGGCCCACCTCGTTCCCCAGCACCATATTTTCCAGCTCAATAGATGATCCCTTTTTGCTTCTCAGTGCTATCCAAATGGATTCTGTCTTTGCCCTTGTAGGCATCCTTACAATGTCTTAATGAGTATCTCCTCCCCTTTTCCCTCAATGAAACCAGCAAGTACTGGAAATACTCAGCAAGTCAGACAGCATCTGTGGAGATAAAAACATGGTTAATTCTTCAGGGAATGGTTCACCAAAATCTACCACTATGTTACGTATGCATGCTCTGCATCTTATTCAAACTCCAAAACCACATCCCCTCCATCATACATACCATCAATTTAATCTTCTACAGTGCAGTCTCCACCTACCTTCATCCGTCTGTTGCTGAAGCCATCTATACTTTTGTCATCTCCAAATATGACTCTTCCTGCTCATCCTCTAAGATAACGAAACCTCAGCATATCCGAACCTCTGCTGGCCTTGTTTCATTTGCATCTTTCCATTTAAATCAATTATCTTACCCTTCATCTCTTTATAATCTCTCCAGAACACATACTTCACCCTTCCACCCCTTCAGTTGCCTAAGCTCTGCAATTCTCTCCCCAAGTCTCTTCTTATCTCTACCTCCATTTCTCCCTTTCAAATCCTCTATAAAAATCTACCTCTTTGCTTCTACTTCTGAATATCTCCTCCTTTGGCTCTGTTGTTGCTGTGCCTGCCGCACAGTCTGTTTTAACCCTTATACAGTGAACAAAGAATTGCGAGTAGACTTCTTGTTAATACAATAATATTTATTCACACATTATTAATCACCCACCCAATCAATACTAAGCTATCTTACAGAATAGTAAAGTTCAAGTCTAATACTGGACCTTGACTTAACTTTTGTGTGACTGGCAAGTAACTAGACACATATTGGCCTTTATCCGCGTGTTGGTCTCCATAGTTCTCTGCGTAGTCTGGTCCTTTGGTCTGGTCTGGCACTCTGGCTCTGGTCTTCCTTCCTTCATGGGTGTGGCGGCTCTCCTCGTGCTGGTCGTTGCTGGTGATGATCACCATTATTGTGGTTTGTTCATTGGCGAGAGAGAGAGAGAGATTCTTTTGTTGCGCAGCATCCTTTATACCCTGTTAGTTTTCACACCCTTTCGGCCATTGCCAATCAATCGATCAAGACTTGATTGCCCTGATCGATAGGGTCCAATCAGGTGCTGCTACCCTGATCTCTGGGTGTGTATCCAGGCTTGGAGCTCCGAAAGCTTGTGTGGCTTTTGCTACCAAATAAACCTGTTGGACTTTAACTTGGTGTTGTTAAACTTCTTACTGTGTTTACCCCAGTCCAACGCCGGCATCTCCACATCATGTGTACCCAATGGTCATGCCCGTAGGTGCTAAGTTGCATACCTCCTTCCCAAATAAGGGGTTAAAGCGCCCCTGTGTCTGGTAAACATTCCAGCTTGACCCGAAAGTGTCCTTTATCCTGGAGATGGCCCATATCCTGTGTATTCCAACGTCTACAGCTGCAGCCTGTTCATCTCTGTCCAATTTCCTTTGAGGCTGCAGTCTGTCTGTTTCAGTGCTTGTCCAATTATCCCAGCATGCTCTTGCAAACCGCCATCTTAGGTGGCCCGTTTGGCCACACTGTGTTCATTTTCTTTCCAATTACGCCCCATTTGGTCTGATGAAGCAGCTGGGGTGGTTTTTGTTATGTTCAGGGTGATGTATCAGTGCTGGTAATCATTGCTATCGTCTGAAAGGCAGACTGAGAGAGGAGAAATGATAACAGCACTGTTGTGTACCTATACCTCCAGGACTACAGCCGTTCAAGATGGTGACTCTCCACACCTCCAGGACAAATAGGGTGGGCAACAAGTCTATATCCATAGAACCATAGAATCCCTACAGTGCAGAAGAGGCCATTTGGCCATCAATCCTGCACTAATTCTCTGAAAAATACCTTACCCTGTTCTCCACCCGATCTCCATAACCCCAAACATTTCCCATATCTAATACATCTAACCTGCACATCTTGGGGACACTATGGGGCAATTTAACATGGCCAATCCACCTAACCTGCACATCTTTGAATGACTTTTTTTTTAAAGAGTGAAACTTACTCTCATGTTCAAACATGTTTTTGTCTGCTGCAAGTTGGAGTTACTGCCTCCTTCCGACTGCAAAACAATTCATGAAACAGCGGATAAACTGGACTTTTATCAGATTCTTGGGGACAAAGTGACAATTTGCTTATCAGCTGAAGATTAGTGATGCAGTAAGCCCAAACTGGTTATGTGATCTAGTGGAATCCTAGTTACTGCAACATTACACAGCACCTTCCGCCAGAACGTGAGGACGGGTGGCCAAATACTTGTTCAAAGAGGGAGGTTTTAAGGAGCAGCCTCAAAGAGGGAAGAGTGGAGAGTTCTAGGGGGGGAATTCCAGGACTGAGGGCCCAAGCTGCTGACAGCCCGACCGTCGAAGGTGGAGTAATTCAAATTAGGAATGTCCAGAAATCAGAAATGGAGGAATGTGAAGGTTTCGGAGGTAGTCATGATATAGAGATGCCTGTGTTGGACTGGGGTAAAACTCTTGCAAGGTTTCGGAGGGTCATAGGTCTGGAGCAGATTCTTTTGTGATGAAAAGCCTTGTTATTTAGTATTTAATGCGATGGATCAATGTTATCAGTTGATTGACCAGAGCAGTATTGGGAGGATCCAACAGTAGCATGACATTGTCTTGCTGAAACATTAAGCACCATGTGTAATCAGACTGAAAACCAAAAAAGCACTGACCCTGGAGAGCATTAACTTGTGAAATAACTATGGGCGGCTGAACTGAATGATTCAGAAGATTGTGGGTTCAAGTCCCACTCCAGAATCTTGAGCCTGGAAGCTCGGCTGAGTAGCTCATTTGACCTCTTGGACCTGCCCCACCAGGCAACAAGATCATGGCTTTAATTCCATTTTCCTCTCTATCCCTGTGGTGAACCATAGTTGGTTACCACTCTGAGTGCTGAGCCATGGATGGTCAGCACTATGGGGTTTGTAGATATGTTACTGTAATTACTGTTGGTGTTAGGATTGGGCTGTTCTACCTGTTGATATTGTTCTGTGGTACACTCCAGTTGGCTCCGCCTACCAGGGGAAGTATAAAGGTCACTGCACTGCCTGGAGACCCTTTAGTCTGGGATTGTATTGTATATAGTGTGCTCCATTCTTGTCAGTAATAAAAGCCTTTATTTCCCGGGTACAATCTAGCCTCCCGAGTGATTTAATCGCGCATCAATTCCCCAGAACCTCCATTCTTAATCAAAAATCTGGCCAACTCGACTTTGAATTTATTCAGTGACCCACTCTCCGCTGCTCTCTGGGCAAGAGAATTAACAAAACTCAAAATAAAAGTGAGGGTTTTATTCGCTCGTGGTTTTCTTTAAGGTTCAGCCAATGCCAGGAGCTTGTGTCTGTCCTGGAGGCTGGGCTAGGTTATGAAGGCACCAGCCAATAGTCGCTTTATCCTGGAGAACGTTACAAAAGGTCATTTTCCACATTCTCTTCCACGGGTTTGTATTGCATCCAGGAAGCACAAATGCTGAACTTGGGTTTAACTCCAACTTGTTTCAGCACAACAGCAAGCTCACCGCTTAGAAGAAGCGCTGCAGAGTTGGAGGAGCAATACTAGCCTGATGTACAGTCAGTGCAGTGCCGAGGGAGTGCTGCACTATCAGTGGGTGCAGTACTGAGGGAGTGCCGCACTGTCGGTGGGTGCAGTGCTAAGGGAGTGCCGCACTGTCGGTGGGTGCAGTGCTGAGGTAGGGCCGCACTGTCAAAGGCTGCAGTGCTGAGGGAGTTCCGCACTGTCAGAGGGTCAGTGCTGAGGGAGGGACACTGTCGGCGGGTGCAGTGCTGTGGGAGTGCCGCACTGTCAGTGGGTGCAGCGGTCAGGGAATGCCGCACTGTCGGGGGTGCAGTGCTGAGGATGTGTCGCACTGTCGGGGGGTGCAGTGCTGAGGATGTGTCGCACTGTCGGTGGGTGCAGTGCTGTGGGAGTGCCGCACTGTCAGTGGGTGCAGTGCTGAGGGAGTGCTGCACTGTCAGTGGGTGCAGTGCTGAGGGAGTGCTGCACTGTCAGTGGGTGCAGTGCTGAGGGAGTGCTGCACTGTCAGTGGGTGCAGTGCTGAGGAAGGGCCGCACTGTGAGAGTGTGTGCAGTGCTGAGGGAGTGCCGCACTGTGTCAGTGGGTGCAGTGCTGAAGGAGTGCCGCACTGTGTCAGTGGGTGCAGTGCTGAGGGAGGGCCACACTGTCAGTGGGGGCAGTGCTGAGGGAGTGCTGCACTGTCAGTGGGTGCAGTGCTGAGGAAGGGCCGCACTGTGAGAGTGTGTGCAGTGCTGAGGGAGTGCCGCACTGTGCCAGTGGGTGCAGTGCTGAGGGAGTGCCGCACTGTGTCAGTGGGTGCAGTGCTGAGGGAGTGCCGCACTGTGTCAGTGGGTGCAGTGCTGAGGGAGGGCCACACTGTGTCAGTGGGTGCAGTGCTGAGGGAGTGCTGCACTGTCAGTGGGTGCAGTGCTGAGGGAGTGCTGCACTGTCAGTGGGTGCAGTGCTGAGGAAGGGCCGCACTGTGAGAGTGTGTGCAGTGCTGAGGGAGTGCCGCACTGTGCCAGTGGGTGCAGTGCTGAGGGAGTGCCGCACTGTGTCAGTGGGTGCAGTGCTGAAGGAGTGCCGCACTGTGTCAGTGGGTGCAGTGCTGAGGGAGTGCCGCACTGTGTCAGTGGGTGCAGTGCTGAAGGAGTGCCGCACTGTGTCAGTGGGTGCAGTGCTGAGGGAGGGCCACACTGTGTCAGTGGGTGCAGTGCTGAGGGAGGGCCACACTGTCAGTGGGGGCAGTGCTGAGGGAGGGCCACACTGTCAGTGGGGGCAGTGCTGAGAGAGGGTCGTACTGTGCAGCCTGGGAATGGAGGGATACAAACGATTGGTCTAGTTGGACCAAGGAGCGGCACAGGCTTGGAAGGCCGAAGGGCCTGTTTCCTGTGCTGTACTGTTCTTTGTTCTTTGTGTCAGTGGGTGCAGTGGTGAGGGAGTGCCGCACTGTCAGCGGGTGCAGTGCTGAGGGAGGGCCGCATTGTCGATGGGTCCAACACAGTAGGGCTGAGGGAAGGCTGTGCTGCGGGGTGCTGTATTTTGGAGTGATTTGATTTGATTTGATTTGATTTATTATTGTCACGTGTATTAACATACAATGAAAAGTATTGTTTCTTGCGTGCTATACAGACAAAGCATACCGTTCATAGAGAAGGAAAGGACGGAGTGCAGAATGTAGTGTTACAGTCATAGCTAGGGTGTAGAGAAAGATCAACTTAATGCGAGGTAAGTCCTTTCAAAAGTCTGACAGCAGCAGGGAAGAAGCTGTTCTTGAGTCGGTTGGTACGTGACCTAAGACTTTTATATCTTTTTCCCAATGGAAGAAGGTGGAAGAGAGAATGTCCAGGGTGTGCGGGGTCTTTGATTATGCTGGCTACTTTTCTGAGGCAGCGGGAGGTGTAGACAGAGTCAATGGATGGGAGGCTGGTTTGAGTGATGGACTGGGCTTCGTTCATGACCCTTTGTAGTTTATTGAGGTCCTGGACAGAGTGTCTGTGTCTTGAGATTGTAAAAAGCACTACAGGATTGCAATTTTATTTTCGTTATTCTCACAGGTATCCTCAGGCCAACAATCTTGGTGTGTCTCTGTACCAATTGCTGGCATTCCTCTTGATAGGAAGTGATTAAATTGGCTCCTCAGGTCACTTAATGACTAATGATTCCTGTCTGTGGATTGACAGTCCTTGGGGAGAATGCCGAGCTGTCTGATTACAGGAAAAATCTTTCATTCTTTCAAATATTCAGTTCTGACCTATTAGTGTTTTATATAACATCTGTCCTGTGACAGGCAGTCTGATAGACTTCCTCCCATGTCTACAGATATGGAAGCTCGTGAAGACTTTTACCTCTGTTTCTCTGCGTCGTTGGCCTGAAACCAGGATCTCCAGCTTGAAAGTTTATAAAGTTTACTTATTAGTGTCACAAGTAGGCTTACATTAACACTGCAATGAAGTTACTGTGACAATCCCTAAGTCGCCACACTCCAGCTCCTGTTCGGGTACGCTGAGGGAGAATTTAACATAGCCAATACACCTAACCAGCACGTCTTTCGGACTGTGGGAGGAAATCGAGGCACCCGGAAGAAACCCATGCAGTTACGGGGAGAACGTGCAGACTCCGCACTGACAGTGACCTGGGAATTGAACCCGGGTCCCTGGCACTGGGAGGCAGCCGTGCTAACCACTGTGCCACCATGCCCACATAAGCACGGCTGACCAGGAGACTCTCCCACTCTGTTTGGTGTTGTTATACCTTCATGGCTTATTGAAGGAGTGGGAATCGAACCCAGGGCTGGTTCAGAGGCAGGAACACTATCCACTGCCACAAGATGCCCTACGATCTTTTATATAAGTAATTAATATACAGCCTGTAATAATTTTTTTGCAATTCCGTTGTAGGTACGGTGAGACAACTTTCAAGGACAAAGGATGACATTGGAAAAAGGACATTATAGATGACTGATTTGTAGGGCAGCAATAATCGCATGATAGATTGTATCACAGTGAAAACTGTTTTATCACCAAAGTTTTGATATGTAAATATGCAGTTCCTAAAACTGAAACATGGTAAACATATAATCAATCTATGATTGCACAAGATGGCCAAGATGTTTAACTGTGTGTAGCCCAAAGCCATTTGTGTCGGAGTGGATAACCGGTGATTAAGATGATTAAAGTATTCAATAGGACAAAGGGGGAGAAAATGCTGATTTAACCTTGAGATTCGAGCCCCCGGGGATGATGTCAGAGAGTATTTCTTCACACAAAGGGAGTGGAAATCTGGAACATTCTCCCAGTAAAGCTGTTGGGATGGTGTGGGCGGAGGGTTGGAACATGTAGAAACCGACACCAATAGGTTTTAAATGGGTGGGGCTGTTAACGTTTTTGGAGCCAAGGTGGGTAAATAGTTACTGCACAAATCAGTCATAATTTAATTGAATGACAGAACAGGCTTGATGGGCTGAATGGCCCACTCCTGTTTCGATGTACCATAGTTAACTATGTACCGGGTCAGGTGTTGTTTCTACTGTGTAGCTCTTGTGTCTGTGCCATCTATAGGGTAAGGTCATTGTCTCTAATTATTCTTGAACAATTCTCCAAACCAGGGATTTGACCCCAACACGTCCCAGGCTCAATCCTCAAAGAAAGAACAAAGAAAAATACAGCACAGGAACAGGCCCTTCAGCCCTCCGTGTCAATCATGATGCCCTAACTAAACTAAACAAAAACCTTCTGCCCTTACTTGGTCTGTATCCCTCTATTCCCTCCCTATTCTCACTTTCCAAAAAGAACTGAGGGTCTGCTGTGTACTCTGTCCAGTGAAGCAAGAGTGAGCCACATCTCCGTGAAACAGTGTCCTACAACCAGAGGGCTTCTCAATCCATCGAATGGACCGTAAGGGTCCTCAGGCAAGACTGGGGGAGATGGGGTCTGCTTCCTAATCAACACCTCGCGGTGCCTAGACATAGCAACACTGACAACTTTCTGCTGTTGGACTTTAACCTGATGTTGTGAGACTTCTTACTGAACTTTCTGCTCCCCAGACCTAGAATACCTGACGCTAAAATGCTGCCCCTACTACGGACAGATCCCCTACTACCTTCCGCGGGAGTTCACCTCCGTTATCCTGATGGCAGTTTACATCCCACCCCATGCGGATGTGAAGATCGCACTGGACGAAATAGACACCACTACGAATAGCCTTGAGGCGAAACATCCTGAGGCCTTGTTCATCGTGCCAGGGACTTCAATCAGGCCAAGCTCAAGAGCGTACTACCAAGTTACCACCAACACGTCTCCTGTTCCATCAGAGGCCCAAACATCCTAGATCACTGCTCTATCGCCCGCCCACATTTTGGCAAATCAGACCACAAGGCTGTGCTCCTGCTCCCGGCTTACAAGCAAAAACTGAAGCGGGAGAATCCGTCAAAGAAAATCGTGCAATGTTGGTCTGAGGAATCGGATGATCTCCTACGGGGCTGCTTGGAGTCAGTGGACTGGTCAGTATTTAAAAACTCTGCGACCAGCCTGAACGAGTACGCCACTACAGTAACTGACTTCATTGGTAAGTGTGTAGAAGACTGTGTGCCAAAGAAGCAAATCCGTGTGTTCCCCAACCCAAAACCATGGATGAACAGGGATATCCACTGCTTGCTGAAGTCCAGGTCTGAGACGACCGTCAGGCGTCACTGACCGATACAAAAAAGCCAGATACAGTCGATGGAGATCCATCAGAGATGCCGTAAGTCAATACCGGACCAAGCTAGAGGATCCTGAACTTCCTAACTCACAGACCACAATCAGTAAGGATAGGCAACAACACCTCCTCCATGATCATCCTCAACACCGATGCCCCACAAGGCTGAGTTCTCAGCCCCCTACTATACTCCTTATACACATATGACTGTGTGGCCAAATTCCCCTCCAATTCAATTTTCAAGTTTGCTGATGACACCACCGTAGTGGGCCGGATCTCAAACAATGACGAGACAGAGTACAGGAATGAGATAGAGAATCTGGTGAACTGGTGCGGCAACAATAGTCTCTCCCTCAATGTCAATAAAACAAAGGAGATTGTCATCGACTTCAGGAAGCGTAAAGGAGAACATGCCCCTGTCTACATCAATGGGGACGAAGTAGAAAGGATCGAGAGCTTCAAGGTTTTAGGTGTCCAGGTCACCAACAACCTGTCCTGGTCCCCCCCATGCCAACACTATAGTTAAGAAAGCCCACCAACGCCTCTACTTTCTCAGAAGACGAAGGAAATTTGGCATGCCAGCTATGACTCTCACCAACTTTTACAGATGCACCATAGAAAGCATTCTTTCTGGTTGTATCACAGCTCGGTATGGCTCCTGCTCTGCCCAAGACTGCAAAGAACTACAAAAGGTCATGAATGTAGCCCAATCCATCACGCAAACCAGCCTCCCATCCATTGACTCTGTCTACACTTCCCGCTGCCTCGGCAAAGCAGCCAGCATAATTAAGGACCCCATGCACCCCGGACATTCTCTCTTCCACTTTCTTCCTTCAGAAAAAGATACAAAGGCCTGAGGTCACGTACCAACCGACTCAAGAACAGCTTCTTCCCTGCTGCTGTCAGACTTTTGAATGGACTTACCTTGCATTAAAGTTGATCTTTCTCTACACCCTAGCTATGACTGTAACACTACATTCTGCACTCTCTCCTTTCCTTCTCTATGTATGGTATGCTTTGTCTGTATAGCGCGCAAGGAACAATACTTTTCACTGTATGTTAATACATGTGACAACAATAAATCAAATCAAATTTTCATGTACCCATCCAGATGTCTCTTAAATGTTGCTAACATGCCTGCTTCCACCACCTCCTCTGGCAGTGTGTTCCAGGCACCCACCACTCTCTGCATGAAAAACCTCCCTGCACATCTCCCTTAAACTTTCCCCCTCTCACCTTGAACCTGTGACCCCTGAAATTGACACTTCCACCCTGGGAATAAGCCTCTGACTATCCACCCTGTCTATGCCTCTCATTATTTTGTAGACCTTATCGTGTCTCACTTCAGCCTCCATCTTTCTCGTGAAAACAATCCTAGTTTATTCAACCTCTCCTCAAACTCAACACCTTTGAGACCAGGCAATATCCTGGTGAACCTTTTTTGCACTGTCTACAAAGCTTCCAGGTCCTTCTGGTAGGGTGGCGACCAGAACTGAACGCAATACTCCAAATGTGGCCTAACCTCCTCACAAGCTGTTTCCTGATCATATCTCAGATGTGACTGTTCCAGTGAGCTCCCCGTATCATTGAGACATTACAGAATCACTACTGCAAAGAAGGAAGCCACACAGCCAACCCCTGACAAGCTATAAACTGAGGAAAACCAGAGTTTGTTTTACAATACCTTGGTTCCTTAAGAAAGGCAAATAAGTTGTGAATGTTTTTGTGTGCATAAACTGAAATAGAAATGGATTAAACACTAAAGCTGTGTATAGATAGTACTAATATCTGTCAAACTGATGCGGAATGCAGGACAGTGGCAGAAAGGAACTATCAGAAATAAACACCACATTTTCAGAAGCTGCAAAGGTCCTGGGGAGGAGGCAGAGGAGAAATTACCAGAATGGTTCCAGGTGTGAGGGATTTTAGCTGCACGATTAGCCTGGAGAAGCTGGAGTTGTTCTCCTTGGAGTGAAGGAGATAGTCGGAAGATTTGCTTGAAATGTACAAGATAATGACAGGCAATGATACACAGACAGGGGTGTGGATTGAAGGTCCCAGGCTGGATGGTGGTGGGTGGGTGAGTGCGATGACCAGGAACCAGCTGCCTACGAGGATGGTGGAAACAGATGAGTAATGGGTTCAGAGGGAATTAGATGAGCACTGGAGCAAACTAAACTTAGAATGATGGGATAGGGCGGGGCGATGGGACTGTCCGGACTGAATGACCTTGATGGACTAAATGACCACCACCTGTGTCGTATTGAGTTTTACAGTCTAGGGAGGTGGGGGGGGAGGGGGAGGGGAGGGGGGGGGGGGGGGGAAGGGGGAGGGGGAGAGAGGTGGTGGGGGGTGGGGTGGGGGGGGAGGGGGAGAGAGGTGGTGGGGGGGGGTGGGGTGGGGGGGGGTGGGGTGGGTGGGGGGGGGGTGGGGTGGGTGGGGGGGGTGCGGTAGGTGAGGGTGAGGTGGGGGGAGGGGGAGAGAGGGGGAGAGAGGTGGGGTGGGGAGAGAGGTGGGGTGGGGGGGGGGGTGGGAGAGAGGTGGTGGGGGGGGTGGGGTGGGTGGGGGGGGGGCGGTAGGTGAGGGTGAGGTGGGGGGAGGGGGAGAGAGGTGGGGTGGGGAGAGAGGTGGGGTGGGGGGAGGGTGGGCGAGGGGGTGCCAGTAAAGTAAGGAGGAGGCATCCTGTGCTGGGATAGATCTCTGACATATTCCCGGCAGGAAGGAGGTTTCCCAGTGGTGAGCATTCTGGAGTCGGGCAACTAATTTCAATATTTAATGACCCAACGAGGGTCAATTCTTCTCCTCCCTGGATGAATGTTAAAGATCACATGGCCAGTATCTTAAAGAACAGCAAGGGAGTTAGGGCTGGATCCTGACAAATGCTTGTCCTCCATTCGGTAAGACTGCAGCATCAGGTCATTCTCACATTGCTGTTTCTGGGAGGTTTGTCTGGTGAGGAGGGTTCCTGGAGCCACTGCAGAACAAATCAAAGGAGGGACAAGATTTCAGGCTAGCCAAAGGCCACTTGGGAGGTGCTGGTATTATCTCAAGAACACCTGGAGCAGACGACTGACCCTCAGAGTTATCTGTGCACAAACATCTTGCATGAGAAGGCCACAATGATTAATGACGAGGAAGCTTGCCAGCTGAGAACCCGAGACACCCCACCCCCCGCCCCACCCCTGATGGTGCCGCACTGCGAAATGACTGGAATCTTTCTTTTAAGAATTAGGATATAAAATTCCCACACTGGTTCAGGAGTAACAAATGGAGTTGGAATCTGAGAGATTGGTTCAGACCATGAGTCACACCACAGGACAGCCACCGTTTCTCGGTGCTTACTGACCTGGCTGTAACATGTTGCCAGAATTTATGGTGGTGAAGCGAACTGAAATTGCACCTCACAGATCAGAAGAGGGTTCAGATGAAGAAATGCTTGCACTTCTGTAGGGCTTTTCAGGACCTCGGGATGCCTCCGAAATGCCACAATCTGGACGGTGGTGAGTTATATTTCACTCGGAGTCTGAGCTGCTGAGGAATGTAGCTTTACACGCATGTTATAGTCTGGAGCTCCGGGTAAGATAGTAGAGGCTCCAACATTCTTCCCATCATAACATTGGGAATTCAAAACAAGTCTCATTAATGATGACCATGAAACCATTGTCGGAAAAACCCATCTGGTTCACTAATGTCCTTTAGGGAAGGAAATCTGCCGTCCTCACCCGTTCTGGCCCACATGTGACTCCAGAGCCACAGCAATGTGGTTGACTCATAAATGGCCTCACAAGCCACTCAGTTCAGGGGCAGTTAGGTTTGGGTGACAAATGCTGATCCAGCCAGCGTCACTCATACAGCGAATACGAAAAGGAGCAAGACTAGAATGTAAAGTAGGTACAATTTTGAATCAAGAAGGCAAGAGTAAAGTTTAATTTATAAGTCACAAATAAGGCTTACATTAACACTGCAATGAAGTTACTGTGAAATTCCCCTAGTCGCCACACTCTGGCGCCTGTTCGGGTACACTGAGAGATAATTTAGCATGGCCAATGCACGTAACCAGCACATCTTTGGACTGTGGGACTGGAGCACCCGGAGGAAACCCACGCAGACACGGGGAGAACATGCAGACTCCAAACAGACAGTTATCCAAACCAGGAATTGAACTCGGGTCCCTGGCGCTGTGAGGCAGCATTTCAAGTGAGGATTTCAATATTAGAAAAGGAGTTAACTAAATTAGTTCCTGATGGAAAAGAACTCAAAGACCAGGGACATATTTGTGGGACACTGGCACCAGTATTGAGGGAAGTGGGGATCTGTCCGTTGGGATGGTCTACACTTGAACCATGCTGGGGCTGATGTTCTAGTGAGCCACATAACTAGGGAAGTAGAGAGGGTTTCAAACTAAATAGTAGAGCCAAGGATTTGGAAGATGTGGTAAACCAAAGATTCGAGACAAGGCAAGAAAGAAAGATATTAATATGGGAAGATGATGACAGGAAGGGACAGAGATGGCTGATTTACACTTAGATTTGTCGGTGTAGACTCGATGGGCCAAATGGTCTCCTTCTGCACTGTAAGGATTCTATGATTTGTAAAGAATACTTCAGCCATCAAATCTAGATGTTATAAAAAAGATATATGGGCCATTCGGCCCATTAGGTCCGCTCCGCCATTCAATCATGGCTAATATACTCCTCATCCCCATTTTCCTGCCTTCTCCCCATAACCCTTCAACCCCATTACCAATAAAATCTGTCTAACTCCTCCTTAAATTTACTCACTGTCCCAGCATGCACCGCACTTTGGGAGAGCGAATTCCACAGATTCACAACCCTCTGGGCGAAGTAGTTTCTCCTCAACTCTGTTTTAAATTTGCTACCCCTTATCCTAAGACTATGACCTCTCATCCTAGAATGCCCCACCAGCGGAAGCATCCGCTCCCCGTCTACTTTATCCATATCTTTTATTATCTTGTATACCTCAATTTGATCTCTCCTCATTCTTCTAAATTCCAGAGAGTATCGGCCTAAACTGTTCAATCTCTCTTCATACGACAAACCCCTCATCTCAGGAATCAATCTAGTGAACCTCCTCTGAACTGCCTCCAATGCCACTACATCTTTCCTCAAATAAGGCGACCAAAACTGTGCACAATACTCCAGGTGCGGCCTCACCAATGCCTTGTATAGTTGCAACAATACTTCCTTACCTTTATATTCTATTCCTTTAGCTATAAATGTCAACATTCCATTCACTTTCTTTATTATCTGCTGTACCTGCATGCTAGTTTTCAGTGACTCATGAATGAGGACACCCAGATCCCTCCCCATTTAGATAATAAGTTGCCTTTCCATTTTCCTGAACAAAACAGCATGACCTCACATTTATCCATGTTAAACTCCATCTGCCACATTTTGGCCCACTTTCCCAACCTATCAATATCCATTTGTAAGGTTCTTAGAGTCATAGAGGTTTACAGCATGGAAACAGGCCCATCGGCCAAACTTGTCCATGCCGCCCTTTCTTTTAAACCGCTAAGCTAATCTCAATTGCCTGCATTTGGCCCATATCCCTCTATACCCATCCCCTACCTTTGGGAAAAGATATTGACTATCTAGCTGATCTATGCCCCTCATTATCTTATAGACCTCTATAAGATCACCCCTCAGCCTCCTACGCTCCAGAGAAAAAAGTCCCAGTCTATCCAACCTCTCTTTATAACTCAATCCATCAAGTCCCGGTAGCATCCTAGTAAATCTTTTCCGCACTCTTTCTAGTTTAATAATATCCTTTCTATAATAGGGTGACCAGAATTGCACACAGTATTCCAAGTGTGGCCTTACCAATGTCTTGTACAACTTCAGCAAGATGTCCCAACTCCTGTATTCAATGTTCTGACCGATGAAACCAAGCATGCCGAATGCCTTCTTCACCACTCTGTCCACCTGTGACTCCACTTTCAAGGAGCTATGAACATGTACCCCTAGATCTCTCTGTTCTGTAATTCTCCCCAACGCCTTGCCATAACTGAGTAAGTCCTGCCCTGGTTCAATCTACCAAAATCCATCACCTCGCATTTGTCTAAATTAAACTCCATCTGCCATTCGTCAGCCCACTGGCCCAATTGATCAAGATCCTGTTGCAATTGGAGATAACTTTCTTCGCTGTCCACTTTGCCACCAATCTTAGTGTCACCTGCAAACTTACTAACCATGCCTCCTATATTCTCATCATGTTTTCTCATTGCAACTTACTGTCTCGCCTATTTTTGTGCCATCTGCAAATCTGGCTATAGAGCCTCTATCCCTGTATCCAAGTAATTAATATAGATTGTAAATAGCTGGGGCCCAAAGACCGAACCTTGTGGTACCCTCACTAGTTACTTCTTGCCATCCAGAAAAAAAAAACATTTATCTTGACTCTCTGTCTTCTGTCCATCAACCAGTCACCGATCCAAACTAATAAATTACCCCAATTCCATGTCATTTTACCTTGTGAATTAATCTTTTGTGCGGCACCTTATCAAACTTCTTCCGGAAGTCCAGAGATACTACACCTACAGGATCCCCATTATTCACTTTGCTTGTTACATCCTCAAAGAACTCTAGTAAATTAGTCAAACATGATTTGCCTTTCATAAACCCATGCTGCCTCTGATGGATTGCGTTTTGACTTTCCAAATGTCCTGATATTGCTTCCTTGATAACTGATTCTAACACTTTCCCAACAATAGATGTTAAACTAACTGGTCTGTAATTTCCCACATTTTGCCTCCCTCCCCTTTTGAATAAGGGCGTTACATTAGCATTTTTCCAATCCACTGGAACCTTTCCTGTATCTAGGGAATTTTGGAATATTATAACCAATGGATCCACTATCTCGGCCGCCACTTCCTTTAATACCCTAAGCTGCAGGCCATCAGGCCCGGGGACTCGTCTGTCCTCAATCCCAATAGTTTGTTGAGTACCTTTTCCCTAGCGATGCGGATTGTTCTAAGTTCTACCCTTTCTATTACCTCTGACCTGCCTGTTCCTATAGGAATGGTACTTGTCTGGAGACAATACACATCTTTTTAGAATGGTACTTGTGTCCTCCACCATGAAAACTGAGGCAAAGTATTGATTTAGCATCTCTGCCATTTCGTGTTCCTCGTTATTAACTCTCCGTTTCATCTTCCAAAGGCCCAACATTCACCCGAGCGACTCTCTTCCCTTTTATTAACCTATAGAAGCTTTTGCTATCCTTCTTGATATTTTGCGCTAGCTTTCTTTTGTAATTTACTTCAGCTTTCTTTTACCTTTTTAGTAACCCTTTGTTTATGTTTGAAAGTTTCCCAATCTTCCAGCCGGCCACTGGCCTTTGCAATATGGTATACCTCAGTTTTTGTCTTTATATTGTCCTTGACCTCCTTGTTTAGCCATGGATGTTTTTTACCCTCCCTTACCATCTTTCTTCCTTGCTGGGAAGCTTTGAGGATTTGAATATCTCCTTAAACAACTGCCACTGCTCATCCGCTGTCCGACCTTTTAGCTTTTCTGCCCACTCTACTCGGGCCAAATCTGTCCTCAAGCCGATGTAATTTCCTTTGCTTAATTCCAGAACGCGAGTGTGGGACTCCACTTTCTCACCCCCAAACTGAATTGTGAATTCTATCATACTATGGTTACTATTCCCTCGAGGATCCTTAACTATGAGGTCATCAAATGATCCCTCCTCATTACACAATACCAAATCCAGAGTCGCCCAAAGAATGACAAAAAGATTTATAAAGGGGGAAAAAACAGAGTATGAGAGAAAGGTGGCTAGAAATGTAGAGAGTAAGAGTTTCTATTAACACTTTCTATTGTCCCGATCGGAAGTGCGTCTGGGGAATTAATAACAGATAATAAGGAGATGGCAGATGGATTTAACAGGTATTTTGCATCGGTCTTCACTATAGCGGATACAAGAGGATTACTCTCCAAAGCCATTGATCACCGTGGACTGGTTCAGGTTTCACTGAAGGAATCAAATGGAAGGTGAAAGCATTGCTCACCATGGACAGTCTATTAGGATGGAGGCTGATCCTAGTGCTGGTGTATCTTTAATTCCTGAGACTACATAACAACAAAAGCTGAAGCATCTCCCTTCAGCTGATGTGAATTTAAGGACATACATGGAAGAGATCAGGCCATTCAGCCTCTCAAGTCTGTTCCACCATTAGATCATGGCTGATTTGTATCTTATCACCTTGGTTCTGTTACCCCCAGTGCCCTTACCCAAGGAAAATCCATCTACCTCCGTTTTGAATTACTGAATAAGTTTCTGCCTCCACAGCTTTCTAGGAGAGAGAGTTTCAATTTCCAGTGCACTTTGTGTGAAGAAATGTTTCCTGACATCCCACCTGAATGGCTTGGCTCGAATCTTAAAGTTTGTTTCCTTTGTTCTGGCCTCAGAGTTACTGCGACACGGAAGGAGATCAGTCATTGGGCCCTATAAGTCCATGACCCGACACCAGAGGAAACAGTTTCTCTTCACCTACTCTCTCAGATCCTTTAATCATCCTAAATACCTCATTTAGATCACCCCATGATCATTGTAGGAATAGTGACAGAGCAGAGGAATCACTCTAGAGAAAGGAGAAAAGTGACAGAAAGGGGTAAAGGAAAACCAAGGGAAACAAAATGAGAGTATTTTCTGCAATTATCTCAGCATTGTATAAATTACAGTTCAGCTTTGTAAAGCCTGGAGTCTGTTAAAGACAAGAGTTTAGATGTGAACCTACACCGCAGTTACTGACAGGAAACTAACTCCTGGTGAGTTTCTGCTGAAATCTGCTTTTCATTACTCAGAATCTGAGGTTCAGTTTGCATCTTTTGACATTCAGAGTTTAGCACAATTCCTGAGCGCTTTTCACAGCTCACCACTGAAGTTCTTGAAAGTATGCAGCCAAGGACCACAGAGTTCAAAATTTATTGCCAAATATTAATAGTCAAAAGCACCTATCGAGCTTGGACCTACAGGTCATGAGGATGAAATGCAAAGCAGCAGGGTATGAGTATAACTTGGAATGCTGTTAAAGTCCTTGACACTAATTTAAAACAGACTTTCCATTTGCTGTTTCAATGCCAAGTTGTCCTCCTTGAACTTATAATACAGTATGAGTGAAAAGTGGAAACTAGGCCCACAGACATGCTGGAATGATTAAAGTGTTTATCCTCGCTTTTAAAACTATGCATACCTTCCATTTTTGAGCTTTAACCCCTTTAGTGCTGTTGGAAATAAAGCCACTTGGGCAAGGGTTGAGCAGTTGTTGGGATTTTATTTTCTTCTATTTTTTCAAAGCCTGCATGTGTTGCCCATCCCTTATTGCCCTTGCGCTGAGAGTCTTGCTTGGCCACTTCAGAGTCAACCACATTGGTGTGAATCTGTGGGCCAGACCCACAGCAAATAACATTCGCGTCACACAAGTGCCAGGCAAAGACCATCTCCAACAAGACAGAATTTAACACTCGCCCCTCGATAGCCAATGGCATTACCATCACTGAATCCCCCTGTCAACATCCTGGGAGTTCCCATTGACTAGAAACTGAAGTGGACCAACCATATAACTACTGCGGCTATCAGAGCAGGTCAGAGACTAGGAATCCTGCAGCGATTAACTCACCTCCTGACTCCCCAAAGCCTGTCCACCATCTACAAGACATAAGTCAGGAGTGTGATGGAACACTCTCCACTTGCCTGGATGAGTGCAGCTCCAACAACACTCAAGAAGCTCAACACCATCCAGGACAGAGCAGCCCGGTTGATTGGCCCCCCATCCACAAACATTCACTTCCTTCACCATCGACACAGTAGCGGCAGAAACCATAGAAATCTACAATGCAGAAGGAGGCCATTCAGCCCATCGAGTCAGCACCGACCACAATCCCATCCAATCACTATCCCCATAACCCCATGCATTTACCTTAGTTAGTCCCCCTGAAACTAAGGGGTAATTTAGCATGGCCAATCCACCTAACCCGCACATCTTTGGATTGTGGGAGGAAACCGGAGCACCCGGAGGAAACCCACGCAGACACAGGTAGAAGGTGCAACTTCCACACAGATAGTGACCCAAGCCAAGAATTGAACCTGGGAACCTGGCGCTATGAGGCAACAGTGCTAACCACTGTACTACCATCGAGAAGGACAAGGGCAGCAGGTAACTGGGAACACCAGCACCTGAAAGTTCCTTTCCAAATCACTCACCAACCTGACTTGGAAATATATCACCATTTCTTCACTGTCACTGAGTCAAAATCCTGGAACTCTCTTCCTAACAGCACTGTGGGTGAACCTACACCATATAGACTGCAGGGGTTCAAGACGGCAGCTGACGAGCACCTTTTTGAGGGCAATTAGATATGAGCAATGAATGCTGGCCAGCTAGCAGCGCCCACATCCCATGAATATTGGCAAATATAGTTCCAAGGCAGGATGGTGTGTGGCTTGGAGCAGGACTCCAAAACTGTGTGTGAGAGAGAGGGGTGAGTGTGTGTGTGAGAGAGAGAGGGGAGTAAAAGAGAAAGTGTGAGAGTGTGTGTGAGAGTATATGAGTGAGGGGGAGTTGGTGAGTTTGTGAGAGGAGTTTGTGAACAAGGAGAGAACACGAGCAGGGAGAGAGCGCGAGTGGGAGAGAGGAGAGTGTATGTTTGAGAGGGAAGACTGTACATGTGTGTGAGACAGGGGAGTGTGTGAGTGGGGACAGTGTACGTATGGAGGGGAGAGTTTATGTCTGTAAAAGAGAGAGACAGTGGAGTGTACGTGTGTGAGAAAGAAAGAGAGAGAGAGATGGGAGAGTGCATGGAGGACAACGAAAGACAATAAATGATCAAATGATCAACACAAGAATTGGGGAATGGAAACAAGTCAACACTTCATCGGAGCCAGACCCAACCAACAGTGAAGACAAAGGGGTTTGTTGGAAGTTAAGACAAGTAGAAATGAAATTCCATTTGTGAAATGTAAATGTCCAATAAGGATCCACCTCAGGAGAAACGCAGAAATTAAAGACTGCAAAAGAAACTAGGAACTATTGAACGTAAAGAGGAATCAGCAAAACGAATTGAAGCTTTAGAGAAGACATTAAAACAACAAGATGAAATGACTGACAGCAAACTTTTAAAAAACTGCAAACATTTACACAATGAAGTTAAGATGAAGGAGAATTTAATGAAACAATGTAGAATCAGCTGAACTCCATAAAACAGCAACCAGAAAATAAGAACAAATCCAGAGAGGAATTGAATCGGGAGAATAAGAGCCTGAAGCAAGGAAGCTTGACAATGAGAAATTAACTGAAGAGGTAAACACATTGAAACTGACAGCAGAATCAGTGATTCAGGCAGAGAAAGAAACTGAGATTACTCCCAGAACAAGATTGCTGAAATAGTCACACAAATGGAAAAGCAGCAAGAACCAATATGATCAAATGATTGATGGAAAAGATGCTGAATTGAAATGCTGGAGAGGAAACTTTATCACATGACCTAAATACCTGAAACAGAGAACCACAACTATTGCTTCACACGTGACAGAGCGAGATTGTGAAAAATCTAAGACCGTATTTGTAACTGTACATAGTTAAGACCTACCAATAAAAGTGTTTATGTTTAAACTCATAAGCCTCAAAACCTCATCAATGAGTCACCACCACTGCAACAATAAAAAAACCCATATTAAGTATATAATATGACATGGTGTCATAATTTGAAATTTTGGTAGTGGATCAAAGTTAGATCCCTGGAATTACTGTCTCCGTGACCGGACTCCTGTTGTACCCAGTAGACGGATTGTTTGTAAACATGTGGATCACTGGAGGAGTAGAGAGACACTCCAGCAATTAGTGTCACCGTCAAGAAATGTTTTCAAACCTGTCAGCACCAAAATACCTGATCAACCTGTTAGAGACATAGCTGATATACATTCCACAGAGCAAGTAATGATGGACTGTGCTAGAAGGGGCACCCGGTATTGCAGTGCTTGTTAATGTCGATCCTTCTCAGATTATGGAATTACACTGTTCTATAAGAAACAGAAAAACCCCTCAAAGACTCGATTTATGCGTATACTGCTTAGATAGAATTTAGGACTGGGTGACTTAGTTTTTGAAGATTGTATAAAGGAGTTAAAGGGGGAGGGAAATAGTGATTTGTGGTGATTGTCTCTTTAAGAGAGTCACCTGGTTTGGGGAATAATTGGGACTGAGAGTGGGTAATCACCCCAGGGGATAGAGTCCTCTCTTAGGCAGAGGACATGTAGGGACTGGAGCAGCCTGGTGGGCTGCTGGCACCTGCACTATTTTTTCTTATTAATAAATACCTTTTGTGTTTGTAGTGAAGTCTGTGAACGTGGATCATTAACACATAACCTCCTCGCTTGAAGCTAAGGATACCATAACGCTTTCCGAACAGCCTTCTCAACGTATCCTTGCACAACCTTCTAATTCATTACCTTATTCCTCATTCTTCCGAACAAACTGAAATACTTCCCACTGCTGCATTTACATTCCGCTGTCTTCCCATTTCACAAATCTGCTAACTTTCTATCCTCCTCATTGTTCGTTACATTTCCGAGTTTTTTGACATCTGCAAACTTTGAAATGCTGCCATGTCTACTCAATGGGGGCTTGTATTTAAGGGGAGATGGTGGCTCAGTGGTAATGTCACTGGGCTAGTAGTCCAGAGTTTCACAGGGACATGGATTCAGATCCCATCATAGCAGCTGGTGGAGTTTCGATTAATAAATCTGGAACATAAAGAAATCTGCCATCCTTACCTGGTGTTGACTCCGATCCACAGCAATGTGGCTGTCTCTGTTCAGGTTCAGTTCAAGGAGAATTAGTGATGGGAGCCATGTTGGCCTTGCCAGTGATGCCCATATCCCATGAAGAATTTAGAAAAAGGCACATGGCAAAGAGAACGGTGACTCCTGGGAGCACCTTGTAAAAACCTTTTGGAAGCAGTGCTGTAGTGGTATTGTCACTGGACTAGTAATCCAGAGACTCAGGGTAATGTTGGGGGGGACCTGGGTTCAAATCCCACCATGGCAGATGGTGTCTCCAGACAATAACACATCTTTTTAGCCTGTCATGATGCTCTCTCCACTCACGTTGTTTGTATCTTAAAGACTTGATTAGCTGTAAGTATTCGCATTCCAACCATTATTCATGTAAATTGAGTCTGTGTCTTTATACGCCTTGTTTGTGAACAGAATTCCCACTCACCTGAAGAAGGGGCTTGCAGCTCCGAAAGCTTGTGTGGCTTTTGCTACCAAATAAACCTGTTGGACTTTAACCTGGTGTTGTTAAACTTCTTACTGTGTTCACCAATGTCCTGCAGGGAAGGAAATCTGCTGTCCTTACCCGGTCTGGCCGACATGTGACTCCAGATCCACAGCAATGTGGTCGACTCTTAGCTGCCCCCTGAAATGGTTGAGCGAGACACTCAGTTCAAGGGCAATTAGAGATGGGCAACAAATACTGGTGCAGCATTTATTTGTAAGTCTATTATGTGATACTTCAGACATCTTTGAAAATCCACATTCACAATATCAAGTTAGTTCGAAACAATTTGCCTTTACAAAATCCACGCTGTTGTTCATTTATTAACCCTATTTTTCCCAAGTGGCAATTATTTCTTTTATTTTGCGATACTGAGGCCAAGCTTTGATGACCATATCCGAGTGCATTATCTCAGACTTGTTTGTGAAGCTATTTTTGTGCTGGAAACACCATCGCGATACTTTGGTTTTTAAGCTGATTACAATTTAATTTGAATTAAAAAAATACACTTCAAACATCTTTCAGACTCTGTCACACTTTCCCAAGTTGAGCGACAATGATCTTTTTCTCTTCTTGGAGATAAAGTCCATACTCCTTTTTTAATTCCTCTTCTACTTGTTCTGCTGTCTTTAATTCTATCTCCACTACCTGCGAAAATGGAACATAAACATTGTCAGGGAAAGCAAAGACTTTTCCCCGATTTCTTATCCCACATCCACCAATCCTTTCCGAAACGGATTCAGTTGTCTGGTGAGTCCATTTATTCTTGCTGCCTTAGCAACAACTTTGCAAAACATTTACTTCTCGCTGAGACTTCCCCAGGGCCCAGTTTTAACGCTTGATAAATGAATGGATTAAAATCTCATGCAGGCCTGCGTCATCGCTGATTTTAACTTTATCCTCTGAGAATTAGAGAATATTTTTCAAAGATTTTCTTTGGGATTGTACTAAATAAAGAAATGGGTCACAGCTGCTGTTCAAAACTTTTCTGTGCTGCTTCACAGCAATTCCGATAGTTCACTGAAACACTTGTAAGTTTGTGACCACAGCGGTTGGAATACGGTGAAATTTGAAAGAAGCTATCAAAGTCTCCAGGTGAAAAGAGATCTCTGCAGATTGTGGAGAGCATCAATTGCATTTTGGTATATTTTTGTTTTAAAGATGTGCTTGATTTTTCTCCCCCTTTTCCTCACTTTCTCTTTATTTTACTCTCAGCTCCATGAGAGCTCCTATAACTCCGAGGATTATCACTCTCTGGGTATCTGTCCTTCATTCTTGCGCTCATATCAGCATCTGATTCACCAGATGCCTGACCGAAAGAGGGATCATAGAATCCTTACAGCGCAGAAGGAGGCCATTCAGCTCATCGAGCCTGCACCAACAATGACCCATAACCCCATATATTTACTCAGCTAATCCCCCTGACACTCATGGACAATTTAGCATGGTCAATCCATCTAACTCGCACATCTTTGGCTTGTGGGAGGGAACTGGAGCACCTGGAGGAAACCCATGCAGAGACGGGGAGAACATGCAAAGTCCACACAGACAGTGGCCCGAGCCGGGAATCGAACCTGGGTCCCTGGCGCTGTGAGGCAGCAATACTAACCACTGTGGCAAAAAGTGTGAGTGTGTATGTATATATGAGTGTGTGTGTGTGTGAATGAGTGTGTGTGGATATGAGTGAGTGTGTGTGTGTGTGAATGTGTGAGCGTGTGTGTATATGAGTGAGTGTGTGTGTGAATGTGTGTGTGTGTGAGTGTATATATGAGTGAGTGTGCATGTGTGTGCGTGTGTGTATATGAGTGTGTGTGTGTGAGTGTGTATGTGTATATGAGTGAGTGTGTGTGTATATGAGTGAGTGTGTGTGTGTATATGAGTGTGTGTGTGTGTGTGTATATGAGTGAGTGGGTGTGTGTGTGTATATGAGTGTGTGTGTATGAGTGTGTGTGTGTATATGAGTGTGTGTGTGTGTATGAGTGTGTGTGTGTATATGAGTGTGTGTGTGTGCATGTGTGTGCGTGTGTGTGTATATGTGTGTGTGTGTATGAGTGAGTGCGCGCGTGTGTGTGTGTGTATATGAGTATGCGTGTGTGAGCGAATGTGTGTGTGTATATATGGGTGAGTGTGTGTGTATGAGAGAGTGTGCATGTGTGAGTGTGTATGTGTATATGAGTGAGTGTGTGTGTGTGTATATGAGTGTGTGTGTGCGTGTATATGAGTGAGTGGGTGTGTATGAGTGTGTGTGTGTATGAGTGTGTGTGTGTGTATGAGTGTGTGTGTATATGAGTGTGTGTGTGCATGTGTGTGCGTGTGTGTATATATGTGTGTGTGTGTATGAGTGAGTGTGTGTGTGTATATGAGTATGTGTGTGTGAGCGAGTGTGTGTGTGTGTGAGTGTATATATGGGTGAGTGTGTGTATGAGAGAGTGTGCATGTGTGAGTGTGTATGTGTGTGTGTGTATATGTGTGTGTGTGTATGAGTGTGAGTGAGTGTGTGTGTGTATATGAGTGTGTGTGTATATGAGTGAGTGAGTGTGTGTGGGTATATGAGTGAGTGAGTGTGTGTGTGTATATGAGTGTGTGTGTGTGTGAGTGTGTGTGTGTGTGTGTGTGTGTGTATATGAGTGAGTGTGTGTGTGTGTGTGTGTATATGAGTGTGTGTGTGTATGTATATGAGTGTGTGTGTATATGTGTGTGTGAGTGTGTTTTAAATTTCCCTTCATATCCCTGATGGGACAGAGCAAGTGGCCTGGCTCAGGCCCGGTGTCTCTGTGCCGAGGGTGTGTATACCTGAAGATTCTGCCTTGTAAATGAACCCTCCACTTTTTTTCCCAACAGGGAGTGGTTGAGGAGAGCAGCACAGAGCCATTTAAGGGAAAGCTTAAGCATGTGAGAACATGTACAGGTTGTGAACTGGAGGGGGACCAATATCCTGGGGAGCAGATTTGCTGGTGCTACAAGGGAGGGTTTAAACTAGATTGGCAGGGGGGTGGGATCCTCAACAGCAGGGAAGCAGGAAAAACCTGTTGGATTAAATTGCATCTATTTCAATGCAAGAGGGCTGACAGGTAAGGCTGATGAACTCAGGGCATGAATAGATACATGGGACTGGGATATTATAGCCATAACTGAAACATTGCTAAGGGACGGACAGGACCGGTAGCTTAATGTTCCAGGGTGCAGGTGCTTTAGGCGGGACAGAGGTGGAGGAAAGAGAGAAGGGGGAGTTGCATTTTTGATTAAGGGGAGCATCACGGCAATAGTCAGAGATGAATAGTCAGGTCAATCCACCGAACCAGCACGTCTTTCAGACTGTGGGAGGAAACCGGAGCACCCGGAGGAAACCCACGCAGACACGGGGAGAACGTGCAGACTCCGCACAGACAGTGACCCCAGTTGGGAATCGAACCCAGGTCCCTGGCACTGTGAGGCAGCAGTGCTAACCACTGTGCCACCATGCCGCCAGCACTGCTGCATCACAATGTCAGGGACCCGGGTTCAATTCCGGCTTCGGGTCACTGTCTGTGTGGAGTTTGCACATTCTCCCCGTGTCTGTGCGGGTTTTCTCCGGGTGCTCTGGTTTCCTCCCACACTCCAAAGATGTGCTGGTTAGGTTGATTGGCCATGCTAAATTGCCCCTTAGCGTCAAGGAGACTAGCAGGGTAAATATGTGGGGTTATGGGGAGAGGGCCTGGGTGGAATTGTTGGTGCAGTGTCAGTGGGCTGAATGGCCTCTTTCTGCACTGAAGGGATTCTGTGATTCTATGAATAGGAGGATGTGTTGCTGGAGCGAGCTGAAGTAGAGTGAGTGAAGGCTTCGAGGAGTATAAACATAGACGCAAGTGGGTCGAATGGCCTGTTTCTGTGCTGAAAGTTCGATGCCAGTTCAAATGCACTGACACACTATTCAGTGAATGTCATATCACAGCCAACTCTGTCCTGCACCTTCCCAGTGTCCACCCAATGAACTATTTCCAACAGGGCTTGTTGGATAATGCGTAGATGCATGAAATCCTCACTATTCCCTCACTCAGTATGTTAGGGACACTGAGACTGATTGCTGCACTGCTGTAGCCACCTAACGTGAATTCAGCATGGAGCGATCGACATCACTGTGTTGTTTGAAGAAAGTCCCTCATAAAGGTTTATGTGGACGAAATACTGCATTAGCAAGTCGGGTCAAAATTACCCCATTGACTTGGCTGCAATTGTTTTTGCTGCACTCACTGAGAGACTGATTTCTCGCAGTATAAATAAATAATAGCAGGCAATGAAACATTACAGGAAAACAGATGTGCATTTGGATGAGGTGGCAAGTTGTAAACTTTGTGCATTCATTCCAAAGCCGTGTCGTGTTTGATTTAAAAGAACCGAATAATTTTGCTCACTGGTTTCTCTTCCTCTTCCTGAACTTTCTTTTCACTTCTTAATATTTTTCTCGCTTCAAAATATTCCAGTCGTTTGACTTCTCTATCGAAGTAAGCTTCAATGTTAGATTTCTGGAAGAAATACAAGTCTTTATTGAGTGGGGATTGGTTGGCTTGAGAGAGCCTTTCAAAGCAGTCGATGCTTCGTTCCTGATGCATTATCAATCGAGTCAAGACTAGTTGTGAGCAAGACAAATAGGCTTTTATTAGCAAGAACTTGGAGCCATCCCTGTCGGAGATCTGGTCTGAACTGAAGGCTAGGGGGAGGAGCCACCACCTTTATACCCGGACCAGGGGGAGGAGTTTTGGGCGGAACCGACAGGGATGTGCCACATATACAGGTAATAATAAATACTAACTAACAGTGGTTAACCACCACAGATAACAGTGGTTTACCACAATTTCTCTGCAATCTGTTCTGGTGAAAGATGCATCAGAAAACAACCTGGTTCACGGCTCTTACCTGAACTGAGAAGCTGTGCTCACCACAACAGGACAGCTTCTCAGAAAGAAAACTCCATCTTCTTAACGTGTCACCAGAGGTCACAGGGAGTGGAGCAGACAACAGATTAAAAAATGCCCTTTCGCTCCTTTTTTTTCAGAGATCCCAGACAAAGTTTCAATTTATTTTTAACAACCTAATGATTCCTTCACCAGAGACAGTTCAGATTATTCCAGTCCAGTCCCATCAATTTACAGCAGCAAGAGGCTGAATAAAAGTCTAACTTCTTAGCCAGAAATGACAGTGCATACCTTACTGCTAAATGCATTGGGAAGTCTGTACAAAGCCACTCTCCCAGAAAGCATTGGCTCCTCACGGGTTACAGATCGATATTTCTTGAACAGTACAGCACAGGAAACAGGCCCTTCGGCCCTCTTGATACTCCTCTCTTACCCAACTCTTATACCTTACATGTGAACCAAGGCGAGGCTCGGAGAACGGCATTCTCCTCTGGCCTTGGGTGGGATCGTATGAATCCTGGGCGGATTCCGCCCATCTTGTCAGCTTGGATCTTGTTTGATTGAGCCCAAGGTGGGATGTATGGCCTGTTTTGTCAGCTTGGATCTGTTTTGAAATGAATTTTTGATTGGGAATAAAGTACCAAAAGGTACACAAACAAAAGCATACCTAGCGCTGTGAAGGAGTGCTGTACAGTCAGAGATAGCTGAGGAGGTTGTGGAGGGATTGATGGTGATCTTTCAGGAATTACTGGAGGCAGGGAGGGTACCAGAGGACTGGAAAGTAGCGAATGTAACACCGCTGTTTAAGAAGGGAGGGAGGCAGCAGATGGGAAATTATAGGCCGGTTAAACTGACTTTGGTCATTGGCAAGATTTTAGAGTCCATTATTAAAGATGAGATCTCAGAGTACTTGGAAGTGCATGATAAAATAGGACTGAGTCAGCACGACTTTGTCAAGGGGAAGTCATGTCTGACAAATCAGTTCGAGTTCTTTGAGGTGATAGCAAGGAAGTTAGATAAAGGAAAACAAGTGGACATGATTTATTTAGATTTCCAGAAGGCCTTTGACAAGGCGCCGCATAGGAAACTGTTAAATAAGTTAAGAGCCCATGGTGTTAAGGGTAAGATCATGGCATGGATTGAGGATTGGCTGACTGGCAGAAGGCAGAGAGTGGGGATAAAGGGGTCTTTTTCAGGATGGCAGCCAGTGACTAGTGGTGTGCCTCAGGGGTCAGTGCTGGGACCACAACTTTCCACAATATACATTAACAATTTGGAGGAAGGAACTGAAGGCACTGTTGCTAAGTTTGCAGATGATACAAAGATATGTAGAGGGACAGGTAGTATTGAGGAAGCAGGGGGGCTGCAGAAGGACTTGGACAGGTTAGGAGAGTGGGCAAAGAAGTGGCAGATGGAATACAATGTGGAAAAGTGTGAGGTTATACTTTGGAAGGAGGAATGGAGGCAGAGACTATTCTCTAAATGGGAAAATGCTTAGGAAATCAGAAACACAAAGAGACTTGGGAGTCATTGTTCAAGACTCTCTTAAGGTGGTGCATGTTCAGTCGGCACTTAGGATGCAATGCAATGTTAACATTCATGTCGAGAGGGCTAGAATACAAGAGCAGGGATGCACTTCTGAGGCTGTATAAGGCTCTGATCAGATCCCATTTGGAATATTGTGAGCAGTTTTGGGCCCCATATCTAAAGAAGAATGTACTAGCCTTGGAAAGGGTCCAGAGGAGGTTCACAAGAATGATCCCTGGGATGAAGAGCTTGTTGTATGAGGAACGGTTGAGGACTCTGGGTCTGTACTTGTTGGAGTTTAGAAGGATGAGGGGGGATCCTATTGAAACTTACAGGATACTGCGAGGCCTGGATAGAGTGGACGTGGAGAGGATGTTTCCACTAGTAGGAAAAACTAGAACCAGAGGGCAGAACTTCAGGCTAAAGGGATGATCCTTTAAAACAGAGATGAGGAGGAATTTCTTCAGCCAGAGAGTGGTGAATCTGTGGAACTCTTTGCCGCAGAGGGCTGTGGAGGCCAGGTCATTGAGTGTCTTTAAGACAGAGATAGATAGGTTCTTGATTAATATGGGGATCAGGGGTTATGGAGAAAAGGCAGGAGAATGGAGATGAGAAAAAAAATTCAGCCATGATTGAATGGCGGTGCAGATTCGATGGGCCGAGTGGCCTAATTCTGCTCCTATGTCTTACGGTCTTATGGTCTTATAGATACCATCATTCAGATGAGATGTTAAACTGAGGCCTGTCTGTCCTCTCAAGGTGGATGCTAATAATCACATGGAACGATTTCAAAAAACAGAGAAGTTCTCCCCAGTGTTCTGGCCAATATTCCTGCCTTGATCAACAGACTGTCTGCTCATTATCACACTGCTGTCTGTGGGAGTTTGCTGTACACAAACTACAACAATTATGTTTATCCTTTCACTGGTGTAGGCATCACTGTTTGGGCAGCATTTATTGCCCATCCCTAGATGCCCTTGAGAAGGTGGTGGTGAGCTGCCTTCTTGAGCTGCTGCAGTCCCTGCGGTGTAGGTACACGCACAGTGCTGTTAGGGAGGGAGTTCGAGGATTTTGATAGTGATATATTTCCAAGCCGGGATGGTGAGTGGCTTGGAGGGGAACCTCCAGGTGGTGGTGTTCTCAGGTATCTGCTGCCTTTATACTTCTCAATGGTACAGGCTGTGGATTTGGAAGGTGCTGTTGAAGATGCCTTGGTGAGTTACTGCAGTGCATCTTGTAGACGGTACGTACCCTCTGCTGCCCCTGTGTGTCGCTGGTGGAGGGAGTGGGCGTTGAAGGTAGTGGATGGGCTGCCAATCAAGTGGCCAGCTTTGTCCTGGGTGTAGCTGAGTATCTCAAGCGCTTTTAGAGCTGCACTCATCCAGGCAAATGGAGAGAATTCCATCACACTCCTGACTTGTGCCTTGTTACTCACTACAGAATTCCCAGCCTTTGACTTGCCGTTGTAGCCACAGTATTTATATGGCGGGTCCAATTCAGTTTCTGGTCAATGGTAACCCCCAGGATGTTGAGAGTGGGGAAATCAGCGACGGTAATGCCATTGAATGTCAAAGGGCAATGGTTTAAATCTCTCTTGTTGGAGACAGTCATTGCCTGGCACTTGTCAGGTATGAATGTTACCTGCCAGGTATTTGCCCAGGTCATTCTGCACATGGTCACCGACTGCTTCAGTGACTGCAATCAAAATGCATTTCATTGGCTGCAAAGCATTTTTGGAAAACGGCTGAGATTGTGAAAGGTGCTATGTAAATGCAACTCTTTTATGTGACTAACAATCTTTAGTTCACTTGGTTGCCGATGAAAGTCAGTGAAGCATGTTGCACACTCGTGCCTTTACAGTGAGAGGGTTGGATCTGTGTAACAAGCTGTTTCAGTTCCACGCAGCCCGACCTTAACCCCCCCTTTCGTTCAACTCAAACCAGGCAGGTCGAACGAGCAATGCTTCAGGAGACAGATCTGCAGGAACTTGTATTTTTATTAAAATTCCACAATAAGATCCTTTTACTCACCTCCTGCGTTAATGGATGCCGCAAAGCCCAAGGCACCTCCAGAATGTGCAGCGTACCAAAGTCATCAGATACAGCCAGTAAGTGTTGTCTTGCTGGTGAAAAACAGATTAGGTTGGTGACAATGCAAACATTCCAACTGTTTACTTTGCATTACTATAACCTGAGAACAATTGAATTGTATAAATATAATCTTACACTGGTTTATAAATTAAAGCATTGAGTTTTCTGTCGATTCCAGATCCTGATCAACAGTCTAAACACAGGACAAAGCTTTTCTAAGATCACAATACTCTCAGGATACATGGCTCTCAGTTGCGGGCTATTAGAAAATTATCAATACTGTGCCCTCAATTAATCATCCATTCACCACAGAATGATACAGCGCAGAAGGAGGCCATTCGGCCCATCATGCCCATGCTGGCTCTTTGAAAGAACTATCTCATTGGCACCACTACCTCGTTCTTTGAACATCAGCAACAACTTGTATTTAGCATGTTTAATGTGGTAAAAGCACACAGCGGGGCTAATAGATCAACGATGACACTGGGCCACGTCGAAGCTATCAGGGTGGATGGTGAATGAGGTTGGTTTAAGAAGGAGGGAGAGGTTTAGGGAGGGAATTTCAGAAATTGGGGCTCAGGCAGAGAAGACATCGCTGCCAATGGCAGAGTGATTAAAATCAGGAATGTGCAAAAGGGCAGAATTAGAGATGTGTAGAGATCTTGTCGGGTTGCGGGACTGGAGGAGGTTAGAAAGATAGGGAGGAATGTCAGGGCTGGAGGAGGCTACTGAAGTAGGGTGGATTGTAGGAGGCCGGAGGAGGTTGCAGAGATAGGAAGGGGTGTAGGGGCTGGAGGAGGTTACAGAGATAAGGAGGGGTGTAGGTGCTGGAGGAGGTTACAGAGATAGGGAGGGGTGTAGGGGCTGAAGGAGGCTATTGAGATAAGGAGGGGTGTAGGTGCTGGAGGAGGTTACAGAGATAGGGAGGGGTATAGGGGCTGGAGATGGTTACAGGGATAGGGAGGTGTGTTGGTGCTGGAGGAGGTTACAGAGATAGGGAGGGGTGTAGGGGCTGGAGGTGGTTACAGAGATAGGAAGGGGTGTAGGGGCTGGAGGAGGTTACAGAGATAAGGAGGGGTGTAGGTGCTGGAGGAGGTTACAGAGATAGGGAGGGGTGTAGGGGCTGAAGGAGGCTATTGAGATAAGGAGGGGTGTAGGTGCTGGAGGAGGTTACAGAGATAGGGAGGGGTATAGGGGCTGGAGATGGTTACAGGGATAGGGAGGTGTGTTGGTGCTGGAGGAGGTTACAGAGATAGGGAGGGGTGTAGGGGCTGAAGATGGTTACAGAGATAGGGAGGTGTGTAGGGGCTGGAGGAGGTTACAGAGATAGGGAGGTGTGTTGGTGCTGGAGGAGGTTACAGAAATAGGGAGGGGTGTAGGGGGTGGAGGAGGTTACAGAGATAGGGAGAGGTGTAAGGGCTGGAGGAGGTTACAGAGATAGGGAGAGGTGTGGGTGCTGGAGGAGGTTACAGAGATAGGGAGAGGTGTAGGGGCTGGAGGAGGTTACAGAGGTAGGGAGAGGTGTAGGGGCTGGAGGAGGTTACAGAGGTAGGGAGAGGTGTAGGGGCTGGAGGAGGTTACAGAGGTAGGGAGAGGTGTAGGGGCTGGAGGAGGTTACAGAGATAGGGAGAGGTGTAGGGGCTGGAGGAGGTTACAGAGGTAGGGAGAGGTGTAGGGGCTGGAGGAGGTTACAGAGATAGGGAGAGGTGTAGGGGCTGGAGGAGGTTACAGAGATGGAGGGGTATAGGGGCTGGAGGAGGTTACAGAGATAGGGAAAGGTGTAGGGGCTGGAGGAGGTTACAGAGGTAGGGAGAGGTGTAGGGGCTGGAGGAGGTTACAGAGGTAGGGAGAGGTGTGGGTGCTGGAGGAGGTTACAGAGATAGGGAGAGGTGTAGGGGCTGGAGGAGGTTACAGAGGTAGGGAGAGGTGTAGGGGCTGGAGGAGGTTACAGAGGTAGGGAGAGGTGTAGGGGCTGGAGGAGGTTACAGAGATAGGGAGAGGTGTAGGGGCTGGAGGAGGTTACAGAGGTAGGGAGAGGTGTAGGGGCTGGAGGAGGTTACAGAGATAGGGAGGAGAGGGGCTGTGGAGGTTACAGAGGTAGGGAGAGGTGTAGGGGCTGGAGGAGGTTACAGAGGTAGGGAGAGGTGTAGGGGCTGGAGGAGGTTACAGAGGTAGGGAGAGGTGTAGGGGCTGGAGGAGGTTACAGAGATAGGGAGAGGTGTAGGGGCTGGAGGAGGTTACAGAGATAGGGAGAGGTGTAGGGGCTGGAGGAGGTTACAGAGATGGAGGGGTGTAGGGGCTGGAGGAGATTACAGAGATAGGGTGGAGAGGGGCTGTGGAGGGATTTTAAAATAAATATGAAAATTTTACAATTGAGGGATTGGTTAACTGGGAGCCAATTTGATTTGATTTATTATTGTCACATATATTGGGCAGTGAGCACAGGGAGTGATGGGTATGCTGGAATTTCTGTAATTTACAACGTGGACAGCAGAAATGTTAATGACCTCACATTTCTGGAGGGTTTCCTTTCCCTATAGCTCTGTGATTTATTTCCTTTTTTCAAATATTTATCCAATTCCTGTTTGAAAGTTCCTGCTGAATCTGCTTCCAGCACTCTTTCAGACAGGGCATTCCAGGACAGAACAACTGGTGCAAGAAATATTTCAGCATGACATAGAAACTCACTGCACAGAAAGAGGCTATTCAGCCCCGCTTTCAGATGCTGGCATTTTGGAAGAGGTCACCAATGACCTCTCTCCATCATCAGGTCAGGCGGAGTTTCTTTATGAGGCTCAATGTCCTATTTTCTAACGCTCCTGTGAAGGGCTTTGGGATATTTGATTACATTAACAAAAAACAAAGAACAGTACAGCACAGGGACAGGCCCTTCGGCCCTCTAAGCCTGCACCGATCATGATGCCTAAACTAAAACCGTATGCACTTACAGAGTCCGTATTCTTCCATTCCCATCCTATTCATGTATTCGTCTAAATGCCCCTTAAATGCCGCTATCGTACCTGCTCCCACCACCTCCCTGGGCAGCCCGTTCCAGACACTCACCACCCTCTGTGTAAAAAACGTGCCTCGCACATCTCCTCTAAACTTTTCCCCACACACTTTAAACCTATGTCCCCTCGTACTTGACTTTTCTACCCTAGGAAAGAGCATCTGACTATCCACTCTGTCTAAGCCACTCATAATCTTGTAAACCTCTATCAGGTCACCCCCTCAACATCCGTCATCCCAGTGAGAACAAACCGAGTTTCTCCAACCTCTCCTCATAGCTAATATCCTCCAGACCAGGCAACATCCTAGTAAACCTCTTCTGTACCCTCTCCAAAGCATCCACATCTTTCTGGTAGTGTGGCGACCAGAATTGTACACAATATTCTCAATGAGGCCTAACTAAGTTTCTGTGCAGCTGCAACATGACCTGCCAATTTTTATATTCAATGCCCCGACCGATGAAGGCAAGCATGCCGTATGCCTTCTTGACTTCCTTATCCACCTGCGCTGCCACTTTCAGTGATTGGTGGACATGTACGCCCAGATCTCTCTGCCTGTCAATACACCTACCATTTACTGTATAATTACTACATGCACTGGACTTTCCATTATGCATTACCTCACAATTGCCCGGATTAAACTCCGTCTGCCATTCCTCTGCCCAAGTCTCCAATCGGTCTATCTTGTGCTGTATCTTCTAACAATCCACTTCACTAATCCACCGATTTAGTGTCATCTGTGAACTTACTAATCAGACCAGCTACATTTTCCTCCAAATCATTTATATGTACTATGAACAATGAAAGTCCCAGAACTGATCCCTGTGGAACACTGCTAGTCACAGCCTTCCATTCAGAGAAGCACCTCTCTACAGCGACCCTCTGTCTTCTATGGCCAAGCCAGTGCTGTACTCATCTTGCCAGCTGATCCCGTGTGACTTCACCTTTTGTACCAGTCTACCATGAGGGACCTTGTCAAAGGTTTTACTGAAGTCCATGTAGACAGCATCCACTGCCTTTCCCTCATCTATCATCTTCGTCATTTCCCTGAAAAACTCGATCAAGTTAGTAAGGCTCGACCTCCCCTTCACAAAACCATGCTGTCTATCACTAATAAGTCAATTTGTTTCCAAATGTGAGTAAGTTAAAGGCGCTATATAAAGATAATTTGTTTTTACATTACATCCAGACACATTCTTGACAAAATGATACCTACCTGAGATAATCCAGGGTTTGATGCAACTTACTGAGACAGAGGTGATATTCTGTGTCTGTGAGGGTTCGTGCGTTTTTTCAAGTAAATCCCAAATATCAATGTTCCCATCTTCTTTTCCGATGATAATGACGCCGGGTCTGGTGAGGGACCAGTGACCAGTTAGGCAGCGTTTTGTTGCACAGGCTGACTGTAGGAGAGGTCCAAGCTGAACATGCAATCGGAAAGCAAACCATGTTATATTCACAATAAACTCAATCATTAGCTGTCAGATTAGACTTGAGGCGGTTTACTGATAGACCAGCCACTGTTGTTCTATTTGTTACTCATAAAGACATGGACGATGGTCGGCTGCTCAGACACTTTGCAATGTTTTTGTCACCCTTGGTTCAAGCATTCCAATGGTTTCCTGGCTAATATCCCACCTCCCACCCTTTGTAAATGTGAACACATCCAAAACGCTGCTGCCTGCATCCCAACCAAGTCCTGTTTACCGGCAATGCCTTGCACTCACTGACCTCTTGGTTCCATCCCTGCCTTAAAACTAAAATATTATTCCTTGTGTTTAACTCCCTCCCAGGTTCTGGAAGCTCTCCCAGATCTCAAAGAACTCTGTGCTCTTAAAATTCATCCCCGAATTCCTTTGCTTCCAACACGTGGTGACACAGTGGCACAATGGTTAGCACTGCTGCCTCACAGCAGTAGGGACCTGGGTTCGATTCCCAGCTTGGGTCACTGCCTGTGTGGAGTTTGCACATTCTCCCTGTGTCTGCGTGGGTTTCCTCCGGGTGCTCTGGTTTCCTCCCACATTCTGAAAGACGTGCTGGTTAGGTGCATGCACCATGCTAAATTCTCCCTCAGTGTACCTGAACAGGCGCCGGAGTGTGGTGACTAGGGGGTTTTCACAGTAACTTCATTGCAGTGTTAATGTAAGCCTACTTGTGACACTAATAAATAAAATAAGGCTGGCTGAGCTTTCAGATGTATTGACCCTGTCTTGTGTCAAATTTTACTTATCCTGTTAAGTAGCTGGAGTTAGAACATAGAACATAGAACATTACAGCGCAGAACAGGCCCTTCGGCCCACGATGTTGCACCGACCAGTTAAAAAAAAAACTGTGACCCTCCAACCTAAACCAATTTCTTTTCGTCCATGAACCTATCTACGGATCTCTTAAACGCCCCCAAACTAGGCGCATTTACTACTGATGCTGGCAGGGCATTCCAATCCCTCACCACCCTCTGGGTAAAGAACCTACCCCTGACATCGGTTCTATAACTACCCCCCCTCAATTTAAAGCCATGCCCCCTCGTGCTGGATTTCTCCATCAGAGGAAAAAGGCTATCACTATCCACCCTATCTAAACCTCTAATCATCTTATATGTTTCAATAAGATCCCCTCTTAGCCGCCGCCTTTCCAGCGAAAACAATCCCAAATCCCTCAGCCTCTCCTCATAGGATCTCCCCTCCATACCAGGCAACATCCTGGTAAACCTCCTCTGCACCCTCTCCAAAGCCTCCACATCCTTCCTGTAATGTGGGGACCAGAACTGCACACAGTACTCCAAGTGCGGCCGCACCAGAGTTGTGTACAGTTGCAACATAACGCTACGACTCCTAAATTCAATCCCCCTACCAATAAACGCCAAGACACCATATGCCTTCTTAACAACCTTATCTACTTGATTCCCAACTTTCAGGGATCTATGCACACATACACCTAGATCCCTCTACTCCTCCACACTATTCAAAGTCCTCCCGTTAGCCCTATACTCAACACATCTGTTATTCCTACCAAAGTGAATTACCTCACACTTCTCCGCATTAAACTCCATCCGCCACCTCTCGGCCCAACTTTGCAACCTGTCTAAGTCTTCCTGCAAACTACGACACCCTTCCTCACTGTCTACCACACCACCGACTTTGGTGTCATCAGCAAATTTGCTAATCCACCCAACTATACCCTCATCCAGATCATTAATAAATATTACAAACAGCAGTGGCCCCAAAACAGATCCCTGAGGTACACCACTTGTAACCGCACTCCATGATGAATATTTACTATCAACCACCACCCTCTGTTTCCTATCCGCTAGCCAATTCCTGATCCAATTTCCTAGATCACCCCCAATCCCATACATCTGCATTTTCTGCAGAAGCCTACCATGGTGAACCTTATCAAACGCCTTACTAAAATCCATATATACCACGTCCACTGCCTTGCCCCCATCCACCTCCTTGGTCACTTTCTCAAAAAACTCAATAAGGTTAGTAAGGCACGACCTACCTGCCACAAAACCATGCTGACTATCACCTATCAATTCATTACTCTCCAAATAACTATAAATCCTATCCCTTATAATTTTTTCCAACATCTTGCCGACAACAGAAGTGAGACTCACCGGTCTATAATTCCCGGGGAAGTCTCTGTTCCCCTTCTTAAACAATGGGACAACATTCGCTAACCTCCAATCTTCTGGTACTATACCAGAGGCCAACGACGACCTGAAGATCAGAGCCAGAGGCTCTGCAATCACTTCTCTTGCCTCCCAGAGAATCCTTGGATAAATCCCATCCGGACCAGGGGATTTATCTATTTTCAGACCCTCCAGAATATCCTGCACATCCTCCTTATCAACTGTAATACTGTCTATTCTACTCCCTTGCAACCCAGTGTCCTCCTCAGCTATATTCATGTCCCCTTGCGTGAACACCGAAGAGAAATATTGGTTCAATGCTTCACCAATCTCCTCCGGTTCCACACATAACTTCCCTCTGCCATCTATAACTGGCCCTAAACTTGCCCTAACCAACCTTCTGTTCTTGACATACCTATAGAACGCCTTAGGATTCTCTTTAACCCTATCCGCCAAAGTCTTCTCATGTCCCCTTTTAGCCCTTCTAAGCTCGCTCTTCAACTCCCTCTTAGCCAATCTAAAGCTTTCTAGTGCACTACCCGAGTGCTCACGTCTCATCCGAACATAAGCCTCCTTTTTCTTTTTAACCAACAAAGAAACTTTTTTGGTGCACCACGGTTCCCTAGCCCTACCAATTCCTCCTTGCCTGACAGGGACATAGCTATCACAGACTCGCAGTAGCTGCTCCTTGAAAAAACTCCACATGTCGGACGTTCCCAGTCCCTGTAATCTCCTAGTCCAACCTATGTTTCCTAATTCTCTCCTAATAGCCTCATAATTACCCTTCCCCCAGCTAAAACCACTGGCCCGAGGTTCATGCCTATCCCTTTCCATCACTAAGGTGAACGTAACCGAATTGTGGTCACTATCACCAAAATGCACACCAACTTCCAAGTCTAGCACCTGGTCTGGCTCATTTCCCAGCACCAGATCCAATATAGCCTCACCTCTAGTTGGCCTGTCTACATACTGAGTCAAAAAACCTTCCTGCACGCTTTGAACAAAAACTGACCCCTCTAACGAGCTAGAGCTATAACAATTCCAGTCAATATTAGTCAAGTTAAAATCCCCCATAACAATTGCCCTATTACTTTCACTCCTAAGCAGGATTGACTCCGCAATCCTTTCCTCAACCTCTCTAGAACTTTTAGGAGGTCTATAAAAGACTCCCAACAGGGTGACCTCTCCTCTCCTATTTCTAATCTCCGCCCATACTACCTCAACAGATAAGTCCTCATCAAACCTCCTCTCTGACACTGTGATACAATCTCTGACCAATAATGCTACCCCTCCCCCTCTTCTACCTCCTTCCCTACTTCGACTAAAACATTTGAACCCCGGGACCTGCAGCATCCATTCCTGCCCCTGCTCTATCCATGTCTCTGAAATAGCCACAACATCGAAGTCCCAGGTACTGATCCACGCTGCAAGTTCACCCACTTTATTGCGAATACTCCTGGCATTGAAGTATACACATTTCAAACCCTGCTCCACCCCACCTCTGCAATGCCGTGCATTGCAGTCCCCATCCATGCATCCCTCACTTTCAGCCCCACTACTCAGGATCCCTCCCCCCCCCCGAATCAGTTTAAACCTCCCTGCATGGCCTTAGCAAATTTACCCCCCAGGATATTGGTCCCCTTCTGATTAAGGTGTAGACCATCCTTCTCATAGAGGTCACACCTTCCCCAGTACGAGCCCCAATTGCTTAAGTACCTGAACCCCTCCCTCCTGCACCATCCCCTCAGCCATGAATTCAAACCTTCCCTCTCCCTATTCCTCTCTAAACTATCCCGTGGTACAGGCAAGAGTCCAGAGATAACCACTCTGTCAGTCTTGGCCTTTAGTTTCCACCCCAACTCCATAAATCCCTGCCTAATATCCCCTTCCCCTATCCTCCCTATGTCGTGTGTCCCCACATGTACAATAACTTGTGGTTTATCTCCCTCCCCCCTAAGAGTCCTGAATACCCTGTCAGACACATCCCGGACCCCAGCCCCTGGTAGGCAACACACCAACCCTGAGTCCCTACCTTTAGTTCCGACCCTCCTATCTGTCCCCTTAATTGTGGAGTCCCCAATCACAAGGCCCAGTCTTTTACAGCCCCTAACCACCTGAGCTTTCTCACTCGGCTCACCCCCAGAGATCTGCTCTCTATGCTCAGTTGATTCCTCCTCAACTGTAGCCTCCAGCACCGAAAACCTATTAGTTGTTAGACCACATTCGAGGTGATGAATTGCTATAGCTAATATCTGTTATAACAAACTGGCTTGTCTCTGGAAAAGAAAAGGAGTGACCTAATAAAGGTCTTAAACATCAAGAAAGGATTTGATAGGGTCAACGTAGTGAAGGGTTACCTTTTGTGGTAGGGATAAAAAAAATATAGAAGTCATAAACATAAGATAATCCACTAATGTATCCAATAGGGTTTTCAGGAGAAATTTCTTCACCAGAGAATGGTGAGAATGTGGAACTCGTGTGGAAGAGGTAAACATTTAAGGGGAAGTGGATTAAATACATGAGGGAGAAAGTGATAAGGGAATTGGATGACAGGATGAGATGGAGAGTGCTGGGAGGAGGCTCCTGTCGAGGGTTGTGTGAATTCATCTAAGTTGCTCATGTATTGAATTCAATGTGCCTCCCTGCACACACGGACTGGACTGCAGCAGTTCAAGAAGGCAGCTCACCACCACCTTCTCGAGGGCAACTAGGGAAGGTCAATAAGTGCTGACTTAACCAGCGACACCCAGTGAAAGAATAAAGAAAAAAATCAAATTAAACTATTGAAATTAGGGCAAGGAGACAGGTTCAGAATAGTGAAAGGCAAGGTAGTGACTGGTAACAGCAAGACCCAACAAGATACCAAGGGCGGCACGATGGCACAGTGGATAACACTGCTGCCTCACAGCTCCAGGGACCCGGGTTCGATTCCCGGCTTGGTTCACTGTCTGTGTGGAGTTTGCACGTTCTCCCCGTGTCTGCGTGGGTTTCCTCCAGGAGCTCCAGTTTCCTCCCAAAGTCTAAAGATGTGTGGGTTAGGTGGATTGGCCATGCTAAATTGCCACTTAGTGTCAGGGGGACTAGCTCGGGTAAATACATGGGGATAGGACCTGGGTGGGATTGTGGTCGGTGCAGACCAAATGGGCTGAATGGCCTCCTTCTGCAACTACTTGAACAGACCTCTGAACAATGGGAGAGGTCTTACAGCCTAGCTCAGCCCAAAATCGTAAAATCCCGCTTGAGGTCAACGACCCTTCCCATTGTCCGCCCCTCACCCGCTCCGGTTTTGTGGTGGGCGGGACGGTAACATTCTGGCGAATGCTTCCTTGAAGCCATGTAACGTCCAAAAGATTCCCAAGCCATGCACCAGCCGATCCCTTTAAATCATCGTGAATGCACAGCTACATAAAACATTTAATGGGGCCACACGCCTAAATAAATCACCTCTGTACACCAATAAAGTAATTTGCGGGAACATTGCTTGTGGGTCAGGTTGTAGCAGTTTAATGTTTTTGGACAATGGGTGGATTGTCTGATCAGGGGGAAATGTCCCTCCTTTTTCTCTGAATGGAAGAGTTCAGACAGAACAATTGTTCTTCCTCATCCACAACCAAACTCAACTCACCCATTGGAAATTTGAATTGCAGCCGGGTGAGTTTCTATTTGTAACCCAGATTATCATAGAATCCCTACAGTGCAGAGGGAGGCCATTCGGCCCATCGAGTCTGCACTGACCATAATCCCACCCAGGCCCTATCCCCGTAACCCCAGATATTTACTCTGCTAACCCCCTGATACTAGAGTCCATTTAGCATGGCCAATCAACCTAACACGCACATTCTTTTGGAGTGTGTGAGGAAACCGGAGCACCCGGAGGAAACCCACGCAGACACGGGGAGAATGTGCAAACTCCACACAGACAGTCATCCGAGGCTGGAATTGAACCCAGGTCCCTGGTGCTGTGAGGCAACAGTGTTTGTGGATATAAAGTGTTATAGTTATATAAAATTATAGTTTGTGCTACTTTGCAGAATCTATGGCCAGCGTAATCCGCAACGATCTGGAAGAAGGTGTAACTGGGGTGATCAGTAAGTTTGCGGACGACACAAAAATGGCTGGACTTGCAGATAGTGAGGAACATTGTCAGAGGCTACAGAAGGTTATAGATAGGCTGGAAATTTGGGCAAAGAGATGGCAGATGGAGTTCAATCCAGATAAATGCGAAGTGATGCATTTTGGTAGAACTAACGTAGGGGGGAGCTATACGATAAATGGCAGAACCATAAAGGGTGTAGATACACAGAGGGACCTGGGTGTGCAAGTCCACAGATTCTTGAAGGTGACATCACAGGTGGAGAAGGTAGTGAATAAGGCATATGGCATGCTTGCCTTTATAGGACGGGGCATAGAGTATAAAAGTTGGGGTCTGATGTTGCAGTTGTATAGAACTTTGGTTCGGCCGCATTTGGAATACTCCGCCCAGTTCTGGTCGCCACACTACCAGAAGGACATGGAGGCTTTAGAGAGAGTGCAGAGGAGGTTTACCCGGATGTTGCCTGGTATGGAAGGACTTAGTTATGAGGAGAGATTGGGTAAACTGGGGTTGTTTTCACTGGAAAGACGGAGGATGAGGGGTGACCTAATAGAGGTGTATAAAATTATGAAAGGCATAGATAGGTGAATGGTGGGAAGCTTTTTCCCAGGTCGGTGGTGACGTTCACGAGGGGTCATAGGTTCAAGGTGAGGGGTGGGGGGGGGGGGAGGTTTAACACGGATATCAGAGGGACGTATTTTACACAGAGGGTGGTGGGGGCCTGGAATGCGCTGCCAGGCAAGGTGGTGGAGGCGGACACACTGGGAGCGTTTAAGACTTATCTAGATAGCCACATGAACGGAGTGGGAGTGGAGGGATACAAAAGAATGGTCTAGTTTGGACCAGGGACCGGCGCGGACTTGGAGGGCCGAAGGGCCTGTTCCTGTGCTGTATTGTTCTTTGTTCTTTGTTAACCCTTGTTTAATTTTCTGCATTCTTTGAGGGGATTAGGGGAATGTCTGACCTTGCTAAGGGCTACTCGCTGACCTTGCTCAGGGGTCACTCTCTGACCTTACTCAGGGGTCACTCTCTGACCTTACTCAGGAGTCACTCTCTGACCTTACTCAGGAGTAACTCTCTGACCTTGCTCAAGGGTCACTCTGACCTAGCTCAGGGGTCATTCTCTGATTTTGCTCCAGGGTCACTGTCTGACCTTGCTGAGGGGTCATTCTCTGACCTTGCTCAGGGCTCTCTCTCTGACCTTGCTCAGGGGTCACTCTCTGACCTTGCTCAGGGTTCAATCTCTGACCTTGCTCAGGTGTCACTCTCTGACCTTGCTCAGAGGTCACTCTCTGACCTTGTTCAGGGGTCACTCTCTGACCTTGTTCAGGGGTCACTTTCTGACCTTGCTTAGGGGTCACTCTCTGACCTTGCTCAGGGGTCACTCTCTGACCTTGCTCAGGGGTGACGCTCTGACCTTGCTCAGGGATCGCACTCTGACCTTGCTCAGGGATCGCATTCTGACCTTGCTCAGGGATCGCACTCTGACCTTGCTCCGGGGTCACTCACTGACCTTGCTCCGGGGTCACTCTCTGACCTTGTTCAGGGGTCACTCTCTGACCTTGCTGAGAGGTCATTCTCTGACCTTGCTCAGGGATCACTCTCTGACCTTGCTCAGGGGTCACTCTCTGACTTTGCTCAAGGGTCACTCTCTGACTTTGCTCAGGGGTCACTCTCTGACCTTGCTCAGGGGTCACTCTCTGACCTTGCTCAGAGGTCACTCTCTGACCTTGCTCAGGGGTCACTCTCTGACCTTGCTCAGTGGTCACTCTCTGATCTTGCTCAGAGGTCACTCTCTGAGCTTGCTTAGGAACCACTCTCTGACCTTCCTCAGGGATCGCATTCTGACCTTGCTCAGGGATCGCACTCTGACCTTGCTCAGGGTTCAATCTCTGACCTTGCTCAGGGGTCACTCTCTGACCTTGCTCAGGGATCGCACTCTGACCTTGCTCTGGGGTCACTCTCTGACCTTGCTGAGAGGTCAGTCTCTGACCTTGCTCAGGGGTCACTCTCTGACCTTGCTCAGCAGTCACTCTAACTTGCTCAGCGGTCACTCTGACCTTGCTCAGTGGTCACTCTCTGACCTCCTCAGGGGTCACTCTTTGACCTTGTTCAGGGATCACTCTTTGACCTTGTTCAGGGGTCACTCTCTGACCTTGTTCAGGGGTCATCCTGCCTATGTGGCTCAGGCTTGTGATGTCTACTCTACCATATGTTTAGGCACACAAGCAATGGAAATATATTCTCCCACTGGATTTGTTTGGTGTTACCCACAGAGGTTAGTATTTGTTAAATAGGAATAACAGGAATAAGAGGAGGCCGTTACGCCTCTCCCGCCTCTTACACCATTCCTTTAGACCCGGGGATGAAATGTATCATCGCTTTATTTATCCACATTTGCTTTGTTAGCCTGAATACCCTTTGGCTCACAGGACTCTGTACGTGTCATATTTAGAATTCCCAATTAACCCCTCCCGCACCCACCAACCTCAGCAGCTGTTTTGAGGGGGAGAGTTCCAGATTGCCTCACAATTTTGTGACGTGCTTCCTGACATCAGCGTTGGACGGCCTGGCTCGAACCTGAAGATTCTTCCCCTCGTTCAGGACTCCTCCATCCAGGGGAAATAGTTTCTCTCTCCTCCGCCCCATTGGCTGCTGGGATATCTCAATGATATCACCTGAAGATAAACTCCTCAATTTGAGGAGATCACAGTGAAGCTCAGCCTATCAGCATCGCTGATCTGAAAGATTTTGATGTCGCAGGGGTTAGATGGTCAGCTGGAAGTGGGGACTCACACCATGGTTGATAAGAAAGGAAAGGCTGGTGAAGACCTCTGGCTTTTGTTTGTTTTGTCAAGATTGGGTTTTCCCAATATCTCTGCAGCGTTGCTACTCTTCACCATCGTGACCCTGCTCACGACCTTTCCGGCTCAGAGCTCATCATGAGCTTGTGCCCACAAGAGTTTGAATTGGGAGTTAATCTCAGCCATTATCAGGTTTCAGAGGGGCAGAGCGTGGAGACCTTCATCTGCTGGGTTAGTGTTTGGATCAGACTCAGGTCCCAGTGATGAAAGAGAGGTTTTGCAGCTCTGAGTGGTACCGCAAGCACCAAAACTCAATCTGGTTTTAATTCTGTTCCTGTGAAGCTGTGATTTAGCTCAGCTCTGTGAACAAAACCCTCGAGGACTCCAAACGGCGACAGGAAATCACAAGACCGAGATTGGAACTCCACAAAAACCAACAGGATGTGGAATTTCTTCCAGCGTTCAACACTTTGGTGAAAAACACCTTAACATCATTTAAATAAAGTCCAGTTTTAAAAATACAAAGAACCATCAACAGTTTCGTAATATGCAGGAAAATGGAGTCACAGCACAGAAGGAGGCCAATTGAGTAGCACAGTGGTTAGCACTGCTGCCTCACAGCGCCGGGGACCCGGGTTCGATTCCTGGCTTGGGTCACTGTCTGTGTGGAGTCTGCACGTTCTCCCCATGTCTGCGTGGGTTTCTTCCGGGTGCTCCGGTTTCCTCCCACATTCTCAAAGACGTGCTGGTTAGGTGCATTGACCCGAACAGGCGCCGGACTGTGGCGACTAGGGGAATTTCACAGTGACTTCATTGCAGCGTTAATGTAAGCCTTACTTGTGACTAATAAATAAACTTTACCTTTACTTTACTTTACAATTACTCCAAACTATTTGTGTCCATTCTCACCTTTTCCCATCCCCTCTCTTTAACTGTAACCTTGAATTTTATTTATTTTTAGATAATTATCCAATTTCCTTTTTGAAAGCCATGGTTGACCCCCCCCCCCCCCCCCCCCACCCTCCCCCCGCGCCCCAGGCCCTCGAGCAGTGAACTCCAGATCCTAACCTCTCGCTGGGTGTAAATCTTTCTCCTCGTGTTTCCATCACTTCTTTTGCCAATTACCTTCAATCTGTGCTCTCTAATTCCTGATCCTTTCACCAATGGGAACAGTTTCTCTCTATCGACTCTGTCCGACTCCCACATGATGTTGAACATCTCGGTCAAATCTCCTCTCAGCCTTCCCTTCCCCAAGGAGAACAGTCCCAATTTCTCCCCGCTCTATCACTGAGCTTTACTCAATGGGATTATCTGTTACAATACTTTTTCTAATTTCCATCAATTTTACATCAGTTCACCGATTCAATCAAAAGACAAGGTGGGGGTGGCTTTTCTCTCTGGGTATTGTTTATGAGTACAATACAGCATTAAACTATATGGAGCTGAAACTGTGTGAGTGTGTGTGTGAGAGTCTGTGTGAGAGTCTGTGTGAGTCTGTGTGAGAGTCTGTGTGAGTATGTGTGAGTGAGTGTGTGTGTGTGAGAGAGTCTGTGTGAGTGAGTGTGTGTGAGAGAGAGTCTGTGTGTGTGTGAGTATGTGAGTGTATGTGTGTGTGTGTGAGAGAGTGTATCGTGTGTGTGTGTTTGTGTGTGAGATTGTGTGTGTGTGTGTGTATTGTGAGTGTGTGTGTGTGTGTGTGTTCATGTGTGTGTTTGTGTGTGTTGTGTGTGTGTGTGAGGGAGTGTATCCTGTGTGTGTGTTTGCGTGAGTGTGTGTGGGTGAGTGTGTGTGTGTGTGTGTGTGTGAGAGTCTATATGAATCTGTGTGAGAGTTTGTGAGAGTCTGTGTGAGTCTGTCTGTGTGTGAGTGTGTGTGTGTGTGTGAGTGCATGTGTGTGTGTGTGTACGTGTGTGTGTGTGTATGTGTCTGTATGTGTGTGTGTGAGTGTGTGTGTGTGTGAGTGTGTGTCTGAGTGTGTGTGTGTGTGTGTGAGTGTGAGTGAATGAAGATACTTGGGTGACTGTTAGAGGGGGTAAGAAGCAGTCAGTGCAGCGATCCCCTGTGGCTGTTCCTCTGTATAACAAGTATACTGTTTTGGATACTGTTGGGAGTTTTCTATAGACCTCTGAAAAGTTCCAGAGATGTAGAGGAAAGGATTGCAAAGATGATTCTGTATAGGAGCGAAAGTAACAGGGTAGTTGTTATGGGGGACTTTAACTTTACAAATATTGACTGGAAAAGCTATAGTTCGAGTACTTTAGATGGGTCAGTTTTTGTCCAATGTGTGCAGGAGGGTTTCCTGACACAGTATGTAGATAGGTCAACAAGAGGCGAGGCCACATTGGATTTGGTACTGGGTAATGAACCAGACCAGGTGTTAGATTTGGAGGTAGGTGAGCACTTTGGTGATAGTGACCACAATTCGGTTACGTTTACTTTAGCGGTGGAAAAGGATAGGCATATACCGCAGGGCAAGAGTTATAGCTGGGGGAAAGGAAATTATGATGCGATTAGGCGAGATTTAGGATGCATAGGATGTGGAAGGAAACTGCAGGGGATGGGCACAATTGAAATGTGGAGCTTGTTCAAGGAACAGCTCCTGCGTGTCCTTGATAAGTATGTACCTGTCAGGCAGGGAGGAAGTGGTCGAGCGAGGGAACCGTGCTTTACTAAAGAAGTTGAATCCCTTGTGAAGAGGAAGAAGGAGACTTATGTAAAGATGAGACGTGAAGGCTCAGTTAGGGTGCTTGAGAGTTACAAGTTAGCCAGGAAGGACCTAAAGAGAGAGCTAGGAAGAGCCAGGAGGGGACATAAGAAGTCTTTGGCAGGTAGGATCAAGGAAAACCCTAAAGCTTTCTATAGATATGTCAGGAATAAAAGAATGACTAGGGTAAGATTAGGGCCAGTCAAGGACAGTTGTGCGTGGAGTCCGAAGAGAAAGGAGAGGTGCTAAATGAATATTTTTCGTCAGTATTCACTCAGGAAAAAGACAATGTTGTCGAGGAGAATACTGAGACACAGGCTATTGGACTAGATGGGATTGAGGTTCATAAGGAGGAGGTGTTAGCAATCCTGGAAAGTGTGAAAATAGTTAAGTCCCCTGGGCTGGATGGGATTTATCCTAGGATTGGTGAGGCCACAGCTGGAATACTGTGTGCAGTTTTGGTCCCCTTATTTGTGGAAGGATATATTGGCCTTGGAGGGAGTGCAGAGAAGGTTCACCAGGTTGATACCAGAGATGAGGGGTGTTGACTATGAGGAGAGACTGAGCAGATTGGGTTTGTATTCGTTGGAATTTAGAAGGCTGAGGGGGGATCTTATAGAGACCTATAAGATAATGAAGGGGCTGGATAGGGTAGAGATGGAGAGATTCTTCCCACTTAGAAAGGAAGCTAGAACTAGAGGGCACAGCCTCAAAATAAAGGGGGGTCAGTTTAGGACAGAGTTGAGGAGGAACTTCTTCTCTCAGAGGGTGGTGAATCTCTGGAATTCTCTGCCCACTGAAGTGGTGGAGGCTACCTCGTTGGATATGTTTAAATCACGGATAGATGGATTCCTGATCGGTAAGGGAATTAGGGTTTCTAGGGATCAGGCGGGTAAGTGGAACTGATCCACTTCAGATCAGCCATGATCTTATTGAATGGCAGGGCAGGCTCGAGGGGCTAGATGGCCTACTCCTGCTCCTATTTCTTATGTTCTTATGTTCTTATTCTCTGGGAGGCTAGGGAGGAGATTGCAGAGCCTTTGGCTTTGATCTTTATGTCGTCATTGTCTACAGGAATAGTGCCAGAAGACTGGAGGATAGCAAATGTTGTCCCCTTGTTCAAGAAGGGGAGTAGAGACAACCCTGGTAATTATAGACCAGTGAGCCTTACTTCTGTTGTGGGCAAAGTTTTGGAAAGGATTGTAAGAGATAGGATTTATAATCATCTAGAAAGGAATAATTTGATTAGGGAGAGTCAACACGGTTTTGTGAAGGGGAGGTCGTGCCTCACAAACCTTATTGAGTTCTTTGAGAAGGTGACCAAAGAAGTGGATAAGGGTAAAGCAGCTGATGTGGTGTATATGGACTTCAGTAAAGCATTTGATAAGGTTCCCCACGGTAGGCTATTGCAGAAGATACGGAGGCATGGGATTGAGGGTGATTTTGTGGTTTGGATCAGAAATTGGCTAGCTGTAAGAAGACAGAGGGTGGTGGTTGATGGGAAATGTTCATCCTGGAGTTCAGTTACTAGTGGTGTACCGAAAGGATCTGTTTTGGGGCCACTGCTGTTTGTCATTTTTATAAATGAACTGGATGAGGGCGTAGAAGGATGAGTTAGTAAATTTGCGGATGACACTAAAGTCGGTGGAGTTGTGGACAGTGCGGAAGGATGTTGCAGGTTACAGAGGGACATAGATAAGCTGCAGAGCTGGGCTGAGAGGTGGCAAATGGAGTTTAATGTGGAAAAGTGTGAGGTGATTCACTTTGGAAGGAGTAACAGGAATACAGAGTACTGGGCTAATGGTAAGATATTTGGTAGTGTGGATGAGCAGAGGGATCTCGGTGTCCATGTACATAGATCCCTGAAAGTTGGCACCCAGGTTGATAAGGTTGTTAAGAAGGCGTACGGTGTGTTAGCTTTTATTGTTAGAGAGATTGAGCTTCGGAGCCAGGAGGTCATGTTGCAGCTGTACAAAACTCTGGTGCAGCTGCACTTGGAGTATTGCGTACAGTTCTGGTCGCCGCATTATAGGAAAGATGTGGAAGCATTGGAAAGGGTGCAGAGGAGATTTACCAGGATGTTGCCTGGTATGATGGGAAGGTCTTATGAGGAAAGGCTGAGGGACTTGAGGCTGTTTTCGTTAGAGAGAAGAAGGTTAAGAGGTGACTTAATAGAGGCATATAAGATGATCAGAGGATTAGATAGGGTGGAGAGCCTTTTTCCTCGGATGGTGATGGCTAGCACGAGGGGACATAGCTTTAAATTGAGGAATGATAGATATAGGACAGAGGTAGCGTCTTTACTCAGAGAGTAGTAAGGGCGTGGAATGCCCTGCCTGCAGCAGTAGTGGACTCACCAACATTAAGGGCATTTAAATGGTCATTGGATAAACATATGGATGATATTGGAATAGTGTAGATTAGAGGGGCTTTAGATTGGTTTCACAGGTCGGCGCAACATCGAGGGCCGAAGGGCCTGTACTGCGCTGTAATGTTGTATGTTCTATGAGTGTGTGGTGTGTGTGTGTGAGAGTGTGAGTGTCAGTGAGTGTGTGGTGTGTGTTAGTGAGTGTGTGGTGTGTATGAGTGAGTGAGTGTGTGTGTGTACGTGTGTGTGTGTGTGTGTGTGTGTGTGTGTGTGTGTGCATGAATGTATGTGAGTGTGCCGGTGTGTGTTTGTGTGTGTGAGAGTGTGTGTGTATGTGCGTGTGAGTGTGTCGGTGTGTGTGTGTGTGTGTGTGTTTGTGTGTGTGAGTGTGTGTGAGAGTGTGTGTGCGTGTGTGTGTGTGTGTGTGTGTGTGTGTGTGTGTGTGTGTCTGTCTGTCATTGAACAGAGAATTTGATGCTACTCTCTGCCTCTGATCACACATTAAGAAAGACCATTGGCAGATGAGAACTGTGGGACGGGTACCCTTCATGGGTACACAGCAGGAAGGTGGGGAATGAGAAATGTTGGGTGTGTTCTAAACACTGGAAAACAGTTTTCAATAATTAAGCAGAAAAGTTGAAATGGTAACTACTCACAGTGACGCCTTCCTTCCAAATGGCAAATGTCCATCCTCCGATAGTCAAAATGATATCCCTGAAGAAGGGTGACCTTTGCACTGTGTTTACAGGACCATCATGCACTGCGTAGCAATGAGTTGGTCTTGGGGCTGTAATATTAATAAACACATATATACATGTATATGTATCTGCTTTTTAAAAAAGACAAAGAATTGAACATTTTATCTTCAAAATGAAAAAGCCTGTGTTGGAGGCAATGTGAGAGTTATTGTTCCAATCGTGTGAAGGTCAGTTTGTTTGAAGCCTATTCACAAACAACTTAACTCCAACTAACAAAACTGATTTTCAAATTTGATTATCAACCTATCATGCTGAGTTGGATGGAATCAATATGAAGCAACATGTCGCTCTCAGGACTTCAGAAACAAACAACTAGTGTAATTTATTCATTCATGGGATGTGGGCTTTGCTGGCTCGGCCAGCACTTATTGCCCTTCAGAGGGTGGTGGTGAGCTGTCTTCACTCCCTCAGGTGTAGGTACACCCACTGTGCTGTTAGGGAGGGAGTTCCAGGATTTTGACCCAGCGACAGTGAAGGAACAGCGGTATATTTCCAATGGTGAGTGACTTAGAGGGAAATGTCCAGGTGCTAGTGTTCTCATGCATCTGTTACCCTTGTTCTTCTGGATGGCAGTGGTCATGGGTTTGGAAGGTGCTATCTAGGGAACCTTGGTGAGTTCCTGCAGTGCATCTTGTAGATGGGACACACGGCTGCCACTGTGCGTTGGTGGTGTAAAGAGTGAATGTTTGGATGGGGTGCCGATCGAACAGGCTGTTTTGCCCTAAATGGTGTTGAGTTTCTTGAGTGTTGTTGGAGCTGCACCCATGCAGACAAGTGGAGAATATTCCATCACACTCCTGATGCGTGCCTTGTAGATGTCGGACAGGCTTTGGGTAGTCAGGGAGTGAGTTACTCCCCACAGGATTCCTGGACTTTGCGGATTCAGCGATGGTAAAGTTACTGAATGTCAAGGGGCCAGATGGTCATTGCCTGGCACTTGTGTGGTGTAAATGTTATTTGTTATTTGTCAGCCTAAGCCTGGATATTGTCCAGGTCTTTCTGCATTTGAACATGGACTGCTTCAGTATCTGATGAGTCACAAATGATGCCAAACATTGTGCAATCACCAGTGAACATCCCCACTTCGGACCCTATGATGGAGGGAAGGTCATTGATGAAGCAGCTGAAGATGGTTGGGCCCAGGAACACTACCATGAGGAACTCCTGCAGTGACGTCCTGGACTCCCCTATCATTGAAGATGGAGATATTTGTGATGCCTCATCCTTCAGTGAGTTGTGTAATATTTGTTGGGTGGCATGGTGGCACAGTGTGTTGGCACTGCTGCCTCACGTGCCCAGGGACCTGGGTTTGATTTCGGCCTCGGGTCACTGTCTGTGTGGAGTTTGTACGTTCTCCCCGTGTCTGCGGGAGTTTCCTCCGGTTGTCCTGGTTTCCACCCACAGTCCAAAGATGTGCAAGTAAGGCGAATTGGCCATTCTAAATGTAACTGTGGGGTAGCTGTGTGGGGTTATAGGAATAGGGCACAGCATGGGCTTGGGTAAGATGCTCTTTTGGAGAGTCAGTGCAGACTTGATGGGCCAAATAACCTCCTTCTGCACTGCAGGGATTCTATGATTCTATGACCATTCACAGCTGGATGTGGCAGGACTGCAGAGCTTAGATCTCATCCATTGGTTGTAGGATCACTAAGCTCTGTCGATTACTTGTTGCTTTCACTATTTAGCACGCAGGCAGTCCTGTACTGTACCTTCACCAGGTTGATACTTCATTTTTAGGTACACCTGGTGCTGCTCCTGGAATGCTCTCCTGCACTCTTCATGGAACCAGGGATGGGAGAATCGCCTCCCTGGCACTGTTACTTTTAGACTTTATAGATGTTGAATGTTTTGTTTGGCCATTTCAGAGGGCATTTAAGGGTTAACTACTTGCTGTGGATCTGGAGTCACATATAGATGAGTAATGCGGGGAAGATAAACATGAAAATACCTGACCAGCTGCTCGCTGGGTGAGTAAATAAGTGGCTGTTTTTTTATTCATGCAATGTGGACATCACTGTCTAGACCAGCATCTAACTGAGTGGCTTGCTAGGCCCATTTCAGTGGGGCATTTAAGAGTCAAGCACATTGCTGGGGTCTGGAGTCACATGCAGGCCAGACTGCTGAACCAGGTGGTTTTTACGATAATCGGTAATGGTCATTATTGCTTTTTTAATTCCAGATTTTTATTGAATTCAAATTTCACCATCTGCCGTGATAGGATTCGAACCCAGATCCTCAGAGTGTTTCCTCAGAAGGAACTCTTCAAAAATGCAGATAATTAAAATACAACAAAACTTACTCCAACTTATAAATCAAAGAAAGGGTTTAATAAAGAAACATCATTACTCCAAACATGGGGCCTCGCTACTGGGCCACTCCAAGCTCCCTACAATTCCACATAGTTTCTTATTTATAGTGAATCAGATGGTCAGCTGACTATTACATCATTCTGCAATTGGTTCCATGGTTTACTGGGTCAGCTGACCCTTACATCTTGTTCCCATTGGTCACATTACATCCAATACAAAGTTGTCACCGGTTACACTCTAACGCAGAGCACTACCCTGGGTCTCAGGATTACTAATCCAGTGACAATACGCCGCTGCCTCTCTGTAGGTATAAGTTAATTTATCAAGCCTCCCGTGTGCAAGGTTTCCCCTGCAGCATTTGCAGCTTGCAAACACAGGACCAAACTGACCTGCATATTTCCCCAAATAATGAAAGAGTTCAGCGTGTCCGCAGACCCAACTGCTCGCAAATGAACAGAACTGCTCGCAGTGTATAGAACGCTGGTTAGGCCACATTTGGAGTACTGCGTCCAGTTCTGGTCGCCGCACTACCAGAAGGACGTGGAGGCGTTAGAGAGAGTGCAGAGAAGGTTTATCAGGATGTTGCCTGGTATGGAGGGGCTTAGCTATGAGGAGAGATTGGGTAAACTGGGCTTGTTCTCCTTGGAAAGACGGAGAATGAGGGGAGACCTAATAGAGGTGTACAAAATTATGAAGGGTATAGATAGGGTGAACAGTGGGAAGCTTTTTCCCAGGTCGGAGGTGACGATCACGAGGGGTCACGGGCTCAAGGTGAGAGGGGCGAGGTATAACTCAGATATCAAAGGGACGTTTTTTACAAAGAGAGTGGTGGGGGCCTGGAATGCGCTGCCAAGTAGGGTGGTGGAGGCAGACACGCTGACATCGTTTAAGACTTACCTGGATAGTCACATGAGCAGCCTGGGAATGGAGGGATACAAATGAATGGTCTAGTTGGACCAATGAGCGGCACAGGCTTGGAGGGCCGAAGGGCCTGTTTCCTGTGCTGTACTGTTCTTTGTTCTTTGAATGAGAAAATGAATCACTGCCAACTACCAATTAATGAATTAAGTTAAAGGCTGCAGAGTTTGATTTATTTGTTGGTTAGATGTCTTCCATCAATGTCTGTGTGAAATTACCCAAGGGATGATTTCCCTTTGTGCTGTAAACCTTTATGGTTCTAAAATGTATGCGTGTAAATTTTGATGGCACCCTCAGGCTGCAAGGTCAACATGATAACAGCACAAATTTAGGTTAGGTGCATTGGCCGTGCTAAATTCTCCCTCAGTGTATCCGAACAGGCACTGGAGTGTGGCAACTAAGGGATTCTCACAGTAACTTCATTGCAGTGTTAATGTAAGGCTACTTGTGACACTAATAAATAAACTTAATAAATAAACTTAAATTTAGATAGAGCATCGTGTACTGGTTAATACATCGTAATCCACTTCTCTGCCTTACTTTCCTCCTATAAGACACTTTTAAAAACTCTTCTCTGGAACCTATGTCCTGAGGCTCACTGTCAAATTTTGTTTTTTATGCTCCTGTGAAGCATCCTGGGATATTTTCATTCCTCTTCCTTGTAACAAACTCCAATAGGGTGATGACAACCACAGGGTCCCGTCCGATTGGACCATGATTGTGTTTGCAAAGTACTGCAAAGGCCAGGAAACTCTCGCACTCTCCCTGCCGGCAGGTATACAATCATAGAATCCCTACATTGCCGAAACAGGCCATTCGGCCCATCGAGCCTGCACCGACAACAATCCTACCCAGGTCCTATCCCCGTAACCCCACATATTTACCCTACTAACCTTCCTGACACTAAGGGGCAATTTAGCATGGCCAATGTGCTTTGGGGACACTAATGTCCTTTAGGGAAGGAAATGTGCTGTGCTTATCCAGTCTGGCCTACATGTAACTCCAGAGCCACAGCAATGTGGTTGACTTTCAACTGCCCTCCAAAGGCAACTAGGGATGGCCAATAAATGCTGGCCATCCAGTGGCGCCCATGTCCCACGAATGAATTTTAAAAAATCAACCTAACCCGCACATCTTTGGATTGTGGGAGGAAACTGGAGCACCCGGAGGAAACCCACGCAGACACGGGAAGAATGTGCAGACTCCACACAGACAGTGACCCAAGGCCGGAATTGAATCCAGTTCCCTGGCGCTGTGAGGCAGGGTTATTGCTAACCACTGTGCCACCGTGCTGCCTTAGCCACTGTGCCACCGTATGTCGGAAGGATTTAGTAGGTGAACACTCACTCTGTTTGGCTGCGTAATGAACCCGTTATGATTTGCGGTCATGAAATCCTGGGGTGGGACTCAAACCTGAAATCTCCGGCTCAGAGGCAGGGACACTAGGGGATTTTCACAGTAGCTTCATTGCAGTGTTAGTGTAAGTCTACTTGCGGCACTAATAAATAAACTCAAACTTACCGCACCACGAGACTGCCTTTTATTACTGTGAAGGTGCTAGATAAATGTAAATTGTAGTCATTGTTTAGAACTTTCTTTGCTACATCTGACATCACCCTGAGATTGACTGGTGTATATTTTACTACTCAAACCAGCCAGAAACTGCACATTTAATTTCATCTGGACTGTTATATTTTCCAGTATTTGGAACTTTATGAATTGTATACTTACTGGTCATTTTTCCAGTATCCATGTCTTTTTCAATTTGCCAGTCTACAGAAGTAACCTCTCCATCCTAAAGGATCCAAAATAAATGGAATACTTTCAACAGGTTTTTATCCAACATACTCTCACTAGGTTTGAACATTACCCCAGTGCCTGCTTACTCCCATCCTGACAGCAGCTGGACTTTCAAATTCTCATCTTTGCTTTCAATTCCCGTCATGGCTTTGAGCCGCCTATCTCTGGAATCTCCTCCGGCACCACAACTCTCTGGGATTTGAGCGCTCCTCCAGTTCTGGCGTCTGAACCACCCCCTTATTCCATCATTGGCAGCCGTGCCTTTATCTGCCTGGGCCCAAGCTCTGGAATTCCCTCTCCAAACATCTCTGCCTCTCTCTTCCTCTTCAAGCTGCCCTTACACCTATCTTTCAGATCAAGCTTTTTGTCACCTGTCTACTATCTCCCAACGTGGCTTGGTGTCAGACTTTGTTATATAATGTGATGCGCGATTAAATCACTCGGGAGGCTAGATTGTACCGGGAAATAAAGGCTTTTATTACTGACAAGAATGGAGCACACTATATACAATACAATACCAGACTAAAGGGTCACCAGGCAGTGCAGTGACCTTTATACTTCCCCTGGTAGGCGGAGCCAACTGGAGTGTACCACAGAACAATATCAACAGGTAGAACAGCCCAACCCTAACACCAACAGTAATTACAGTAACATATCTACAAACCCCATAGTGCTGACCATCCATGGCTCAGCACTCATAGTGGTAACCAATTATGGTTCACCACATTCACCCCTCCTTTAAAACAAAGGCCGGCGGGGCAAAAAAAAACAGAGCAACTGTTCATATATTCACAAGTTCAGTCGTATTGGAGGACCGCACCGTCTCTGCGACCTCCTCAACACTGGCGGTAACGCCGGTTCTGGTAACCGTGGTGACCTTCTCTCCAAGGCGGTGTCCAGTGACTCCTCCAGTTCCTCACGGACAGGTGGACCATGAGGTGGTGACAATCTGCTGGACTCGAGCACGCCTCGAGGTGGTGACAATCTCCTGGACTCAGGCAAGCTGTACACGGGAGTAAGAGGACTAAGTGGTGGTCCCGATACTGCCCGCGCGCCGTGTCAGGAAGGGAGATAAGGGTCGGGGGGTCCCTAACTAGGGGTGTGGAAGTGACTGGGGTTTCCAAGTCCCCTGCAGGCGCCAGATCTCTAATAGAGACCGTGTCCTCTCGCCCGTCAGGATATGCCACATAGGAATATTGAGGGTTGGCGTGGAGGAGATGGACCTGTTCAACCAAAGGGTCGGACTTGCGGGTCCTAACATGCCGCCGCAGGAGGACAGGTCCTGAGTGCGTCAACCAAGACGGTAATGAGGTCCCAGAGGAAGACTTCCTAGGGAAGGAAAACATCCTCTCATGTGGAGTAGCGTTGGTTGCCGTACACAGGAGTGAGCGAATAGAATGGAGCGCATCAGAGAGTACCTCTTGCCAACGGGAGACTGGAAGACCTTTAGACCTCAACGCCAGTAAGACAGCCTTCCAGACTGTAGCATTTTCTCGTTCAACCTGTCCGTTACCACTAGGGTTGTAACTCGTAGTTCTACTCGAGGCAATCCCTTTTGAGAGCAGGTATTGCCTCAAGTCGACACTCATGAATGACGAGCCCCTATCACTGTGGATATAGCTGGGGTAACCGAACAGGGTGAAAAGATCCCGTAATGCTTTGATAACCGTGGCAGTGGTCGTATCAGAACAGGGAATGTCAAAAGGGAATCATGAGTACTCGTCAATCACATTGAGGAAGTACACGTTCCGATCTGTCGAAGGAAGGGGGCCCTTGAAGTCCACACTCAGTCTTTCGAAAGGGCGAGTGGCTTTAATGAGGTGTGCCCTGTCAGGTCGGTAGAAGTGCGGTTTGCATTCAGCACATACCTGGCAGCTTCGGGTTATGGACCTGACGTCCTCCACTGAGTAGGGTAGATTCCGGGCCTTTACGAAATGGAAGAGCCGAGTGACCCCCGAATGGCAGAGATCATTGTGGAGGGCCTGTAATCGATTCTCCTGCACACTTGCACATGTTCCACGTGACAGGGTGTCTGAGGGCTCATTGAGCTTCCCTGGACGGTACATGATATCATAATTGTAGGTGGAGAGTTCGATTCTCCACCTCAAGATTTTATCATTTTTGATCTTACCCCGTAACGTGTTGTTGAACATGAACGCCACAGACCGCTGGTCCGTGAGCAGGGTGAATCGTTTTCCCGCCAAGTAATGGCGCCAATACCGAACGGCCTCCACAATGGCCTGGGCCTCCTTTTCCACCGCAGAGTGTCGAATTTCGGGGCCTTGGAGGGTGTGAGAGAAAAAGGCGACGGGCCTGCCCGCCTGGTTAAGTGTGGCGGCCAGGGCGAAATCAGATGCATCACTCTCCACCTGGAAGGGGATGGACTCATCAACAGCGTGCATCGTGGCTTTCGCGATGTTGGCTTTTATCCCTTCAAAGGCTAAGCGAGCCTCTGTTGCTAGGGGAAAGGAGGTAGACTTGATGAGCGGATGGGCTTTGTCCGCATAATTGGGAACCCACTGTGCATAGTATGAGAAGAAGCCTAAGCATCTTCTCAGTACTTTGATGCTAGTGGGCAGAGGAAGTTCCAGGAGGGGACGCATATGGTCTGGATCAGGGCCAAGGACCCCGTTTTCCACCACGTATCCGAGAATTGCTAGGCGGCGCTTGCGAAATACGCACTTCTCCCTGTTGTAGGTCAGATTCAGGCGAGACGCAGTGCGTAAAAATCTAAGGAGGTTGGCATCGTGGTCCTGCTGGTCATGGCCGCAGATAGTGACGTTATCCAGGTACGGGAAGGTAGCCCGCAGCCCGTTCTGGTCCACCATTCGGTCCATTGCACACTGGAAGACCGAGACCCCATTCGTGACGCCAAAGGGAACACTTAACAAGTGGTAAAAACGACCATCCGCCTCAAAGGCCGTGTTTTTTCGGTCCTCTGGGCGAATGGGGAGCTGGTGGTAAGCTGACTTCAAGTCAATGGTGGAGAACACCCGGTACTGCGCAATCTGGTTGACCATGTCAGATATGCGCGGGAGAGGATACGCGTCCAGCTGCGTATATCTATTAATGGTCTGACTATAGTCTATGACCATCCGGGGTTTGTTTCCAGTTTTAACCACCACTACTTGCGCTCTCCATGGACTAGGGCTAGGTTGGATGATCCCTTCCCTGAGGAGCCACTGAACTTCAGATCGAATAAAGATCCGATCCTCAGCGCTGTAACGCCTGCTCTTGGTTGCGATGCGCTTGCAGCCTGGCACGAGATTTTCGAATAAAGATGGTGGAGTGATTCTGAGTGTCGAGAGGCTACACGTGGAGCACGCTGGGCAATTTGGAGGCTGCTGTGCTCCGACTGAAAGTGGAGGGAGTGGCCCATCGTACTGCAGGGTCACACTCCTCAGGTGGACCATAAAGTCTAGTCCCAGGAGCATCGGAGCGCAAAGGTGCGGTAACACAAGGAGCCTGAAGTTCTCGTAAACTGTGCCCCGCACCGTCAGGTTGACCATGCAGCTCCCTAGCACGGTAACAGACCGGGACCTCGGCGCCATCGAAATTGTCTGTCTGACAGTCCGTACTCGGAGACCGCACCGTTTCACGGTGTCAGGGTGAATGAAGCTCTCCGTGCTCCCGCTGTCAAACAAACAATGAATTTGGCGTCCATTTACCTCTATGTCCATCATGGACTTGTCAAGTCTGTGAGGCTTGGCCTGGTCCAGGATGATTGACGCCACCGTTGGGTCTTGGATGCCACTGCAGGCAGCTGAGATGGTTGATGATGATGACCCCTGCTGGTCGTCCGCGGTCGGTGCCGACCAAAATGGCTGCGCCCATGGATAGCACGTGGTCGGTGGCGCTAAAAGTGGCGGCCCCTGCAGGTCGCACGTGTCTTGCGTCTCCGTCGTCAGGAATGGCCGCGCTCTGGAATCGCACGTGATGGAAGACCTCAAAGACGCTGGAGACAAGGAGACGGGCTCAGGAGAATCACACACCGCACTGCTATGCTTGGAGGGTGGTTTGGTCCTGCAGACTTTGGCATAATGCCCTTTCTTTCCACACGCGGAGCACAATACCGTTCTAGCTGGACATCGCTGCCGAGGGTGTTTCGCCAATCCACAGAAGTAACACCGCGGGCCTCCTGGAGCTGCCGCCGTCGTCAGGTCCGAGGTTGGAAACACAATCGCGCAGTTTTTCGGAGCCGCTGAATAAAGTAGAGTCGGTGGCTGTACTTGCCACGATGTTCCCACGTGGTCGGTGGGGTACGTTTCTAGACTTCTGGAGGCCGTCTCCATAGCGTCGGCCAATTCTACTGTCTTAGCGAGGTCTAGATTACCTTGCTCTAGCAGCCGAAGGCGAATGTACGACGAGCCGATTCCCGCCACGAACGCATCGCGGATCAAGTCGTTCGTATACTGGGCCGCCGACACTGGCTTGCAGTTGCAGGCTCTGGCTAGCTGCTGAAGTTCACACAGGTACTGTTCTGTCGTTTCGCCGGGCTGCCGCCATCGAGTGGCTAGAAGGTGTCGAGCATGGATCTCGTTTGGCAGTTTGTTGTACCGTTTCTTAAGTAGTTCGATGGCCCCTTTGTAGTCTTGGGCATCGTGGATTGCTAAGTATATGGTGTCGCTTACCCACGCGTGGAGGACCCACAGTCTATCGGCGTCGTTTTGAATGGCTGTTGAGGCATCGATGTAGTCTTGAAAACACTTTAACCAATGGTCGAAAGTGTTTGACGCTCCTGCCGCACGTGGATCTAAAGTAAGCCGATCGGGTTTCAACATTTGCTCCATGGTTTTTCAAACTTTTGTCAGTAATAAAATTGATGCGCGATTAAATCACTCGGGAGGCTAGATTGTACCCGGGAAATAAAGGCTTTTATTACTGACAAGAATGGAGCACACTATATACAATACAATCCCAGACTAAAGGGTCACCAGGCAGTGCAGTGACCTATATACTTCCCCTGGTAGGCGGAGCCAACTGGAGTGTACCACAGAACAATATCAACAGGTAGAACAGCCCAACCCTAACACCAACAGCAACTACAGTAACATATCTACAAACACCCATAGTGCTGACCATCCATGGCTCAGCACTCATAGTGGTAACCAACTATGGTTCACCACATAATGTTCCTCTGAAGCATCTTGGGACATCTCATTACACCTGGGGCGTTGTAGACATCAAACTCCATTGCAGACGAACAGGTGGATGATGAAAAGACTATTGGTTGTCCAAATAGTGCTGAGCAAAGTCAGCTTTGAGGTGGATACGACTCAATTTATTTACTGGCCGGATTGTAGGCTTTAAAATCATAGAGTGGATTTTTTGCAAAAAAATTCTAAGGGGGCGATGAAAATAATTCTAAGAACGAGCATGAAAATGGGAGAAATTTGCGCCTTTTTTTGGGCAACTTAAAAATTGAACTGAGTACAAGTCTACACAGTATATGCAAGATCTGTCAAGCCCCCCCTCACAGACATTGCCCTCCTACCCCTCCCCACAGGCTCCCCCAATCGCCACCCTCCCACAGGTCCCTCAGACATCACGCACAGACCCCCCCCTCCACACACCCTCTCAGACAGCCCCCATTGACTCTCCACACACCTCCCCACAGACTTCCCCCATACACCTCCACACAGACCCCCCCATAGAAACCACCCCCACAGAAACCCCCCCCTTCAATCGCTGGCCTCCCGATCATTCCCCCCCCCCACCCCCCACCAACAGACTCCCCCCAATTGCTGGCCTCCCGATCGCCGATAAGCGGCCTCAAGCCCCCTTTCCGATCGCTGTTCCCACCTTTAGCCCTCAACCCCCAATGCAGAGTTCTCCCTTTCCTCCCTTCCTCCCGACCTCCCCCATCGCTCTGGCCCCCCTGCTGTGTGGCCCCACCCCTCAGGCCCCCTTTGGCACTGCCCGGTGCCCAGTGGGCTGTGCCAGGTTGCCCAAGGGGCACCAGTGAGACCAGGGACCCAGACTGGCACTATCAGACTGGCACTATCAGACTGGCACTGCCCAAGGGTCACTGCCCCTCTCCAAACAGCCAGGGGCCTCAATGGCCTCCGGTCCCATTGACGAGGCCATCACGTCTGGTCCCTGTTGAATCTCACTCAATCTCTCAATTTACGCACATTAAAATAATAATCTTCCTTCCTATTTAAATGTTAACCTGAAACGAAACATTGCAGCGTTAACTCTGCTTCTCTCTCCACAGATGCTGCCAGACCTGCCGAGCTATCCCAGCCGCTTCTGTTTTTAAAATCCGATGGCCTGTTACCTCCTCAGGAATGCTATTGTAATGAGAAACCTCCAACCCAAACAAATAATCACGGCTCAGATTAATCAGACTTACCTCAGTGCCAATAAATAAGGAGGTATTTACTTCAGTCAAGCTTGTCAGATCCCTGCTTGAGGGAATATCCATGCTGCCGTAATCTGAACCTTCTCCTTTACCCTTTCCTAAGTTGAGTTGGGCCTTTTCTGTAGAAAAATTTGACTGCATTTACTTCAGCAATTCAATTGCCTATGAAGGAGTTTCAAAATGCAAAGAATAATTTAAAAGTCTTTAAAAGGCCATTTGATTTGATTTGATTTATTGTCAAATACATTAGTATACAGTGATAAGTATTGTTTCTTGCGCGCTATACAGGCAAAGCATACGATTTATAGAGAAGGAAAGGAGAGAGTGCAGAATGGGCGGCACGGTAGCACAGTGGTTAGCACTGCTGCTTCACAGCTCCAGGGACCTGGGTTCGATTCCCGGCTCGGGTCACTGTCTGTGTGGAATCTGCACATTCTCCTCGTGTCTGCGTGGGTTTCCTCCGGGTGCTCCGGTTTCCTCCCACAGTCCAAAGATGTGCGGGTTAGGTTGATTGGCCAAGCTAAATTGCCCCTTAGTGTTGCGGGATGCGTAGATTAGCGGGTAAATATGTAGGGATACGGGGATAGGGCCTGGGTGGGATTGTTGTCGGTGCAGACTCGATGGGCCGAATGGCCTCTTTCTACAGTGTAGGGTTTCTATAAATGTAGTGTTACAGTCATAGCTAGGGTGTAGAGAAAAATCAACTTAATGCGAGGTAGGTCCATTCAAAAGTCTGACAGCAGCAGGGAAGAAGCTGTTCTTGAGTCAGTTGGTACGTGACCTAAGACTTTTGTATATTTTTCTCGATGGAAGAAGGTGGAAGAGGGTTTGTCCGAGGTGCGTGGGGTCCTTGATCATGCTGTTCTTTTTTGGACAACTGCTCTTCCCGAGGCAGCGGGAAGTGTAGACAGAGTCAATGGATGGGAGGCTGGTTTGCGTGATGGATTGGGCTTCATTCACCACCCTTTGTAGTTTCTTGCGGTCATTATGAGAATGTTCAATATGTTTAGACAAAGTGAAATGTTTCCACTTGTTTGGGGAGTCCAAAATCAAGGGCGATAAAGATAAATATGTGGCCAACCCCTGCTCCGATTTGGAATGTATATTGAAGGTGAAGAATTCTGTCAGTAATGGATAATAAACTCACAGCACAGAGTAATCGTTGGATAGTTACTGTCACATTCAGTGCGTAAATTCAATTTAAAAATGTAACTATCACGTACGTATCTTAGTTTCAAGAGATGTTCACACAAGACTAGTCCTGTGGAAATTCTCTTTACTTGATTAAAGAAATAAAGGACTGATTTACATTTAACAACTAAGATATTTCTTGTAAAATTGTTGTAAATGATGAAGGAGCAGTAGGGGATAGAAATATATTTACCGTAGACTTTGTCGCTGCATTTCTCTTTCATGCTGATTTTCATAGGGCTATAATCTCCAACAGATGAAATCTTAGGTAACGCCACCTGTGGGGGATTTAGAATAAAAAGATTTATTCTTGGAATCACAAAATGTCAGGACAAGGCTACTGAGTCCATCCTACCAGTGCCAGCTGTAAGGTAGAGACATCCCTTTATTTCTTTTGAGAATTTATCCAATTCCCTTTTTTTGGTCATAATCTCCCGCTTTCCACACCGGCAGGATCTTCTGGTCCCGATGATGGCCCATCGCCGCTGCGTGTTTCCCGGCAATGTGGGGCGGAACCAATGGGAAATCCCATTGATTACAACGAGACCAGAAGATCCCACTGCCGGTCAATGGCACGCAGTCACCGGCCAATGGAGCGCGGCCTCCCGTTGCCGAGAAAAATGCCATGGGGAGGCTAGAGAATCCTGGCGACTATTGAATCTGTTCCCACCACCCTATTAGGCAACGCATTCCAGATCACAACAACCCACCGTTTATAAAAGAATCTCCTCAGGTTCTCTCACTGTTATCTTCAATCTGTCTCTGCTTTCTTCCTGCAGGTCCAGGCAGCAACTGCTTGTATTTTAAAATGAAAATGAAACTGGGCTTTCCTGCAAGCTTAGCTTCTCCCATTAATCACATGACTATGTCCCTGTCAATCAACCTAATCAAAAACTCAGGTGACTGCATCCCTAATCTAAAATCCCAGGAGAACCTAAATAAACAAAAGGTCCATTAACTCTACAAACTAGCACATTCCTGGTTAAAATCAGTTACTATCCTGCATTCATAGCATCTGCTGCACGTTTCCATTTCTAACATGAGAGACTCTAACCATCGCCCCATAACATTCAATAGCATTACCATCACTGAATTCCCCTACTGTCGGCATCCTAGAAGTTATCATTGATCAGAAATGGAATTGAACCAGCTATATAAATACTGTGGCTACCAGAGCAGGTCTGATGCTAGGAATCCTGTGGAGAGTAACTCACCTCCCAACTCCCTCCCCCCCTCCCCCCCCCCCCCCCCCCCCCCGCCTCAAGCCAGTCCACCATCTGCAAAGAAGGTCAGGTGTGTGGTATAATATGCTCCACTTGCCTGGATTAGTGCAGCTCCAACATCACTCAAGAAGTTTTTAAAAATTCATTCTTGGGACATGGGCATCACTGGCTGACCAGCATTTGTTGCCCAACCCTAGTTGCCCAAGGAAGGCAGTTAAGAGTCAACTACACTGCTGTGGCTCTGGAGTCACATGTAGGCCAGACCAGGTAAGGATGGCAGATTTCTTTCCCTAAAGGACATTAGTGAACCAGATGGGTTTTTCCGACAATTAACAATGGTTTAATGGGTCATCGGTAGATTCTTAATTCCAGATATTTTTTATTGAAATCAAATTTCACCAAGTGCCATGGCAGGATTCGAACCTGGGTCCCCAGCACATTAGCTGAGTTTCTGGATTAATAGTCTAGCGATAATACCACTAGGCCATCACCTCCCTCCACTTGAGACCATCCAGCAGCTCGCTGGATTGGCACCACATTCAACATTCACTCCCTCCTCCATCGATGCACAGTGGCAGCAATGCGAACCATCTAAAGATGCAGAGGCCTCTTGGTCAGCACCTCCCAAACCCACAACCTTTACCACTTAGAGAGAGCAGGGCAGCAGACACAGGAGCACCTTCTGACAGGGCCACAGAAGTGCCATCCATGGATACACAAAGGTGAGGCTGTTTACAGCAACAGTATAATTCTGTCATGGCCACTCCAACATTTTCATATTAAATATATTCACATTACCCGATGCATAGGCTTCCAATAGAGGTCAAGATGTTTAAAAGTGTCAGGTACTCCTTCGGGGTTTGGAAGCTCTTTCTCCATTTTCTGTTTCTCTTGCCTTGTCAGGACGCGGGCTTTGGGCCGTCGAATATCCCAGAACAAGATGGAGCTGCAGAAAAGTGATGCCATAAGCTTTCCACAGTTTGTATTCACTGAGCGAGGTAGTGTGTAGTGTATACACTATACACAAAGACAGGGGGACATGGAACATTCGCACTGTCACAATGAGAAACCAACTTCCAAAATGACACTAAAAGGACAGAGGGTGGTAGTGGAAGGGTCTTTTTCCGGCTGGAGGCCTGTGACTAGTGGTGTTCCACAGGGCTCTGTATTGGGACCTCTGCTGTTTGTGATTTATATAAATGATCTGGAAGAAGGTGTAACTGGGGTGATCAGTAAGTTTGCGGACGACACAAAATTGGCAGGACTTGCAGATAGTGAGGAGCATTGTCAGAAGCTACAGAAGGATATAGATAGGCTGGAAATTTGGGCAAAGAAATGGCAGATGGAGTTCAATCTTGATAAATGCGAAGTGATGCATTTTGGTAGAAATAATGTAGGGAGGAGCTATACGATAAATGGCAGAACCATAAAGGGTGTAGATATGCAGAGGGACCTGGGTGTGCAAGTCCACAGATCCTTGAAAGTGACGTCACAGGTGGAGAAGGTGGTGAAGAAGGCATATGGCATGCTTGCCTTTATAGGACGGGGCATAGAGTATAAAAGTTGGGGTCTGATGTTGCAGATGTATAGAACGTTGGTTCGGCCGCATCTGGAATACTGCGTCCAGTTCTGGTCGCCACACTACCAGGAGGACGTGGAGGCTTTGGAGAGAGTACAGAGGAGGTTTACCAGGATGTTATCTGGTATGGAGGGGCTTAGTTATGAGGAGAGATTGGGTAAACTGGGGTTGTTCTCCCTGGAAAGACGGAGGATGAGGGGAGACTTAATAGAGGTGTATAAAATTATGAAAGGCATAGATAGGGTGAACGGTGGGAAGCTTTTCCCCAGGTTGGTGGTGACGTTCACGAGGGGTCATTGGTTCAAGGTGAAGGGGGGGAGGTTTAACACAGATATCAGGCGGACATATTTTACACAGAGGGTGGTGGGGGCCTGGAATGCGCTGCCAGGCAAGGTGGTGGAGGCGGACACACTGGGAACGTTTAAGACTTACCTAGACAGCCATATGAACGGAGTGGGAATGGAGGGATACAAAAGAATGGTCTAGTTTGGACCAGGGAGCGGCACGGGCTTGGAGGGCTGAAGGGCCTGTTCCTGTGCTGTATTGTTCTTTGTTCTTTGTTCTTTGACAGCTAGGAGCATTCAAATTTGGAGCAGCAGTAGGCCATTTGACCCCTCATGCTTTCTCTGCCATTCAACAAGTTCATAGCTAATCTGTTTGTGTTTTGAGATTGATAGATTTTTAGAATGGGTTTGACAGATTTTTTAGCACGACCTTATGACCTCATCCCACCAGTCGATAGGCGTGAGAAGGTGGTCAGATTGCGTGCAAAGCGAAAAGTTGGAAACGCACCCGTTTGTACATCGGTTCTGATCTTTGGAGCCATTTTCTCCGGGCTTCGTACCCAAAACGGGTTAGACATAGTCACGACTCATTGATCACGAGAGTGCAGAGTGCAGAAAAGATTTACTAGGATGCTACCGGGACTTGATGGTTTGAGTTATGAGGAGAGGCTGGATAGACTGGGACTTTATTCTCTGGAATGTGGAGGGGTGATCTTATAGAGGTCTGTAAAATAATGAGGGGCATAGATCAGCTAGTAGTCAATATCTTTTCCCAAAGGTGGGGGAGTCTAAAACTAGAGGGCATAGGTTTAAGGTGAGAGGGGAGAGATGCAAAAGGTCCAGAGGGCCAATGTTTTCACACAGAGGGTGGTGAGTGTCTGGAACAAGCTGTCAGAGGTAGTGGTAGAGGCGGGTACAATTTTGTCTTTTAAAAAGCGTTTAGACAGTTACATGGGTAAGATGGGTATAGAGGGACAGATGCGGGCAATTGGGACTAGCTTAGGGGTTTAAAAAAAAGGGTGGCATGGACACGTTGGGTCAAAGGGCCTGTTTCCATGCTGTAAACCTCTATGACTCTATATACTTGACAAATTCCCCATTGCTAGCCTAGTGTACACAGGAGTGATTATTAACACTGCTGTCCTTACTGAGGGCAGTCACACTCTGCAAATTTGACAAAATGAAGTGAGGATCTCCTGTGATTAAACCGAGCAGCATCTTTATCCTGGACCCCCGAACATGTCCCGGCCCAGCCCGACCCTCCTCGGCAACTGTGGGACCAGGAACAGGACCAAATCTTTGAAATGATGGTAAGCCATCAGTTAAACCGACTTTATTGATGGTGACGTGAAAAAGTAAAGGGACAGGAAACAAAAAATGAAAATTGCATATTTACCAATCAGAAGAGCATGTGATAAGTTGGACACAAGCTCCTTCCCCACTCTCACACGGAACACCAAACTTTGTTATCTTGAAAAAGAATCATGTTGTTCTCATCAGCAAAGTGATTGGCTTTAGACAGCGTTACAACAACAATCACATTTATTGATATACCGGGGGCGATTCTCCCATCCTGCTGCGCTGCTGTTTTAGTGCAGTGGGCTGGGAGACCCGAGTGGAGGCCATTTTGTGGGCTCCTCACTGGGTGCCCGGGCCTGAGCACGTCTCCCAGCACCGGATTTCCAGCACCGTCGGCTCACGCGGAGCTCCTAACGTATTCAACAACTCATTTTAATATGATTTAAATGCTATTAGCGGGCCCAGGACTGAAGTCTCCCTCTTCCCTCTCCACCAGGGGTATTTCACTCCAGCGGGGTTTAGTATAGCTCCCCTCTTGTGGGGAGCTGACGGCCTGACATTTAGGAGTCCCACTGCCACTCTGCATTTGGGCTGAATGGCAGAGGGAGGGAGAACAACGATCGGCACTGCGGTGGGGCGGTCCAGACTGTCGATGGGATCGGGGGGGTTGGTGGGGGGGGGGGGGATATCGGACTGGGCTGGGACATGTTCAGGGGGCCAGCGATCAGGCGTGGGGGAGGGAGATGGTAGCATGGCCGGAGATCCATGGGTCATGGGTCTGGCCAGGGATCGAGCTGGCCAGCGATCGGGAAGCCGGCAGTGCGGGGCTACTGCGCATGTGCCGAACTCCGCACTGACAGATCGGCACATGCGCAGTGGTCCGTTCAGCGCTATGCTGCCGGACTCTCCAGCGGGAATAGGCCCCGCTCCCTGATTTTTGGACTGATTCACACTGAGACACTCTGCAGTGCGCACAGTGTGGGAGATTCATTTTGAAAATCCCGCTGAATAAACCAGCGTGCTTTACTCCAGTTTTTATGCGAAGTTGACACTTAGAATTTTATGGGAGAATCGCCCCCCCCACATCACCTTTAATACAGGAAAACATTCAACGGCAGTTCACAGGAGAATTATCAAAGTAAATCTGACACTGAGTCACAGAAATGGATATTCATTTAGACAATAAATGGACTGGTTATAAAGTTGGTTTTAAGGAGCATCTTAAAGGAGAAGAATGAGTTTGAGGATGGAATTCCAAAATTTAGGGGCCAGATTCCAGCCGAAATGGCCACCAGTGACGAAGCAATGAAAACCAGGAATACACTGGAGGGCAGAATTATGCATTTTCTCTCAGTTCTTTTTCCGGTTTAGGCTGGTGCGGTTAGAAATACAATAAATAAAAGCATCAAATTCTAAAAATACACAGGCATCAGTCAGCATCTGGAAAGAGAAATAACGATTGCGACATTTCAGCCATACATAACCTTTATCAAAACCTTTATCAATGGTACCAACCTTGTGTGGCAGTCCCAACTACGATTCAAAATGTTGTCAGTTTAACTTTCACTCCAAAGATATAGGGCGGCACGGTGGCATAGTGGTTGGCACTGCTGCCTCACAGCACCAGGGACCCGGGTTCGATTCTGGCCTTGAGTGACTGTCTGTGTGGAGTCTGCACGTTCTCCCTGTGTCTGAGTGGGTTTCCTCTGGATGCTCTGGTTCCCTCCCACAGTCCAAAGGTGTGCAGCTTAAGTTGCTAAATTGTCCCTTAGTGTCAGGGGGACTGGTGGGGTAAATATGTGGGGTTACAAGTTGGGATTGTTGTTGATGCAGATGCGATGAGCCAAATGGCCTCCTCCTGCACTGTAGAGACTCTCGGATTCTATCAGTATTCATTCTAGCTGACTTTCCTAGTGTAATACTGAAGGAGCACTAAAATGAGAGTGGATGTTAAACCCAGGCCCTAGCCACCTCTTGCAGATGTAAAAGATCCCACAGAATGATTGGAAGTAAGAACAACCAGATATTCCAGTGTTCCTGCCGGACTTTATCTCTAAACCAACATCTAACAGACTATCCAGTCATCTTCTGTTTGCTGTGATCAAGATGCAAATTTCACAGGCCGGCTCGGTTTAAACTTGGCTTCCACATTTTGGGAAAGTTTCACGCTCAAGAAAAGGTATAAATATTTCTGTAACAATCCTGGAGGTCATGGGTCACCTGATCATAAACTCCTCAAGGACAATTACTGATGGGTAGGAAATGCTGGCCCAGCCAGCAATGCCCACATCCCATAAACAAATCAAAAGAATGAGTTGACTTGAAGAGAAGTTTTTCTTTTTTCTACTGGATGTGGGTGTCACAAACAAGGCCGGCATTTATTGTCCATTCCTACCTCATTTCAGGAATCAACTACATTGCTGTGGGTCAGAGATCAGCCAATCAGAACAGCAGATGTCCTTCCCTAAAGGGCCTTTATCATCCAAGTGAGTTCATCAGCTCAGCCCATGGTCACTGTTCCTGATACGAGGTTTTCTTCAATCTTTTATTTAATGAATTGAATTTCAATTCTACAGCGACTATGGTGGGATTTGAACTCACATTTTCCTGATCATTAGAACTCCAGATTACTAGACCAGAGAAGACCCACTAACCATAAGAACATAAGAACATAAGAAATAGGAGCAGGAGTAGGCCATCTAGCCCCTCGAGCCTGCCCCGCCATTCAATAAGATCATGGCTGATCTGACGTGGATCAGTACCACTTACCCGCCTGATCCCCATAACCCTTAATTCCCTTACCGATCAGGAATCCATCCATCCGTGCTTTAAACATATTCAGCGAGGTAGCCTCCACCACCTCAGTGGGCAGAGAATTCCAGAGATTCACCACCCTCTGGGAGAAGAAGTTCCTCCTCAACTCTGTCTTAAATCGACCCCCCTTTATTTTGAGGCTGTGTCCTCTAGTTTTAACTTCCTTACTAAGTGGAAAGAATCTCTCCGCCTCCACCCTATCCAGCCCCCGCATTATCTTATAAGTCTCCATAAGATCCCCCCTCATCCTTCTAAACTCCAACGAGTACAAACCCAATCTCCTCAGCCTCTCCTCATAATCCAAACCCCTCATCTCCGGTATCAACCTGGTGAACCTTCTCTGCACTCCCTCCAATGCCAATATATCCTTCCTCATATAAGGGGACCAATACTGCACACAGTATTCCAGCTGCGGCCTCACCAATGCCCTGTACAGGTGCATCAAGACATCCCTGCTTTTATATTCTATAGTAAGAAGTTTAACAACACCAGGTTAAAGTCCAACAGGTTTATTTGGTAGCAAAAGCCACACAAGCTTTCGAGGCTCTGAGCCCCTTCTTCAGGTGAGTGGGAATTCTGTTCACAAACAGAACTTATAAGACACAGACTCAATTTACATGAATAATGGTTGGAATGCGAATACTTACAACTAATCCAGTCTTTAAGAAACAAAACAATGGGAGTGGAGAGAGCATCAAGACAGGCTAAAAAGATGTGTATATTCTATGCCCTTCGCAATATAGGCCAACATCCCATTTGCCTTCTTGATCACCTGTTGTACCTGCAGACTGGGCTTTTGCGTCTCATGCACAAGGACCCCCAGGTCCCTTTGCACGGTAGCAACCGGTGAGGTATCAAAGACCATCAAGTTCCATATGAAATGTTTCTTTACCTCAAAGTGGTCTGGTATCCAGCATAAATCAGTAATAAGCGATTTGTGTCCATTTTCAATAGACGATACTCCACAGTATTGAGCAATGGGCACCTCCAAGTGAGGCGCAGGATCTAACTCAGGCTGGAAGACAAAACACAAAAGGCTTTATCCAACGTTAGTATCGAAATTTCCAAACAGCAAGATTCATAAAATGCTGTGATTGAGTTGATACCCAAAAAAACTTGCAGAATGATTTTATAATTTCTCATTCCAATGCAAATTGGAAACGGGGCGGCACGGTGGCACAGTGGTTAGCATTGCTGCCTCACAGTGCCAGGAACCTGGGTTCGATTCCCGCTTGTGTGGCATTTGCACATTCTCCCTGTGTCTGTGTGGGTTTCATCCGGGTGCTCTGGATTGCTCCCACAGTCCAAAGATGTGCGGGTTAGGTGGATTGGCCATGCAAAATTGCCCCTTAGTGTCAGGGGGACTTGCTAGGGTAAATACATGGGGTTATGGGGATAGGGCCTGGGTGGGATTGTGGTTGGTGCAGACTTGATGCACTCCTTCTGCACTGTAGGATTCTATGATTCTATAAGGTTACATCAGCAGCTCACGCCTTTAGAGATTTCCCCCTAAAGAAGCTGCCTACTTCATTACCCCTCACCCTCCCTTGTTAAAGCTCTGGGATTCTGCCAATCGGAATGGTTCGGAAAGTCTCCTCAAATTATTCTCATTGCCTGCGGTGTTTGGGTAACAATTCAGCACGTTTGAAAATAATTTTTAGATCTAAAATGTCTGGGTTCAACAGATCTAAAACCGTTTGATTTACTAAGAAACTGACTCATGTAGATAATGAGATTATTAAATGGTTCATTAGAGTTTTTTAAAAATCCATTTGCAGTGATTTTTATCAGATCACTGACAGATTGAGGAATAAGATTTATCCAATGTGCTTAAATTTGGTATAAACCCCATTTTCAGCCGAATTAATCAAACTCCAGTTATCGTTCTGAGACATCAAGGGACACTTTATAGAAGATAAGAAACAATTAAATTTTATTGCACTACCCAATTCGGGAAGGTTGTTGCGATCCAGTCCTCGAGCTACAAAGGTGGATATTTCTGTTGAACCCAGACATTGTGCTGGGACCTGACACATTCAATGAATGTTATATATTGGAGAGGGTGGAGCAGTTTCTGAGCATCTAACCACAAGAAGCACAATATCAACAACAATGGGGTGAAATGTGCCAGTAAAGACTATTTCCTCGGGTGGATGGAGCTATTACAAGGGGGCATAACTATAGGGTTCATGGTGGGAGATATAGGAAGGATATCAGAGGTAGGTTCTTCACGCAGAGAGTGGTTGGGGTGTGGAATGGACTGCCTGCAGTGATAGTGGAGTCAGACACTTTAGGAACATTTAAGCGGTTATTGGATAGGCACATGGAGCACACCAGGATGGTAGGGAGTGGGATAGCTTGATCTTGGTTTCAGATGAAGGTCGGCACAACATCGTGGGCCGAAGGGCCTGTTCTGTGCTGTACTGTTCTATGTTCTATGTTCTAAAGTGCTTCATCAGGTGGAGCAGTCAGGGCCAGCAGTGAGTTCAGAGAGCAGCCAGACCAAGTGGCTGAAAGCACTGGTCATAAAGGGGCACGATGGAACAGTGTTCATATTACTGGCTGGCAATCCTCAGGACAGCCCCAAAGAACAAAGAACAGTACAGCACAGGAGCAGGCCCTTCGGCCCACCAAGTCTGTGCTGATACAGATGCCTCTCTAAGCTAATATTTTCTTGCCTCTACATGGTCCATATCCCTCTATTCCCTGCCTATTCATGTATCTATCCAGATGCCTCTTGAACGTTGTTATAAAATCTGCTTCTTCCACCTCCTCCAACAGCTCATTCCAGGCATTCACCACCCTCTGTATGAAAAACTTGCCCCTTACATCTCTTTTAAACTTTTCCCCTCCCACTTTCAACCTCTGCCCCCGAATAATTGACCCTTCGACCCTGGGAAAAAGACTCTGACTATCCACTCTATCCAAGCCTGTCATAGTCTTGTAAACCTCTATCAGGTTCCCCCTCATCCTCTGATGCTCCAGTGAAAACAATCCAAGTTTGTTCAACTTTTCTTCATAGTCCATATCCTCCAAACCAGGCAACTTCCTGGTAAATCACTTCTGCACCCTTTCCAATCATCAACATCCTTCTGGTAGTTTGGTGACCAGAATTGTACACAATACTCCAAATGTGGCCTAACCAAAGTCTTATAAAGCTGCAACATGATTTTCCAATTCCTTTACTCAACGCCTCGACCAATGAAGGCCAGCATGCCATATGCTTTCTTGACCACCTTGTTCACCTGAGTTGCCACCTTCAGGGAACTGTGGATCTGTTTGCCTAGATCCCTCTGTATGCTAATATTTCTAAGGGCTCTACCATTTACTGTGTACTTTTCTTTTGCAGTAGACCTTCTAAATCGCATCACCTCACATTTGTCCGGGTTAAATTCCATCTGCCATCTTTCGGCCCAGCTCTCCAGCCGATTTATATCCTGCTGTATCCTCTGACAATCCTCCTCACTATCCGCTACTCCCCCAATTTTTGTATCATCTGCAAATTTACTAATCAGACCACCTACATTTTCCTCCAAATCATTTATATATATATTACAAACAACAGAGGCCCCAGCACTGATCCTTGTGGAACACCGCTTGTCACAGGCCTCCAGTTAGAAAAGTACCCTTCCACTGCTACTCTCTGTTTTCTATGCCCAAGCCAGTTTTGTATCCATCTTACCAGCTCACCTCGGATCCCATATAACTCCACCTTCTGTATCAGCCTGCCACGAGGAACCTTATCGAAGACTTTACTAAAGTCCATGTCTACAACATCCACTGCCCTGCCCTGGTCAATTTTGTTTGTCACTTCCTCAGGGAACTCAATCAAGTTTGTGAGACCCGACCTCTCCTTCACAAAACCAAGTTCCCTATCGCTAACAAGCCTATTTTCTTCCAGATTTGAGTACACCCTGTCCCTAAGAATCTTCTTCACCAATTTCCCCACAACTGATGTAAGGCTCACAGGCTGTAATTTCCTGAATTGGCTCTTCTGCCCCTCTTAAACAGAGGAAAAATGTTAGCCACTCTCCAATCCTCTGGTACCTCACCCATGGCTACAGAGGATACAAAGATTTTGGCCAAGGCCTCAGCAATTTTTTCCCTCGCCTCTCTCAGTATTCTGGGATAGACCTTATCTGGCCCCGGGTTTGTTCACCTTAATATCTTTCAAAACCTCCAATACCTCCCCCCTTTTTATCTCAACATGTCCTAGAATGTCAACATCCTCCTTTCGACACTCACCATCCACCACATCCTTCTCCTTTGTGAATACTGATGCAAAGTACTCGTTTTCAAACTCATAATTGAAGCAGGGGAATTGAAATTCAATGAATTAAATAAAACTAGTTTCAGTTATGGTGACTATAATCTTATTAACTGTAATAAAAACCCATCTAGTTCACTAATTCCCCTTTAACGAAGGAAATCTGCCGTCCTTACCCGGTCTGGCCTACATGTGACTCCAGAGCCACAGCAATGTGGTTGACTCTCAACTACCCATGAAATAGTCAAACCAGCCACTCAGTTATTAGAAGACCGCTCACTGTCACCTTCTCAAGGGCAATTTAGGATGGGAAATAAATGCTGACCTGACCAGCAATGTCCACATCGCTCAGGTGAATAAGATAAAGTACATTTAAGGGGAGTTCTGAAGTTGAGGAGAGTGCATCGCAAATTTGTTCAGATAAGGAATGGAGTCCCGGAGAGTGTATATGATTTTTGGGGCAGAGAGAGGCAGTGACAGGGCGGCACGGTGGCACAGTGGTTAGCACTGCTGCCTCACAGCGCCAGGGACCCGGGTTTGATTCCCGGCTTGGGTCAATGTCTGTGTGGAGTCTGCACGTTCTCCCCGTGTCTGCGTGGGTTTCCTCCGGGTGCTCTGGTTTTCTCCCACAGTCTGAAAATGTGCGGGTTAGGTGGATTAGCCTTGCTAAATTAACCCTTATGGTCAGGGAGATTAATAGGGTAAATGCATGGGGTTATGGGGATAGGGCCTGTGGTCAGTGAAGACTTGATGGGCCGAATGGCCTCCTTCTGCACTGTAGGGATTCTATGATTCTATGAGAAAGTAAATGGGAGCTAATGCACGGTAGTCTGCTTCCTTTTTATTAATTTTTATCCTTCCTGAGCTTGGCTGTCACCATGAGTTTACTGATCGGCAGAGGGGATTATTTCCAGTTTAAGTGAGGCTGCAGCACAGATGGGAAACTATACGGCAATGTGAAGTTCGCAGGCAATCCAAAACCATTTCCACACTGCAGCCAGCTGTCATTTCCAGTAAAGATCAATAAACACAGAGGCCTCCCACACAAAAATCTTGTGGTTCCTTTATGGTGGGTTTACACAATTGCCAAGATGAATGATTTAAGGTGCATGATTCTCTTGTCTATTTGAGGGAGGACAGCATCTGTATCCTGACTTTAATGCACATGTTTGCAGAGTATTTTGTATCCAGAAGCTCTATTTAATTCTGAAGCCTCTGGCAGAAACTCCTTTTACTTACGCTGCCAATCAGAAAACTGCTGCCAGGAAAATACTGGGAGAAAAGCAAAGGGCTCGGAGAAAATGATAGGCCAGGATTTTACCCAGGGCATCTCTCTCCCCCCGCAGAGGATACAGCAAGCCATTGAAATTTCCGTTTACTTTGGCGGGACTGTAATATCCCACCGGGAGGGTGATACTGTAATATCCTGGCCTTAGTCTTTAGAAACATTTGAAGTTAATTATCCAATCTATTGGTCACATGGGAGAAAAGATGGCAGCATGACTGACATTGAACGCCTCTGTATAGCAGCTATGGAGAAAAAACTTTCACTTCAGATAATTATCCAATTCCTTTTCGAAAGTCTGGATTCAATCTGCCTCCAGCACACTCTCAGGAAGCACATTCCAGATTCCGACACTCTCTGCGTAACAACCTTTTCCTGGTGATGCCATTCTTTTCCCAATCACCATAAACTGGTCTCCTTCCGGTTCTTGGGCCTTCTGCCATTTTTCCCTCCTTTTATTAAAATCTCAATCAAATCTCCTCTTAATCTTCTCTTCTCCAAAGAGGACAATCACACCTTTGAATCATAGAATCCCTACCATGCAGAAGGAGGCCATTCGGCACATTCAGCCTGCAATGACTCTCTGATTTGACTTGATTTGATTTATTATTGTCACATGTATTAACATACAGTGAAAAATCTTGTTTCTTGCGCGCTATACAGACAAAACATACCGTTCATAGAGAAGGAAACGAGAGAGTGCAGAATATAGTGTTACAGTCATAGCTAGGGTGTAGAAAAAAATCAACTTAATGCAAGGTAAGTCCATTCAAAAGTCTGACAGCAGCAGGGAAGAAGCTGTTCTTGAGTCGGTTGGTACGTGACCGCAGACTTCTGTATCTTTTTCCCGAAGGAAGAAGGTGGAAGAGAGAATGTCTGCGGTGCGTGGGGTCCTTAATTATGCTGGCTGCTTTGCCGAGGCAGCGGGAAGTGTAGACAGAGTCAATGGATGGGAGGCTGATTTGCAGACAGAGCATCTTACCCAGGCCCTCCCCATGCTGCATCCCCGTAACCCCACATATTTACCCCACTAATCCCCTTAACCTATACATCTTTGGAGTGTGGGAGGAAACCGGAGCACCCGGAGGAAACCCACGCAGACACAGGGAGACTCCGCAGACTCCACACAGGCAGTGACCTGAGGCCGGAATTGAACCCGGGTCCCTGGAGCAGCGAGGTGGGGATATGTGAGGGAAATCAGTATGGCGGCCAATGGCACAAGTATGGGGCTGGGGCCGATGGAGGCAGGAGGTTGCTCACTGAAACTTCAGGAATATATGTCAACCTGTAATGTGCCTGAAAAGAGTACCGGTTGTCCAGGCTAACAGGCTGATAGTGATTTGATTTGATTTATTATTGTCACATGTATTAACATACAGTGAAATGTATTGTTTCTTGTGCGCTATACAGACAAAACATACTGTTCATAGAGAAGGAAACGAGAGAGTGCAGAATGTAGTGTTACAGTCATAGCTAGGGTGTAGAGAAAGATCAACTTAGTGCGAGGTAGGTCCATTCAAAAGTCTGACAGCAGCAGGGAAGAAGCTGTTCTTGAGTCGGTTCGTACGTGACCTCAGACTTCTGTATCTTTTTCCCGACGGAAGAAGGTGGAAGAGAGAATGTCCGGGGTGCGTGGGGTCCTTAATTATGCTGGCTGCTTTTCCGAGGCAGCGGGAAGTGTAGACAGAGTCAATGGATGGGAGGCTGGTTTGCGTGATGGATTGAGCTACATTCACGACTCTTTGTAGTTCCTTGCAGTCTTGGGCAGAGCAGGAGCCCCATACCAAGCTGTGATACAACCAGAAAGAATGCTTTCTATGGTGCATCTGTAAAAGTTGGTGAGAGTCAGAGCTGACATGCCAAATTTCCTTAGTCGCCTGAGAACATAGAGGCGTTGGTGGGTTTTCTTAACTATGGCGTTGGCATGGGGGGGACCAGGTTGTTGGTGATCTGGGCACCTAAAAACATGAAAACTGTGACAAGACCACTGACTGGTCTCTCCTTCCATACAGCTTTTTGAGCTCAGTTACTCACCAACAGGTTTGATTTGACGGTGTCGGGCTTTGCGGCTGGCAGGTTACCCTGCAACCTCTCCGAGAATTGAGAAATGTCCCAGAGCACCACCTGGGTGGGGAAATAATAGAGCAGTTATCAACAGCAACAATCCTGCATTTATATAGCATTCTTAACATAGTAAAACAGCCCCAGGTGCTCTCTCCAAGCGATTTTCAAACAGAAATTTGGCATTGAGTTCTCAGGGAGGCAGTGGCGTAGGAGGTGTTGTCACAGAATTAGCAATCCAGAGACCCAGGGCTAAATCTGAGGATCCGGATTCAAATCCCACTATGGTAGATATTAAAACTTGAATTCAATAAAAATCTGGAATTAATAAGTCCAATAATGACCATTGTCGATTGATGGAAAAACCCATCTGGTTCACTAATGTTCTTTAGGGAAGGAAATCTGCTATCCTTGCCTGGTCTGTCCGACATGTGAATCCAGATTTGACTCTCAAATGCTGTCTGAAATGGAGAAATAGTGATGGACAATAAATGTTGGGCCAGAAAAAAGGACGGTGACCAAAACCTTGGTTTTAAGCAGCATCTTAAAAGTTGAGGCAGAGGTAACCAAGGAATCGAGGGGATCAGAGGATGAGATACACTGAGTCCTGAACACGTATCATCTTCATTTTGAGTCACAGAATGATTTATTTTTTGAACTCTCTCATGTTGAGACGTCGGCTAGTTCTTCTGACTCTTTCTAACTTACACAGATGTATTTCAGTACCTGGCCATTTTTGCAACCTCCAGCCACAATATTTGGATCAGTGGGACAAAACTGAAAGCTGTAAATATCATCCGGAGCCGCCAACATTAACTAAAAAAAAAAATCAAAACCAAAAAATTAGTACTCTTCAAAAACTTATCCGTTCACATCATTGGACAGACACACCAGTCAACAGCGATGTTCCATCGTTAAACTTCACCCACAGACTACCAGAGGCACAGAACAATGGCTTCAATCAGAATTAGAGAGGATAGAAGAAAAGTAAAGTTTATTTATTTGTCACAAGTAGGCTGACATTAACACTGCAATAAAGTTACTGTGAAAATCCCCTAGTCGCCACACTCCGGCACCTGTTCGGGTACACCAAGGGAGAATTTAGCATGGCCAAAGCACCTAACCAGCACATCTTTTGGACTGTGGGAGGAAACTGGAGCACCCGGAGGAAACCCACGCAGACACGGGGAGAACATGCAGACTCCACACAGACAGTGACCCGAGCCGGGAATCAAACCTGTGTCACTGGCGCTGTGAGGCAGCGGTGCTAACCACTGTGCCACCGTGCCGCCCAATTCACTATCACAAAGAGTATTTGAGACATTTGAGGGGAAGATTTATTACAACATCGGGCAGGAAGGAACCAAAATGTATGTTAACAGAAACACAGGAACAGGATTGATCCACCACCAATCAGTGAGATCACAGCTGACCTATGACCTAACTGCTCACCTTGACCACATATCCCTCAATACTGTTGGGTAACGAAAGTCTATCAATCTCAGATTTAAAATTTACAACTGAACTAGCATCAATTGCCGTTTATAAAAGAGAGTGCCAAACTTCTCACCAAGGTTTATGTGTCGAAATGTAGGGGTATGATCAAGAGGTTCACAGGCTTGGTAACTGGCAGGATGGTAAATAGTTAGGCGGATAGCTGCAGACTGTGGGCAATGTTAGTGGGTTGCTCAGTTGGGCAACTGGGAAAAGTATGAGGTGATGCACTTGGGGAGAAAAACAAGGTAAAGGATTACTCTAGGAATGGTAGGACGCTGGAAAGATCAGAGGGACTTTGGAGTACTTAGCCACAGCTCCCTGAAGGTGGCAGGGCAGGTAGATAAGGTGGTTAAGAAGGCATATGGAATACTTGCCTTTATTAGCCAGGGCATAGAATACAAGATGTGGAGATGCTGGCGTTGAACTGGGGTAAGCACAAGTGGAGAGAGGGTTAAGCATAGGTTAAAGAGGTGTGTATTGTCTCCAGCCACTCACATTGTCTGTATCTTTAAGACTTGATTACCTGTAAAGACTCGCATTCCAACCATTATCTTGTAAATTGAGTTGTGTCTATATGTGCCTTGTTTGTGAACAGAACTCCTCACTCACCTGAAGAAGGAGCGAGACTCCAAAAGCTTGTGCTACCAAATAAACCTGTTGGACTTTAACCTGGTTTTGTGAGACTTCTTACATAGAATACAGGGAGGTTGTGAAAAGAACAAAGAGCAAAGAACAGTACAGCACAGGAAACAGGCCCTTCAGCCCTCCAAGCCTGTGCCGCTCCTTGGTCCAACTAGACCATTCGTTTGTATCCCTCCATTCCCAGACTGCTCATGTGAAAAGAACAAAGAACAGTACAGCACAGGAAAACTGTGCTGAAACTGTATAAAATGCTGGTGAGGCCACAGCTGGAGCACTGTGCGCAGTTCTGGTCACCACACTATAGGAAGGATGTGATTGCACTGGGGAGGGTGCAGAGGAGATTCACCAAGATGCTGCCTGGCTGGAGGGTCTGAGCTATGAGGAGAGATTGGAAAGGCTGGGGCTTTTATCCTTGGAGCAGCGAATATTGAGATAGGATTGAATACGGTTATGAGGAACATAGGAAGGGTGGATAGGAAGGCATCTTTTCCATTAGTAGAAGGGTCAATAATCAGGGGGCATTGATTTAAGGTAAGGGGTAAAAGGCTAAGAAGGGAGTTGAGGAGGAACTTTTCACCCAGAGAGCAGTGGGAGCCTGGAACTCACTGAATGGAAGGATGGTGGAGTCAGAAACTCTTGAAGTTTTTAAGAAGCATTTAGATATTCACTTACACTGTCATAACCTCCAGGGATGTGGGCCAAGCACTGGAAAATGGGATTCATGTAGTCAGGTCATTGTTAACAAGTGTAGATGGGCTGAATGGTCTCCTTCTGTGCTGTAATTATTCTATGAATTATGGAATGTGTCCTAATTTTATTCCTGACAGCTCTGTCTCTAATCGTTAGAGTTTGTCTCTCTAGTCCTCGACTCCCCAGAGAGTGGAATTAGTTACCACCAATATGTCCTATTGGTTACCCTCCTTCTTCAGCTCTCTGTCCAATGGCCGATCTGACCCACACTGTTGTGATCTCCACCATGTGTAAGGCAAGGAGGCGGGTGCCTATTCCTCTCCGGCCTGAATGAGGATCAAACATCACGCTGTGGACATCAATCCGGTCACAGCAACCTTCCAGCCAATGTAGAAAAATGTGAGCATCAACGTTCATGACTAGATATTGAGGTCAAAATAGGCTAAGAAGAGTTGAGGTCTTTCTTTCACTTCCTGAGTTGAACTTGGGGGGCTCATTCATAGAATCATAGAATCCTACAGTGCAGAAGGAGGCCATTCGGCCCATCGAGTCTGCATCGACCACAATCCCGCCCAAGCTCTATCTCCATAATCCCATTCATTTACCCTAGCTAGTCCCTCTGACACTAAGGGGCAATTTAGCACGGCCAATCCACCTAACCTGCACATCTTTGGACTGTGGGGGGAAACCGGAGCACCCGGAGGAAACCCACGCAGACATGGGGAGAACGTGCAAACTCCACACAGACAGTGACCCGAGTCGGGAATTAATCATCACACAACAACCCATTGTTGTGTGATATTCCTTTCTTGGTTTGCTGCAATTGGACATGGCGCTGGTGGGACCTCATTTGGAGTAATGTGTACAATCCTGATTTAAGAAAGCATATAACTGCATTAGAAGCTTTTCAGAGAAGGTTCACTGATATCAGAGATTGGTGGGGGGGGAGGGGGCGAGTTATCCAATGAGGAAGGGTTGTACAGGTTGGGCCTGTATCCATTGGAGTTTAGACGATTGAGAGGTGATTTGATTGAAAGATATAAATCCTGAGGGGACTCGACAGGTGGCTGCTGAGAGGATGTTTCCCCCTCATGGGAGAGACTGGAACAAGGGGACACAGTTTAAAAATAAGGGGTCTCCCATTTAGGATGGAGATGAGAAGAATTTTTTCGCCCTCAGAGCTTTGTGAATCTTTTCCGTGGAGAGCGATGGAGGCAGGGTGATTTGATATTTTTAAGGCAGATGTAGATAAATTCTAGACTAACAAAGGGGTCTAGGTTATCAGGGTTAGGTGGTGTTGAGGCCACTATTAGATCAGCCACGATCTCATCAAATGGTGGAGCAGGCTCAAGGGGCCGAATGGCCTGTTCCTAATTCATATGATTGTGTGTCTGCATGAAGCAGTCACGAGGAACAACAGCCAATAGGTATACTGCTGATTTTTCTTCACACATTCAGGTCTGGATGAGTTAAATTTCAAAACAAAGTGAAAACCAGACAATGTTTTAAAACATCTGTAACGTGAAAGGCATTTGTAGATCAAACTATATGGAATGTACTAGACATTCGGCCCATCTGTTCTATGCTGTTCTCTCTGCTCCACACAAGCCTCCTCCCACCCACGCTTCATCTCACCCATCAGCATTTCCTACTGTTTCTCCCTCATGTATTTATCCATCTTCTCCTTAAATACATCGATACCATTCACCTCAAGCACTGCACATCCTCGCCACTCTGAGTAAATAAGTCATCAACACTTTCTTTAAACCGAACCCAACAAATCCTCCAATCATTTTAAAGATCTCTATCAACGACACCTTTCAATCTTTTTTCTTGAGAGAAGAGCCCCAGTCTATTCAGCTTTTTCAAATAGTTCTATAATCTCGCCGTCCTGGGATCATTGCCATGAATCTTCCAGGTGAATTATTCGGCTGATTGTGGACATGTTTAAGTCTGGCTCCAGCTTGTTTCCCATCAGAGCAGTCTGCACTGGCACTGCGCTGAGCTCCATCTGCTGGACTCAACTGGAAGCAAATGCATCCAACTCAAGCATAAGTTCATAAGACACAGGAGCAGAATTCGGCCATTCGGCCCATCGATCATTCGACCATGGCTGATATGCTCCTCATCCCCATTTTCCTGCCTTTTCCCCATAACCCTTGAACCCATTACCAATTAAAAATCTGTCTAACTTCTCCTTAAATTTACTCACTCTCCCAGCATCCACCGCACTTTGGGGCAGTGAATTCCACAGATTCACAACCCTTTGGGAGAAGTCGTTTCTCCTCAACTCTGTTTTAAATTTGCTGCCCCTTATCCTCAGACTGTGGCCTCTCGTCCCAGAATGCCCCACAAGAGGAAGCATCCGCCTCACGTCTACTTTATCCATACCTTTTATCATCTTGTGTAGCTCAATTTGATCTCCCCTCATTCTTCTAAATTCCAGAGAGTATCGGCCTAAACTGTTCAATCTCTCTTCATACGACAAACCCCTCATCTCTGGAATCAATCTAGTGAACCTCCTCTGAACTGCCTCCAATGTCACTACATCTTTCCTCAAATAAGGGGACCAAAATTGTGCACAATACTCCAGGTGCGGCCTCACCAATGCCTTGTGTAGTTGCAGCAATACTTCCTTACCTTTATATTCTATTCCTTTAGCTATAAATGTCAACATTCCATTCACTTTCTTTATTATCTGCTGTACCTGCACGCTAGTTTATGCATGATAGGGGAGGCAGTGGTGTGGTATTGTCACTGGAGTAATAATTCAGAGACCCAGGATAATGTGCTAAGGACCCGGTTCGAATCCCACCTTGGCAGATGGTGAAATTTGAATCTGGAAAAATCCAAAATTGATCCAAAAATTAAAAGTCTAACGGTGACCATGAAACCATTGTTAATTGTTGTAAAAACCCACCTGGTTCACTAATGCCCTTTAGGGAAGGAAATCTGCTGCCTACGTGTGACTCCAGAGCCACAGCAATGTGGTTGACTCTTAAATGCCCTCTGAAATGGCCGAGCGAGACACTGAGTTCAAGGGCAACTAGGGATGGGCAATCCACATCTCGGTGACGAATAAAAGAAAATCCCGTGGAAGGGCTGGAAATTGCTTAGATGTCAATATCCAGCAAGCTACAAACTGCCTTACCAGCCATTGGAAAAGTTGGTGATCTTTAGGCGTAAGTTTAAAAATATAACGCAAAATCTGTCAAAAGTTGGGCTGTGCTCTGGGATTCGAAATCAAGGTTGGCCCATGTGTGACTTGTACCATTTTCAAAGACATTGGATAGTCAGAAGCTTTTTCCCAGGGTGGAAGAGTCAATTACTAGGGGGCACAGGTCTAAGGTGCGAGGGAGCAAGGTTTAAAGGAGATGTACGAGGCAGATCTTTTACACAGAGGGTGGTGGGTGCCTGGAACTCGCTGCCGGGAGAGGTAGTGGAAGCAGATACAATAGTGACTTTTAAGGGGCATCTTGACAAATAAATAAATAGGATGGGAATAGAGGGATATGGTCCCCGGAAGGATATGGGGTTTTAGTTCACTCGGGCAGCATGGTCAGTGCAGGCTTGGAGGGTCGAAGGGCCTGTTCCTGTGCTTTAATGTTCTTTGTTCTTCGTTCTATCAGTAAATTGCATTACATACTACATTTACATAGTGCCTTTGATGTCATAAAATGTGCCGAGGTGCTTCACAGGTGCGTTACCAAACAAAATGTGACTCTGAGCTGTATAAGGGGACATTACGACAGGTGAGTAAAAGCTTGATCGAAGTGGTGGGTTTTAAGAATCATTCTAAAGGAGGAAGGTGAGGTGGAGAGGAAGGAATGTTCCAGGATGGAATTCCAGGGCTTAGGGCTCCCAATTGTGGAGAGATAAAAGTTAGCAATGTTTAGGGTTCGGGGAAGGCAGAATTGGAGGATTGTAGAGGTTTCAGAGGGCTGTGGAGTTGGAGGAGGTTACAGACATAAGCAGTGATAGGGAAAACAAGAATGAGATATCTAAAATCCAGGTGTTACTTAACTAGGTGGCAATGTCAGTCAGTGAACACAGGGTTGGCAACAGCAGACAATGTACAGTTACAATCCCACTGATCAGGACAGAATAATGGTGGCTACAAGAACAAGTCAGAGACTGAGATTCCCCCTATTGCTTCCTGTCACATCCTGACAGAGGCCAATAAGGGAAAAAATATTCTGGAAAATCCTCCCTGCCTCCCTGAACGGACTGCAGTCGTTAGCACTGCTGCCTCACAGCGCCAGGGACCCGGGTTCGATTCCAGCCTCGGGTGACTGTCTGTGTGGAGTTTGCACATTCTCCCCGTGTCTGCGTGGGTTTCCTCCGGATGCTCCGGTTTCCTCCCACACTCCAAAGATGTGCAGGTTGGGTGGATTGGCGACACTAAATTGCTCCTTAGTGTCCCAAGGTGATTAGGGGGATTAGCGGGTTAATATGTGGGGTTACGGGAATAGGGCCTGGGTGGGATGCTCTGTTGGAGAGTTGGTGCAGACGCGATGGGCCGAATGGCCTCCTTCAGCACTATAGGGATTCTATGATTCTAAGAAGGTAAGGGCAGCACAGTGGCACAGTAGTTAGCACTGCTGCCTCACAGCACCAGGGACCCGGGTTCAATTCTGGCCTTGGGTCACGTCTGTGTGGAGTCTGCATGTTCTCCCCGTGTCTGCATGGGTTTCCTCCGGGTGCTCTAGTTTCCTCCCACAGTCCGAAAGACGTGCTGGTTAGGTGCATTGGCCATGCTAAATTCTCTCTCAATGTACCCGAACTGGCGTTGGAGTGTGGCGACTGGGGGATTTTCACAGTAACTTCATTGCAGCGTTAAAATAAGCCTACTTGTGACACTAATAAATATAAATAAACTATAAATAAAACAACTCACCACCACCTTCTCAATGACAATTAGGCTTTAGAATCAAAAGGTGGCCTAGCCAGTGACATTCACATTCCTTGAACGAGTAAAACAAAAGCCCTGGACATCACGTGGCCCAGATACTGTTAGGGAGGGAATTCCAGGAATTTGATCCAGTGACAGTGAAGGCATGTTGATATAGTTCCAAGCTAAGATGGTGAGTGACTTGGAGGGGGACCTCCACATGGTGGCGGTGTTCCCAGGTATCTGCTGCCATTGTCCTTTAGATGGTAGAGGCTGCGGTTACACTACCAGAAAGACGTGGAGGCTTTGGAGGGAGTACAGAAAAGGTTTACCAAGATGTTGCCTGGTATGGGGGGTATTAGATATGAGGAGAGATTGAATAAACTGGGATTGTTCTCCCTGGAAAGACAGAGGCTGAGGGGCAACCTGATAGAAGTTTATAAAATTATGAGGGGTATAGATAAGGTGAACAGTTGGAAGATTTTTCCCAGGGCAGAAGTGACAATTACAAGGGGGGCACAAGTTCAAGGTAAGGGGGGGAAAAGTTCAGTGGAGATGTGTGGGGGAAGATTTTTACACAGAGGGTGGTGGGGGCCTGGAATGCACTGCCAGTGAGGTGGTTGAGGCAGACACAGCGACATTTAAGACTTATCTTAATAGGCATATGAACAAATGGGGAATTGAGGATATAAGCGGTTGGTCTATATAGGAAAACATGATCGGTGCAGGCTTGGAGGGCTGAAGGGCCTGTTCCTGTGCTGTACTGTTCTCTGTTCTTTGTTATCCGAAAAGCCTTATATTTGAATTATTTGACCTTCGAATTGCTACGAATTCCATCCAAGTCAATGACATAGAATTTTCCCCACTGCCATGTGTCCAGGCCAGACATATTACTGAGGTTGTTAACTGTGTTATCATTACACAAGTAGCTAGATCTGTTTTATATGCCTGTGAATGGTTGATTCACCAGTAACGTGTTGTGGAGAGTTTTGAATACCTGAGGATGGATGGGATCAGTGAAATTCCAGAGGAGGATATGTGAGTGGCTGCGGAATGATTTGCTGCTTAGGTTAATCCTGTCCTCCCAGGTAACGCGGTCCACGATTGACACAGCCACTAGCCCTGAGCAGAAACAGAAGAATTTACACCTTTAACTGAAAAACAATCATGGTTGAAACTAATCTCAGCATCCCAAAAGGCAGCTGAGTTTTTTCAGATTAAAAACATAAGAACACAGTAAATAGATGCTCGAGCAGGCCACTCGGCCCTTCCAGCTCTGCTGCACCTTCAATAAGACCAAGGCTTATTTCCTATCTTGACTCCACCTTGTTGCATAATCCCCACATATCCTAGAATCAAAAATCTAATATCTTCTCTCTTGACTTTACTTGGTGATGGGAACATCCACTGCTCTCTGGGGTCGAGAATTCCAAAGATTCACAACCCTTTGTGCGGAGAAATGTCTCCTTTTCTCAATCCCACTTATTCTGAGACTGTGACCTGCCGTTCTAGGTTCTCCAGCCAGGAGAAACAGCCTCTCAGCATCTACCCTTGTCAAACCCCATAAGAATTTTATATGTTATATGCGAACATACGAATTAAGTCATTCAATAAGATCATGGCTGATCTATTTGTGTTTTGGGACTTCCACATTCCCATCTAGGCCTGATAACCTTTAATTCCCTCACATAACAACAATCTATCTGCCTCCCCATTAAAAATGGTGGCACAATGGTTAGCACTGCTGCCTCAGAGCGCCAGGGCCCCAGGTTCGATTCCCACCTCGGGTGACTGTCTGTGTGGAGTTTGCGCATTCTCCCTGTGATGGCGTGGGTTTCCTCTGGGTGCTCCGGTTTCCTCCCACAGTCTGAAAGACGTGCTGGTTAGGTACATTGGCCGTGCAAAATTCTCCCTCAGTGTATCCAAACAGGTGCCGGAGTGTGGCGACTGGGGGATTTTCACACTAATTTCATTGCAGTGTGAATGTAAGACTCCTTGTGACGAATAAATAAACTTTAAAATATTCAGTGACCCCTGGCTTCCACCATCTTCTGAGGCAGTGAGTTCTAAAGTCACACAACACTCTGAAAGAAAAACATTCTCCTCATCTCAATTCTAAATAGGTGACTCCTAATTTTAAATCAGTTCCCCCTAATTCTGGACTCCCCCACAAGATGAAACATTCTTTCTACACCCACCTTGTCAATAACGTTCAGGATCTTATAGACTTCAATCAAGTCACCCCTCACTCTTCTAAACCCCAGTGGGAACAAGCCCAGTCTATCCAACCTTTCCTCATAAGACAACCCCCTTATTCCAGGTATTAGTCTAGTAAACCTTCTCTGAATAGTCTCCAATGCATTTACATCCTTCCTTAAATAAGACTAAAGCCGCTCACAGTATTCGAGATGTGGTCTCACCAATGCCCTGTAGAACTGAAGCATAGCATCCTTACTTTTATGTTCAATTTCTCTTGTAATAAAGGGTAGCATTCCACTAGCCTTCTTAATTACTTCCTGTATCTGCATACTAACTTTTTGTGACTCATACACTGGAACACCCAGATCCCTCTACACCTCGGGATTATGCAGTGGTTCTCTGCTTAAGTAATACTCTGTGTTTTTATTCTTCCTGCCAAGCTGAACAATGTTTTCCCACGTCCTACTCCTGTCTGCCAGATTTTTCCTACCCGCTAAGCCTATCTATATCTGTCTGCAACCTTCTAATGTACACTTCACAACATACTTTCCTACCTATCTCCAATTCTGAGCCTATGTACGATAGCACTGGTGATGCCTGCCCCACCAACCAGAAAAGCATGATCCCACGCCAGCGTCTGCACTTGGAAGTTCATGCACAATTCTGCACAAGTGAGTTCCCCTCCATCTCCATCACAGCGCTGTGCTGTGGGACTCACACGCTGACACCGCAACAAAGGTCAAAAGTTTGACCAGAGGTGGAGTGTGAAGTGAGGCCGCCTGGGTAGGTGTGGCCTGAATAAGACATGGGGGGACAATGTGGAAGGAGGGCTGTACAGGGCTGTGGGGAGGGGGGGAAAGGGTCATCTGGGACTGTGGAAACTTTACCTTTTACAGCCAATTCATTACTTTTGAAGTGTAGTTGGAACGGCGGGCAGCAGCCAATTCGTGCACAGCAAGCTCCCACAAATAGCAGCCAGATAATAAACAGCTAAACGTTTCCAGCGATATTGGTTGAGAGATAAATATTGACCAGGAGAATTTTCCCACCCTTCTCTGAATGGAGGTTGAGGGGCGACCTGATAGAAGTCTACAAGATTATGAGGGCCATGGACAGAGTGGATAATCAGAAGCTTTTTCCCAGGGTGGAAGAGTCAATTACTAGGGCGCATAGGTTTAAGGTGTGAGGGGCAAGGTTTAAAGGAGATGTACGAGACAAGTGTTTTTACACAGAGGGTGGTGGGTGCCTGGAACTCGCTGCCGAGGGAGGTAGTGGAAGCAGGTACGATAGTGTGACATTTAAGGGGTGTCTGGACAAATCAATGAATAGGATGGGAATAGAGGGTTTTGGTCCTTGGAAGGCTAGGGGGTTTTAGTTCAGTCAGACAGCATGGTCGGTGCAGGCTTGGAGGGCCGAAGGGCCTGTTCCTGTTCTGTAGTTTTCTTTGTTCTTTGTTCTTTGAATATTGCCGTGGGCAGAGGTTAAATATCTCACCCAGATAAAATTAACTACCACGTCTTAGATTTCCCTCAATGCTGGACTGGGGTTTCAAGCCCAAATCATCCACTCAAGTTTCTGGATGGGTGTTGAATGAACCCTCTGAGTCAGGGGTGAGAGTGCTGCCCACTGAGCAATCCACACTCAGTGAGCGCTGAAAGCTCCCACTTACAATGCATAAATAATTCCCATGGTGACATTTAACTTACCCAGAATGGTTGGATGCCATTCAATGTTGCTAACCCTCTTTCCTTGGCTCCTTTGAAGATCAGTGAAAGACTGGTACTCCTTTAAGTGGCAATCTGCCTTTCCCCCAAATGTACTGTCCTCCTCTGAAAGCCCTCTCCAATCGTCGTAGTAGACATCCATGATTTCATTTTGCTGTAAGGCCACCTCAAACCTACCGTGGAAGCAGAGGATGATCAGTGCTATTGATAGACATCTGGATTGCATCTGGAGTAACTGCACCTCAGGCAAGACATAGAATAGAATTGTTGCAGTGCAGATGACAACCATTCAGCCCATTGTGTCTGTGCTAGCTTTCATCAAGCAAAATTCACATACTACCCACTCCTGCCCCCTCCCCCCCACCAGACACACACATACACACATTTTTAAAAATTTCACATGTGGGACAATGGCATCGCTGGCTGGCCAGCATTTATTGCCCATCCCTGGTTGCCTGAGGGCAGTTGAGAGTCAAACACATTGCTGTGGCTCTGGAGTCACATGTAGACCAGACCAGGTAAAGATGGCAGATTTCCTTCCCTAAAGGACATTAGTGAACCAGATAGTTTTTCCAAAAATTGACAATGGTTTCATGGCCATCAGTAAATTCTTAATTCCAGATATTTTTTATTGAATTCAAATTCCAGCATCTGCCACGGCACGATTTGAACCCAGGTCCCCAGAACATTAGCTGAGTTTCTGGATTAATAGACTAGCGATAATACCACTAGGCCATCGCCTCCCCTGCACATACACACATACACTAAGTACACACACACACACTGCACTCATACCGTATACACACACATACACCACAGACACAAAGTACACACACATACACAGCACACACACACGCTGGCTGTCCTGGCTGCCCCCATGCCGACACTTTAGTTAAGAAAGCCCACCAACGCCTCTACTTTCTCAGAAGACTAAGGAAATTTGGCATGTCAGCTACGACTCTCACCAACTTTTACAGATGCACCATAGAAAGCATTCTTTCTAGTTATATAACAGCTTGGTATGGCTCCTGCTCTGCCCAAGACTGCAAGGAACTACAAAAGGTCGTGAATGTAGCCCAATCCATCACGCAAACCAGCCTCCCATCCATTGACTCTGTCTACACGTCCCACTGCCTCGGCAAAGCAGCCAGCATAATTAAGGACCCCACGCACCTCAGACATTCTCTCTTCCACCTTCTTCCGTCAGGAAAAAGATACGAAAGTCTGAGGTCACGTACCAACCGACTCAAGAACAGCTTCTTCCCTGCCGGCATCTCCACATCATGGCTGTCAGACTTTTGAATGGACCTACCTCGCATTAAGTTGATCTTTCTCTACACCCTAGCTATGACTGTAACACTACATTCTGCACTCTCTCCTTTCCTTCTCTATAAACAATACTTTTCACTTAATACTAATACATGTGACAATAATAAATCAAATCAAATTCTCTAGATACGGACCCACCTTCTCCCTGGCAACTGTTGGAGGCTGAATCAACTTGTTCTTAAACTTGGAATGAGCTTCTGAGTACATATTTACAACAACTTTAAGATCACCTGTTTCCACCTCCACACATAGAGTCAAAGGGTCATAAAGGTTTACAGCATGGAAACAGGCCCTTCGGCCCAACCTATCCATGCCGCCCAGTTTTTACCACTAAGCTAGTCCCAATTGCCTCCATTTGGCCCATATCCCTCTATACCCATCTTACCCATGTAACTGTCTAAATGCTTTTTAAAAGACAAAATTGTACCCGCCTCTACTACTACCTCTGGCAGCTCGTTCCAGACACTCACCACCCTCTGCGTGAAACAATTGCCCCTCTGGATACTTTTGTATCTCCCCTCTCACCTTAAACCTATGCCCTCTAGTTTTAGACTCCCCTTCCTTTGGGAAAAGTTGTTGACTATCTAGCTGATCTGTGCCCCTCATTATTTTAGAGACCTCTATAAAGATTAACCCTCAGCCTCCTACGCTCCAGGGAAAATAGGGAAAGAAGGGCTTCATGTCTGCTTCACCTTACCTGCTGCTGAGAGTCTCACCCATACATTTGTTATCCCTCAATTGACTATCCCAACATACTGTTGACAGGCCTCTCGACTTATACACTCTGCCAGCTTGAGATTCTGTCCGTCCATCACCCATGCTCTCGCTGACCTACAGTGGTTCTTGGTTAAACCACGCCTGGATTTTAAAATTTTCTGTGTTTTCAAATCCCTCCATGACCTCTCACCCAATCCCTATCTCTGAATTCTCCCCCCGTCCTACAACCCTGTCTGCTCCCTGAACTCTCCCAATTCTGGCCTCTTGAACATCCCCAATTTTAATTGCACCTGCACAGTGATTGGTTCTTCAGTGGCCTGGCCTCGAGGCTTTGGAATTTCCACCTTAAACTTCTCTCCTTCTGTCTTAAGATACCCCTCAGTGCTTACTTCATTGACCAATCTGCTGCTCACCCACAAAGATCTCCTTATGTGGATCAGTGTCAAATCTGATCTGATAATCAATCCTGTGAAGCACCTTGGGCTGTTTTAGTATATGAAAGGGGCTATATAAATGCAAGTTGTTGTTGCGATACAATTGAATCTATTAGGATCTTGAAAAGGAGATGCTAAGATTGAAGGAGGGAAATCTTTATTGGTTTCTGGTTTGATTTGATCTGATTTGATTTGATTTATTATTGTCACATGTATTAACATACAGTGAAAAGTATTGTTTCTTACGCACTATACAAACAAAGCATACCGTTCATAGAGAAGGAAACGAGAGAGTGCAGAATGTAATGTTACAGTCATAGCTAGGGTGTAGAGAAAGATCAACTTAATGCAAGGTAAGTCCATTCAAAAGTCTGACAGCAGCAGGGAAGAAACTGTCTTGAGTCAATTGGTACGTGACCTCAGACTTTTTTATCTTTTTCCTGAAGGAAGAAAATGAAAGCGGGAATGTCTGGGGTGCGTGGGATCCTTAATTATGCTGCCTGCTTTGCCAAGGCAGCGGGAAGTGTAGATGGGAAGTGTCGTCAGTGGATGGGAGGTTGGTTTGCGTGATGGATTCGGCTACATTCACAACCTTTTGTAGTTCCTTGCGATCTTGGGCAGAGCAGGAGCCATACCAAGCTGTGATCCAACCAGAAAGAATGCTTTCTATGGTGCATCTGTAAAGGTTGGTGAGAGTCGTAGCTGACATGCCAAATTTCCTTAGTTTTCTGAGAAAGTAGAGGTGTTGGTGGGCTTTCTTAACTATAGCGTAGTTATAGTGTATTAACTGGCATAGGGGGACCAGGACAGGTTGTTGGTGATCTGGACACCTAAAAACTCAAAGCTTTCAACCCTTTCTATTTCATCCCCGTTGATGTAGACAGGGGTATGTTCTATTACATTCATTTGGACGTACATTTACATTGGAGTTCCCAATGTTGAATTAAAGGGAATTTCTCCTAATCCAGTAATGGGTGTTGGATATGCAGGTTTACAGCCTAGAGACCGGGGAGGCGGTGAGAGAGGTGGTGCTGAGCCAGAGCTGGGCATTGTCAGTGCACACGCTAAAACTGACGTTGTGTTTTTGGATGTTGTTGCCAAGGGGCAGCGTGTAGATGAGAAGTCAGAACAGGCCAAGGATAGATCGAAAGATGATCGAATGATGGGTGGGGGTGGAAGTGGAGGACAATGCGGGGGACCGTCTGGTTCCAGTTAGGTAGATAATGGAAGCCGGTGAGAGCAGTCCCACCTAGCTGCACAACAGTGGGGAAGTTCTGAAGGAGGATGGTGCGGCCAACGTGTCAAAGGTTGCAGGCAGTTCGAGAAGAAAGGAAAGTTGACTTTTGTCACAGTGACGGTGGGATATCATTTGTGACTTTGATATGAAATGTTTCAATAAAATGACCGGGGCAGAAGCCTGATTGCAGGGAATCCCTGAACCATCTGTAACCTACGGAATGCAAGGCTAATTTATTTAACCTGATGATCTCATTCTTAGAGTTAGACTCGCTTTGTCTATCGTCTCAAACCATTATAACCTGCACATTAAAACAGCGATGGTTTATCAATCCTGCGGGATTCTCCCAGAGTCTTCAGGTTTATCTCCTGGGCACTCCTGTGCAAAGATCTTTGGAGAATTTCTGTGTATTCTCCATCGTCTTTGAACATTTTAGTTGATCAATACAGGGAGGGAGAGAAGGGATTGAAAAAACGGGTGGTATATAAAAAAGCCACTGTGGATTTTGAATGGTGATGTGATGTAACCTCCAGTAATACAGACAAGCAAAGTTGACAACTCTGTATACAATCGTGATCTGCTGACATACCTCAAAGCAACTGAGTTGATAAATACGTTGAGGGCTTCAGATTTTAAAATTTCATCCTTTTCCTCCTCTGTAAACTCACTGGGTGTATACTGCGTGCATGCGTTCCGAGGGTATGTCCTGAAACAGCAATCGTTTAAACGTGGTAAAAGTCTAGTCAGAATGCTTCAGTGCATTTTACACGATAATTCACATAAAATCCCACAGCTCAGATGGAGGCCATTTGTCCCATTGTGTCCCCGTGCTAGCTCTTGGAAAGAGATACCCAGTCACTCCCCTTGCCCATTCTCCCGAGTTTGGCAAATGTCTCCTTTTCAACAATTTCCCCAATTGCCTTTTGCAAGTTATTATTGAATCTGCTTCCACCACCCTTTCAGGCAGCACATTCCAGATAAGAACAACTCACTGCGTCAAATAAATTCTCAGTTCCCCTCAGTTCTTTTGCTGATTACCTTGGGCAGGATTTTCAGATGGGATTGGGTCTGGATTTAGGGGCGGCACGGTGACACAGTGGTTAGCACTGTTGCCTCACAGTGCCAAGGACACAGGTTCGATTCCCGGCTTGGGTCACTGTCTGTGTGGAGTTTGCATGTTCTCCCCGTGTCTGCGTGGGTTTCCTCCGGGTGCTCTGGTTTCCTCCCACAGTCCAAAGATGTGCAGGTTAGGTGCATTGGCCGTGCTAAATTGCCCCTTAGTGTCCCGGGATGCGTAGGTTTGAGGGATTAGTGGGGTAAATATGTGGGTTATGGGATAGGGCCTGGGTGGGATTGTGGTCGGTGCAGATTCGATGGGCCGAATGGTCTCTTTCTGCACTGTGGGAATTCTATGATTCAGCAGACCCTGCCGTGTGGGTCATGATGGTGGAGGTGGTTTGCCATTGGCCAGCGGCGGGATCTTCTGGTTCCACCATTATCAGCAGGGATTCCCGAAGGTGCACCCTTCCCCATCAGGAAACCCGGGGCTGTCGGCAGGAACCAGGAGATCCCACCAGCGTGAATGGCAAGGAAATTTCAGCTCCTAAATCTGTGCTGCCTGCCTGCCACTGGCAATAGTTTCGCTTGATTAACTCTTCCAAAACTCTTCATGAATATTCCTTAAACTTCTCAACAACCCTAGCTTCTCTCGTCTCTCCTAGAACCATCTGGATAAATCTCCTCAGCGCTGAATCCAATGCTTTGTTGCTGTTTCTATCATCCCCTCAGGGAGTGCGTTTTAAAGTGCAAGAACTCACAATGCAAATAAAACAAAAATCTCCTCATCCCACTCCCCGGTTCTTGAGCCATGACCTTAAACCTGTGGGAGGTTTTCCTTCAGTAATGGGATGGGCCATTGCTGACAGATCAGCATCTATTCTCCATCCCCTAACTACCCTTGGCAAGCTGGCATGTCTATCACTTTCTGGATACCTGTGTGGGTTTTCTCGGCCACTTCAGAGAACTGTTAAGATTCGAAAGCATTGCTGTGGGTCTGGAGTCACGTGGAGGCCCAGAACAGTAAGCAGCTGTACAAGCAAATTTCCTTCCCTAGAGGGCTTTAAGGAACTTTTACAGGTGAACTTTTACAGCAATCCAGTTATTACATGTTCACCCTTCTTTATACTAGCTTTTTAAATTTCAATTCCAGATTTACTTAGTTAATGGAATTTAAATTCCCTAGCTGTGTGGGGAGGGGATTAGTCTAGGCTTCTGGATTGCTAAGTGCTCATGGTGGATTGGCCGTACTAAATTCTCCCTCAGTGTATCCGAACAGGTGCCGGAATGTGGCGACTAGGGGATTTCCACAGTAACTTCATTGCAGTGTTAACGTAAGCCTACTTGTGACTAATAAATAAACTTTAATCCACTAACATTACCATGTGCTGCTAGTTAAGCCAGTTAAGCTGGTTAATGACATTCCCCATCAGCGGAATGTGCAAATAAACCACCACTTGGTTCGGAACACATGATCGGCACGGGCTTGGAGGGCCGAAGGGCCTGTTCCTGTGCTGTATTGTTCTTTGTTCTTTTGGTAGTTAAGGCCATTCCAGGTACTGTTCACATCACTGGTGGGTAGGTTAAGGTTGGCAGCACACTAGTTAATCAGCACATTAACTCACCATAATGTCTGCGTGCTGTTTTCCTCCAATATGCTGACGGCCTGTACCCCGATATCCCTCTCCAGCTTTTTAATGCTGAAATTCTTGTCCTGGTAGGACATGCACTCCATGTAGCTATCCTTCGTTTCAAGGTCATTGCGATCGTCAAATTTCACCGGTGCCCCAAACTCTCTCCGGATACGCGAAATCATAAATTTCACCTGCGTTGAATGTTTAGACATTGGACAATCAGAATAATAAATTTGTGCCACCTCATTTACTTTTCTTGCGAGGAATGGACCTGATATCAACCACAGAACCATAGAAAGGTTACAGTGCAGAAAGAGGCCATTCAGTCCATCGTATCCAGGCTGGCCAAGAAAAAGAAAATAGGAGCTGGCTGCTGATTTTAATCCCATTTCCCAGCACCTGGTCCATAGCTTTGCAGGTTCCAGCATTTCAGATGTAGGTCAAAATACTTTTTAAATTAGCTGAGCCTTTCAGACTGAGCTACCAACTTAGTGAATTCCAGACACCCACCACCCTTGAGTGACAGTTCATCCTGTCTCTCGGAATTGCTTCCAATAATTTTCCCACTGCTGTCTGTCAGGATATGATGTGGAGATGCCGGCGTTGGACTGGGGTAAACACAGTAAGAAGGTTAACAACACCAGGTTAAAGTCCAACAGGTTTATTTGGTAGCAAAAGCCACACAAGCTTTCGGAGCTCTAAGCCCCTTCTTCAGGTGAGTGGGAATTCTGTTCACAAACAGAGCATATAAAGACACAGACTCAATTTACATGAATAATGGTTGGAATGCGAATACTTACAGTCTGTGTCTTTATAAGCTCTGTTTGTGAACAGAATTCCCACTCACCTGAAGAAGGGGCTTAGAGCTCCGAAAGCTTGTGTGGCTTTTGCTACCAAATAAACCTGTTGGACTTTAACCTGGTGTTGTCAGGATATGGGCAGGCGATTAGACTCATAGAGTTATAGAGTCGTAGAGGTTTACAGCATGGAAACAGGCCCTTTGGCCCAATTTGTCCATGCTGTCCCTTTTTTTAACCCCTAAGCTATTGCCCGTGTTTGGCCCATATCCCTCTATACCCATCTTATCCACGTAACTGTCTAAACGTTTTTTAAAAGACAAAATTGTATCCACCTCTATAACTACCTCTGGCAGCTTGTTCCAGACACTCACCACTCTCTGTGTGAAAAAATTGCCCCTCTGGACACTTTTGTATCTCTCCCCTCTCACCTTAAACCTATGCCCTCTAGCTTTAGACTCCCCTGCCTTTGACTATCTAGCTGATTTATGCCCCTCATTATTTTATAGACCTCTTTCAGGTCACTCCTAAGCCTCCTATGCTCCAGAGAAAAAAGTCCCAGTCTATCCATCCTCTCCTTATACTCAAACAATCAAGTCCCGGTAGCATCCTAGTAAATCTTCTCTGCCCTCTTTCTAATTTAATAATATCCTTTCTATAATAGGGTGACCAGAACTGTACACAGTATTCCAAGTGTGGCCTTACCAATGTCTTATACAACTTCAACAAGACGTCCCAACTCCTGTATTCAATGTTCTGACCAATGAAACCAAGCATGCCAAATGCCTTCTTCACCACTCTGTCCACCTGTGACTCCACTTTCAAGGAGCTATGAACCTGTACCTGTACCCCTAGACCTCTTTGTTCTATAACTCTCCCCAATGCCCTACCATTTAACTCAGTGAGTCCTGCCCTGGTTCAATCTACCAAAATGCATCACCTCGCATTTATCTAAATTAAACTCCATCTGCCATCCGTCAGCCCACTGGCCCAATTGCTCAAGATGCAATCCTAGATAACCTTCTTCACTGTCCACTATGCCACCAATCTTGATGTCATCTGCAAACCTATTAACCATACCTCCTAAATCCTCATCCAAATCATTAATGTAAAAGACAAATAACAGTGGACCCAACACCGATCCCTGAGGCACTTCTGATGTTGTGATGGAGGGAAGATCACTGATGAAGTAGCTGAAGATGGTTGGGTCTAGGATACTATCCTGAAGAACTCCTGCAAAGATGTGCTGGTATTGAGGTATCTGGCTCTACCAACCATAGCCATCTTCCTTTAAACTAGGAATGACTCCAACCGGTGAAACATTTCCTCCCCCAATTCACATAGATTTAAATGAGCTTGGCTCATTCTAGGTCAAATGCTCCCCCGATGTCGTGGGCAATCACTCTCACCTCATTTAACCTCTGAAATTCAACTCTTTTCTCCATTTTTGGACAAAGGTTGCAATGAAATCAGAAGCGGAACCCAAATCTAGCGTCAGCGAGCAGAATATTGCTGAGTAAGTGCTGCTGGATAGCACCATCAACATCATCACTGATGATCGAGAGTAGACTGACGGGGCAGTAATTGACCAGGTTGGATTTGTCCTGCTTTTTGTGTGTGTGACGTGCCTGGACAATTTTCCACAGTGCCAGGGCGATGCCAGGGATGTAACTGGACTGCAACAGCTTGGCTAGGGACAGGGCTAGTCCTTAAGCTCAGGTCTACAGTGTTATTGCCGGAATGTTGCCAGGGCCCATCACCTCTGAAGTGTCTAGTGTTTTCACCTGTTTCTTGATATCATGATTGGCAAGATAAGTTGAGGGGCCACTTTGTAATTGGGATTTTATAGGTTGTGAGCAAGGTATTTGCTGCCCATTCCTAAGTGCCCTTGAGGTGAGTGGCTTTCTAGGCCATTTCAGAGGGCAGATAGGAGTCAGAAACATGAGCCTTGGGTCACATTTTGGCCAGGTAAGGATGACGGATTCCATCTCCTAAAGGAGACTGGTGAGCCAGGTGGGTTTTAAAATAATTAATAATAGTTTCATGGTCACCCGTACAAGAATAATTTTCAATTCAGATTTATTTATTGAATTGAAATTTCACCAGCTACACTGCTCGGTTTTGAATCCCCTAGCTATAGCCTGGCCTCTGGGTTACTGGTCCAGTGACATTACCATTGCTTCATTTTAGAAGATATTGCTTGATTTGGAATGCACGGCCTGATTGGAGGTGGATACAGATCCAATAGTGACACTCACATTGTATAGACGGTTAAAATACAATCACTGTAAGTGTCTCCTGATTATTGCCCTTCAGTCACTGGAATCAGCCTTTTCTTATTGACTCTTATCTGGGCGTACAGCCTCTCAGCACCTGGATACTGGGCAGGCATCAGGAACCATTTCTTCCCAGGTTGACCCTTGTACACCAGCAGCCATCCCCGGGATCTGAATGTTGGACTGAAGAGGTAAGGAACTTGCTACTCAGCAAGGATAAAGGCACCATAACACTGCCCAGAAAGTGAGCGCAGACCTGGACAATGCACTTCCTGTGATCACAGAATGTGGCTCAGTGAATGGAACAAAATGTCTTGGACTCAGGTGTGCAGGGATCTGATTGGTTGGTTTGTCAGGGCTGGGTAGGTGCAGCTGATGACCCACTGTGGGAATCCACCAATGGTGACAAACCCCAGTGCCCTCTGTGTCTTTGCTGGTCAAAATGGACACTGTTCCACGCCCTCCAAAACAGGCAGCGGTGATGTGGCTGATGGTACAGTGAGCTGTTCAGCTAAGAGCCAGCTCCAGCTCTCTGCTGTAGGGCTCCAAGTCTGGGATGATGCCCTTTGGGGCATGGCTGAGACCTTAGAACAAACAAAGAACAAAGAACAATACAGCACAGGAACAGGCCCTTCGGCCCTCCAAGCCCACGCCGCTTCCTGGTCCAAACTAGACCATTCTTTTGTATCCCTCCATTCCCACTCCGTTCATGTGGCTATCTAGATAAGTCTTAAACGTTCCCAGTGTGTCCGCCTCCACCACCTTGCCCGGCAGCGCATTCCAGGCCCCCACCATCCTCTGTGTAAAATACATCCTTCCTTATTTAATTTTAAACGCAAGGCCCATTGCCCAGTGCAACATTGAGTCACAGAGGTTTTTTATTCATTCGTCTGACATGAACATCACTGGCTGGTCCAGCATTTATTGCCCATCTCTAGTTGCCCTTGGAGAGCAGTTGAGAGTCAAGCACATTGCTGTGGCTCTGGAGTCACATGTAGGCCAGATCGGGTAAGGACGGCAGATTTCCTTCCCTAAAGGACGTTAGTGAAGCAGATGGGTTTTTCCGACAATCGACAATGGTTTCATGGTCATCAATAGATTCTTAATTCCAGATATTGGAAGATACAGATACAGCATGGAAACAGGCCCTTCGGCCCAACTTAGAAATCATAGAAACCCTACAGTGCAGAAAGAGGCCATTTGGCCCATCGAGTCTGCACCGACCACAATCCCACCCAGACCCCTACATATTAACCTGCTAATCCCTCAAACCTACACATCTCAGTACACTAAGGGGCAATTTTAGCATGGCCAATCAACCTAACCCGCACATCTTTGGACTGTGGGAGGAAACCGGAGCACCCGGAGGAAACCCACGCAGACACGAGGAGAATGTGCAAACTCCACACAAACAGTGACCCAAGCCGGGAATCGAACCCAGGTCCCTGGAGCTCTGAAGCAGCAGTGCTAACCACTGTGCTACCGTGCCGTCCATGCTGCTCTTTTTTCTAACCACGAAGCTAATCCCAATTGCCCGCGTTTGGCCCATATGCCTCTATACCCATCTTACCCATGTAACTGTCTAAATGTTTTGTGCACATGTGCAAGGTGAGGGAGGAAATTTGCCAAATTAGACTGGCCCCTTTGAAATTGACTCTGAACATGCTTTGTCCCAACTAAGATGCCACAAAAGTGAAGGAAATATCTGACCTTTGTTGGTGATTCGACAACTTTCTCTTGTTCAATTTCAACACCACTTCCCAAATCAATCCAGTTTCTAATTTGGAAATCTCTGATAAATATTTCATCTTCCTCTTCCTCCTCCTGCTTTACCTCCTGTTTCAGCTCAAGTGACTGCAAGGAAGAGAAAACATATTTATTTTTTTAAAAACATGCAGTTTCAGTGACCTTTTTAATAACCTTTCACTTTTCAAGAGGTCACACCAGGTCATTGGGTCACAGCAGCAGGTGAGCTGAAACGCCAGGATGACTCTCTTCCCAAAAGGCTGCTGAGGCTCGGCAATAGTGTGGAAAACCGGGATTTTTGTTAGGCAAGGGAATGAACAATGGCATAAAACACCGGCTCAGCCTCAACTGGAGAATTCGCCGGAATTCTACCACCCCGCCCAACACGGAATCGGAGCGGGCGAGGGGCGGACAATGGAAAGGTCTGTTGACCTCAGGTGGGATTTTCCGGTCTCGGGTCGAGCAAGGCTATAAAATCCAGCCAATTGTGTCCCGTTCTGGACACCACAATTCAGGAAAGGTGTGAAGGAATCAGGGAGAGTGCAGAAAATGGCTGCAGGGATGAGGAAGTTCAACGACATTGATAGGTTGGGGAGGTTGGACTGTTGAACCTTGAAGAAGAGGAGGTTAAGAAGAGATTTGAACATAGAACATAGAAAGCCACAGCACAAACAGGCCCTTCGGCCCACAAGTTGCGCCGATCACATCCCCACCTCTAGGCCTATCTATAGCCCTCAATACCATTAAATCCCATGTACTCATCCAGAAGTCTCTTAAAAGACCCCAACGAGTTTGCCTCCACCACCACCGACGTCAGCCGATTCCACTCACCCACCACCCTCTGAGTGAAAAACTTACCCCTGACATCTCCTCTGTACCTACCCCCCAGCACCTTAAACCTGTGTCCTCTCGTAGCAACCATTTCAGCCCTTGGAAATAGCCTCTGAGAGTCTACCCTATCCAGACCTCTCAACATCTTGTAAACCTCTATCAGGTCACCTCTCATCCTTCGTCTCTCCAGGGAGAAGAGACCAAGCTCCCTCAACCTATCCTCATAAGGCATGCCCCCCAATCCAGGCAACATCCTTGTAAATCTCCTCTGCACCCTTTCAATGGCTTCAACATCTTTCCTGTAATGAGGTGACCAGAACTGCGCGCAGTACTCCAAGTGGGGTCTAAACAGGGTTGATTGAAGTGTTCAAAACCATGAGGGATTGGGGCAGAGTAGTTAGGGAGAAACTGTTCCCATGGATGGAAGGGTCGAGAACCAGAGGGCACAGACTTAACGTAATTGGCAAAAGAAGCAATGGTGGTACGAGGGGAAACATTTAAACGCAGCGAGTGGTTAGGGTCTGCACTCCACTGCCTGAGAGTGTGGTGGAGGGAGGTTGAATGGAGGTATTCGAAAGGGAATTCGACTGTTATCTGTGAAGGAAAAATGTTCAGGGTTATGAGAAGAAGAAGGGGGAATAACACTACGTGGGTTGCTCATTCAGCGAGCCTGTACTGACACGATGGGCCGAATGTGGGTGGGTTTCTCCAGCTGTGCATGCCCCAAAACTGGAAATTCCTGCCCGATCACAACGGACAATTGAATGGTCGGCCGAATTTTCTGTCTGGCCTGCTACAATTCCCACAGCGAGTGAGACCAGGGAATTTCAGCCTATAACAATTCCATGATTTCTGTGAACAGATATGAAACAAAGCGGGTAAATGCAGGTGGGGTACAGGTCAATACTCGGATAGCAGGACAGGCTCAAGGGGCTGAATGACCTCTTCTTGTGCCTGTATTCCTCTTATGTTCTACTAGGGATTTCCAATTCCAACCTTATTACATGGACCAGCTCATCATACACACACACTGTTAACTGTCACCTTCATGGTCAAGTCGGCATGCTGCAGGTGAAACCTGAGATTTACCAGCTAACCGGGCGTTTCCTGCATCATTCCGATGGCTAGTTTTTATTTTCACATCACAATCAAATCTTCAGAATGGGGAAACACCAAACTGCCTTCCTTTTCTGGTCGACATTCAGGGTGTACGTTCTTCACACACTCAGGGCATTGTAACGTAGCAAAGATGTGAAGGCCGTGAATAGGAAGGGGGCGGGAGGGGTGGCGGGACCTCTCCCAGAGGAATAGCAAGGATCAGGAAGTTCATTTATGTGGAAAGGACAGAGAAGCTGCAATTGATCTTTCGTAAAGCAGAGATGGTGAAAATAAATATTCAAGATCGTTCAACCAAGGGGCTTAAGGCTCCGAAAGCTTGTGGCTTTTGCTACCAAATAAACCTGTTGGACTTTAACCTGGTGTTGTTAAACTTCTTACTCTAATCTCTCTCCACAGATGTTGGAGCGTGGATTACAGGGTCAAAGGTAGGGTTCTGAAGACTGTGGAGGAACAGAGAGATCTTGGGGTTCATATCCACAGATCTCTAAAGGTTGCCACTCAAGTGGCTAGAGCTGTGAGGAAGGCCTATAGTGTGTTAGCTTTTATTAACAGGGGGTTGGAGTTTAAGAGCCGTGGGGTTATGCTGCAACTGTACAGGACCTTGGTAAGACCGCATTTGGAATATTGTGTGCAGTTCTGGTCACCTCACTATAAGAAGGATGTGGAAGCGCTGGAAAGAGTGCAGAGGAGATTTACCAGGATGCTGCCTGGTTTGGAGGGTAGGTCTTATGAGGAAAGGTTGAGGGAGCTAGGGCTGTTCTCTCTGGAGCGGAGGAGGCTGAGGGGAGAGCTGAGTGGAGACTTAATAGAGGTTTATAAAATGATGAAGGGGATAGATAGAGTGAACGTTCAAAGACTATTTCCTCAGGTGGTTGGAGCTATTACAAGGGGGCATAACTATAGGGTTCGTGGTGGGAGATACAGGAAGGATATCAGAGGTAGGTTCTTTACGCAGAGAGTGGTTGGGGTGTGGAATGGACTGCCTGCAGTGATAGTGGAGTCAGACACTTTAGGAACATTTAAGCGGTTATTGGATAGGCACATGGAGCACACCAGGACGATAGGGAGTGGGATAGCTTGATCTTGGTTTCAGATAAAGCTCGGCACAACATCGTGGGCCGAAGGGCCTGTTCTGTGCTGTACTGTTCTATGTTCTATGTTGTCAGACCTGCTGAGATTTTCCAGTATTTTCTGTTTTTATTGCCCTTAGAGAGGGCATTCTAGGATTTTGACCCAGTGACAGTGAAGGAAGTGATTCTTTTATCGTGGGGCCATTTTAACATTATTGACATGTGAAAGTGGGCTGGCCGTTTTACCCCTCACCCAGTTTTTTTTTCATGATGGGTTTTGATGAGGTATTACAGTGGATTGGGAGCAGCTGTTCCTGCCAGGCCTTTTACAGAGGTCACTGCTCTCTCTGCTGGTGCTGGTGGCCAAAGGAAGGTGCCAAGCCCACTCTGAGACAATTACCTCTTCACCTCTTGCCCCCCCCCCCTCCCCCCCATCCCCAGTTACATCAGCCAACAGCTGTGAAAAACTCACCCAAAATTAGGCCACTCATCCTCCACTTTGTGATTAGAAAGGCAGAATTGCAATTTCTATTATCTACTGTTTTAAAAGGCATGGATTCGGAAGATGGAGAGATACTTCCCCACTGCTGGGGGTGGGGAGACCAGGTCAAGAGAATAAAATCAGACCCAGGCCATTCAGGAGAGAAATGAGGAAACAAGGCTTCACACAAAGGGCAATAGAATTAGGGAACTCCCCATCACAAAAAAAATAAATGCTAACTCAAGTAACAAATTTCTATCTGAGAATGATGGATTTAAATAAAAAGATTATGGAGCCAAGATGGGTGGGTAGAGTTTGGATACAGATTAGCAATGATCTCATTGAAAGGGAGTACAGAATTGAACATAAGAACATAAGAACTAGGAGCAGGAGTCGGCCATCTGCCTCCTTGAGCCTGCCCCGCCATTCAATAAGATCATGGCTGATCTTTTCGTGGACTCAGCTCCACTTACCCGCCCGCTCACCATAACCCTTAATTCCTTTACTGTTCAAAAATTTATCTATCCTTGCCTTAAAAACATTCAATGAGGTAGCCTCAACTGCTTCACTGGGCAGGGAATTCCACAGATTCACAACCCTTTGTGTGAAGAAGTTCCTCCTCAACTCAGTCCCCTAGTTCTAGTTTCACCCACCACCCACCAGAGGGGCTGAATGGCCTCCTCCTCTTTCTATGTTAAAAAACTCTCATACCTGTAAGATCACATCTCTCATCGTTTCATTTATAACCATGTAGAAACTTTGGCCGTACTTGAAATCTTTGTCAAAAGCAATTAGAAAGTCATCTGCTGAATGCTCCTGTGTTTAAAAAAAAAATCAAAGTTGCTTTAGTGGGTTATCTCTAAAATTCCTACAGAGCCACGTGGAATCACAGTCAGAGCTCAACAGGAGCATTGCTGGATCAATATCGCATCCTCTCGAACCCCCTCAAGTGCTAACTCTCATTGCAAATTCCATTTCCTTGTAATATTAATCATTGTTCAGGGTTGTATTTCAAGTCAAATGCAGAATTTAATTTTAGCACATTCATAAAGACATCCTAATGCTTGAAAAGAGGATTTATTTCCCATGGGAGGAATCAAAGTGATACTTGAGTTTAGTTCAACAAAAAGAGACATTGTCGGAACTTTTTGTCTCGCACACATCAGGACAATATGCAAGGATACCAAATATAAAGGAACAACTGTCTATACTGCGTGAGAAGTGACTGCTGATTGGTTGGCAAGTGGAATCAGCACTTTGTCCTCACTGCAGGGTAAATTGTTGTTCCCGTTACAATTTGTCAATATCTGTCTTTCTTTCCAGCAGTTATCAAGCTCTGTACCACTAAATGACTATTTGTCATGTGAAACTGTTAGGTTAGGTGGATTGGCCATGCTAAATTGCCCCTTAGTGTCTAAAGATGTGGAGGTTAAGTGGATTGGCCATGGTAAATGTATGGGGTTACGGAGGTAGGGCAAGGGGGGCCTGGGTAAGATACTCATGCGGCGAGTCGATGCAGACTTGATGGGCTGAATGGCCTCCTTCTGCACTGTAAGAATTTTATGGTTCTATAGGGATTCTACTATCAATGTAATACTGATGTTTTAAAATTGCAAGTTAAACCAGTCTGCCTGAATTATTACAGCAAGCAGGATGATAAGAATTGGGGAAAATTAAGATTAAAAATGAAACTGTGATGAAAGAAAATAGGACCATCAGCTGGTGAGGACAGATTCTGAAGAGATGTTGAGATGCAATTAGCATATCAGTGAGAAAAGCAAGTGTGACTAGAGGAAAACAAAGGGGGGTATAGAAACGATAACTTCAAAGTGGAGAGATAAGGGAATTGGCACTTATTTGCGAGAAGCCGGCTCCACAGGGTGGGTAACAGCAAAGGGAAAGAATGATATATCCATAGCACTATGTCTGGGGACACAGCCACAACTAACATCACAGCCACACACTCAGTCTCCTGAATAGAAACAGCAGTTTTTGCCTTCGCTGAAACTGAAGATGGTTTTCCCAAACGTGGCCACCTGTGTGTGGTAATTATTTGCTGGATTTAACTCATCGAATTCCATAATGTTGGATGTTGTTTGAGAACAAAGGGGCATCTCAGAGTTCAGGAAATGTAGGTGGTTAAGAACACGGGGTAACTTCATGTAACAGTGTGTGTGTATGGCCATTAGTGTAATTAAATGTATTGTTGCAGTGTATTATAGTCCTTCTTGTCATGTGTTTTTTTTTCCTTTTACAATAATAAATATTCTTTATTAATTGTTGACACAAAGAACTAACTATTCTTCATTAGTTCTCATTTCTTTCCTCACATTATACCAAATTGAAAATATACACCACTAAGAACCGCTGTTCCAAGTTGTCCTGGGTTTTGGGACATCCTTGCATCTAACATCAGAGGGGGGTTCTTAACAAGGATTAAAAGGCTAAATATTGCAAGTGGTATTTTGGCCAGTTATAAATATTACCTCAATGATTTGTAGTTTAATGGTGATTGGTCAGAACTCTTACCCGCTATATACACCTTCCAGGTGGCTTAAACATGTCAGGATTAAATAAATCACTAACCAGGATTTGCTGTTTGACGGGGTAGAAATCGGAGATTCCTCCCCTTGCTTTCATGTCATTGATAATGTCTTCCTTTTTAATTAGTTTGTATGGATTCTCATCTGTGACATCCTGGTCGATCACACACTGGAAGATTTCTTGAGTCTTGGAGGTGAGTACAAGAGGAATAACATCCTCGGTGAAAACTGCAAACAAGGATTGGAATTGTTATTATTCTACGTTACTTTGTGGTATTATTAAAGATTTTGAGTTTAATGCATTCTCAACAGCAAACACTCCCACAAAAGGCAATAAAGTACTGCTTTGTTTACTTCAAGTTACCAATCAGATTCCTTTGAACCAATTCACACAAGGTGACCTACATTAAGAGGTGCGGCGCGGTAGCATAGTGGTTAGCACCGCTGCCTCACAGTGCCAGGGATCCGGGTTCAATTCCCTCCTGTCTGGGTGGAGTTTGCACATTCTCCCCGTGTCTGCATGGGTTTCCTCCGGGTGCTCTGGTTTCCTCCCACAGTCCAAAGATGTGCGGGTTAGGTGAATTGGCCATGCTAAATTCTCCCTCAATGTACCTGGACAGGCGCCAGAGTGTAGCGACGAGGGAATTTTCACCGTTACATCATTGTAGTGTGAATCTAAGCCTACTTGTGACTAATAAATAAACTTTACTTTATTAAATGATGTGAACTGGGGAAGATTTAAATTCTACTGGTTTCCAGTCCAGCGGTTTGGTGGAAATCACGCCAAGACGTGTCCTCCATTGCTGACTGTGCCGCAGTAGTGGGCTCGTTGCAACTTACCCACTCACCATGGAAGAAGCAGACACGGTACCACTTTAATTTCTCCTTCTGCCTGCCTATCGTATGGCAGGTGTGGGAGGGATTACAAAGAACAAACAAAGAACAAAGAAAATGTTGTACAACACGGGAAAAGGCCCTTCAATCCTCCAAGCCCGTCCCGATCACGATGCCTTAACTAAACTAAAACAAATCTTTTGCCTTTACTCGGTTCGTATCCCCCTATTCTCTGCCGATTCCTGTACCCATCCAGGTGCTTCCTAAATGTTGCTAATGTGCCTGCTTCCACCATCTCCTCTGGCAACACGTTCCAGGCATTATGGTATTACCTTCCAACCATAATGTGGAGATACCTGTAAAGACTCGCATTCCAGCCATTATCTTGTAAATTGAGTTTGTGTCTGTACATGCCCTGTTTCTGAACACAACACCCACTCACCTGATGAAGGAGCAGTGCTCCAAAAGCTTGTGCTGCCAAATAATGTTGGACCTTAACCTGGTGTTGTGAGACTTCTTACTTCTAACCATAGCCAGCATTCCCACAGGTCACCTTGGAACCTATCCTTCCGTTTGATAAGGTTCACCATGGTAGGCTTCTGCAGAAAATGCAGATGTATGGGATTGGGGGTGATCTAGGAAATTGGATCAGGAATTGGCTAGCGGATAGGAAACAGAGGGTGGTGGTTGATAGTAAATATTCATCATGGAGTGCGGTTACAAGTGGTGTACCTCAGGGATCTGTTTTGGGGCCACTGCTGTTTGTAATATTTATTAATGATCTGGATGAGGGTATAGTTGGGTGGATTAGCAAATTTGCTGATGACACCAAAGTCGGTGGTGTGGTAGACAGTGAGGAAGGGTGTCGTAGTTTGCAGGAAGACTTAGACAGGTTGCAAAGTTGGGCCGAGAGGTGGCGGATGGAGTTTAATGCGGAGAAGTGTGAGGTAATTCACTTTGGTAGGAATAACAGATGTGTTGAGTATAGGGCTAACGGGAGGACTTTGAATAGTGTGGAGGAGCAGAGGGATCTAGGTGTATGTGTGCATAGATCCCTGAAAGTTGGGAATCAAGTAGATAAGGTTGTTAAGAAGGCATATGGTGTCTTGGCGTTTATTGGTAGGGGGATTGAATTTAGGAGTCGTGGCGTTATGTTGCAACTGTACACAACTCTGGTGCGGCCGCACTTGGAGTACTGTGTGCAGTTCTGGTCCCCACATTACAGGAAGGATGTGGAGGCTTTGGAGAGGGTGCAGAGGAGGTTTACCAGGATGTTGCCTGGTATGGAGGGGAGATCCTATGAGGAGAGGCTGAGGGATTTGGGATTGTTTTCGCTGGAAAGGCGGCGGCTAAGAGGGGATCTTATTGAAACATATAAGATGATTAGAGGTTTAGATAGGGTGGATAGTGATAGCCTTTTTCCTCTGATGGAGAAATCCAGCACGAGGGGGCATGGCTTTAAATTGAGGGGGGGTAGTTATAGAACCGATGTCAGGGGTAGGTTCTTTACCCAGAGGGTGGTGAGGGATTGGAATGCCCTGCCAGCATCAGTAGTAAATGCGCCTAGTTTGGGGGCGTTTAAGAGATCCGTAGATAGGTTCATGGACGAAAAGAAATTGGTTTAGGTTGGAGGGTCACAGTTTTTTTTTTTAACTGGTCGGTGCAACATCGTGGGCCGAAGGGCCTGTTCTGCGCTGTAATGTTCTATGTTCTATGTTCTATTCCTATCATAGACCAACAACATCACCTAGAATAGAAAGTCTGCACATGTCTTGAGCTGGGCAGAGGTCACGGGCTTTGCCCTGAGGTAATCACAGTCAGCTGTTGCAGCAGCCATTGCTCCATTGGATATCACTTTCACCTTGGAGTAGGAACGTTGTGGGTTCAGCTCCACTCCACAAAGCTCAAAAAATCTAGCCTGATACTTCAGTGCAGGACTGAGCGGGTGCCGCACAGTCAGAGGGTCAGTACTGAGGGAGTGCCGCACTGTCAGAGGGTCAGTACTGAGGGAGTGCCGCACAGTCAGAGGGTCAGTACTGAGGGGGTGCCGCACTGTCAGAGGGTCAGTACTGAGCGGGTGCCGCACAGTCAGAGGGTCAGTACTGAGGGGGTGCCGCACTGTCAGAGGGTCAGTACTGAGGGGGTGCCGCACTGTCAGAGGGTCAGTACTGAGGGGGTGCCGCACTGTCAGAGGGTCAGTACTGAGGGAGTGCTGCACAGTCAGAGGGTCAGTACTGAGGGGGTGCCGCACTGTCAGGCGGTCAGTACTGAGGGGGTGCCGCACTGTCAGAGGGTCAGTACTGAGGGGGTGCCGCACTGTCAGAGGGTCAGTACTGAGGGGGTGCCGCACTGTCAGAGGGTCAGTACTGAGGGGGTGCCGCACTGTCAGAGGGTCAGTACTGAGGGAGTGCTGCACTGTCAGAGGGTCAGTACTGAGGGAGTGCCGCACTGTCAGAGGGTCAGTACTGAGGGGGTGCCGCACTGTCAGAGGGTCAGTACTGAGGGTTGCCGCACTGTCAGAGGGTCAGTACTGAGGGGGTGCCACACTGTCAGAGGGTCAGTACTGAGGGGGTGCCGCACTGTCAGAGGGTCAGTACTGAGGGGGTGCCGCACTGTCAGAGGGTCAGTGCTGAGGGAGTGCTGCGAAGTGATGCATTTTGGTAGAAATAATGTAGGGAGGAGCTATACAATAAATGGCAGAACCATAAAGGGTGTAGATACGCAGACGGACCTGGGTGTGCAAGTCCACAGATCCTTGAAGGTGACGTCACAGGTGGAGAAGGTGGTGAAGAAGGCATATGGCATGCTTGCCTTTATAGGACGGGGCATAGAGTATAAAAGTTGGGGTCTGATGTTGCAGATGTATAGAACGTTGGTTCGGCCGCATTTGGAATACTGCGTCCAGTTCTGGTCGCCACACTACCAGAAGGACGTGGAGGCTTTGGAGAGAGTACAGAGGAGGTTTACCAGGATGTTGCCTGGTATGGAGGGGCTTAGTTATGAGGAGAGATTGGGTAAACTGGGGTTGTTCTCCCTGGAAAGACGGAGGATGAGGGGAGACTTAATAGAGGTGTATAAAATTATGAAAGGCATAGATAGGGTGAACGGTGGGAAGCTTTTCCCCAGGTAGGTGGTGACGTTCACGAGGGGTCATAGGTTCAAGGTGAAGGGGGGGAGGTTTAACACAGATACCAGAAGGACATATTTTACACAGAGGGTGGTGGGGGCCTGGAATGCGCTGCCAGGCAAGGTGGTGGAGGCGGACACACTGGGAACGTTTAAGACTTATCTAGACAGCCATATGAACGGAGTGGGAATGGAGGGATACAAAAGAATGGTCTAGTTTGGACCAGGGAGCGGCACGGGCTTGGAGGGTCGAAGGGCCTGTTCCTGTGCTGTATTGTTCTTTGTTCCCTTTGTTCTTTGTCAGTGGGTCTGTGCTGAGGGAGTGCTGCACTGTCAGTGGGTCTGTGCTGAGGGAGTGCTGTACTGTCAGAGGGTCTGTGCTGAGGGAGTGCTGCACTGTCAGAGGGTCAGTACTGAGGGAGTGCTGCACTGTCAGAGGGTCAGTACTGAGGGAGTGCCGCACTGTCGGAGGGTCAGTACTGAGGGAGTGCTGCACTGTCAAGGGTCAGTACTGAGGGAGTGCTACACTGTCAGAGGGTCAGTGCTGAGGGAGTGCTGCACTGTCAGAGAGTCAGTACTGAGGGAGAGCTGCACTGTCAAGGGTCAGTACTGAGGGAGTGCCGCACTGTCAGAGGGTCAGTACTGAGAGAGTGCTGCACTGTCAGAGGGTCAGTACTGAGGGAGTGCTGCACTGTCAGAGGGTCAGTACTGAGGGAGTGCCGCACTGTCAGAGGGTCAGTACTGAGGGAGTGCTGCACAGTCAGAGGGTCAGTACTGAGGGAGTGCCGCACTGTCGGAGGGTCAGTACTGAGGGAGTGCTGCACTGTCAGAGGGTCAGTACTGAGGGAGTGCCGCACTGTCAGAGGGTCAGTACTGAGGGAGTGCTGCACTGTCAGAGGGTCAGTACTGAGGGAGTGCCGCACGGTCAGAGGGTCAGTACTGAGGGAGTGCTGCACTGTCAGAGGGTCAGTACTGAGGGAGTGCCGCACTGTCAGAGGGTCAGTACTGAGGGAGTGCCGCATTGTCAGAGGGTCAGTACTGAGGGAGTGCTGCACTGTCAGAGGGTCAGTACTGAGGGAGTGCCGCACTGTCAGAGGGTCAGTACTGAGGGAGTGCCGCACTGTCAGAGGGTCAGTACTGAGGGAGTGCCGCACTGTCAGAGGGTCAGTACTGAGGGAGTGCTGCAGTGTCAGAGGGTCAGTACTGAGGGAGTGCCGCACTGTCAGAGGGTCAGTACTGAGGGAGTGCCGCACTGTCAGAGGGTCAGTACTGAGGGAGTGCCGCACTGTCAGAGGGTCAGTACTGAGGGAGTGCCGCACTGTCAGAGGGTCAGTACTGAGGGAGTGCCGCACTGTCAGAGGGTCAGTACTGAGGGAGTGCCGCACTGTCAGAGGGTCAGTACTGAGGGAGTGCCGCACAGTCAGAGGGTCAGTACTGAGAGAGTGCTGCACTGTCAGAGGGTCAGTGCTGAGGGAGTGCCGCACTGTCAGATGGCTTTTCTTTCAGATGAGATATTTAAGTGAAGCCTCTCAGCTCTCTCAGGTGGGTGTAAATTATCAATGCCATTCTTTGCAGAGAGCGGGTGCGTTCTCCCTGGTTCCCTGATACAAGTTAATTCCTGAATTATCATCATAAAAACAGAATTACTGGTCATTATGTCATTGCGAAATAAGGGAGTGTGCTGTGTGCTAATTGCCTGTTATATTTTCCACATCCTAGACTTTTCTAGTTTTGTTGAATATTGTAGATTGTATTAAATATCTTTAGTTACTGCCTTTGTTTGTTCCATGGGATTTAGACATCCCCACCACCTTCTCCTGTACAATCGGGGTTGGACAATAAATGGAAACCTCACCCACATTCGATGAATGAATTTTAAAAATCCACCTAATCTCCAGTCTGATTCTATGATTCGAAGAGGTGTATTGCAGTTGAACGAGGATAACCCTGAGATGAAACATGAGTTAATAAGAGATTTGTTCTGCATGTGGAGACTGCCACCTAGCTGCAATAGTGAGAATAGGTGTTCTGGGTGGAAGTATGAAGTGAATTAAATTGTCCAACCTCCTTCAGCTGCTGCAGAAGTATTTTCGAACAAAGGGAATTAATTGATAGCTTTGGCCAGGGAGGCAAGAGCACAGTGATAATGTCATCCGACCCACCGTACGGGCCGGATCTCAAACAATGATGAGACAGAGTACAAGAATGAGATAGAGAATGTGGTGAACTGGTGCAGCAACAATAATCTCTCCCTCAATGTCAACAAAACGAAGGAGATTGTCATTGACTTCAGGAAGCATAAAGGAGGACATGCCCCTGTCTACATCAACGGGGATGAAGTAGAAAGGGTCGAGAGCTTCAGGTTTTTAGGTGTCCAGATCACCAACAACCTGTCCTGGTCCCCCCCATGCCGACACTATAGTTAAGAAAGCCCACCAAAGCCTCTACTTTCTCAGAAGACTAAGGAAATTTGGCATGTCAGCTTCAACTCTCGCCAACTTTTACAGATGCACCATAGAAAGCATTCTTTCTGGTTGTATCACAGCTTGGTATGGCTCCTGCTCTGCCCAAGACCGCAAGGAACTACAAAAGGTCATGAATGTAGCCCAATCCATCACGCAAACCAGCCTCCCATCCATTGACTCTGTCTACACTTCCCACTGCCTCGGCAAAGCAGCCAGCATAATTAAGGACCCCCCCCCACGCACCCCGGACATTCTCTCTTCCACCTTCTTCCTTTGGGAAAAAGATACAAAAGTCTGAGGTCACGTACCAACCAACTCAAGAACAGCTTCTTCCCTGCTGCTGTCAGACTTTTGAACGGACTTACCTTGCAATAAGTTGATCTTTCTCTACACCCTAGCTATGACTGTAACACTACATTCTGCACTCTCTCGTTTCCTTCTCTATGAATGGTATGTTTTGTCTGTATAGCGTGCAAGAAACAATACTTTTCACTGTGTGTTAATACATGTGACAATAATAAATCAGATCAAATCATTTGGGCTCGAAATCCAGAGGCCCGGGCTGACGCTCTGAGAGAAAGAGTTCAAATCCCACCAGGACAGCCGGTGGTATTTAAATTCAATTAATAAAATCTGGAATTAAAAATAACAGTGACCCTGAAACTGCTGTTGTAAAAACCCATCTGGTTCATTCATGAGCTTTAGGGAAGGAATTCCTACCCAGCCTGACCTACATGTGTTTGCGGACCCACCGCAATGTGGTTAACTCTAAATGGTTCAGTGTGACGGCCTTCGCAAGCTCTTCAGTTACGGGAAATGAAAGGACAAATATTACCCTCGACAGAAATGTCTACTTTCCACCAAAGAATTAAAAAAATAACTCACCGCCAGATTTGACTCTTTTTGCTGACTTTAAGCGTGTTTTGGACCGGACTCTGTCTTTTATTTTCTGCGATGGTTTCATATCAATGGGTGATATTGATCTTGATAACGTAACATCACTCTCCCTTCCTAAAAGCTGCAGAAAGTAATACAGTGCCGTGAAAAAACCACAAACAATGCCGGTAATCTCGGAAAATGCATTGGATCCACTGCAGGACACAGGAATTTCACTCCGTATGTTTTCTATTCCAATTCTGATTGGTGTGAAATTACCTGGTCGGATCATTTCAGATTTTAACTTGATTTGCCGATCACCACAATGAAAAGGGTTAATCTTTTTACACACAAAAAATGACTGTAACATTCTGCACTCTCTCCTTTCCTTCTCTATGTGACAAATGTGAGGTAATGCATTTTGGAAGGTCTAATACAGATAGGAAATATACAGTAAATGGCAGAACCCTTAAGAGTATTGATAGGCAAAGGGATCTGGGTGTACAGGTACACAGGTCACTGAAAGTGGCAATGCAGGTGGAGAAGGTAGTCAAGAAGGCATACGGCACGCTTGCCTTCATTGGCCGGGGCATTGAGTTTAAAAATTGGCAAGTCATATTGCCGCTTTATAGAATCTTAGTGAGGCCACACTTGGAATATAGTGTTCAATTCTGGTCGCCACACTACCAGAAAGATGTGGAGGCTTTGGAGAGGGTACAGAAAAGATTTACCAGGATGTTGCCTGGTATGGAGAGCATTAGCTATGAGGAGAGGTTGGAGAAACTTGGTTTGTTCTCATTGGAACGATGGAGGTTGAGGGGAGACCTGATAGAAGTCTACAAGATTATGAGAGGCATGGACAGAGTGGATAGTCTGAAGCTTTTTCCCACGGTGGAAGAGTCAATTACTAGGGGGCATAGGTTTAAGGTGCGAGGGGAAAGGTTTAAAGGAGATGTATGAGGCAGATTTTTTACACAGAGAGTAGTGGGTGCCTGGAACTCGTTGCTGGGGGAGGTAGTGGAAGCGGATATGGTAGTGACTTTTAAGGGGCGTCTTGACAAGTACATGAATAGGATGGGAATAGAGGGATATGGTCCCCGGAAGGGTAGGGAGTTTTAGTTAAGTCGGGCAGCATGGTCGGTGCAGGCTTGGAGGGCCGAAGGGCCTGTTCCTGTGCTGTAATTTTCTTTGTTCTTTGTGTGGTATGCTCTGTCTGTATAGCGCACAAGAAACAATACTTTTCGCTGTATTCTAATACATGTGACAATAATAAGTCAAATCAAATAAAGTTTATTGATGTTGCCTTTTCTCCATTGGGAACACTCCTGCCTCTGGGATGATAGGGCTGGAATTCCCCCCCCCCCCCCCCCCCCGCCTTTTGCTATGGCAGCGATAGTCACTCTGTGAAACCAACAACAATTTGGCAGGTTCACACGTAGAAAATTAGAAACATAGAAACGAGAAGCAGGAGGAGGCCATTCGGCCCTTCAAGCCTGCTCCGCCATTCATTTTGATCATGGCTGATCATCGAATTCAATATCCTGATCCCCCGCTTCCCCCCATATCCCTTGATCCCTTCAGCCCCAAGAGCTATATCTAATTTCTTCGTGAAATAATGTCGGAAGGCAGGAGATAAATTTTCTCTGAATCTACAATCTTCCACTAATTGCACAGTAGAGATTCCCACAAGTTGAAATCTCAATTACAAACATGATTTGATGAAAACTTCCACTTTGCAGTAATAGTTTCACTGTAAAGCTCTTGAAAATGTTACAGTTTGTGGAATGAGGTGTCACTGTTGTTCAGTACATTCACTGGCCCTGAAAAGCCAACTTTATATTTGTGGATTGTCAAAAGATTTTTAAAAATCCCTGTGTTTTTAAAAAATATATGTTTATTTAAGCTTGTTCCTTATTATATTATCATTTTAATCCGATCATAAGCAATTATTTGCAAACATATGGTATTCTAGGTTTTATTAATAGGGACATTGAGTACAAGAGTTAGGAGGTCATGTTGAACTTGTTGAATACTGTGTGCAGTTCTGGTCACCCTATTATAGAAAGGATATTATTAAACTAGGAAGAGTGCAGAAAAGATTTACTAGGATGCTACCGGGACTTGATGGTTTGAGTTATAAGGAGAGGCTGGATAGACTGGGACTTTTTTCTCTGGAGTGTAGAAGGCTGAGGGGTGATCTTATAGAGGTCTATAAAATAATGAGGGGCATAGATCAGCTAGACAGCCAATATATTTTCCCAAAGGTAGGGGAGTCTAAAATTAGAGGGCATTGATTTAAGGTGAGAGGGGAGAGATACAAAAGGGTCCAGTGGGGCATTTCTTTTCACACAGAGGGTGGTGAGTGTCTGGAACAAGCTGCCAGAGGTAGTAGCAGAGGTAGGTACAATTTTAACTTTTAAAAAGCATCTAGACAGTTACATGGGTGAGATGGGTATAGAGGGATATGGGCCAAACTCGGCAATTGGGACTAGCTTAGTGATTTAAAAGAAAGGGTGGCATGGACAAGTTGGACCGAAGGGCCTGTTTCCATGTTGTAAACCTCTATGACTCTAAGACACCTGTTAGGCCTCATCTGGAGACTGTGTCCAGTTCTGGGCACCGTACTTGAGGAAGGATGTGAAGACATTGGAGAGAGTCCAGATGGGATTCTCAAGAATGATTCTGGTGATAAAGAAACAACTATCAGGATAGATTGGAGGGGTTGGGAATGTTTTCCTTGGAGAAAAGAAAGCTGAAAGAAGACTTGACATAGATATTCAAGATCCTGAGGAGTAAGGACATGGTAATTGGTGAGAAACTGTTCCCTCTCAAGAGAGAATCAAGGACTCGAGGGCACAGATTCAAAATAATTGGCAAAAGGGAATCGGATTGCTATCTGAAAAGAATGAATATGCAAGGTAATGGGGATAAGGCAGGGGAGTAGGATTGGAAAGAATGCTCTTTCAGAGAGCCAGTGCAGACTCGATGGGCTGAATGACCTCCTTCTGCACTGCAAAGATTCTGTGACTTCACTCTTTGAACATTTAACCTGAAAGTACGGAACATTAGGTAGTTTTGCGAATGCTCCAATTTAATTGGCTGCCTTGCTGCTTGTTGACATCACTGGTGCTGCATTCCAAGACTTCCCCAGACATGGTGACAGATTCAACCTGCCATTGAAAATGGGGAACTCCATGCCTCAGAGGTTGCCAGAGCTTTGTGGGCAGCTTTCTTTGAGCTTAGCTGTGAGCGCTGTTGGTTCACTGCTGATCAGACCATGTTGTTTCGCTCACCAATCCTCCCAACCTCACAAATGTCCACTATTTCTCCATGCCTCAGATATCAAGCATTGTCACCCTCTTCTGAAAATGCCTCTATGTCACTGCTTGATCTTGTCTCTGCGACCCGGTTCAATGAAGAGTGCAGGATGCAACTTCAGGTGTATCTTAAAATGAGACGTCAACCTGGTGAAGCTGCAACATGGGACTACTTGCATGTCAGACAGCATAAGCAGCAAGTAATAGACAGTGCTAAGCGATTCCACAACCAGTCCTGCCACATACAGTGGCGAATGGTGATGGACAATTAAACAGCTCATAGGAGAAACTGGCTCCACAATTATCTTCATTCTCTATGATGGGGAAGGGCAGTGCATCAGTACCAAACACAAAGTTGAAGCATTTAAAACCTTCTTCAGCCAGACACAGGTGATCCATCTCGGCCTCCTCATGAGGTCCCTAACATCATAGATATCAGCCTTCAGACAATTTAACTCACTCCACATGAGATCAAGAAATGGTTGACGGCATTGGATATTGCAAAGACAATGGGCCCTGATAACACTCCGGCAAGAGTACTGAAGACTTGTGCTCCAGAACTTGCCGCTCCCCTAGCCAAGCTCTTCCAGTACAGTTACAACACTGGCATCTACCCAATAATGTGGAAAATTACCCAGCATACAAAAAGCAGGACAAATCCAATTCAGCCAATTACCGCCCCATCAGACCACTCTTGATCATCACTTTGCTGATGATGGAAGGTGTAATCGACAGTGTTATCAAGCAGCACCTGCTCAGCAATAACCTGCTCACTAATGTCCAGCTTGGGGTCGGCCAGAGTTACTCAGCTCCTGACCTCATCCCAGCATTGGACCAAATATGGACTAAACAGCTGAACTCTAAAGGTGAGATGAAGGTGACTGCTCTTGACATCAAGGCAGGATATATGAATGTGATAGCAAGGTGTCATATCAAAACTGGAGTCAGTGGGAATTAGGGGGAAAACTCTCCAGCGGCTGGAGTCATACCCGGCACAAAGGAAGATGGTTGTGGTGGTTGGAGGTCAATCATCTCAGTCCCAGGGCATCATCGCACAAATTCCTCAGGCTAATTTCCAAGGCCCAACCATCTTCAGCTGCTTCATCAGTGACCTTCCTTCCATCATAAGGTCAGAAGTGGGGATGTTCGCCGATGATTCCACAATGTTCAGCACACTTCTTGGCTTCTCAGATATTGAAGCAGTTCATGTCCAAATGCAGCAAGACATGGACAATATCCAGGCTTGGGCTGACAAGTGGCAAGTAGCACTTGTGCCATACAACTGCCCAAGAATGATCATATCCAACAGGATAGAACCTAAACATCTCCCCTTAGCATTCAACAGCATTACTGTTGCTGGATCCCCCACTAGCAAATTCCTGGGGGTTACCAGTGGTCAGAAACTGAATTGGACTAGCCATATAAATGCTACCAAAGAAATTCAAACACAGGGAATGATACAGTGAGTAACTCACCTCCTAACTCCCCAAGGTCTCCAGTATTAACAAACAGATGTCAGGAGTGTGATGCAACACTCTCCACTTGCCTGGATCAATGCAGCTTCCACTCAAGAAGCTCAACACCATCCAGGACAAAGCAGCCCCAGCTGATCAACACCCCATCCACCACACATTGACAAGGTTCCTTCAACAGCACCTTTCAAACCAGTGAACTCTATCACATAGACAAAGGCAGAGGGATATGGCAATGTCAACAAATCCCTTTCCAAGTCACTCAGTATCCTGACTTGGAAATATACCGCTGTTCCTTCACTGCTGCTGGGTCAAAATCCTGGAACTCCCTCCCTAACAGCACTGTGGGTGTACCCACACCTTAGGGACTGCAATGGTTCAAGAAGGCAGCTCAACACCACCTTCTGAAGGATAACCAGGGATAGATAATAAATGCTGGTCTAGTCAGGGTGGCCTACAACCCATGAACAAATATATTCACAATGTAGTTAAATCTCCCTCGAAAATAAACCTGCCCAGTTCTCCACCTTCCAGTGAGCAGCTCTGCTCTTGTTAGTCACTGAGCCTCTCACCCCTCTTTATTCAACCTTTAGTGGCAGACCTTGCAGCCATCCTGGGAAGATACTGACATGATGTGGAGATGCCGGCGTTGGACTGAGGTAAGCACAGTAAGAAGTCACACAACACCAGGTTAAAGTCCAACAGGTTTATTTGGTAGCACAAGCCACAAGCTTTCGGAGCGCTGCCCCTTCATCAGGTGAGTGGGAGTTCTGTTCACAAACAGGGCATATAAAGACACAAACTCAATTTACAAAATAATGGTTGGAATGTGAGTCTTTACAGGTAATCAAGTCTTAAAGGTACAGACAATGTGAGTGGAGAGGGTTAAGCACAGGTTGAAGAGATGTGTATTGTCTCCAGCCAGGACAGTTAGTGAGATTTTGCAAGCCCAGGCAAGTTGTGGGGGTTACAGATAGTGTGACATGAACCCAAGATCCTGGTTGAGGCTGTCCTCATGTCCTCATTCCCCAGAGCGGAGAAGCTACGACATCTTCTTCAACATGTCATCGATGAAGACGAACATCTCGGCAAGGCCATCCCCACACTCCCACTTCTTGCCTTCAAACAACCAGACAACCTCAAGCAGAGCATTGTCCGCAGCAAACTATCTAGCCTTCAGGAGAACAGTGACCATGGCACCACACAACCCTGCCACAGCAACCTCTGCAAGACCTGCCGGATCATCGACACGGATGCCATCGTCTCATGTGAGAACACCATCCACCAGGTACACGGTACATACTCTTGCAACTCGGCCAACGTTGTCTACCTGATATGCTGCAAGAAAGGATGTCCCGAGGCATGGTACATTGGGGAGACCATGCAGACGCTACGACAACGGATGAATGAACACCGCTCGACACTTCAGCAGTCACAGGCATTCGGCCTCTGATCTTCGGATAAGCATTCTCCAAGGCGGCCTTCACGACACACGACAACGCAGAGTCACTGAGCAGAGACTGATAGCCAAGTTCTGCACACATGAGGACGGCCTCAACCGGGATCTTGGGTTCATGTCACACTATCTGTAACCCCCACAACTTGCCTGGGCTTGCAAAATCTCAGTAACTGTCCTGTCTGGAGACAATACACATCTCTTTAACCTGTGCTTAACGCTCTCTCTACTCACATTGTCTGTACCTTTAAGACTTGATTACATGTAAAGACTCGCATTCCAACCATTATTTTGTAAATTGAGTTTGTGTCTTTATATGCCCTGTTTGTGAACAGAACTCCCACTTACCTGACGAGGGAGCAGCGCTCCGAAAGCTAGTGGATTTTGCTCCCAAATAAACCTGTTGGACTTTAACCTGGTGTTGTGAGACTTCTTACTGTGTTTACCCCAGTCCAACGCTGGCATCTCCACATCATAACCTCCAGTTCACAGAGGATGCAAACAATTAATATCATACATTATGCTGACAGTGTTGGATAGATACAATGAGTTTTCCTTTGTAATTGAACAACATCTGTACTTAGTGCCTCAGTATTCCATCTGCTTCAGTTACAGTTCTGAACAGGATTGATTCAGACTGGGCAGGAACGGGTCCTGATCCTTCGGTGGGAATTGGTATTTTTATATTCGAATCTCAGAATAAGATATCTCCATGCAAGGTCTTATTTCAATCTGAATTGTGTCAATGTTGCACACTTCCCCAGCACTGAGGAAGGTTTGGGCCGATTACTCACATTCATGTTGGTTCAATGCGATCCACTCGCTGCTCCTTTGTTGTTCCGCACACTCTTCCGGCGTCTTTCGTTTCTATGGCCGTTGCTAGGAACCACCGGAAGACCCGGCTGATTGACAGACAGGCCAGCCAATCGGAGCCCTTGTCCGCCCTGCGTTAAAGCTGGAGACATGAAGCGGGGCGGGGCGACGTGGGGGCGGGGCGGGCGCTGGGGGCGGGGCGGGAGCTGCGCGCGAGGCGGGGCGGTCGCTGGGCGAGGGGCGGGGCGGTCGCTGGGCGAGGGGCGGGGCGGGCGCTGGGGGCGGGCTCTGTGTGCTGCATGGGACTTGGTGATTCTGTCACCTCCCCACAGCAATTCCAGTTTGGTTTTTCTTTTGTCTGGGTAACTGAGTCCTCAGCAAATGACTGGAGGACCATAAGGGGAAGATCTCAGTTATGCTGCATGCCCACTGCTGTCTACATTGGCATGTAGCATTCCCCTTCCCCCTTAAGGTTCCATGCCCTAAGAACACATTGGCAACCAAGGACTTCCATTGGATTGGCCCAATATTACTCTTGGCAAAGTGCGGTGCTTCAGTCAGTCCAATGGATTGCACCCTTCCATTGATACACTGCAGTGCTGAGGGAGTGTCGCACAGTCCGAGATACCATCTTTCAGCTGAGACCTTATACAACGGCCACAGGCCTGCCATCTTGGATGGGTATAAAAGATCCTTTAGAATTTTTGTGATGGATTGCTTCCATCTAATCACAGGAGAACCAGGACAGGTTGCAAGAGTTTATTCATGATTTAAGCATGCAGGGAACTACCCCAGAGAAACCTCTGAAGTAGCACGCTCCTCTGATACAGCTGTCACAGCTCTGATACAGCAATCTGTAGGGAGAGCATTCTAATACAACTCTCTTCCCTTAAACCACAGTACAGACTGGTTCTTCAGTTGGTCAGTACACAAAACATTGTTCTTAAAATTCTGATCTTGTCTACATATCTTCTGGTATACAGTTCTGGTCACCCTATTATAGAAAGGATATTATTAAACTGGAAAGAGTGCAGAAAAGATTTACTAGGATGCCACCAGGACTTGATGGTTTGAGTTATAAGGAGACGAGGACTTTTTTCTCTGGAGCGTAGGAGGCTGAGGGGTGATCTTATGGAGTCAATAAAATAAAGAGGGGCATAGATCAGCTAGATAGTCAATATCTTTTCCCAAAGGTCGGGGAGTCTAAAGCTTGAGGACATAGGTTTAAGGGAGGGGATGGGATGGGAGGTGAGGTATACTGGTCTGTTGCATATAAAGCGATGCTATGTGATGGGTGTTTAACAGGAAGAAGGATGAAATTTCACACAGATTTTCTCCTGTGATAACTGCAAAGTCCCATCTTCAAATTGAGGATACCCTCCATCGTGTTGTGTGGCGCTGTCACCGTGCTAAATGGGATAGACTTCAATCAGAACTAGCAACTCAAGGTTGGGTATCCATGAGGCGCTGTGGGCCATCAGCAGCAGAATTGAACTCAACCACAATCTGTAACCTCATGGTCTGGCATATCCCCCACTCTGCCACTACCACCAGGCCAAGGGATCAACCTTGGTTCAATGGGGAGTGCAAGGGGCATGCTAGAGGCAACACCAGACATACCTAAAAATGAGGTGTCAACCTGGTGAAGGTACAATGCAGGACTACTTGCATGCCAAAGAGCATAAACAGCAAGTGATAGACAGCTAAGCGATCCCACAACCACTGAATTAGATCTAAGCTCTGCAGTCCTGCCACATCCAATCGTCAATGGTGATGGACAATTGAACAACTTGCTGGAGGAGGAGGTTCCACAAATATCCCCATCCTAAATGATGGGGGAGCCCAGAACATCAGTGCAAAAGATAAAGCTGAAGCATTTGCAACAATGGGTGGATGATCCATCTTGGCCTCCTCCAGAGGTCCCCACCATCACAGATGCTAGTCTTCAGCCAATTCGATTCACTCCATGTGATATCAAGAAATCGCTGAAGACACCGGATACTGCAAAGGCAATGGGCCCTAATAACATTCCGGCAATAGCAATGAAGACTTGCGTTCCACGCCTCTAGCCAAGCTGTTTGAATACAGCTTCAACAATTACCTGACAATGTGTAAGATTGCCCAGGTACATCCTGTACACAAGAAACAGGACAAATCCAAACTGGCCAATTGTCGCCTTGTCTACTCCTGATCATCAGTAAAGTGATGGAAGGGTTCATCAACAGCACTATGAAGTAGCACTTACTCAGCAATAACCTGCTCACGGACACTCAGGGAACGATTTTACCATCGCGTTGCGCCCAGACCTCTGCACCATCTCCTATAGCTGGTTCACTAATGTCCTTTAGGGAAAGAAATCTGCCATCCTTACCTGTCTGGCCTACATGTGATTCCAGAGCCACAGCAATGTGGTTAACTCAACTACCTTCTAAAATGATGAAAGCAAATTAATATGGATGCTGGAATCTGAAACAGAAAATGCTGGAAAATCTCAGTAGGTATGACAGCATCTGTGGAGAGAGAACATAGTTATCATATTGAGTCTGGATTACTATTCATCAGAACTTTGTCCAGACTTGAAACATTAACCCTGTTCTCTCTTCACACGTGCTGAGATTTTCCAGCGTTTTCTGTTTTTGTTACCTTTGTAAATTGCCTAGCAGGACACCCAGTTCAATAACACAATTAGTGATTGGGTAACGAATGCTGACCTTGCTGGCAATATTCAGACAAAAGAATAAATTTTTAAAAATGATCATTCACCCGCTGCATTTTGTTGAAGAAATAATTACATTATGTAACTATCCTCCACTCACTGCATGTTACTGGAGAAATCACCCTCCTGATATAAGGTTACTGCAGTTTCGGTCAGTAGTTCTGTCTGCTGTAGTTGATAGAGGTTCTTTTTAAACAAACTCTTTCGTTTTTGCAAAAATATATTTTATTCGTAGAATATCTGAAAGAACATTACAAATGTTCCAAAATGGCCAATTCACAAAGTGCCAACAGTATTCAAGTTCTTTACATACAAGGGCAGTAGTTAGCACTGCTGCCTCACCGCACCAGGGACCTGGGTTCGACTCCCAGCTTGGGTCACCGTCTGTGTGGAGTCTGCACGTTCTCCCCGTGTCTGCATGGGTTTCCTCCGGGTGCTCTGGTTTCCTCCAACAGTCTGAAAGACATGTTGGTTAGGTGCATTGGCCGTGCTAAATTCTCCCTCAGTGTACCCAAACAGGCGCCGGAGTGTGATGACCAGGGGGTTTTCACAGTAACTTCATTGCAGTGTTAATGTAAGCCTACTTGTGACACTAATAAATAAACTGTAAAATTAAACATCCTGTTACACTCTGAGGTGCTTCAATAGTCAAAGAAACATTACAGACATTTCAAAATGGTGCTTACCAATGGCACAAAGGTATTTAAAGGTTCTCTACATAGTTGCAGTCCGAGGTGCTTCAATACAACTGAGATCCATGTAATATTGACTGTATACATTCAGTGATGATGTGGAGATGCCGGCGTTGGACTGGGGTGAATGCAGTAAGAGTTTTAATAACACCAGGTTAAAGTCCAACAGGTTTATTTGGTAGCAAATGGAAACATTTCCACTCCATCTGACGAAGGAGCAGCACTCCGAAAGCTAATGGTATTTGCTACCAAATAAACATGTTGGACTTTAACCTGGTATTATTAAAACTCTTACTACATTCAGTGAGCCATTCGGCCCAAGGGGGTTCTGCTGCCCTCGGTTCAGTGTGGCTGAAAGGTCCGAGACAGCGACTCACACAAGTCCTGCCTCTCCTCTCCAGCTCATTGCCTGGCATAGTGGTGTTCATAGACATCCTGGCTGAAATAGGAGGAAGGGGCTTTCAGCCCAGTTGTTCTCAGGATTTCTGTAGGAAAAGGAAGTTTTAAGATTCCATCGTCTATGATTGTCCATCCATTTGATGCAGGATCCATTCTCTGAAAGAAAGAGGAATTTACCATGCACATTTTTAATCTGTTAATCCAGGTTTACATTTGGACTGGCCAATTACAGAGGTGATCTGAATCTTTTGCTGCATTCTGATTTTACTGCTATTTGCTTCAAACTCCTCAAGATATTTAATTAGTCCATGCTGGTCCTATTACCCAGCTGGTTAGAAAGAACAGGAATATAATGAGAGTGAACTGATTGAATGGTCTGAGTTTGTATTGCCATCTCTTCCCCTTCTCTTGTGGTGTTTGAGGTGAATCAGACAATAACCAGCCACAAATAGATGTCCTTTACTCAATAGTGGAAGAAAGCCAGGAACACAGAACTAGGGCAGAACAGCAGGTCTTATCAGTTGAAAAGAAGGCAGATTGCATTTATATAGCACCTGTCATGATTCCAGACCTCTCAAAATGCTTCACAGCTAATGAAGTGTTGGCTCTGTTATAATACAGGAAATTCAGCAGCTAGTCTGAGCACAGCAGGATCCCACAAACATTAATGCGACAATTGCCAACTTGTCTGGTCAATTGAGGGATGAATATTGTCCAGGGAGAACTCCCCTATCCTTCTTTGAAATGCTGCCCTGGGACCTTTGACATCAATCTGAGAATGTAGGGGCCAGAAGACAGCACCCCTGACAATGTAGCACCCCTGACAATGTAGCACCCCTGACAATGTAGCACCCCTCACAATGTAGCACCCCTCACAATGTAGCACCCCTCAGTGGAGTATGAGCCTCAACTCACTGCAGTGAGACTTGAAGCCATAACCCAAAGGCAAAGAGCTGCCATAGAAAAGTTACAGCAACGAAGGAGGCCATTCGGCCCATCTTGTGCATGCTACCCCCTCAGCTAGAAGGTAGGGAAGATGGGAAAGTAATAAGACTAAATGCTAATCTTTCCAAAAAATGCTTGCCCTGTTCGGGAATGTATATTTCCCAGCATTTTAGATCTTCCATTGCTGATACTGGGGGGGGGGAAGGACCCCCTTAAAATAATCCAAAACACCATCCCTGGGACTGCGGCTCTGGATTGGCAGGCAGACACGGTGACGTCTGCGGGAAGATTTGCAGTTTCCTGCAGGCTCCGGGGAGCTCATCCTGACCTCAAAAGGCAAAAGCTGTGCAGCGCTGAATAAACGGGGACACTTGCCTGCAATTAACCCCATCGCCGCTTTGCACAGGAGGTGAGTCTTTATTTCACAATTAGCTCCCTCGTTAATTGCAGGGCGATGTTGCCATTGCAAAAAAAAATGTTGAGAGGAGGCGGAGGGGCTATAAAAAAACTCAATGGGATAGTTTCATATCTGTGTAAATATCATTGAGATGGAAACCGCATTAAGGGATAGCACGGAGTGTGAAATGCAGTTTCTGTCTGTATGTTCACCACCCCCCGACAGTGCACAAGGTCAGTTTATAAACTCACCCTTACCTTACAATTGATCTGGAAATAAGGTTGAATACATTAAACCTGATTAAAACCCTGATTAAAATAGACCCCACGGGATGGTAGTTACATCACTTAAAATATTGGATTGGACCAAAACTGTCTCCAGCCGTATTATTGCTGTAGTGATATTTGAATTAATTGTCATTTTAAAAAAAATCCTGCTCCTTTTAGTCAACAACCAGGTCGATTTTCTTCTAACTCGAAACCAGTTACCTGGAGTCAGTTTAAAAAAAAGAGGCAAGGATCTGAAATCTAAATATAAGTTCACCCCTTCTCATGTGCAGTATAATTCCAGTTACCCACCCGGTATTTTAATGTTTAATACTCTGGGTGTCATTTTCATTGTGGCCGTTTATTTATTACTCTTTAAACTTGAAGTTATTTGTGTAACTGATCCTGAGGATCATCAAGCGTTTAAATAGCTGCCTTGCATTAGGTTAATTTAACTGAAGTTGGAGCTTGTCTTCCCACACACAGTCCAGTTCGAAGTTTCTCCTGTTTCCATGGCTCACTGATGGCAAACGTCCCCCTGGTACCCTCAGCCCATGTGTCTTGGCAGTGAGTGGCAGCAGGAGATCTCACTTCTTGTCTGATGCCCATTCCCATCACTAGCTTGACTAATCAGGAATGGCTGGTTTTCATTTGTCCTTGTCCTGATTGAGAACCGATCACCTGCAAACCTTTTGCTCTTTGACCTCTGCACAGCCTCTGATAGAATCCCTACAGTGCAGAAAGAGGCTATTCGGCTCATGGAGGCTGTACCATTCTCTGAAAGAGCATCTGACCCAGGCCCCCTCCCCCCCAATCCCATCTCTGTAACCCCACTCATTTAGCAATGCCAATCCCCCTAACCTACACATCTTGAGACACTAAGGGGTAATTTAGCATAGGTAATTTAGCATAGCCAATCCACCTTGCACGTCTTTGGACTGTGGCAGGAAACTGGAGCACCCAGAGGAAACCCATGTAGACACTGAGAATGTGCAAACTCCGCACAGACAGTGACCCAAGCCTGGAATTGAACCCGGGTCCCTGGCGCTGTGAGGTAGCAGCACTAACCACTGTGCCATGTTGCCCTGATGTGATTGTGAGCTCTGTATCTTGTGTGGTACAGTTCCCATACCCGTTACTGTTTGTTCTGCCTGTCCTGCTGCAGTTAACCCATTGCCTGGGAATCCATGCAAGCCAATTACCTGACGCCAATTGGTAAGTGATACTGAACATTCTTCATTTGCATGTTGGAAAGATTAAAGCTATCGTGTGTGACTCTGGCCAGACCCCTTCTGCCTCGGTAATGATTGGGCCATTCACTGGTCAGTTGAACTGAACCGGAACGTGGGGAACAGCAGTGGCCCATTCAGTCCCCTCGAGGCTGTTCCATCGTTCAGTGAGATCGAAGCTGACTGACTTCATTTCATCTCCCCTCCTTTCCTCCACATTTCTGTGTGGGATCACCAGCAGGCGTTGAGAAGGTGATGTTGAGCTGTCATCTTGGACCACTGTAGTCCAGGTGGTGTAGGTGCACCCACTGTGCTGTTAGGAGAGAGTTCCAGGATGTTGACCTCGCGACAGCAAAGGAAAGGTGTTACACTCAGGATGGTGGGTGACTTGGAGGGAGTTTGAGAGGTGGTGTTGCTATGCGATTGATGCCCTTGTCTTCATTGGTGGAGGTCACTGGTTTTGAAAGGTGCTGTTACAGGAGCTTTAGCGCGGAGTTGCAGTGCATCTTGTGGCTGGCGTACACTGCTGTTACAGCATACCAATGTTGGAGAGAGACAATGTTAAGTTGGTAGGTGGGATGCAAATGAAGTGCGCTGCTTTGTCCTGGATGGTGGGAGTGTTGTTGGAGCTGCACTCATCCAGGCAAGTGGAGAGTGTTCCATTGCACTCCTGACTTGCAGATGGAAGATGGGCTTTGGGGAGTCGGGCAATGGAGTTATTCATCAGCGATTTCCCAGCCTCTGTCTGGCTCTCGTAGCCACGGTGTTTATATGGCGGGTCCAGTTCAGTTTCTGGTCAATGGTAATGCCCAGGATGTTGATAGTGGGGGACTCTGATAATACAACTGAATGGGAAGTAATTAAATTCTCTCTCTTTGGAGATGATGACTGCGTGGTATAAACATTACTTACCACTTATCTGCCCAAGTCTTGCAGCAAATGGGCACTGACAGCTTCAGTATCTGAGGAGTAATAAATGGTGCTGAACACTGTGTAAATGGTGCTGAACACTGTGTAAATGGTGCTGAGCACTGTGTAATCATGAGCAAGTGTCCCCATTCCGACCTTGTTTTGGAGGGAATGTTCTTCATGAAGCTGCTGAAGATGATTGGACTTCTGACTCTTTCCAGAAGGAAAGGGGAAGTAAGAATACTGGTCTGAGTGTATCATTCTAACTTGTAGAGAGTTTACCCCCTGCCTCCCATTGACTGCAATGTTGCTAAAGCTCCTTGATGCCATCGGCTGCCACTGTCACCTCTTGAATTCTGCTCTTTTGTCCATGCTGTAATGTGGTCAGGAGCTGATGGAAGCCAAACTGAGCATCAGTGAGCATGATGAGTGTCACTTGACAGCACTGTCTGTGACACCTTCTGTCACTTTGATAATCCGGAATCGACTGATGGCTGGCTGGACTGGATTTTTCCTGTTTTTTGAGGAAGGACAGACTTGGGCAAGCATCTTCATTGTCGGTTAGATGTTGTGTTGTAGCTGTACTGAAACAGCTTGGCTAGGGGTATAGCTAGTTCTGGAAGGTAAGTCTTCACACTGCAACCAGGATACAGCCACGGCCCATAGCCTTTGCTATATCCGGTTGTATTGAGTTTATTGAGCTACCTCTGCTTTAAGAATATTAAGGTCTGTCCCATGCTGGTTGATAATTGGACACTCTGCCTCCCCAACTGAGACATTATTTTAACAAAGCAAAATACTGCAGTTGCTGGATATCTGAAACAAAAACCGAAAACACACAATACTCAGCAGCAGTTGCGGGGAGAGAAACAGTTAATGTTTCGGGTTCATAAACTTCAGAGGAGGAAGTGGCATTGTTACTGGACCAATAATCCCGAAACCCAGGTTAATCCTCTGGGGATCCCCCAAGTTCAAATCTCAATCTCACCATGGCAAATGGTGAAATTTGAATTCAGTATTTTAAAATGAAATGAAATGGAATCAAAAGTCTAATGATGGGTGACTGTGGAAATCATTGTCGACTTGTTTTTAAAAAAACCCATGTCCTTTAGGGAAGGCAATCTGCCGTCTTTACCTGGTCTGGCCTACATGTGGCTCCAGACACACAGCAATGTGGTTGATTGACTCTTAACTGTCCCCCTGAAATGGCTTAGAGAGCCACTCAGTTCAAGGGGCGGCACAGTGGTTAGCACTGCTGCCTCATAGCACCAGGGACCTGGTTCAATTCCAGCCTCAGGTCACTAACTATGTGGAGTTTGCGCGTTAGAACATAGAACATAGAACATAGAACATAGAAAAGCTACAGCACAAACAGGCCCTTTGGCCCACAAGTTGCGCCGAACAATTTCCTTACCTTCTAGGCTCATCTATAACCCTCTATCTTACTAACTGCCATGAACCTATCCAAAAGTCTCTTAAAAGACCGCTTCCACCGCTACTACCGGCAGCCGATTCCACGCACCCACCACCGTCTGAGTGAAAAACTTACCCCTAACATCTCCTCTATACCTACTCCACAGCACCCTAAACCTGTGGCCTCTCGTGACAACCATTTCAGCTCTGGGTAAAAGCCTCTGAGAATCCACTCTATCAATATCTCTCAACATCTTATACACCTCTATCAGGTCACCTCTCATCCTTCGCCTCTCCAAGGAGAATAGACCTAGCTCTCGCAACCTATCCTCATAAGGCATACCACTTAATCCCGGCAACATCCTTGTAAATCTCCTCTGCACCCGTTCTATGGCTTCCACATCCTTTCTGTAATGAGGTGACCAGAACTGGGCACAGTACTCCAGGTGGGGTCTGACCAGGGTCCTATACAGCTGCAGCATTATCTCCCGATTTCTGAACTCAATTCCTCTATTGATGAAGGCCAGTGCCTGCGTGGGTTTCCTCCGGGTGCTCTGGTTTCCTCCCACACTGCAAAGATATGCGAGTTAGGTGGATTAGCCATGTTAAATTGACCCTTCGTGTCCCAGGTTAGGGGAATTAGCAGGGTAAATACGTGGGGTTACAGGGATAGGGCCTGGGTAAGATGCTCTGTCATGTGTGTCGGTACAGACTCAATGGGCCGAAAGACTTCCTTCTGCACTGCAGGGTATGAATATATTAATGAATGCTGTGCCAGGCAGGGAAGTGGAGAGAAAAAGGAATGGAAGATGGAATACTTCAGTTCCCAAGAAGAATCATATTGGAATTGAAACATTACCTCTGTTTCTCTCTCCTCAGATGCTGCCAGGCTCGCTGTGCTTTTCCAGCATTTCCTGTTTCTATTACTTAGGTAGCAAATTAGGGATGGTAATGAGACAAGGAACAAAAGATAAAACTTGGTATGTTTTTTTTTTGCCAAACAGCAGGTATGGAGAGTCCAGAACTGATCATCAATAACAGTTGTGGAGCTCCAGCAGATGTTAGGTCGATGGTGAGGAATGGTGGTTTCGTACATGACCCGTTTGTCGCTGATCAACTCCGGAGAAAACTCAAATTCTTCTTCATGAATCCATGTGAAAAATTCCAAGCTCGTGGTCGCAAACCATGGAAACTGGGAGTGCAGATCCTGAAAATAGCGATGGTTACTCTCCAGGTAAGATCCTTTCCTGTGGGTCTGGAGCCACATGTCGGCCAGACCAGGTGAGTACGGCAGATTTCCTTCCATAAGGACATGGTTTTTTTTTAAAAAACAACAAATCAATAATGATTTCACGGTCACCCATCATTAGACTTTTGATTCCATATATTTTTTAATACTGAATTTGCTGTGGTGAGATTGAGATTTGAACTCGGGGATCCCCAGAGGATTAACCTGGATTATTGGTCCAGTAACAACACCACTGCCTTCTCTGAAATTTATTAACCCGAAATGTTAACTGTTTCTCTCCCCACAACAGCTGCTTCAGCTGCTGATTACCAAACTTTATCAGAGCTTCCTGGGAATGAATGAGTTTTGTGTGTCTTTCAGTGATCTAATATATGGGAACTAAAGCTATTAAGCTGTGAACTTCCAGTTGAAACAAACAGGCACGTAACATTTCCGTGTTAGACTGTGACTCTTCCAACAAAAGAAAATCTGACCATTTTCCCTGCCCCCACCCCTCCCCTTTTTTCTGTTCAACAATTTCACCCATTGCTGAATCCCCCCCCCCCCCCCCGCCCCCATCAATACCCTGGGAGTTGCCTTTGACCAGAAACTAAATTGGACTAGCCATAAAAGTACTGTGGCTACAAGAATAAATTGGAGGCTGGGAATTCAGAGGTTAATAACCCACCTCCTGACTCTCCAAAGCCTGTCCACCACAAATAAGGCACAGGTCAGGAGTGTGATGGAACTCTCTTTTTGCCTGGATGAGTGTGGCTCTGCCAAAACTTGATGCTTGACACCATTCAGAGCCATGCACCATTGGCACTATCTGTATATTCCTGTGCTTTTCATCTATTGCTGGATCAAAATCATAGAATCCCTACAGTGCAGAAGAGGCCATTTGACAGAGACTCTTACCCAGGCCCTATCCCTATAACCCCACACATTGCCATGGCTGATCCATCTAGCCTACACATCTCAGGACACTAAGGGGCAATTTAGCATGGCTGGTCCACCTAACTTGCACACCTTTGGACTGTGGGGGGGAAACCGGATCACCTGGAGTAAATCCACACAGACATGGAGAGCATGTGCAAACTCCACATGGACAATGACCCAAGGCTGGAATTGAACCCGGGTTCCTGGCACTGAGAGGTTGCTGTAGTGCTAACCATTGTGCCACCGTGCTGCCATTCATTCCCTCCAAGCATAGTGAGTGTACTTGCACCACACGGGCTGTTTTAATTTGTTTAGTCAGAGTATGTGGGCTGGCTAGGCCCACATTTATTGCCCTGAGAAGGTGGTGCTGGTAGATTTGGTTAATAGATGCTGGCTTTGCTCATAGCCCAAGAATTAATAAAAATAAAAATTGATAGCCAGGTAGTGAAGGGTGTGTGTGGTTGCATCGGTAATTGAGTCAGTATCGCTATGGCAACATGCATTCTTCCTGGAACTGCATCGAACTTGTGCCCCAAGTCCATTAGTTCAATGACGCCATCTTTCCATCTGGTCTTCTACCTACACTGCATTTTCCCTCTGCCGTTCCTCCCAGCCTCCTTTTCAGACTTGCTTCATGCCAGGTGCCCAAAGTATTTCCATTTCTCTCTTTCTCTCTGTCCACCGCCGCTAACAATCGATCAGTGTTTTCAACTCCCACCTCTTATAAAACCCACTTGTTCCTGACTTAGTGCATGTTGAAAGGATGTTTCCCTTTGTGGAAGAGGCTAGGAATAGGGCATGCAGTTTCGAAATAAGGGGTTGCCCAGTTAAGACAGAGATGAGAATGTTTTTTTTCTGAGGGTCATTACTTCCCCAGAGAGTGGATGAGGCAGGGTCATTGAATAGTTTTCCAGTAGAGGTTGATTAATAAGGGTGTTGGGGGCAGGCAGAAAAATGGAGTTGAAGCCATAATCTTATTAAATGGTGGAGCAGGCTCAAAGGGTCAAGTGACCTCCGAGAATCATATAGTGCAGAAGAGGCCCTTCGGCCCATCCAGTCGGCACTGACACGTTAGAAACACCTGACGTCCCACCTAATCCCATTTCCCAGCACTTGGCCCATAGCCCTGAACGTTATGACGTGCCAAGTACTCGCCCAGATACTTTTTAAAGAATGTGAGGCATCCCGCCTCCACCACCCTCCCAGGCAGCGCATTCCAGACCATCACCACCCTCTAAGTAAAACAGTTTTTCCTCACATTCCCCCCCGCCGCCCCCCCCAACGTCTTGCCTGTTGCCTTGAACTACTTCTGATTTTTTAAAAATAGGAGCAGGAGGAGGCCATTTGGCCCTTCGAGCCTGCTCTGCTATTCATTATGATCATGTCTGATCATCCAACTCAATAACCTGATCCTGTCTTTCTTCCACCACCACCACCCCGCCGCCCCCCCCTCACAACACACACATTCTTTGATCCCCATCACCCCAAGAGCTATATCTAATTGCTTCTTGAAACCATTCAATGTTTTGGCCTCAACTGTTGTCTGTGGTAGTGAATTCCACAGGCTGACTGCTCTCTGGGTATTTTCACCCTGAGCATCGTTTACAAACACCAAAGTTCAAAAGAGCGGATTCATTTTTCCTGTCAGTCATCCTTGTGGTCCAACATTCTGCTTGGCCATGGGAAACAGCAATGCTTTAAGAAGTTTAAGCTGAGGATTGGACTTGGGGAGACACAACAAGTGTGCACCTCTAAACCCAACAACTCACATTGAAGCACAGGTGAATCCTTGTCTAATTCCCGCCACCTGAATGAAATGAAGCAATATTGTCTTAACAGGCCTTGAATAATTTCAGTGACCCTACAAGAATGATCCCTGGAATGAAGAGCTTGTTGTACGAGGAACGGTTGAGGACTCTGGGTCTGTACTCGTTGGAGTTTAGAAGGATGAGGGGGGATCTTATTGAAACTTACGGGATACTGCGAGGCCTGAATAGAGTGGACGTGGAGAGGATGTTTCCACTAGTAGGAAAAACTAGAACCAGAGGGCACAACCTCAGATTAAAGGGATGATCGTTTAAAACAGATGAGGAGGAATTTCTTCAGCCAGAGAATGGTGAATCTATGGAAATCTTTGCTGTAGAAGGCTGTGGAGGCCAGGTCATTGCGTGTCTTTAAGACAGAGATAGATAGGTTCTTGATTAATAAGGGGATCAGGGGTTATGGGGAAAAGGCAGGAGAATGGGGATGAGAAAAATATTGAACGGCGGAGCAAACTCGATGGGCTGAGTGGCCTAATTCTGCTCCTATGTCTTATAGCCTTATGGACCCAGCCCCTCTGCTTTCCGGGGAAGAGAATTGCATAGACAAATGACCCTTCTGAGAGAAAAGAAATTCTCCTCTGACGGAACAGCGGGTGAATTGTAAATCTGTAACGCAGGACATCTGGTTTGTTCGGTGTACGATGGGGTGACCAAATCAACGGCAGTAGACCTTGTCGCTTTTACCTGCACCAGATGCTGTCTTCATCCTATTTTCATTATGATTCTGCAGTTGTCCAACTCCTGTGCTAGTGATGATTTACCCCCCTACCCCAATGTGGCAAGCTGCCCAATGGAATAAAGTTTAACGAGGCTGGCAGTGGGTCACATTTCCACCAGGAATCCTGGACTTGATAACATCGCTGAAAATCGGTCGTACATACTGTCCACACCTGAAAATAAATAATGATTTTCTTCATCTGTTAGCCGCTCCATTTGTCATGCAATTATCCTTCTGTTTCTTTTCAGTTAGTTCTGTTTGGACTGAGCAATCAGATGGTTGTCCTCTTTAAGGAGGAGAACACCATAGCTTTCAAACATCTCTTTATTAAAAACTATGCGGACACAGCTGATAATGCCGATAATGATTTTGTAATCTACACACAAAGTGAAGTCTATGAGTATCTCAATTACATATTCAGTCAGGTAAGTGAATCATTACATTCGCTCCGTTTGCTCAACTTCCTGGTTCAGCTGGAGTCGGGCCTTTTGTATGTCCTTTTTATTGTATATTTTGAAATGCATGGCACGCACGTGACTAACTTTCATTCCTGGGCGATGGTTATTTTCCAGTTGGTTTTGAAAAGAGAAACAAGTTTATCAAATAAACCCGGTGTCATGACTTCTCAAACGTCTTGGGTTGGATAAGTGAAGCAAGATTTCGAGAGGCAGGTGGACGCTGTGATAAAGGATATAAGGTCATTGGAAGACTGGTTTCACTCAACTCTCCAGAGACTGGGGTGTGCGATCTAAACTGGCAGTTCTTGAGGGAGTGCTGCACTGTCAGAGGTGCTGTCTTTTAAAAGAGACATTGCCTTCTCTGGAAGATGTAAAACATTTTTTTTTTGAGATAAGCAGAATAGTTTTCTAGTGTCCAGGCCAGCATTTATCCCTCGGCTAACAATCGTTATCTGCTCATTCAACACCTTGGAGATTGCTGTGTGCAAAATGACAGCTGGGTTTCCTTTGAAGGACAATTCTCCATTTGGCGTTGCAATTCTTAAAGTCTTGACCTCATTAAGGAATTATAAAAAATGCAAGCTTTTTTTTTTTTGCTGATCTTTATGATTTGAGTGTGACCATGGAAACCCGACAGTGCAGAAGGAGACCATTCGGCCCATCGAATCTGCACCGACCACAATCCCACCCCAGGCCCTATCTCCACAACCCCACACATTTACCCTGCTAATCCCTCTAACCTACACATCCCAGGACACTAAAGGGCAATTTTAGCAAGGCCAATCAACCTAACCCGCACATCTTTGGAGTGTGGGAGGAAACCGGTGGAAACCCACGCAGACACCACACAAGACAGCGACCCGAGCCGGGAATTGAACCCAGGTCACTGGAGCTGTGAGGCAGCAGTGCTAACCACTGTGCTGCCTTGCCACCCCAGCGACCACACAGGTCGTTGTTAGTCCGTGCAAAATCTAATATGTTTATTATGGACCTGTTTGGGGGGAAAAAAATCATTGCAAATCTTTCGATTCAACTTGTAAATGAGACTCTTCCTTTCCTTCGAGAGCTTGCTTTACTGATGTAAAGCATCCTAGTTTGACAATGCATTAGGTGGCGTTCTACTGATGTATAATGGATGAGTGGAAACTTTGGACTTTAATAGTGTTTTGTAACAGTAGCTGCAATGGAGAAACTCTCTCCTTTTGTGTGTCTCAGAATTGGACTTCACTGAAATGTGCTGCTCGTGTTTTGTAACTTAGCGTTCCAATGCTGAGTGTCTCTCAATAGCTAGGATTGTCCATGACAGAAGTGCACGTGGCTTTTAATTGAATAAAGTGATTTATAGAGTCAGAGGTTTACAGCATGGAAACAGGCCCTTCAGCCCAACTCGTCCATGCTGTCCAGCTTTTACTATTAAGCTAGTCCCAATTGCCCGCATTTGGCCCATATCCCTCTATACCCATGTAACTGTCTAAACGCTTTTTAAAGACAAAACTGTACCCACATCTACTACTACCTCCGACAACTTGTTCCAGACACCACCATCCTCTGTGTGAAAAAATTGTCCCTCTGGACCCTTTTGCATCTCTCACCTTAAACCTATGCCCTCTAGTTTTATTCTCCCCTACCTTTGGGAAAAGATGCTGACTAACTACCTTTTCTATGCCCCTCCATTATCTTATAGACCTCTATAAGATTGCCCATAAGTTTGCTACGCTCCGGGGGAAAAAGTCCCAGTCTATCCAGACTCTCCTTATAACTCAAACCATCAAGTCTCGGTAGCATCCTAGTAAATCTTTTCTGCATTCTTTCTAGTTTAATAATCTTTTTATAATAGTGACCAGAACTGTATACTGTATTCCAAGTGTGTCCTTGCCAATGTCTTGTACAACTTCAACAAAAAGTCCCAACTCCTGTATTCAGTGTTCTGACCAATGAAACCAATCATGCGGTCCCTATATTCAAGAAAGGGAACAGGGACAGCCCGGGAAATTACCGACCGGTGAGTCTAACCTCAGTGGTTGGTAAGTTGATGGAGAGGATCCTGAGAGACAGGATTTATGATCATCTAGAGAAGTTTAGTATGATCAAAAGTAGTCAGCACGGCTTTGTCAAGGGCAGGTCGTGCCTTACGAGCCTGGTTGAGTTCTTTGAAAATGTGACCAAACACATTGACGAAGGAAGAGTGGTGGATGTGGTCTATATGGACTTCAGCAAGGCGTTCGATAAGGTCCCCCATGCAAGACTTCTTGAGAAAGTGAGAGGGCATGGGATCCAAGGGGCTGTTGCCTTGTGGATCCAGAACTGGCTTGCCTGCAGAAGGCAGAGAGTGGCTGTGGAGGAGTCTTTCTCTGCATGGAGGTCAGTGACCAGTGGAGTGCCCCAGGGATCTGTTCTGGGACCCTTGCTGTTTGTCATTTTCATAAATGACCTGGATGAGGAAGTGGAGGGATGGGTTGGTAAGTTTGCTGACGACACCAAGGTAGGTGGTGTTGTGGATAGTTTGGAGGGATGTCAGAAGTTGCAGCGAGACATAGATAGAATGCAAGACTGGGCGGAGAAGTGGCAGATGGACTTCAACCCGGATAAGTGTGTAGTGATCCATTTTGGCAGATCCAATGGGATGAAGCAGCAGTATAATATGAAGGGTACCATTCTTAGCAGTGTAGAGGATCAGAAGGACCTTGGGGTCCGGGTCCATAGGACTCTTAAATCGGCCTCGCAGGTGGAGGATGCGGTCAAGAAGGCGTACGGAGTACTAGCCTTCATTAATCGAGGGATTGAGTTTAGGAGTCGGGAGATAATGCTGCAGCTTTATAGGACCCTGGTTAGACCCCACTTGGAGTACTGCGCGCAGTTCTGGTCACCTCATTATAGGAAAGATGTTGAAGCCATTGAAAGGGTGCAGAGGAGATTTACAAGGATGTTGCCTGGATTGGGGGGCATGCCTTATGAGGATAGGTTGAGGGAGCTTGGTCTCTTCTCCCTGGAGAGACGAAGGATGAGAGGTGACCTGATAGAGGTTTACAAGATGTTGAGAGGTCTGGATAGGGTAGACTCTCAGAGGCTATTTCCAAGGGCTGAAATGGTTGCTACGAGAGGACACCGGTTTAAGGTGCTGGGGGGTAGGTACAGAGGAGATGTCAGGGGTAAGTTTTTCACTCAGAGGGTGGTGGGTGAGTGGAATCGGCTGACGTCGGTGGTGGTGGAGGCAAACTCGTTGGGGTCTTTTAAGAGACTTCTGGATGAGTACATGGGATTTAATGGGATTGAGGGCTATAGATAGGCCTAGAGGTGGGGATGTGATCGGCGCAACTTGTGGGCCGAAGGGCCTGTTTGTGCTGTGGCTTTCTATGTTCTATGTTAACTGGGCCAGTGGGCTGATGAATGGCAGATGGAGTTTAATTTAGATAAATGTGAGGGGATGCATTTTGGTCAATCAAAACGGGCAGAACTTACTCAGTTAATGGTAGGGTGTTGGGGAGAGTTATAGAACAGAGTTCTAAGGGTACAGGTACAGTTGATCAAGATCCCATTGCAATTGGAGATAACCTTCTTCACTGTCCACTATGCCATCTGTGCACTAAAGCTGCCATTGCTGCCTTGGAGCTTGTAACCCTAAAATCTCATCTTGCACACTGGAGACACCGAGGCAGACCTTACTGAATTGAATTTCTCCTGTGCAGTGTATAATGTCTACAGTTTCTAAATGTGGTTTTGCTCTTCCAGTATATACAGCTGCGTAAGATTTCTGTTGGCAATCACGCCTATGAGAGAAGAGGGATGGATTTGACACCGTTGACTGTCTGTCAGTATTTTTATAAGTGGGGGAATGTCAGCCCTGGGAATGAGTCCTTTAACATTGACCCAAAGATTGAGACAGGTAAGTGTGTTTATATCACCTGGCGGAGATTGTTTGGTATGCCTGATAATCAGAATCACGTTTCTCTTTCTGGATGCATGAAGGAATCAGGAGTTTGGGGCAGGGAAGAAAAGTTTGAGAGATCAGCCTTGACATATGAATAAGGAGCAGGAATAGGCCATTCAGCCCCTCAAACCTGTTCCACCATTCAGTAAGATCATGGCTGACCTGATAGTGGCCTCAACTCCACATTCTATCTCCCCCTGATAACCTTTGACTCCCATGTCGTTCAATAATCTATCTACCTCTGCCTTTATAAATATTCAATAACCCTGCCTCCTCTCTGGGGAATACCACCCCCTTGAGAAAATAATTCTTCTCATCCCTTATTTTTGATCTGAGTCCCCCTAGTTCTCGCCCCTCCCACAAGAGGAAACATCCCCTCAGCATCCACCCTGTCAAGCTTCCCCAGAATCTGATGTGTTTTAATAAAATGATCTAACATCCTTCTAAACTCCAGTGGATACAGGCCCAACCTATAACCACCCCATCCCAGGTATTGGTGAACCTTGAGAGGCAAAAACTTTACAGAATGTAGGAAAATATGAATTTCCACTTTGGCAAGAAGAACAGAAAAACGATTATTTAAATAGAGGAAAATTGCAAAACTCTTGAGGTACAGAGGGATCTGGGTGTCCTGCTATCCCTATCATAAAAAGTTAGTACGCAGGTACAGCAATAGACCATTCTGAGGTTTACTCAGCTGATACCTGGGAGATGGTTATGAAGATGTGGGAATTCCTTCAGGCCTGTTTTTCATAGTCATAGAACCCTACAGTGCAGATAGAGGCCATTCACCCATCGAGTCTGCACTGACTCTGAGGCCCTCTACTCTGCCCTATCCCTGTAACCCCACACATTCGCCATGGGCAATCCACCTAACCTGCACATCTTTGGATTGGGGGAGGAAACCCACACAGACATGGGGAGAACGTGCAAACTCCACACAGACAGTGACCTAAGGCTGGGACTGAACTCGGGTCCCTGGCGCTGTGAGGCAGCAGTGATAACCACTGTGCTGCCATGCCATCCATCAATGGGTCTGCAAAGGAAAATTCTTTCCAAGTGTGAGGCTAAGCATTAATTGAAATTGGGTCTCGGGCCTCGGGTTTACATGGACAGTTTGCCCGTTTTAAAAAGATGAAGTTTGTATTTTAAAATTTTTTACTCCATCCTTAAAGTTACAAAGCCAGTGCTCAGAGTGGACTGGGCAAACCCAATCCATTCCTTACTGGCTCCAAAAACCAAATTCAAAATCCAATTCGAGGTCCCCACAAAGCTGGCAAGATCTTGTGCTTGATCTTAGTCAATAGGTGATGAAGTTTGTTGCTGGAAGTGACCTAAAGGTTTAAAGTTTGTTTGTTTATTTATTAGTCACAAGTAAGGTTTGCATTAACACTGCAATATAGTTACTGTGAAAACCAACACATCTTTCAGAATTTGGGAGGAAACTGGAACACCCACACGGACACGTACAAACTTCACACAGGTAGTGACCCAAGGCGGGAATCGAACCCAGGTCCCTGGTGCTGTGAAGCAGCAGTGCTAACCACTGTGCTACCATGCCATCCAGGTATATCTCAGGATAAGGAATGAGGTGATCGTGTGCACCCTCAGAGTCACATCACATCTACTCCCTTTCGCTCCACTGGTCCCATTTTTGATTTGTTGCAGATCTTCAGGCCCCAGTGGCTGATCAAGGATTCTGCTCTGCTCAGTGCAACCTAATATCCCAGAAAGGGGGTGTGCTGGGTCTGGAGGGGAGGTTGAAACCAGCAATCTCTCACACCTACTCTGCCATTTAAAAGTCACGGCTAAATTTCAACATCAACTCCACTTCCATGTCCAAGGATTTGTTAACCTCTGGCTTGAAGACATTCAGTGACTGAGCCTGCACACCACTCTTGGATGGGGAACTCCAAAAAAACTCAACCTTTTGAATGCAACCTTTGCCCGAGTAGAAAATGAAACTAAACAGAAGTCTGTGAAACACCCCATTGACATCACCATCAAATCATGTGATCAGCTCTTAAAGCAATCATGCAGCCACTTAAATATATAACAGTCCTAAGTACCCAACTCTTAGTTTTAGTGTCTCCAGACAGGAAGAGTGACTCCTTGGCACCATTAATAAATTGTGTGTCGGACGGAGCTTTTTTCTACCCAATTCTTGTCAGGAGGTGATTGGTTGAAGTCCTGTTTCTGACCTGGGGTGGTGCTGCAGGACTGCGTTCTGCTGGTGCAACGTTGTACAAGGTGGCTTTTTCATGGATGCTGCAATGGAAATCTCATCTGCCAGTTCAAGTGGAGTCTAGAGATCCTTGTGGAAATATTTTTAGAAGAGCAGCAACTCTTTCTCCCTCCTGCCCCCACCCCTCTGCCCCCCTCACTTATCCTTGCCAACAATTCCTTCCTCAGCCATTATCAACCAAGTAGATGTAATGTCATAGTCCCTCAGCGCGGAGACAGGCCCAAACTGGCCCATGCCGACCAAAATGTGCATCCATGCTAATCCCATTTCCTTGCACTTGATCCATATCCTTCCAAACCTTTCCTATCCTTGTATTTGTCCAAATGCCTTTTATATGTTTTTAATGTACCCGCCTCAAGCACTTCCGCTGGCAGCTCATTCCATATGTGTACCACCCTCTGTGTAAAAAAAAAAAAGTTGCTGCTCAGGTTCCCATTTATTAATGTGTGGGAGGAATTTGATAATGAGGAGCCGTGTAGTCAGTCCTTTAGTGAAAGTGATGGGTAATGCTGAAGGTTATTGTGAAGTCTGCAGTGTGTTCTCTCTCTCACAGAATGCTTTGACATTGAACCAAGCCTGCCCCTGTTTAGTGAACGATTCCCCAACATTAAGCTGAACCTGACGCTGCATTTTCACAGGTGAGGTTTTGCTGAATTCCTGATGGCTTTTCAAATCAACTTGACTCCATGTTCTTTTTAAACTTCAAAGAGAAACTTGTATTTCTGTTTCTTTTCCCTTTGTGTCAGGCTTGTAATGGTGCAAGTCCAGTTTAAACTGAAGGCAATTAACTTACAAACAATCCGTCGTCATGAGCTGCCAGACTGTTACGATTTTTGTATTACAGTAAGTGATTTGTCCTTATCTGCATTCTTGGGCAAGGGGGGGGGGGGGCTGGTGCTGGGGGCTTGTCATTAGCAAGCTAGAAGTCTTGTCAAGTTTATTAAATGCAAAACTGCATCCTCCAACCCTTCAGCCAATGGAAATTATCCCTCCTTGTTAAATGATTTCGAACACCTCTATTAAATCTCATTTTCTGCTCCAAGGAGAACAATCCCGGCTTCTCCAGTCTCTCCACATTCACTGAAGTCCATCATCTCTGGAACATTCTACTAAATCCCCCATCACATCCTCTCCAAGGCCTTGACATTCTTCCTAAAAGTGTGAGGCCCAGAATTGGGCTCGAGATTCCAGTCTGTGTTGAATGTAATTTCGACAATACTTAAAAATGCTTACTTATTTCACTAACCACCTTATTGGCCATGAAGGAAATAGCTCATTATTGGATTGGATGATGTTCGGAGAAGTCATAAGTTGTTTGGGATTTGGAGAATTGTATTGGAGCCTCTATAATAAAAAGGCGCCTTATAGAGCCACTGGTTTATTTATGCAGTTTTGTTTTGTCCTTTTAGATTACCTTTGACAATAAAGCACACAGCGGGAGGATTCAAATTAATTTGGACAATGATGTTTCTATCAGGGAATGTAAAGGATGGCATGTAACAGGGGGCAGTAAGTATATTTTAGTTTCTCTTGCTTGCGGAGAAATTTGAACGAGAACTTGCACTAATGAATCCTATTTGTGAAAACAAGAAGTTGGTCTGGCCTCTTTTATGAGGATGGAGCAAATCCGTTATCCCCTCACTATTGCAATGAGGGGTAAGCACATTCATATTAAAATAATTTGGCATTTGTTTTCTGGGTGTAAGGATTCTTGGCAAGCCCAGCACATATTACACACCCCTAATTGCCCTTGAGAAGATGATGGTGAGCTGCTATAGTCGGTGATTGTAATGTCCTAACTATGTTAGGGGTTGTGGGTCTTAAACAAAAAAAAACATGGTTTGCGCACACTAATTCAAAATAATGAGGTTTATTGAAGGAGCTCTTGCCTGAGTAGAAAATGTGAAACTAAACAGAAGCCTGGGAAACACCCAAATGACGACAGCATCAAATCATGTGATCAGCTCTTAAACCAATCATGCAACCACTTAAATATATAAAAGTGGTCAAGGTATTTCCAAGGCCTTGATGGATAAGGATGTTCTTTGTAGTGGCTTGATATAACTGAGACCACTTCAGACATCGTATCATTGATGACTTTATCACATGAAGGGCTCTATATAAATATCCCAAGGTGCTTCACATGAGTATAATATAAAACCGCATGAGTAGATATTGAGTCAAATCTTAGTCAATGTGATGGGTTTTAAGGACTGTTGTAAAATGAGGTGGAGAGGTTCAGGGAAAATTTTCCAGAGTTTGATGCCCAAGGTGTGGGTATCAAGGTTGGCACAATTAAAATTAGATGTGTCAGAATTAGACCAGCGTATGTATCTTGGAAAGTTGGAGGAGATTATAGCAAGAGAGAGAGTCAAGAAGTGGATTTGCAAATAAGGATGAGGATTTGTGTTGGGTACCAGAGCAGAAACCCCAGACACTGTTCAGTTTTTTTTCTCTTTTGGCATTAGTGTGAGGATCAGATGTTTCACTCCAGGTGTGATTTTATTGACACACTAGGAAGCTTTTATCAAAATAAACTTTATTTTAACTATGCTGTTTAACTATAACAAATGAATTAGCTTGAGAAACACGTGTCTTTGGACAGCCCCACACAACAGCCTCCAGAGAGGCGCGCACAAAGACACCTCTTGCTTCTTTCAGAACTAGGCAAAAAACGGACTATTTTTAAATTAAAAGATAATGGTGTGTGTTTTCCCTGCAAGCTTAGCTCCTCCCATTCGCATGACTCTGCCTCTGTCAGTGAACCTAATCAAACCCCAGGGGAAAGGCCAAATAAACAAAATGCATTAACTCAGATTAAGACTAACACATCCCCAGCTAAAATCAATCGTTAGCCTGCATTCTCAGCATGCCTGGTGCAGACAAATTGGCACTGTGTAAAACAGAGCTGAATTCTAAATCTACCCCTTACAAGAAACATGATTTAAAAAGACATTTCTTAAAAGCACAATGCCATCACACAAGGCTCTGCTTAATGAGCAGCCAGTGTAAGTCAGTGAGAACAGCGGTGATATGGGATATGGTGCAAGTTAGGACATGGGCAGGAGTATTTTGGATGATTTCAAGTTTAGGGAGGGTAGAATATGGGGAGAATGAGGTAAAGAGAGCACAGCTGAGTGGCATGGTACTAAAGTCCAAGGCAGATTTCCTTCCCTGAAACACACATTCATTGTGCTTTTACCTTGAAGGAGTAGAGGAGAATTGGCTAACTCTGCTGCTCTGTATCATTCGAATCTGATGTGGAGATGCCGGCGTTGGACTGGGATAAACACAGTAAGAATTTGCTTTCGGAGCGCTGCTCCTTCGTCAGATGGAGTGGATATCTGCTCTCAAGCTGCTCTCATTCGAATCTGATAGCTTCATTTTTACTGATGTAAGATTTGTGTTTCAAATCAAATCCTCAAACTGCGAGAGTGGGATTGTTAATCCCCCCCACCCCCACTATACATCTTGGGACACCTAAGGGGCATTTGTATCATGGCTAATCCCCCTAACCTATACATCTTGGGGCAGTAAGGGGCAATTTATAATGGCTTATCCACCTAACCTGCACATATTTGGACTGTGGGAAGAAACTGGAGTACCCAAAGGAAGCCCAAATGCAAACTCTACACAGGCAGTGACCCGAGGCTGCAATCGAACTCTGACCCCTGGCACTGTGAGGCAGCAGTGCCAAGCACTGTGCCACCGTGCTGCCCTTCGATAGGTATTTGCCAATTGACCCTGTTTAATAAAGGTTGGACAGTCCCAATAGATTTGGACAGTGCTGCGATGTCTTGTGAACTTCTATCTCCAAAACCCCTCCCCTCTTTCAAAGTGCCTGCTTTCACTTGGTGTAAAATTACTGCTGTTGTTATCTTTTGACCAAAATGTTATTTAATGAGATTAGAATTCTGTGTACAACTCTATAGCCTCTTCATTTGTCAATATCCCTTTGCCAATTCCTTTGTCATTTTAAAAAACGGCCATTACCTCAATTTGCCCCCCTGTAAATTTTGATGCCCCTCTCTCTAGGCTTTAAACAAATTCTGCATTTACACCCTGATGGTTCCAGTCTCTCTGGGAGAAAACCACTTGTTGTTTTCCTCAAAATTTCAAAACCTTTAAACTTTTTGAAGTTCCTTCATGAGGTCTTCCTAAAGTCCCCAAACAATATCCACTGCAATGTTCCCATCTGCAACATCTGTCACTTCCACAGCAACAACCTGCATTTCCTTAGCACCTTCATCACAATGAACAGCTGCTGCCCGGGAGGCATTATCAGACACCATTTGACAGCAAGGCACAAGCAGGTAGGTGACCAAGTCCAATGGGTAGGATGTCTTAAAGGTAAAGTTGCTATAGTCCCAGATGACCATCGGCTGCTCTCCTCTGAGGTCTTGGGGTCACCACACCTCAGGCGAGGGGCAAGGCTGCAAATGGTAGAGCGAATCGGGGCTGCACAGGAACCCAGAGATCACGGAGGGTTGTGGGGCTGAAGCTGTTTGCAAACATAGGGAGGAGCGAGGCTATGGAGGACAAGTCAATGACTCTCCTTGGAGCGTTGAGGTCTGTTGAGCACAACTGCCCCTTCTGAAGTCCATCTTGACTAACTATTCAGTCTGGAGAAATGGGAACTCTTTTTTTTTTTCCACACCCAGAAATGTGAAGCCAACTTTTCTGTTATTCCCCAGATTAGCTCTCGAGGTGCAAACTTCAGTTGTAGGAATTCTGGGTGGTTTTGTCACATGACCTCCTATCATTAGCTATCTGACATCAATCTCTGCCACTGCCTTCCTGCCCAATTAAAAATCCGACTAACTCAATTGGGGGGTAATTCTCGACTGTTGGACAATCGCTTTCTCCACAATATTTGTTTTTTCCTTTTCTTTAATGGTTCAGTGTTTCTCTGACATACGCATGCATTCAGAGTAGGCCACTCGGCCCCTCAAGCCTGCTCCACCATTCACTAAGACCATTGGCTGATCTGATTGTAACCTCATCCACATTCCCACCTACCCCCCCAGTAACCTCTCCTTGCTTATCAAGAATCTCTCTCCTACCTTGAGAATGTTCCAAGATTCTGCTTCCACCACCTTTTTGAGGAAGAGAATTGCAAAGACTCTCAATCTTCTGAAAGAAAGAAGTTCTCCTCCTCTCCGTCCTAAATGGGCGACCCCTAATTTTTAAACAGTGCTCCCCCTCCCCCCCCCCCCGCAGTATGACTAGAGTATTTCCACAAGAGGGAAATCCCCTCTCTCCCACCCGGTAAGGACCCCATAGCATCTTCAAATGATTAAATTGTGTTAGACCATAAGACATAGGGGCAGAATTAGGCCACTCAGCCCATCGAGTCTGCTCCGCCATTCAATCATGGCTGATATTTTTCTCATCCCCATTCTCCTGCCTTTTCCTCATAACTCCTGATCCCCTTATTAATCAAGAACCTATCTATCTCTGCCTTAAAGACACTCAGTGACCCGGCCTCCACAGCCTTCTGCGGCAAAGAGGTCCACAGATTCACCACTCTCTGGCTGAAGAAATTCCTTCTCATCTCTGTTTTAGAGGATCGTCCCTTTAGCCTGAGGTTGTGCCTCTGGTTCTAGATTTTCCTACTAGTGGAAACATTCTCTCCACATCTACTCTATCCAGGCTTCGCAGTATCCTGTAAGTTTCAATAAGATCCCCCCTCATCCTTCTAAACTCCAAAGAGTACAGACTCAGAGTCCTCGACTGTTGCCTCTTACTCTTCTAAACTCCAGCAGATACAGGCTTAGCCTGTCCTGCTAAGACAACCTGCCCATTCCAGTATTAGTCTGATAAACCTCAGTTGCTCACTGAAAATTCCAAGAGATTAATTTGTGATTTAAAGTGGAGGTGGATAAATATTTGATAGCTGGACCAATAGAGGGCTATGGGGAAATGACACAAAAAAAGAGCTGAGGCCAGCATAGATCAGTCATGATGGTATTGAATGGTGGGACAGGCTTGAGGGGCCTCGTGGCCGACTCCTGCCTCTCCTTCTTGTGTTCTAATTTCTGAAGACTGCAGGACAATCTTGTGATTTTTAATTAACTCTATCCTTTTTTATAAAAAAAAGGAATGGATGTGAGTGTGACTGCATTCTTTCCAGCGCTATTCTCTGTATCCAAACTCAATTGAACCCTTTTTGAAGAAATTATTAAATGTCAGAGTTGGTGATGGGTTGGGAGGAAACAGTCTGGGAAGTGAATTGGTGGGAGTTTCTGGATAGAGGTTTTATGATGGACCGAATGGCCTTGATCAGCTTGAAGGCAGTAAATGTGCCAATTGTTTACCTATCCACTAGATGGTGCAGCAGAGCTGCTTTCCACCAATAGCTGTAGGCGGAAGCGGCTTTGAATCGACACCTGATATTGACCCAATGATTTGCTTTGGCAATTTTTGTAAAATTTGCATTTCTTTCTTTCTCAAAGTACAAAGGAACACTCACTACATGATGGTCTTTGATGCTGTAATTGTTGTGATTTGTTTGAGCTCGCTAATTCTCTGCACCCGATCTGTTATCAATGGAGTAAAGCTGCAGCATGTACGTATTGGGGCTGGCTGAGGATTTGCTTTACTGTAATTCTGCTGATAAAGCTGACCCATCACTAACTGCTGCTGCTCTCCCACTCTCTAGGAGTTTGTGGACTTTTTCCTGCTCCATTACAATAAAAGTGTGACGTGGAGCGACCGCATGGAGTTTGTGAATGGCTGGTACATCCTGATCATCGTCAGTGACTTACTGACTATCACTGGATCAGTCCTAAAAATGGAAATTGAAGCCAAGGTACAGGAAAGGAGCCAGGAGTCCGGCCTGACTATAGGGGCAGGAGTAGGTCCCACGCCCCATCCAGCCTGCTCCACCTTTCAAGGGACCTTGGTGTGTTTGTCCACAGATCTCTGAAAGCGGAAAGGCAGGTTAATAGGGTGGTGAAAAAGGCATATGGCACACTCGCCTTTATCAATCGGGGTATAGATTACAAAAGCAGAGAGGTCATATGGAGTTGTTTAGAACTTTGGTGAGCCCACAGCTGGAGCACTGTGTGCAGTTCTGGTCGCCACATTGTAGGAAGGATGTGATTGCACTGGAGGGGGTGCAGAGGAGATTCACCAGGATGCTGCCTGGGACGGAGCACTTAAGTTATTAAAAGAGGTTAGATAGACTTGGGTTGTTTTCTCTGGAGCAGAGAAGACTGAGGGGCGACCTGATCGAGGTGTACAAGATTGAGGGGCATGGACAGAGCGGATAAGAGCAGCTGTTCCCCTTAGCTGAAGGGTCAGTCACGAGGGGACATCGGTTCAAGGTGAGGGCAGGAGGTGCAGGGGGGATTTGAGGAACAACTTAGAGGGTGGTGAGGGTCTGGAATGCGCTGCCTGGGAGGGTGGTGGAGGTGGGATGCCTCACATCCTTTAAAAAGTACCTGGATGAGTACTTGGCACATCCTAACATTCAGGGCTATGGGTCAAGTGCTGGCAGATGGGATTAGGTGGGAGTTCAGGTGTTTCAGATGTGTCAGTGTGGACTCTGCCAAAGGGCCTCTCCTGTCGTACAGTGGTTAGCACTGCTGCCTCAGTGCCAGGCACACGGGTTCGATTCCAGGTTTGGGTCACTGTCTGTGTGGAGTTTGCACGTTCTCCCCGTGTCTGTGTGGGTTTCCTCCGGGTGTTCCCCGGTTTCCTCCTACAGTCCAAAGATGTGCGGTTTAGGTGGATTGGCCACGCTAAATTGTCCCTTAGTGTCAGGGGGACTAGCTAGGGTAAATGCATGGGGTCATGGGGATAGGACCTGGGTGGGATTGTGGTCAGTGCAGACTCGATGGGCCATGTGACCTCCTTCTGCACTGTAGGCTTCTATGATTCTGCACTGAATGATGCTATGAATACACTGCTGCCTCACAGCGCCAGGGACCCGGGTTCAATTCCTGGCATGGGTCACTGTCTGTGCAGAATCTGCACCTTTTCCCCATGTCTGCATGGGTTTCCTCCGGGTGCTCTGGTTTGCTCCCACAGTCAGAAAGATGTGCTGGCTAGGTGCATTGGCCATGCTAAATTCTCCCTCAGTGTATCCGAACAGGCGCCGGAGTGTGGCAACTAGGGGATTTTCACAGAAACTTCATTGCAGTGTTAATGTCAGCTGACTTGTGACACAAATAAACTTTAACTTTAAATACAATCATGGCTAATCTTGGGCTTCAATTAAACTCCCCCTTCCACCCCCCATATCCTTTCACTCCCTGCGAGATCAAAACTCTGTCTATCCCAAAAGAGAAAACGCTGGAAAATCTCAGCAGGTCTGGCAGCATCTGTGAGGAGAGAAAAGAGCTGACGTTTCGAACCCAGACGACCCTTTGTCAAATCTCCCTAACATCTTGGGACATTAAGGGGCAATTTAGCATGGTCAATCCACCTAACCCGCACATCTTTGGACTGTGGGAGGAAACCGGAGCACCCGGAGGAAACCCACGCGGACACGGGGAAAACGTGCAAACTCCACACAGACAGTGACCCGAGCTGGGAATCGAACCTGGGTCCCTGGCATGGTGAGGTGGCAGTGCCAACCACTGCCACCCTGGTAGCATGTTCCAGGTTCTTTCTAACTTGTTGCATTTAATTAATATCTGCTGTCAGCTCAATGTTCGGTTCTTTGGCCAATTATTTTAAATCTGTGCTCTTTAATTACTGAGGATCCCCATCTCTCCCCACCTCTGCCCCCATAACTGCAAACCACTTCTAATTTGCTCTACCCCAAAATCCTTTTGAATTTTAAACAGCTCTCCCCCATATGGGCGGCACGGTAGCACAGTGGTTAGCACTGCTGCTTCACAGCTCCAGGGACCTGGGTTTGATTCCCAGCTCGGGTCACTGTCTGTGTGGAGTTTGCACATTCTCCTCGTGTCTGCGTGGGTTTCCTCCGGGTGCTCCGGTTTCCTCCCACAGTCCAAAGATGTGTGGGTTAGGTTGATTGATCATGCTAAAAATTGCCCTTAGTGTCCTGAGATGTGTAGGTTAGAGGGATTAGTGGGTAAATATATAGGGATATGGGGGTAGGGCCTGGGTGGGATTATGGTCGGTGCAGACTCAATGGGCCGAATGGCCTCTTTCTGTACTGTACTGTATCTCTGATTTTGTTCAGCGTCCTTGCATTTCCCATTCTCTCCTGTGGCTTCTCCAAATAACGTTGCACATTGCTGTCATCAAAAATACAAATCCCATCTGTTCAGCTATATCGTCAGAGGTTTACAGCATGGAAACAGGCCTTTCGGCCCAACATGTCCATGCTGCCCTTTTTTTTAAAACCCCTAAGCTAGTCAAATATAAATATCAAATCATCATTTGTCCGACTTATCATTCTGCAATGAAATGGAAATGATACCTGAACTCTCAAGGGTTAGTCAAGGTGGAGTAAAAAACCAAATTCAGGTTGTATTCCGTGGTATTTAGAAAGTTAAAGGGTGATTTGATTGAAGTTGAAGATATTAAGGGGAACCTATAGTCCGAAGATTGTGGATTGACCATGCTAAATTGTCCCTTAGTGTCCCAAGGGGGATTAGTGGGGTAAATGTGTGGGGATATAGCAAGGAGTGGGCCTGGGTAAGATGCCCTGTCGGAGAGTCGGTGCAGACTCAATGGGTCAAATGGCCTCCTTTTACACGGTAGATTCTATTTCCACCAGAGACTGGAAGTAGTGAGCGTAGTCTAAAAGTTAGCCAGATGTTTCAGGAGTTAAATTAGGAAATATTCTCTACAAGTACAAGAGTTTGAAACTTTTCCACAATCAGTAATTGATGCTCTGTCAACTGTAAATTTTCAATCTGAGATTGATAGATTTGTGTTAAGCAAAGGTATGAAGCGATTATGGGGCACTGTGTTGAATAGGTTGCAGATTAGCCATGATTTCATTGAAAGGTAGACCTGGCTGAATGGCCACCCCGTCCCGAACAGCATCATAAGTTCCTGTCTATGCGTTTGCACAAGCTCAAAATTTGTTTTCTTTTCCTTGCAGAGTTTAGCATCTTATGACGTCTGCAGTATATTACTAGGAACAGCGACTTTGCTTGTTTGGGTTGGAGTCATCCGATACTTGGGCTTTTTCGAAAAGTATAACGTAAGAATTGGCAAAATTTGACTTTCTTTGTGTCACTCCATAAGACTATAAGATATAGGAGCAGAATTAGACCACTCGGCCCATCGAGTCTGCTCCACCATTCAATCATGGCTGATATGATTCTCATCCCCATTCTCCTGCCTTCTCCCCGGAACCCTTGATCCCCTAATCAATCAAGAACCTATCTATCTCTGTCTTAAAAATACTCAATGAACTGGTCTCCACAGCCCTCTGTGGCAATGAGTTCCACAGATTCACCACCCTCTGACTGAAGAAATTCCTCCTCATCTCAGTTTTAAAGGAGCGTCCCTTTAGCCTGAGGTTGTGCCCTCGAGCGCTAGTCTCTGTCACTAGTGGAAGCACCCTCTCCACGTCCACTATATCCAGGCCTCTCAGTATTCTGTAAGTTTCAATTAGATCCCCCCCCTCATCCTCCTAAACTCCATCGAGTACAGACCCAGACTCCTAAACCACTTCTCATCTGACAAACCCTTCATTCCTGGGATCATTCTTCTAAACCACTCTGAAGGACTTCTCTATGTTTTGGGTAATTCTGAATTCCCTCTTGCTTTTATCGCAGGTCCTTATTCTAACACTCCGAGCCGCCTTCCCAAATGTCATTCGGTTCTGCTGCTGTGCGTCAATGATTTACCTGGGTTACTGCTTCTGTGGCTGGATTGTACTGGGACCCTACCATCAAAAGGTGAGTGAAAGAATCTTCCCTGGGAATTCCATAGGTCTAGATTCTACTGCTATATTTTTACCTCTTTTAAAAAAAAAAAAATAAATTCTTAGACAGAACCGTTGGGGGCAGAGAGGGGAAAGTAAAGGCCCACTGCATTTTCAGATAGTAATAGAAACTTGCAGAACGAGACCATTTGGCCCATCGTTCCTGTGCTGGTTCTTTTTTTAAAAAATAGCAGCTATGCTTTAGTCTGCAAGCATTCCTCTCCAGAAACTTGTCCAACAGACTTTTAAAATTATTTAATGCACCAGTTTTCTCAGTTAGAGTTTTGATGGAGTAAAGAGAGAAAATGCATTCCCTCTGGTAGGTGGGTCAACATTTGGATATCCTGGATTCAAAATCATTGGCAAAATATCTGGATTGGAAGTGGGGAGATTCTTTCACTTGGGATTGTCAGGATTTGGAATTGTTTTGGAGGTTCCCCTCCGAGCCAAGCGCCATCTTGACTTGGAAATATATCGCTGTTCTTTCACTGGGTCAGAATCCCGGAGCTCCCTCACTAACAGCACTCTGGGCGTACCGACACCACATGCACTGCAGCGGTTCAAGAAGGCGGCTCTCCACACCTCGAGGGCAATTGGAGATGGGCATTAAGGACTGGCCTGGCTGCCTCCTTTAATTGAATTTTTAAGAAATCGAAATCCTGACAATTTGGTGGAACTTCCCCATCTCCAACTTGGATCTTTTGCCAATCATTGTGAATCTATGATATCTGATTATTGGGGGAATATATTTTTCTGCTTACTCTATCCATCAAAACTCTCATCATCTTGAACCTTCTCCAGCCCACGGAAAACAGGCCTTTCCAAAGTCTACTCATAACTGGAGTTCCTTGCCCCTGGGAAACCACCTCTACTTTTCCCTGCAGCATGGTGTTCAGAATTGTCCACAATATTCCAGCTGAGGCCAAAGTTCTAACCGGATCTTTGTTTTTGCATTCTATTCATTTAAACAAGCATTTTTGTAAATTGTCTTGCCTTTAGAATTATAGTATCATAGAATTCCTCCAGTGCAGGAAGAGGCCATTTGGCCCATCAAGCCTGCACCGACAACAATCCCACCCAGACCCTACCCTGTAACCCCACGTTTTTACCCTGCTAATTACCCTGAGACTAAGGGGCAATTTAGCATGGCCAATATGCCTAACCCCCGCATATCTTTGGACCGTGGGAGGAACCTGGAGCACCCGGAGGAAACCCATGCAGACACGGGGGAACATGCAAACTCCACATAGGCAGTCACCCGAGGCTGGAATTGAACCCGGGTCCCTGTCGCTGTGAGACAGTGGTGCTAACCGCTGCGCTACTGTTGCCTTCTCAGATTGCCCTCGTGCTGTTTGAAGGATTTATGTAATGAACGTGAAAACCCCTTTTGGCAGCATGCAGATTTCATGATCGGGAGATAGCTGTGACAGTGTGGCGGACAAAATCACTTGGATTTTCTTCAGGTTATACCAATCCTGCCTCGACAAAGCAAGAATAATTGTGTGCCCTCTGGTTCTCTCTGCCAGTTTCGATCCTTGAATATGGTCTCCGAGTGCCTCTTCTCTTTGATCAATGGCGATGACATGTTTGCAACCTTTGCCGGAATGCAGGACAAGAGCTACGTGGTTTGGGTGTTCAGCCGGATCTATCTGTCCACGTTCATCACCCTCTTCATCTACATGGTTCTGAGTCTCTTTATAGCTCTGATTACTGACACTTACGAAACGATTAAGGTAAAGAGTCCTCCTGTCCTTGGGATGTCTTGGTGTCTAGAACCAGCTGTTCATAATGGTTAGATTTCTTACTCATCGAATGACATTGTAATGTGTGATATATCTGGAGGCACAAGTGTGGGAATTTTGATTCCTGGGATGTGGGTGTTGATTTGATTTATTATTGTCACATGTATTAACATAGTGAAAAGTATTGTTTCTTACGCGCTATACAGACAAAACATACCGTTCATAGAGAAGGAAAGGAGAGTGCAGAATGTAGTGTTACAGTCATAGCTAGGATGTAGAGAAAGATCAACTTAATGCGAGGTAGGTCCATTCAAAAGTCTGACAGCAGCAGGGAAGAAGCTGCTCTTGATTCGGTTGGTACGTGACATCAGACTTTTGCATCTTTTTCCCGACGGAAGAAGGTGGAAGAGAGAATGTTCGGGGTGCGTGGGGTCCTTAATTATGCTGGCTGTTTTGCCGAGGAAGTGGGAAGTGTAGACAGAGTCAATGGATGGGAGGCTGGTTTGCGTGATGGATTGGGCTACATTCACGATCTTTTGTAGTTCCTTGCGGTGCTGGCTCGCTCAGTATTTATTGCCCTTGAGGAAGTGATGGAGCAGAGATTGACTGACCATTGCAGTAACTGATACACTCCCATTGTCCTCCATTCAGATTTTTAATTGTATCAGGTGCCTGTGTTTGTGCAGCTTCATTTTAAATTCAAGGTGTTATCTTTAAACTGTAACCATTAGTGCCAGGATTGTTTCTATAGGTGTACTGGTAAAAAGGTTTCCCCACTGGTACTGAGAGATTGTTGTTTTTTCCCTCCTGGCAAAGGGGGGTGGGGGGGGGGGAATGGAACAGCAAGAACACGGGGCACAGTCGCAGGATAAGGGGGCAATTAGTTAGGACTGAGATGAGGGTAAATTACTTCACTCAGAGGGTTGTAAATCTTTGGAATTATCTACCCCAGAGGGTGTAGTCTCCCCATTGTTGAATACAGAAGAGGTTTACCAGGATGTTGCCTGACCAGGAGGGTATTAGCTATGAGGAGAGGTTGGATAAACTCAGTTTGTTCTCACTGGAACGACGGAAGTTGAGGAGTGACCCTAATAGAGGTTTACAAGATTATGAGTGGCATAGACAGAGTGGATAGTCAGATGCTCTTTCCTAGGGTAGAAAAGTCAAGTACGAGGGGACATAGGTTTAAGGTGCGTGGGGAAAAGTTTAGAGGAGATGTGCGAGGTAGGTTTTTTTACACAGAGGGTGGTGAGTGTCTGGAAGGCGCTGCCCGGGGAGGTGGTGGGAGCAGGTACGATAGCGGCATTTAAGGGGCAACTCAACAAATACATGAATAGGACGGGAATGGAAGGATACGGACTCTGTAAGTGCATACGTTTTAGTTTAGGCAGACATCATGATCGGCGCAGGCTTGGAGGGCCGAAGGGCTTGTTCCTGTGCTGTACTGTTCTCTGTTCTTTGTATATTTAATGCTGGGGCAGATAGAACTTTGGTCTCATGAGGAAGATGGGAAGTGGGCGGGTAAATGGAGTTGAAGCCAAAAATCAGCTCTGATATTGAATGGTGGAGCAGTCTCGAGTGACCTGCTGCTGCTCCCATCTCGTGTCCCATAACCCCCCCTTTTTTGTTATAAATGTGCCCCTGACCCATTATTAAGCATTTACTGTAGTAATGAGATGCATCTTAATTTATCTAAAATGTGGTGAAAACGGTGACTCAATAACATGGAGTACACTTTGCAGCCAATGAAATATTTTCAGATGTTTGGTGTTGTTATAAGTTGTTTTTTGTTGTGCTCAGTGTTTGTGTGGAAAGCAGGAGTGGGTGTGGAGATGCATCTGTCTGAAGTTGACATCCCAGTGACAGGGTCTTTGTCTTTCCAACATCTTCGGTCTTGGATGTTTAAAGTTAAAGTTTATTTATTAGTCACAAGTAAGGCTTACATTAACACTGCAATGCAGTTACTGTGAAATTCCCCTAGTCACCACAGTCTGGCGCCTGTTCAGGTCAATGGACCCTAACCAGCGCGCCTTTCAGACTGTGGGAGGAAACCGGAGCACCCGGAGGAAACCCACGCAGACATGGGGAGAACATGCAAACTTCACACAGGCCTTTGACAAGGTCCCTCATGGGAGGTTAGTTAGGAAGGTTCAGTCACTGGGTATACATGGGGAGGTAGTAAATTGGATAAGACACTGGCTCAATGGAAGAAGCCAGAGAGTGGTTGTGGAGGATTGCTTCTCTGAGTGGAGGCCTGTGACTAGTGGTATGCCGCAGGGATCGGTGTTGGGTCCATTGTTGTTTGTCATCTATATCAATGATCTGGATGATAATGTGGTAAATTGGATCAGCAAGTTTGCTGATGATACAAAGATTGGAGGTGTAGTGGACAGTGAGGAAGGTTTTCAAAGCTTGCAGAGGGATTTGGACCAACTAGAAAAATGGGCTGAAAAGTGGCAAATGGAATTTAACACAGACAAGTGTGAGATATTGCACTTTGGAAGGACAAACCAAAGAAGAACGTACAGGGTAAATGGTAGGACTCTGAAGAGTGCAGTTGAAAAGAGGGATCTGGGAATACAGGTACAGAATTCCCTAAAAGTGACGTCACAGGTGGATAGGGTCGTAAAGAGTGCCTTTGGTACATTGGCCTTTATAAATCGGAGTATCGAGTATAAAAGTTGGAGTGTTATGGTAAGGTTATATAAGGCATTGGGGAGGCCAAATTTGGAGTATTGTGTACAGTTTTGGTCACCTAGTTACAGGAAGGATGTAAATAAGATTGAAAGAGTGCAGAGAAGGTTCACAAGGATGTTGCCGGGACTTGAGAAGCTGAGTTACAGAGAGAGATTGAATAGGTTGGGACTTTATTCCCTGGAGCGTAGAAGATTGAGGGGAGATTTGATAGAGGTGTATAAGATTTTGATGGGTAGAGATAGAGTGAATGCAGGCAGGCTTTTTCCACTGAGGCTAGGGGAGAAAAAAACCAGAGGGCATGGGTTAAGGGTGAAAGGAGAAAAGTTTAAAGGGAATATTAGGGGGGGGCTTCTTCACGCAGAGAGTGGTGGGAGTGTGGAATGAGCTGCCAGATAAAGTGGTAAATGCGGGGTCACTTTTAACATTTAAGAAAAACTTGGACGGGTTCATGGATGAGAGGGGTGTGGAGGGATATGGTCCAAGTGCAGGTCAGTGGGACGAGGCATAAAATGGTTCGGCACAGACAAGAAGGGCCATAAGGCCTGTTTCTGAGCTGTAATTTTCTATGGTTCTAGGAACTCGAGCTGGGAATCGAACCCTGGTCCCTGGTGCTGTGAGGCAGCAGTGCTAACCAGTGTGCCACTGTGCCGTGTTGAGTATAGGATGTTTTATACAAATGAGAAGGAATTGACAGCTGTAAAATGTTCTGATCGTATTGGGGAACTTTGAAAACATTTAGTTTTAAACATGGGGCACGTGCAGCCGATTTTTCAATTGAACCACTCCACTTCTGTAACTGCCAGATTAATCTGATTTCTAAACTGGAAGCATTGAGAGAAATCTCTCTCACTTTGCGTTAAAGAGATTATTGATGTGTAATGCATTGTTCTGAATACTTCCACACTGGCCGCTTCTTTCTTATTCTGCTCTTTATTTAGCTTTACCAGCAGAATGGCTTCCCTCAGACTGATCTGCGCGTTTTTATCGAAGAGTGTAAGGATCTACCCGATTCTGGCAGGTACAGAGTGGATGAGATGCCGATGTTTCTCTCCTGCTGTTGTAACAGGCAAGTTGTTTACATTTAAAAGTCAATGACCTCTGTCTCAAGCCTGGCATCTAACTGTTTATAAATCACACATTGGGTCCCAGTTGGAGTTTTATGTTCAATTCTCAACACAACACTTTTCAGGAAGGATGCTGAGGCTTGTGAAGTCCTGTGTGGGAGAGTTTTTCCAAATCGGCCTTCTTGATGGGAATAGTACCTTGGGTGAGCAGAATAGATCAGCATGAAGTGGCAGGTGGGGGGCATTGCAAACTTTTTCTCTCATTTTGTGGGTTGTTACAAGTTAGCGGATATGTGGAGGAGTGATGTTTACCAGGGCAGGGAGCCAAGGGAATGATAAGCATAAGTGTTCCAGTAATGATACACATGGTAGTATTCAACTGGGTGTGAAATCTGTGTGCGTGTTGCCCCTGATTAAACAGTATTCTGCTACGGAGTGGGAGTGCTGAGGGTAGGGGTGGCAGCAACCCCCCCCCCCCCCCCCCCCCCCCCATTAAGTGGTTAGTTTGGCTTCTGGACTTGACTTTGGCTGCAGTTGTTGTTGTGTTCCAGAAGGTCTATGTTCTCTCTGGGGCCACTCCGAGGTATGATGATGTTGGATGGGTGGTGCTTTAACTTGTGGCCAGTCGATAGAATGAGCTGATAGTGTTTATTCAGGGCTTGGCTCGAGTTGCCGTGTGCTGTTGTATTGTGCACGGTTTGACAAGTCCTCGGTTAGGGTCCAGTCCAAGGTGTTGAAGTCAGGGGCTTGTGTTGTGAGGCTGATGTCATTGGAATATATTAATTTTCAGGAAGTAGCTTTTGGAAGATTATTTGTGTACAAGTTTAACAGGATTGGAGACAGTACTGAGCCTTGGGAGAGTCCATTGGTTTGTCTTTTCCATGTGCTTTTTGCCTGTCCTAGATGATTTCTCAACCTTTGATTGTTCAACAGTGTAGATTATGGTTTGGAAGGAAGTGTCGAAAGATGGAACTGCATTTTGTTCATCAAGGATGAATGTTTCACAACATTGCTGTTCCTGTTCGCTGATGGGACAAGGACTGGGGGACATGAAACCAAGGCCTTGAGTAAGAGATGCAGAGGAATGTAAAGGATTAATTTTTTAAATGCAGTGAGTGGTAATGACCTGGGATTCATTGCCGAAGGTAAAGTCGCCGCAGTCTCCAATGACCATAGGCTGTTCTCCCCTCTCTCTCCCCCCCCCCCCCCCCCCCCCTTTGCTACTTATAAAGGTGGTGAAAGCAGAGGCAAAATGATTTCCAAAGGAGATTGGATGAGCACGAGCAGGGATCCGGGGACAGAGGGACATTACGACTCCATGATAGCGGCATGTTTGAAATGCAACTATTGTTTTGCGTATCGTTTCTCAAGATTTGTTTCTCTTTCAATGTTTTATAGGTCTGACAACGGAGCATAAAAACAGGCAGAAGTCCTCCAGTTTATTGTGACAAAACGGAGTGGCCAATTGGGATGATGTTGAGAAAGGGAGAACATTTGTTCTTGTTCCTGGTTGGTTCAGTTGATCGCGAGTTGACTTTTTGATCCCACAAGGGTCATGACCTTGTGTAACTGAATATTCTGCTTTGAAGAAATAATAAACTGCCTAAGATAAATAGCCACTTCTGCAGATTTACAAAATATTTAAAATAAGGCACCTAAGACTACAGATAAGATAATAGTACAAGTGGTGTTGTGATTGCCATAATAACTTGAGGATGGCATAGGGTCTTGTAAAGCTACGTAGAACTGTGAAGTCCATATGCCTTTCACATGTGGATGTTGCTATGACTCTTATTTATGGACTAACTTTATCCATCTCAGGTCTTGGCAATTCAAGCTTGACTCTTTCTTGGGTATAATTACATGAGGGAACTGCTATTAGGCCCTTTCAGGAGCGCTGGAACAAGGAGTTCTCAAACTGCTCAAGAGTTGCCTCAGTGACACAATTTCCCAATTGATTTTAGATCCTTCTTGTGTTTTCATCTTGCTTTGGCTCATGCACACAAGCCTGGAATTTCCGATGGGTGGTTGTTGAGGAGCTTTCAAATAACAGGGTGGTGGGTGTGCTTTGGGGGTGTTGTGTGAATAAATATTGGCTTCAGATAAGCTCATGAACCAAAATGTAGTCACTGAAATAGCAAAATGAACAAATTTTTTACATATTAATTTTTCATAATGTAAATGATTAACATATATTTGGTAAGTCTTAATGAATATTGCAAATGTAAGTTATAAAAGCTCATTTCTTTTTGGAAGTGGAATAAAATTGAGTTGCCTTCTGGTCCACACGGTGTCTGTCTTTCTGGAACATCCTTGGAAACATTTTTAGAGGCATTTCATTAATTTCTGTGTCACAATGTGTGGAATGTAAAGTAAAGTTTATTTATTAGTGTCACAAGTAGGCTCGCATTAACATTGCAATGAAGTTACTGTGAAATTCCCCTCGTCGCCACACTCCGGCACCTGTTTCGGTACACTGAGGGAGAATTTAGCACGGCCAACACACCGAACCAGCACATCTTTCAGACTATGGGAGGAAACCCGCGCAGACACGGGGAGAACGTGCAAACTCCACACACAGTGGCGCAAGCCGGGAATCAAACCCGGGTCCCTAGCATTGTGAGGCAGCAGTCTCCTCATCTGTCTCAATGGTCTACCCTGAAACCTCAGACTGTTGACCCCTGGTTCTGGGCACCAGATGCAGTTATAGATGAGATAAGGGAGTTGATGGCAAATTAGCAAATACAAAGTTAGACAGTAGATAGCAAAGGTGTAAATAAAGCTGCTCCCCTCTTGATTCATACTTCAGTCAGTGCAGAAATGCCTTGAGCCATCTGGTTGTTCTGTTAATTGCTATATTTAACCAACTTCCTTTTTGTATCAGAATAACCGATTTCCACCCAAATAACACTCCTGTTGTCATATTACATTGTGTTTTCACAATACAACTTGTTGTACCTGTTAATTCTCAGATACTTTCAACCAGTTTACTTACTCCAAGGTTTTACCCCAGTGCCCTTATTTGCAAGGTGGACAAAGGACAAACACAAGTAAAGGTTCAACAAGTTTATTAATAATAACACTATTAACCCTTAAATTGCCCTTATTACAGATTCAAGTATACTACCCGTAAAGATGGTTTGGTTAAACTGCAGGCCCGAATCTCTGAGGCCCTCTGGTCTGTCGTCACGAAGGTGAGTCTCGATGGCAGCTTCTTGCTTCTCTGGTCAGTCTTCCGAATGGTCACAGAGAGATCTTGGGGTCCATATCCACAGATCTCTAAAGGTTGCCACTCAAGTGGATAGAGCTGTGAAGAAGGCCTATGGTGTGTTGGCTTTTATTAACAGGGGGTTGGAGTTTAGGAGCCGTGGGGTTATGCTGCAACTGTACAGGACCTTGGCGAGACCACATTTGGAATATTGTGTGCAGTTCTGGTCACCTCACTATAAGAAGGATGTGGAAGTGCTGGAAAGAGTGCAGAGGAGATTTACCAGGATGCTGCCTGGTTTGGAGGGTAAGTCTTATGAGGAAAGGTTGAGGGAGCTAGGGCTGTTCTCTCTGGAGCGGAGGAGGCTGAGGGGAGACTTAATAGAGGTTTATAAAATGATGAAGGGGATAGATAGAGTGAACGTTCAAAGACTATTTCCTCGGGTGGATGGAGCTATTCCAAGGGGGCATAACTATAGGGTTCGTGGTGGGAGATATAGGAAGGATATCAGAGGTAGGTTCTTTACGCAGAGAGTGGTTGGGGTGTGGAATGGACTGCCTGCAGTGATAGTGGAGTCAGACACTTTAGGAACATTTAAGCGGTTATTGGATAGGCACATGGAGCACACCAGGATGATAGGGAGTGGGATAGCTTGATCTTGGTTTCAGATAAAGCTCGGCACAACATTGTGGGCCGAAGGGCCTGTTCTGTGCTGTACTGTTCTATGTTCTATGTCACAACTACCTCCCCTGTCGAGTCTCCGCTGCAGTGTGCCTCTGAGTGTGTCCCTTTATCCCCAGCTTGCTTGCCTTTCCAGAAACCTATCTGCCTTCCGGCCAATGAGGTCCCAGGAGGGGGTTCCAAGACCCAGTGGGTTTCTTGATGTCTGCCTGACAGGACACCAGGGTCTGCCCCCCAGGTGTCCACCTCCATGTTGTTGAACTTGTTATCAGATAAGGTATCTACAGGAACTCTTGGTGACAGAAAGTCTGGCCCGATCTGCGCTTCTAACAATAGACCGATGCATTTCAATGAGGTGCCATGATCTCCTGCTAAGTCTCAAGTAGAGTGTAACGACCTTTGATGGGTGGTTGATGGGTCAGGCCCAGACACATTTGTGTATTGTACAATTGGCCTGCCTGAGGTTTGACTCTGTTTGATTTCAATATGCCCAATTCTTTAATTTAGGATATCCAATTTTATCAGCCTTAAAACTAGGCCCTGTTTATATCACCACAAATTCATGCCAAGAATCACTTCCTTTAAACCCTCAACAGAAACAACATCCTGGGGGTTACTATTGACTAGAAACTGAACTGGATCAGCCATATAAATACTGCGGCTACAAGAGCAGCCGGAAATTCTGAAGGATGTGACTCACTTGACACCCCAAAGCCATCTACTAGTCAGGAGTGTGATGGAATACTCCCCACTTGCCTGGATGAGCACAGCTCCAACAACAATCCACAAGACCATAAGACATAGGAGCAGAATTTAGGCCACTCAGCCCATCGAGTCTGCTCTGCCATTCAACCATGGCTGATATTTTTCTCATCCCCATTCTCCTGCCTTTTCCCCATAACCCCTGATCCCCTTATTAATCAAGAACCTATCTTTCTCTGTCTTAAAGACACTCAATGATGTGGCCTCCACAGCCTTCTGCGGCAAAGAGTTCCACAGATTCACCACTCTCTAGCTGAAGAAATTCCTCCTCATCTCTGCTTTAAAGGATCATCCCTTTAGCCTGAGGTTGTGCCCTCTGGTTCTGGTTTTTCCTACGAGTAGAAACATCCTCTCCAGGTCCACTCTATTCAGGCCTCGCAGTATGCTGTAAGTTTCAATAAGATTTCCCCTCATCCTTCTAAACTCTATAGACCCAGAGTCCTTAACTGTTCCTCATATGACAAGCTCTTAATTCCAGGGATCGTTCTTGTGAACCTCCTCTGGACCCTTTCCAAGGCCAGCACATCCTTCCCTAGATATGGCTCCCAAAACTGCTCACAATACTCCAAATGGGGTCTGACCAGAGCCTTATGCAGCCTCAGAAGTACATCCCTGCTCTTGTATTCTAGCCCTCTCGACATGAATGCTAACATTGCATTTGCCTTCCTAACTGCCGACTGAACCTGCACGTTAACCTTAAGAGAATCTTGAACGATGACTCCCAAGTCCCTTTGTGTTTCTGATTTCCTAAGCATTTTCCCATTTAGAAAATAGTCTGTGCCTCCATTTCTCCTTCCAAAGCGCATACTCAAGAAGTTCAACACCATCCAGGGCAAAGAAGCTACCTTGATGGATACCCCATCCACCACTTTCAACAACATTCCCTCCACCACTGACGCACATTGCAAGCAGACTACTTGAGTATGGTCCGCAGTTGGCGTGTTCCTTCAGTCGTTCATTATCGGCAATCTGATTTGATCAATCAATCACTGGGATGTATGGCCTGGATCCCAAGCACTGAAATTTATATGCAACATTGGTTACTTGTGTAGTAATCATTTGCACTGATGGCAGCATGCTGTAAGTGGCAACTAAAGTTTATGTATTAGTCACAAGTAGGCTTACATTCACACTAATGAAGTTACTGTGAAAATCCCCTAGTCACCACACTCCGGCACCTGTTCGGGTACACCTGAGGGAGAATTTAGCATGACCAATGCACCTAACCAGCACGTCTTTCAAACTGTGGGAGGAAACTGGAGCACCCGAAGGAAACCCTTGCAGACACTGAGAGAATGTGCAAATTCCACACAGACAGTGACCCAAGCCGGGAATTGAACCTGGGTCCCTGGTGCTGTGAGGCAGCAGTGCTAACCACTGTGCTACCGTTCTGCCCCACTACCACTCAAACCCACCTAGAAGGACAAACAAACAGTTCTGACCAGTATTCCTATTTTACTGTTTTCTCCTTCTGGGTATAAGCTAGACTCGGGGGTGGGGATATTGCTTAGGACATTCCAGTCACTTAGGGTTATGGTCCATCTGGCTGAATAATCTGAGATAATGTGACATTCTCTCAGCATTGCATGAAGCATCAGCCTAAATTATGCACTTAAACCTTATAGTTGGGACTATATGACTCTCTGTGCAAACTACTGATTTAGGGTTGCCAGCTCTGGTTGGAAGAATTCCTGGAGGTGTCATCACATCAGCTCATATCTGCAATTGCCTCATCCACACAGTCTCGCCATTGCTCACCTGAAATGCCCATCCATCTGTAGTGCATTGAAAATTGTAATGTGCATTTTGTCCACTTGAGGCTACCATACACACATGTACCAGCAGAGGGAGTCTGCTAGGAAGGGGCAGTAAAGGATTTTAGAATTTTTTAAAGCCCATGCAGTTCTAATTCTAAATTCAATCTCTGGCTGAGCATACAGCTGTTTCTGTTCGAAGAACTTCATCTCATCCAGTCCCCTCATGGTAAGATAAATCAATATTTGATTGGACTCTCTCCGTCTGTTTACCCCATTTCTTTTATTTATATCTTTTATTTATTTTTTAAACTTATTGGTTTTTGCCATTAAATTTACCAGGTTGCTCTCTCTAGTGTCTGTAAGGTTAATTAATTTCTGAAGACTCCAGGACATCATAGATTCTTAAACCCCATACTGATCTAGTCTAAAGCTTCGTGATATTGTGAACCTACCCCTGAACTGTGTATCTCTGCATAGGGTTCAGTATCTTTAGCAGTCATTAGTTTAAATACATAAAGATGATTTGCACTATTTGCTTATGACACTTGGGTCAGATCCTATCACTTGTTGCAAAAGTCATTTCCTGTCTTTTAGAGTTCAGTTGTGTCGATCCATTTTTGGAAGAAGTCCTGTGTTGATCTGTAAGTCGCTGACCTTCTGTAAGTTCGATTAATGATCATAGGTTTCGGAAGGTTAAGAAAATCATGACTGATTTGCTATTTTCACTTCTTTTTAAAAAACTAGTTGACCACAAAGTGCAGAGTGAATTTTGAAGAAGAACCCTGAGCGAAGGTTTGTGGTGAAGTTTTCAGGTTCCAAAATGATTATTTTTCATTCTTTAGTAGTTTTGTAGATGGTCACCTATTACTAATAATTAATTTATTTGTTTGACCAAATATCTGGACCGAATATGTGGGGATTTAAAGTATAAGTTTATTTATTAGTTACATGTAGGCTTACATTAACACTGCAATGAAATTACTGTGAAAATCCCCTAGTTGTCACTTTGGTGCCTGTTCGGGTACACTGAGGCAGAATTTAGCATGGCCAATGCACCAAACCAACATGTCTTTTGGACTGTGGGAGGAAACCAGAACACCTGGAGGAAACCCACACAGACCCAAGAGAACATGCAGACTCTGCACAGACAGTGAGCCAAGCCGGGAATCGAACCCGGGTCCCTGGTGCTCCTGTGAGGCAGCAATGCTAACCCACTGTGCCACCGTGTTGCCCAATGCAGCTATAAAAAATTTAACTTTTTACTGTTTTGTAACCATTGACAGCGTGTCCCCATTGTGCTGTGAAACAGACTGGTATTGTAAGCTCTCTGAGCCAAACCTACACTTCCTGTTGGTGTTACTCTTGCTGTTCGGTTGTTCTATTGTCAGAGCATTGTAATCCTTTTGAAGTTGGTTTTATTTTGTGTGAGAAAAGTTGAAAAGGGAAGTCTGGGGAGGTAACACTGTCAAAGACACCTCAGCCACTAAGTTATTGGAGGCCTCGTGAGCATATCAGTCTGTAAGAGAGAAGCAACTAAATATTTTCAATAGCTACTCGGTGTAAAGGGCACCAAGCGAATCATTAACCTTGGTCGTTAATCCCAACTTTGTTAAGTGTTTACAATGAATTCATCTGCATGGCAGAAGATATGTTTAAATGCAAGAATTTCAGAATATTTAGAATAGATGCATTCCAGTGTAAAAGAAGGACTTAAGGGTGGAAACATGATCTGTGTCTAACTAAAGAAGTTAAAGATAGTATCAAATTGACAGAAAATGATTCTGAAAAGGTGAGTGACAGGTCAGAAGATTGGACAGAATATAAAGAACAACGGAAAAATGTTGAAAAGTTTAATAAGGAGTCAGTGTGGAAGAGGTTTACAAGAATTATTCCAGAGATGAGAAACTTCAGTTATAAAGGTGGATTGAAGAGCTTGGGACTGTTTTCATTGGAGAGGAGAAGGCTGAGAGGAGACTTTGCTCAAAGTAATGGGTGGGGGGTGGGGGGGCGGACAGAGTAAATGGGAGTAACTGTTCCTCCTTATAAAAAGATTACGAGGCACAGTAGCACAGTGGTTAGCACTGCTGCTTCACAGCACCAGGGACCTGGGTTTGATTCCTGGCTTGGGTCACTGTCTGTGTGGAGTTTGCATGTTCTCCCCGTGTCCACGTGGGTTTCCTCCGGGTGCTCCAGTTTCCTCCCACATTCTGAAAGACACGCAGGCTAGGTGCATAGACCCGAACAGGCGCCGCAGTGTGGCGACTCGGGGAATTTCACAGTAACTTCATTGCAGTGTTAATGTAAGCCTTACTTCTGACTAATTAATAGACTTTAAAAATGAGAGGGCACAGATTTAAAGCGATTTCCAAAAGAGGTATATGCGTTGTGAGAATTTTTCCTCATGCAGTGAGGGTTGGGGTCTGGAACGCTCGGCCTGGATGTGTAGTGGAGGCAGGTTCAATCGAGGCTCTCAAGAGGGCGTTAGATGATTACAATGTGAGGATGCTCATTTGGAGAGCCGGTACAGACACGATGGGCCAAATGGCCTGAATCTGTGAAAGTAGAGTCCAAGAGAAAGATGGCTGGAATGATAACCATGATGTGGAGATGCCGGCGTTGGACTGGGGTAAACACAGTAAGAAGTTTAACAACACCAGGTTAAAGTCACTACCAAATAAACCTGTTGGACTTTAACCTGGTGTTGTTAAACTTCTTACTGGAATGATAAAAACAGATAATAAGGGTCTCAGCAGGTATTTGGAAAGGAAAAGTTTAAGCAAAATGAGTGTTCTTCCCCGAGAGAGTGAGAATGGGGAATGAATGAAAAATAAGGACAGTTGATAAATTGAACAAACATTTTGAGTCTGTCTTCACTGCAGAAGATAGAAATAACATCCCAGAAATAATTGTGAATCGGGCAGTGAAAGGGAGGAAGAATACAAATAATTACAAACATCAGGGAAAGAGTGCTGAGAAAACTATTCAAACTAAAAGCTGACAAATCCCAAGTCCTGATGGAATTCATCCCAGGGGGTTTGAAACGTGGCTGCTGAGGTTGTGGATTGGATTTAATTTTCCAAAATACCCTCCCTCGATCCTGGCAAGGTCTCAGCAGATTGGAAAATAATGAATGTGACTCCTCTATTCAAGAAAACTACAAGCCAATTAGATTAATATCTATCATAGCAAAAGCTGGACTCTTATTAAGGAGGTTATAGCTGGCCACTTAGAAAACCTCATCATAGAAATCATAGAAACCCTACAGTGCAGAAGGAGGCCATTCGGCCCATCGAGTCTGCACCGACCACAATCCCACCCAGGCCCTACCCGCTAATCCCTTTTTTTTTTTACCCGCTAATTTACCCGCTAATCCCTCTAACCTACGCATCCCAGGACTCTAAGGGGCAATTTTTAACCTGGCCAATCAACCTAACCCGCACATCTTTGGACTGTGGGAGGAAACCGGAGCACCCGGAGGAAACCCACGCAGACACGAGGAGAATGTGCAAACTCCACACACACAGTGACCTGAGCCGGGAATCGAACCCAGGACCCTAGAGCTGTGAAGCAGCAGTGCTAACCACTGTGCTACCGTGCCGCCCTTGTTTGATTAATGTATTAGGAACTTTGAGGAAGTAACAATCGACATGGATAAAGGGGAACTTGTGAATGTGCTGCACTTGGATTTCCAGAAGACCTTTGAAAAGGTGTACGTCAAAGGTTACTATGCAAATTAGGAACTCATGGTGTAAGGGATAGCACATTAGCCGCCACCACCACCACTGCGAGAATGGAGAATTTGGCGCTCAGCCAAAAATCCATTCACTGCCTTATGACTGGAGAATCCCACCCACGGGTGAGGTCGGAGGTTTCCGGAGGAGGGTATTGGTCACCAGAGAGCGACCTCTGCTTTCACATAGGACAATGGAGCACTGAAGCTGTTCTGTTGTAGGTTCCTCAGTGTCTGAGAATGGGTGTTACAGCTTTTTAATTCCCCCACGAGGATAGAATTTTCCTTGCGATATTTATTCAGGCTCATTGTAAACACAAAGATAGCTGGCGGAACGTGAACACCTGTGAGCGGCACAGGCTATAATTCTCGTCAATAACAAAATCCAGATTAAAGTGGGGAGGTATTCTTTGCTTGATGTTTACTTTGGCATCTGTTTTTTATTTGTTCGGACAATATTGTAATTGTTTTATGCTGAAGGGGGCACTTTGAGTTTTTTGGTGCCACCCACTGCCTCTGCTATTGGTCCATCAAAAGTGATGCTACAACTCTCCCCCAATGGAAAGCGACAATGGAATTTTCTTCCCGATCAGGTTCATTTGTAGACTCACCAAGCTAATGAAAGGAACACCCGCACACGCCCACCTCAGATGCTGGCCTTTCTTCTAGCAGTTAAAAATGTTATTTATGGGATATCGTTGTTTCTGCTAATGACGGCACTTATCCCTCGTCCCCTCTGGAACATGGGGGTGTGTCACCTTGAACATTTGTGAGTGAATCGCTGGGCCATTTCTGAGGGTAGAAGAGAGTCAACAACATTGGTGTGGGTCTGGAGTCACACGTAGGCCAGACCAGGTAAGAATGGCAGATTTCCTTCCCCAAAGGACATTACTGACACAGATGGGATTACATAGCAATCAATTAATGACATGGTCACCATTACTGAGACTGGCTTTTTATCTCCGTGTTAATTAATTGTATTTTCATTAATCTGGACCTCTGGATTATTAGTCCAGTAATGTAACCACTGTACCCTTGTGTTTGTGCTCTGGTGCTATTTGTGAGTGGTTGGTGCCTCTGGCTGGATTGTGTCGGTGACACTGGGTGCAACAATATTTCCTTTTCCTTTCTGTTGTGGCCCCTCTAAAAAGGAGCACTCTCGGTTGATGCTGGGGCAACCCAATGTCTCACAGAGCAATACAGCACAGGAGTCCATTTAAAGTAAAGTTTATTTATTCGTCACAAGTAAGGCTTACATTAACATTGCAATGAAGTTACTGTGAAATTCCCCTAGTCGCCACAGTCTTTGGGTCAATGCACCCTAACCAGCACATCTTTCAGACTGTGGGAGGAAACCGGATCACCCGGAGGAAACCCACATTTGTCCCATCTTTGAAAGATTTACCCCTTCTATTTCCTTTTCAACTATTAACCAACTGCCCCAGTTTTGCAAGTTATTGAACAACCTGCTTCCATAGCTCTTTCAGGCACAATGTGTCTCACATGGTTTTATTCGACAAGGATGCACACACACACACACTCACACACTCACTCACTATCACACACACACTATCACAACGCGCACACTATCTCACCCACACACACTCACTATCACACACACACACACACCCACACACTCACTCACTAGCACACACACACTATCACAACGCACACACTATCTCACCCACACACACTCACTATCACACATACACACACACACTCTCACAACACACACACTCACTATCACAACGCGCACACTATCTCACCCACACACACTCACTATCACACATACACACACACACACTCACTATCACAACACGCACACACTATCTCACCCACACGCACTCACTATCACACATACACACACACACACTCACTATCACACACACACTATCACAACGCACACTATCTCACCCACACACACTCACTATCACACATACACACACACTCACTATCACACATACACACACACACACTATCACAACACACACACACACTATCACAACACACACTCACTATCTCACACACCCACACACTCACTGTCACACCCACACACACACACTATCACAACACGCACACACTACCTCACACACCCACACACACTCACTGTCACACACACACACAAATACTATCTCTCACACTCACACACACACACTATCTCTCTCTCTCACACACACCCTCACTCACTATCACACACACACTATCTCTCTCTCATGCACACACACCCTCACACTCACTATCACATACACGCTATCACAACACACACACACACACACACTCTCTCACACAGACCCTCACACTCACTATCACACACACACTATCTCTCACACACACACCCTCACACTATCACACACACACACTATCTCTCTCACACCCCCACACACTCACTATCACAACACGCACATGTAGAAAAGTATTCTCAGTATCTGAGCAAGTGCTGAAGGTCAGTGATAGGTATTGGAGGCAGGATATATACGGGAGCGGATCCCACATTATTTCTGCGAGGTTTTATTAAAACAATCCACTGCGCACACGCGAGGGAATACAGGGAGCAAATCCTCTCATCATTCACAGAGAAATACACACAGTTGTACACACACAAACACACAGATCCACACACATACCTAGACACACAGATATACATGCATACAAACAGCCAGAAACATATACACATACCAACATACAAATGCCGAGAAACACACACATTATGTAACAGACACATTATTCATCCACATACACACAGGTACATCTGATCCAGCCTTCCAGGGCTGTCTCTGAGCTCGCTCCTGCTCCCCCTCTCTGGCTCGGATCTCCCCGGCTCTGCTCCCCTTGATGCCCCGCCTGCCCTGGGCTGCTATCCCGGGAGGGAGGGTGCTTATTCCCCGGCGGAACCAGAGATTTGCGGAACACTAATGCACTGGCGGATTTTCACAACTGCCTCCTCCAGAGAAAGGAGGGAACTTCGATCTGAACAATTCCCTTTACACAGGGTGGAAACCCAGCTGCCTCTGTAAACCACAGACCATAACCAGCTCCACTGGAAGAGTTTAACTCTCACTCTCTCCACAAAGCTCTCTCTCTCTCCAGAGCCGCTGGGTTTTTGCAGTATTTTTGGTGTTTTAGATTCCAGACTGGGGACCTGGGCTAAAACTGGAAGTAAGGAGTCCATTAGATAAAACTAAACAACCCCAGGAGCAGAGCAACAGGTACAGGGGGTGTGATCAGCACTGTCCACTAGTGAAAGATTAACCCTATTCTTATCTTTACAATTGCTGACTGCCCTGGATATCCAGCACCTCCTGCCCTGGATATCCAGCACCTCCTGCCCCGGATATCCAGCACCTCCTGCCCCGGATATCCAGCACCTCCTGCCCCGGATATCCAGCACCTCCTGCCCCGGATATCCAGCACCTCCTGCCCCGGATATCCAGCACCTCCTGCCCCGGATATCCAGCACCTCCTGCCCCGGATATCCAGCACCTCCTGCCCCGGATATCCAGCACCTCCTGCCCCGGATATCCAGCACCTCCTGCCCCGGATATCCAGCACCTCCTGCCCTGGATATCCAGAACTTCTCCATTCTCAGGTTTTAATTTTTGTTCAGTGAGTTCATAGAATCCCTACAGTGCAGAACATAAGAACATAAGAACATAAGAAATAGGAGCAGGAGTAGGCCATCTAGCCCCTCGAGCCTGCCCCGCCATTCAATAAGATCATGGCTGATCTGAAGTGGATCAGTTCCACTTACCCGCCTAATCCCTACAACCCCTAATTCCCATACCGATCAGGAATCCATCTATCCGTGATTTAAACATATTCAACGAGGTAGCCTCCACCACTTCAGTGGGCAGAGAATTCCAGAGATTCACCACCCTCTGAGAGAAGAAGTTCCTCCTCAACTCTGTCCTAAACTGACCCCCCTTTATTTTGAGGCTGTGCCCTCTAGTTCTGGTTTCCTTTCTAAGTGGAAAGAATCTCTCCACCTCCACCCTATCCAGCCCCTTCATTATCTTATAGGTCTCTATAAGATCCCCCGCCAGCCTTCTAAATTCCAACGAGTACAAACCCAATCTGCTCAGTCTCTCCTCATAATCACGGGCGGCACAGTAGCACAGTGGTTAGCACTGCTGCTTCACAGCTCCAGGGACCTGGGTTCGATTCCTGGCTTGGGTCACTGTCTGTGTGGAGTTTGCACATTCTCCTCGTGTCTGCGTGGATTTCCTCCGGGTGCTCCGGTTTCCTCCCACAGTCCAAAGATGTGCGGGTTAGGTTGATTGGCCATGCTAAAATTGCCCTTAGTGACCTGGAATGCGTAGGTTAGAGGGATTAGTGGGTAAATATGTAGGGATATGGGGGTAGGACCTGGGTGGGATTGTGGTCGGTGCAGACTCGATGGGCCGAATGGCCTCTTTCTGTGCTGTAGGGTTTCTAAGATTCTAAGATAATCAACACCCCTCGTCTCTGGTATCAACCTGGTGAACCTTCTCTGCACTCCCTCCAAGGCCAATATATCCTTCCGCAAATAAGGGGACCAATACTGCACACAGTATTCCAGCTGCAGCCTCACCAATGCCCTGTACAGATGCAGCAAGACATCTCTGCTTTTATATTCTATCCCTCTTGAGATATAGGCCAACATCCCATTTGCCTTCTTGATCACCTGTTGCACCTGCAGACTAGGTTTTTGCGTCTCATGCACAAGGACCCCCCAGGTCCCTCTGCACAGCAGCATGTTGTAATTTCTTTCCATTTAGATAATAATCCAATTTGCTATTATTTCCTCCAAAGTGAGTAACCTCGCATTTGTCAATGTTATACTCCATCTGCCAGATCCTCGCCCACTCACTCAGCCTGTCCAAATCTCTCTGCAGACCTTCTACACCCTCCACATGATTCACTTTTCCACTTATCTTTGTGTCGTCTGCAAACTTTGTTACCCTACACTCAGTCCCCTCCACCAGCTCGTCTATATAAATGGTAAATAGTTGAGGCCCCAGTACCGATCCCTGCGGCACGCTACTAGTTACCATCTGCTAACCAGAAAAGCACCCATTTATTCCGACTCTCTGCTTCCTGTCGGATAGCCAATTCCCAATCCACGCTAACACCCTACCCCCAACTCCGTGTGACCCAATCTTCTTCAGCAACCTTTTGTGAAACACCTTATCAAACGCCTTTTGGAAATCCCAGTAGCAGGCCAGAAGGAGGCCCATTGAGTCTGCACCGACCACAATCCCACCCAGACCCTATTTCCGTAACCCCTCATATTTACCCTGCTAATCTCCCTGATACTAGGGTCAATTTAGCATGGCCACTCCACCCAACCCACACATCTTTGGAGTGTGGGAGGAAACCGGAGCACCCAGAGGAAACCCACGCAGACACAGGGAGAACGTGCAAACTCCACACAGACAGTGACCCGAGGCCGGAATTGAACCCGGGTCCCTGGCGCTGTGAGGCAGCAGTGCTAACCACTGTGCCGCCCGTGTTGTAGTTTAGTTTTATTTGGGAAGGGTTTTGGCAAGGGGAAGGTTGATTTAAAGCATTCTCATTTATTAACTCTAGGGGTATGGGTGTCGCTGGCTCGACCAGCATTTATTATCCATCCCCCATTGTACCCTGAGAAGTTGGTGGTGAGCTGCCTTCTTGAACCACTGGAGTACATGAGGTGTAGGTACACCCACAGTGCTGTTAAGGAGGGATTTCCAGCATTTTGACCCAGCCACAGTGAAGGAACGGTGATATATTTCCAAGTCAGGATGGTGTGATTGGAAGGGGAACTTGCAGACGCTGGTGTTCCCAGCTATCTGCTGCCCTTGTGCTACCAGGTGGTGGAGGTGATTTGGAAGAAGTCCAGTATGATTATGGGTGACAGTCAATTAATTAAGGACAACATCATTGCCATCACATAATTTTTTTTTATATTCATTCGTGGGACATGGGCATTTCTGGCTGGCCAGCATTTATTGCCCATCCCCAGTTGACCCTTGAGAAGGTGGTAGTGAGCTGCCTTCTTGAATCGCTGCAGTCCATGTGCTGTGGGTTGACCCACAATGCCGTTAGGGAGGGAGTTCCAGGATTTTGACCCAGCGATTGCGAAGGAACGGAGATATATTTCCAAGTTAGGACGTTGAGTGGCTTGGAGGGGAACCTGCGGGTGGTGGTGTTCCCATGTATCTGCTGCCCTTCTAGATGGAAGTGGTCGTGGGTTTGGAAGGTGCTGTCAAAGGATCTTTGGTGAATTGCTCCAGTGCATCTTGTAGACAGTACACACTGCTGCTACTGAGCGTCGGCGGTGAAGGGAGTGAATGTTTGTGGATGTGGTGCCAATCAAGCGGGGCGGCTTTATCCTGGATGGTGTCGAGCTTCCTGAGTGTTGTTGGAGCTGCACCCATCCAGGCAAGTGGAGAATATTCCATCACACTCCTGACTTGTGCCTTGTAGATAGTGGACAGGCTTTGGGGAGTCAGGAGGTGAGTTACTCTCTGCAGTATTCCGAGCCTCTGACCTGCTTTTGTAGCCACTGTGTTGATATGGTGAGTCCAGTTGAGTTTCTGGTCAATGGTAACGCCAAGGATATTGACAGTGGGGGATTCAGTGATGGTAACACCATTGAATGTCAAGGGGCAGTGGTTAGAGTGTCTCGTATTGGTGATGGTCATTGCCTGGCATTTTTGTGGCGCAAATGCTACTTACCACTTGTCAGCCCAAGCCTGGATATTGTCCAGATCTTGCTGCATTTGAACATGGACTGCTTCAGTATCTGAGGAGTCATAAACATGTGAACATTGTGAAATCATCGGCGAACATCCCCACTTCTGACCTTATAATGGAGGGAAAGTCATTGATGAAGCAGCTGAAGATTGTTGGGCGTAGGGCCCTACCCTGAGGGACTCCTGCAGAGATGTCCTGGAGCTGAGATGACTGACCCTCCACAACCACAGCCATCTTCCTATGTACCAGGTATGACTCCAAGCAGCGGAGTGTTTGCCCCCTGATTTCCATTGACTCCAGTTTGCTAGGGCTCCTTGATGCCACACTCGGTCGAATGTGGCGTTGATGTGAAGGGCTGTCACTCTCACCTCACCTCTGGAACTCGGCTCTTTCTGCTGTTGGGATCAGCAAGTTTGTTTTAATAATGTGATTGGCTGGGTGGGTGTCACGCTGCAACAGTATAAATGCATGAAAATTAAATGCAAAACAGCCTCAGACAAAACATTGTTCAAACCTAATGCTCTTTGGTTCTTCATTTGTGACTAGTTTCTGGGAGAGGACATGGAGAGGCACACATTGATTCACATTGGCTCCTGTTCTGATAATGCCTTGATTTAAAAAAATTTAAAATCCCTCCTCAATCCTCCCCATCGCTGTTGCCTCTTCCAGCTCCATAACTCTCTGTTATTTCTGTGCTCCTCCAATTCTGACCTATCGAGTATGCACAATTTCAATAGCCCCAAAGTCTGGATGGCGGTGCCTTCAGTCTGGACTCTATACTCTAGAATCCCCTCCATAAATATCTCTGTCTCTATGATCCTCCTTCATATTTTGAGAGGCCCCTTAAAATCTACCTGCTTGACCAAGCTTTTGGTAACCTGCTCAAATCTTTGGTTTGATAATGGCATCCTGGGCTGTTTTACAATGACCGGATATTCCAGCCCTTCCTGCTGGTAGGGTCTTCCAGTCCTGCCATCAGTGACCACCCCCTCCCCTCCAGTGGCAGGTTCCCCTGCAGCAGGATAGGCGAGCCACACAAAACAGAGTCATAGAGGTTTACAGCACGGAAACAGGCCCTTTGGCCCAATTTGTCCATGTCGCCCAGTTTTTACCATTAAGCTAATTCCAATTGCCCATGTTTGGCTCATATCCCTCGATTCCAATCTTACCCATGTAACTGTCTAAATGCTTTATAAAAGACAAAATTTTGTACGCCTCTACTACTACCTCTGGCAGCTCGTTCCAGACACTCACTACCCTCTGTATGAAAGAATTGCCTCTCTGGACCCTTTTGTATCTCTCCCCTCTCACCTTAAACCTAGTTTTAGACTCCCCTACCTTTGGGAAAAGATATTGACTATCTAGCTGATCTGTGTCCCTCATTATTTTATAGACCTCTATAAGACCTACGCTCCAGAGAAAAAAGTCCCATTCTATCCAGCCTCTCCTTATAACTCAAACCATCAAGTCCCGGTAGCATCCTAGTAAATCTTTTCTGCACTCTTTCTAGTTTAATAATATCCTTTTTATCAGGATATAAGTCCCACATGGGAGGTTAGTTAGGAAGGTTCAGTCGCTAGGTATACATGGGGAGGTAGTAAATTGGATTAGACACTGGCTCAATGGAAGAAGCCAGAGAGTGGTTGTGGAGGATTGCTTCTCTGAGTGGAGGCCTGTGACTAGTGGTGTGCCACAGGGATCGGTGTTGGGTCCATTGTTGTTTGTCAACTATATCAATGATCTGGATGATAATGTGGTAAATTGGATCAGCAAATTTGCTGATGATACAAAGATTGGAGGTGTAGTGGACAGTGAGGAAGGTTTTCAAAGCTTGCAGAGGGATTTGGACCAACTAGAAAAATGGGCTGAAAAATGGCAGATGGAGTTTAATGCAGACAAGTGTGAGGTATTGCACTTTGGAAGGACAAACCAAGGTAGGACATACAAGGTAAATGGTAGGACACTGAAGAGTGCAGTAGAACAGAGGGATCTGGGAATACAGATACATAATTCCCTAAAAGTGCCGTCACAGGAAGATAGGGTCGTAAAGAGTGCTTTTGGTACATTGGCCTTTATAAATCAAAGTATTGAGTATAAGAGTTGGAATGTTATGGTGAGGTTGTATAAGACATTGGTGAGGCCGAATTTAGAGTATTGTGTGCAGTTTTGGTCACCTAATTACAGGAAGGGTATTAATAAGGTTGAAAGAGTGCAGAGAAGGTTTACAAGGATGTTGCTGGGACTTGAGAAACTGAGTTACAGAGAAAGGTTGAATAGGTTAGGACTTTATTCCCTGGAGCACAGAAGAATGAGGGGAGATTTGATAGAGGTGTATAAAATTATGATGGGTATAGATCGAGTGAATGCAAGCAGGCTTTTTCCACTGAGGCTAGGGGAGAAAAAAACTAGAGGACATGGGTTAAGGGTGAAGGGGGAAATGTTTAAAGGGAATATTAGGGGGGGGCTTCTTCATGCAGAGAGTGGTGGGAATGTGGAATGAGCTGCCAGATGAAGTAGTGAATGCGGGCTCACTTTTAACATTTAAGAAAAATTTGGACAGGTACATGGATGAGAGGGGTGTGGAAGGATATGGTTCAGGTGCAGGTCAGTGGGACTAGGCAGAAAAATGGTTCGGCACAGCCAAGAAGGGCCAAAAGGCCTGTTTCTGTGCTGTAATGTTCTATGGTTCTATGGTTCTATAATGGGGTGACCAGAATAGTACACAGTATTCCAAGTGTGGTCTTACCAATGTCTTGTACAACTTCACCAATATGTCCAAACTCCTGTATTTAGTGTTCTGGCCAATGAAACCAAGCATGCCGAATGCCTCCTTCACCACTCTGCCTACCTGTGACTTCACTTTCAAGGAGCTATGAACCTGTACCCTTAGATCTCTTTGTTCAATAACTCTCCCCAACACCCTACCATTAACTGAATAAGTCCTGCCCTGGTTCAATCTACCAAAATGCATCACCTCGCATTTGTCTAAATTAAACTCCACCTGCCACTCATCAGCTCACTGACCCAATTGATTACGATCCTGTTGCAATACTAGATAACCTTCTTCACTGTCCACTATGCCACCAATCTTAGTGTCATCTGCAACCTTACTAACCATGCCTCCTAAATTCTCATCCAAATCATTAATAAAAATGACAAATAACAGTGGACCCAGCACTGATCCCTGAGGCACACCACTGGTCGCAGGCCTCCAGTTTGAAAAACAACCCTCTACAACCACCTTCTATCATCAAGCCAATTTTGTATCCATTTGGCTACCTCACCCTGGATCCCGTGAGACTTAACCTTATGCAACAACCTGCCATGTGGTACCTTGTCAAAGGTCTTGCTAAAGTCCATGTAGACATCAACTGCACTGCCCTCATCTACCTTCTTGGTTATCCTTTCAAAAAACTCAATCAAATTTGTGGGACATGATTTTCCACTCACAAAGCCATGCTGAATATCCCTAATCAGTCATTAGCCTCAGTGGCTGTAGTTCCCAGGCTTTTCCCTGAAGCCTTTTTAAACAAAGGCACAACATTTGCCACCCTCCAATCTTCAGGCACCTCACCTGTGGCTTTCGATGATTCAAATATCTCTGCTAGGGGACCCGCAATTTCCTCTCTAGCCTCCCATAATGTCCTGGGATCCATCAGGTCCCGGGGATTTATCTACCTTGATGCACTTTAAGACTTCCAGCACCTCCTTCTCTGTTATATGTACATTCCTCAAGACATCACTATTTATTTTCCCCAGTTCCCTAACATCCATGCCTTTCTCAATAGTAAATACCGATGAGAAATGTTCATTTAGGATCTTACCCATCTCTTGTGGATCTGCACATAGATGACCATGTTGATCCTTAAGAGGCCCCGCTCTCTCCCTAGTTACTCTTTTGCACTTTATGTATTTGTAGAAGCTTTCGTGCTGTAGACATCGACAGGACCAGAAGATTCTGTTGGCACGGTGGCACAGTGGTTAACCCTCTCAACCTGAGGAACCTGGGTTCAATTCCTGAATATCTGTGTGGACTTTGCACATTCTCCCCGTGTCTACGTGGGTTTCCTCCGGGTGCTCCAGTTTCCCCCCACACTCCAAAGATGTGTTGGTTTGATGGATTAGCCGTGGTAAATGTGTGGGGTTACAGGGATAGAGCGGGGGAGAGGGCCTGGGTGGGATACTCTGTCAGAGAGTCAGTGCAGACTGGATGGGCTGAATGGCATCCTTTTGCACTGTAGAGATTCTATGATTTGGCAATACAGTTTGAGGATTTCTGAAGGAAAGCAGAAGTGAAAGTTCTGCACATGAATAAAATCTTTTACGGGCCGGGCTAAACTCTGGTGCACTCAGTGCTTTTAGGTTTTTAACAGTCATCTCGAGTTGATGAGTCATGACACCATGTGAATTATTGCACTCAGCATATTTGCAGAGTAACACTGGGCAGGCAGTGAGACTGCTGGTCTCCGAACAATCCCGAGGAAATACAAGTCCAGTTTCCTTAAAAGCTGGGAAGTGTCCAGGGTGAAGTGCACGGAATATTCAAATCAAAGCCAGACCATTACGGAGAGGAGATCAGAAACACTTCTCACACAACGGACGCGGGAGAGCGTAACTACATCCCACAAAAGACAGCTGGTATCTAAAGTTTATTTATTAGTCACAAGTACGGCTTACATTAACACTGCAATGAAGTAACTGTGAAATTCCCCTAGTCGCCACACTCTGGCGCCTGTTTGAGCCAATGCACCTATCCAGCACGTCTTTCAGAGTGTGGGAGGAAACTGGAGCAGCCGGAGGAAACCCACGCAGACACGGGGAGAATGTGCAAACTCCACACAGACAGTGACCCAAGCCGGGAACTGAACCCGGGTCCCTGGTGCTGTGAGACAGCAGTGCTAACCACTGTGCCGCCCCATCCCAGAATAATATCAAATCTGCGATGGATAGATATTTGCTTTCCTTGAGTAATAAAGGAGATAGAGACAAGGTAGGTGGATGGAGTTTGAAAACAGATCAGCCATGATCGCACTGAACAGCAGAGCATTCTCGATGGGCTGAATGGCCTCCTCTTTATATTGTTCCATAAAAGCCTTTGATTTGACATTCTTTGCAGGAAGCAGTTGGACATGACAGCGAATAACTTCTCCTTGAACCAAGCGACGGACTTTCAGTTCACCACAGCCCCCAGTGCGGACTCAACAGATGAAGAGCGGAGGCTGAGAGAAGACCTCAACTATTTCTTCATGAGTCCATGTGAAAAATACAGAGCCAGGCGCCAATTACCTTGGAAGCTCTGCTTGCAAGTTTTGAAAATTGTCATGGTAACGACACAGGTAACAAAAATTGTTGGCATCAATAACTATTTAATGTTCATCGTGGAGAAACGTAGAAAGGAACGCTTGCCTTTTTATAGCGCCTTTCATGACCTCAGGATGTCCCAGAGTGCTTTACAACCAATGATCAGTGTTGTAATAGGTAAAGATAACCAAAGGCTGTTCTCCCCTTTGTGGGGAGAGCTGACTGGTGGTGATTTAACCTGAGGGTCACCACACCTCAGGCAAGGGGCAAGGTTGAGAAGGCAGGGCCTTCATGAATAGCCTCAGCTGGTGCAGGAATTGAACCCATGCTGTTGCTCTGCATCATGAACCAGCCATTTAGCCAACTGAGTTAAACTGACCCTCGCATAGTGTTGTACTATAGGAAACATGGCAGCCAATTAGCAGAGGAACAATGATGTGTTAATGACTAGATGGTCTATTTTAGTGATGTGAGTTGAGGATAAATATTATCTGCGACATTCCAAGATTACCCTCCTCATTTGATTCATAATAGCACTAAGAGATATTTTATGTCCACTTCAGAGGCCTTTGTTTAATGAAAGAAGACACGTCTAACACTGCACCAAGCCCTCAGCCGATGTTATCGTACTCAAGTCTCTGGGAATGGGACTCGAATGCAAAACTATCTGTTTTTAAAATTTATTATGTGAGAGGATGTGAGCAGCGCTGACAAGGTCAGCATTTGTTGCCCATTCCAAACTGCCCTCAAGCCGAGTGGCTTGCTAGACCCTTTCAGAGGGCAGTTAAGAGTCAACCACATTGCTGCGGGTTTGGAGTCACATGTGGGCCAGACTGGGTAAGCATGGCAGATTTCCTTCCATAAAGTGAACCAACTTTACAACAATTGATAATCGGTTCATGGTCACCATTACGGAAACTAGCTGTCAATTCCAGGTCTTATTCATTGAACTTTAACTTCCACCAGGCATTTAACCTCCGTCTCCAACAATTTAGCCCAGGAATCTGCATTATCACCAGAGTCCAATGACATGAACACTATGCCACCATATTCGAAAGTTTTGAAACAGCTCCTATCTACTCAATTAAAGGGTTATGTTTTATGATGTTCAGATGAAGTTGACCATCTTTCCACGTGGATCCTTTATCCATTTAACCTCCCTTCTCCTGCACCCCCCTAACCTTAACCCTAACCCTCCCCCCAACCCTAACCCTAACCCACCTCAACTTGAAACTATCCAAAGTTCTATCACACAAGTATGGGTTTTGTAATCGGTTATGAAGGAATGATGTACACTGTTCACTTTGCTAACAGCAGCCACACTGCTTCCATAAGCTTTAGAGTGGAAACTATGGGTGGAATTCTCCCATCTGGGACTAAGTTCCTTGGTGGGGGCGGGAATATGGAGTGTTTCCCACTGAGGACGCCAGCAGGAAACCACGCCACATCTTCCAGCTCCGACCTCATTAATTATGTGTTGGAGGTTTGGCGCCATATTCTGTGACAGGCTGTGTATGATGGCGAACATCCTGCCATCATACCCGGGTGCCATATTGAAAAGGTGCCCAACATCATTGAAGAAAGGAGTTTGATCTCCAGGAATACTCTAAGGCGGGGAGCTGGAACTCCTCAATGACACTGAATCTGGAAGATCCACCTGTAGCTGCTCCCATGACTCCCTGCTGCGGGGTTCTGGGGTCCAGGGTTGCTGCAGCCTCCATTCCCAGCTCTGGCAGCAGACACAGACATTGTTCAGATGAATGGGGACTTCTACACGCCACCTGGATGTGTTCTGGACTGAGGTGTTTTCACGCTGGCGTCACGGAGAATCAGGCGTGGATGGAAGACTTTGGTCGGGTATTCATCCACATCCCCATCAGCAGAATGCCAATCAGTTTCATGCCAGCCTCAAGCGGGTTTTCTGACCCCCATTGCAGGCACCAACGGAATGTCCAGTGTGAATTTCATGCCCGCTGAATTCTCCCCTGCCCTCCACTGATCCCACGCTGGCAGGAGCAATGGGAGGATTCTGTCTTTACTGTCATTGAGCATCTCAGCGAGTGTGCAGCCTTCTCCAGGTGACCTGTGGCAACATGTGAGCAGCGCAGACAACGGCGCAACTCTCCAATCAGTCCAAAAAATGGAATCAGCTCTTGGTGTTTTCAGAGAGTCACGTGCTGAAATTAAAGGAAAGATTATTTAGAGTCATAGAGGTTTACAGCATGGAAACAGGCCCTTCGGCCCAACTTGTCTGTGCTGCCGTTTTTTTTTTAAAACCTCTATGCAAACTCAGAAATCAGGATAGATTTGATAGAGTGGATAAGGAGAATCTGTTTCTGGGAGGGTCAATAAGCAGCTTTAAGACAATTGACAAAGGAGCTGGCGGTCACGTGCACTGTTTTTTACACAGTAACTTGTTGTGTAAAACCGTTCCTTCACTCTCGCTGGAAACCTACTAGAGGCCAGCATGAAATTCATTTGAATCCTGCAAATGGGATGCCGATGAAGATCTAACCCCCATCCCTGCCCAAGGCCTGATTCTCTTCAGGGCTAGAAACCTGCCGAGAAACATGTTTGGTACAACATGGCCTGCCAACGTCGAGATCTGAACGATGCCTGGGATTGTCTCTGGAGTTCAGAATGGATCTGACAGCGATCCTGGATCCTGGAACATGACAGCAGTGGGGGAGGGGGGGGGGGGCGCGGGAGGAAGGTGCGGAGTGGCATCTACAGGTGGATCTTCCAGAGTCCATCTTCCAGCTTCAGAAGGTTCCTCAGGAGGTGCTCCCGGAAACCGATGTTCACTTTCAGGATTGCTAAGCCCAGCATGCCAAGGAATGATAGCAGAGGCCCGATGGCAGCAGGAATGGAACCAACACCGTTAAAAACCATTTCCTCTTCACAGACCTCAGAGCTCCCTCCCCAAGCTTCATCCTGCCTCTCACTGGGAATTTCTCAACCGTTTCCGCATTAGCCAATGCCTTTGTGCAACAAATTGAATAATATCCCTTCCACAAACATTCACACCCTGCAGCACCAACACACACACTGGCAGCCGTGTGTACCATCCACAAGATGCACTGCAGGAATTCACCAAGTTTCCTTAAGCAGCACCTTTCAAACCCACGACTTCTATCACTTCCCTTAGTGACAGAATCTACCACAACTACCCTCTGAAGTGGCAGAACGAGTGACTCCATTCCAGCAAAGTGTCGTGAGGTCGTGGTTCACTGGGACAGCTGATCACCACGTTCTCCATGGGCGACTAGGGATGGGCAATAAATGCCAACCTGGCAGACAGTGCCCACATTTTAGGAATGGATTTTTAATAATTGTGTCATTTGCACTCGGGATTTCCCATGTCTCCCGCGGTGTGCTTCGTGGTGGCAGAAGCGGCCCACCTTTGGCCTGTGGCGGGATCTTATGGTTCCCGCTGCTGTCAACAGGATTTCCTGTTGTTTCTCCAGCGCTCCTCCTCCCACCTCCACCCCCACCCCACCGTCATTGATGGGCCCGGAAGATCTGTCAGGTGTAATTTGTGACATTAGAAGGTCAGAGGAAAGGACTTAGTTATTGGTGAGATAAGGTGTATGATTATCTTACCCTGACAAGGTGGGTGGGGTGATCTAACAATTGCTCCTGTACTTCGCAGTGAGGGATAACTAAAACACTTGCAGATAATTCATGATGTTCATTCTGTCCCAATAATCGCGCTACTCTGTTATAATCACAAAGTGAAACTGTAATTTCACATCAGCGTAAGACAGATTTTGGGGTCCCCTACCGGATTCCCCGCCCCGGCTGCTCGCAGAGGCTCGAGAGAATTCCGCTCCGTGGTGCTGAGAGGTCGGACATTTAGGACTGAGATGAGGAGAAAATTCTTTGCTCAGAGGGTTGCGAATCTTTGGAATTCTCGGCCCCTGTGAAGCGTGGATATTTGGCCTTTGAGTATATGGAAGACTGAGTTTTTTTGGATATGAGGGAATCGAGGGATAAAGCTGCGGTCGAAGATCAGCCATGATTTTGTTGAATGGTGGAGCAGGGCTGCTGGGGCCAAATGGCCTGTTACTGCCCCATTCTCTGAAGTCCTTCAGGACTTTGTGGCCCCCGCAACGTGTTTTCCAGCAGAGGAGAAAGCTCACCATTCTCCACTGGCGGGATCTTCCTGTCCCAGTGATGTCTACAGCGTTTAGCCTGGCTCGCCCGTCCCGCCGATGAGTGGGGGGGGGGGTTGCATTTGGTGGGTGTGGTTTGCGCTGGAAAATCATGCCCTTTATGTTTAGTTTTATTTATTCATTTATTCATTCATGGGATATGGGAGTCGCTGGCTGGCCAGCATTTATTGCCCATCCCTGGTTGCCTGAGGGCAGTAGAGAGTCAACCACATTGTTGTGGCTCTGGAGTCATATGTAGGTCAGACCAGGTAAGGACAGCAGATTTCCTTCCCTAAAGGACATTAGTGAACCAAATGGGTTTTTCCAACAATCGACAATGGTTTCATGGTCATCAGTAGATTCTTAATTCCAGATATTTTTTATTGAATTCAAGTTCCACCATCTACTGTAGTGGGATTCGAACCCGGGTCCCTGGAACATTAGCTGAGTTTCTGGATTAATAGTCTAGTGATAATACCACTGGGCCTTTGCTAGTTAAGAATAACCATGGTGCTGTGTGATTGGAGTCACTGGTTAAGGATGGCAGATTTTCTTCCCTAAGGGACATTGCAACAACATGCCAACTTCAAGGTTGTCTTGACTGAAAATATCTTACCCAGATATTTTTTAAAAATCAAATCTTCAAGCTTCCATGCTGGTATTTGATGCTAATATGTGAACTATTAATCCAGTAACATATTCACTGCACCAGTATACACATGATAACCGGCGTCCTGCAACTTGAGATAACGCGCTGTGTCAAACTGAAGCAGTTTTGTTTGTTTGCGTTTTGATGAATTTGCTACAGTTTGGTCACAAAGTCATCACGTGTATATTTTTTAAAAAATCTACCTATCGCCAATATCTTCTCCCAGCGTCACCCGATACACAGGTTCTAACGTTTGCTCCATGGAGGGGCTGGGCTACTTTTGGATGTAGACTGTTTGCCGTGTGTTTTGGTTTGTAAATATGGCAGTCCGCTGTTTTCAACTGTACTCAACCTTTATTCAAGAGTCCCAGTAGCAGCTGTGAGGGGTTCAGCTGAGGAGCGATTGCTGTCTGGCGCTCAGAATATGTTCCAAAAGATGAAGTTCAGATTCACAAAGCTCCCACAGTGGTGAGAAAAGGACAAAACAGAAATGTTACCCATGAAAGAAAATAAATTGGTTTACTCTTGGCCCAGGAAGACGTTCAGTTGTAACGAAACAGCTACAGAAAAGTCAAAACCAGAAAGACCATCCAGCACTGACCGAGCGACTGGAAACAGCAAAGACACCCCCTCCGTAGACCCTGAAAAATCCTCCTTACGGGCATCTGGGCTGCTGAATAATCTCAGCAGGTCTGGTTATGGTGAGAGATGTGGAGATGCCGGCGTTGGACTGGGTAAGCACAGTAAGAAGTCTCACAACACCAGGTTAAAAAAGTCCACTCCATCTGACGAAGGAGCTGTGCTCCGAAAGCTTATGGTATTTGCTACCAAATAAACCTGTTGGACTTTAACCTGGTGTTGTGAGACTTCTTACTATGGTGAGAGAAACAGAGTTAATGATCAGAACTTTCCTGCCCTTCACACTGGCGGGATCTTCCAGTCCCGTCGATGGCGCACACCTGCCGCGGGTTTTGCAGCGTCAGGGGGAAGATTGAATGGGAAACCCCGCTGACAATGGCGGCACCAGAAGATCCCACTGCTGGCCAATGGCGGGCCACCTCTAGCAGCAAATCCCAATGCTTCAGGTCGTGACCTTTCATCAGAACAGCCTTTGCAACTTGTCCTGTCACCTTCAATGATTTGTGTATGTGTCGCACCCTCGCTCAACCCACAGCCCCCTCTCTTCCAGCAACCCCTCTGAAATTGTACTGATTAGTTTACATTTCACCTCCTCGTTATTTGTACCAGAATGTATCACTGCACACTCCTCTGTATTCAATTTAATTGCCAGGTTGCTGCCCATTTTACCAGTCGATCTCCTCCTAAAGTCTATTCGCATCATCCTCCTTGTTTACAACATTTTTGAGTTTCACGCAATCAACATTTAACGTTTGTCTTGTTCTGACAATAAGCATCACACAAGTAGTCTGCCCTGACCCTTCCCCCTCCCCTGAACCCCAACTTCTCCTCCTGCCCCCATCCCTCCCTCCCTCCCTCTCCTCTCCCTCCTTCCCTCCCTCCACCCCTCCTCCCTCTATATGCTCCTATTGAGTTCTAGCCTGTTCGATTTTTCCTGAAGCCTATAACATCTCAGTTCTCCTATTCTGGTTCGATAGGAGTGAATACTTGTTTTATTATTACATTAACAATCTCATTGTGAATCATTATTATTGTCAATTACCTTGGTTTACATCCAATGTACAGCACAGAAACATACCATTCAGCCCACCCAATCCATGCTAGCGTTTAGGCCTCCTCCCACCCTACTCCACCTAAATCTAGCAGCATCTCATTCGATTCCTTTCAACCTTGTCTTGCCATCTATGCTATTTGCCTCAACAAGTCCTAATTGTGGAGAGTTCGCCATTCTCACTACTCATTGGGTTAAGAATTTTAACATCATAGAATCCCAACAGTATAGAAGGAGGCCATTCAGTCCATCCAGTCTGCACTGACCCTCCAACCAAGCATTCTAACCAGATCCATCCACCACCCTTTCCCCGTAACCCCATGTATTTACCTCGCTAATCCCCCTAACCTGCACATCTTTCGACACTAAGGGGCAATTTAGCATGGCCAATCCACCTAACCTACATACCTTTGGACACTAAGGGGCAATTTAGCATGGCCAACCCACCTAACCTACATACCTTTGGACACTAAGGGGCAATTTAGCATGGCTAACCCCCCAACTTAAACATTTTTGGACATTAAGGGGCAATTTAGCATGGCCAATCCACCTAACCTGCACATATTTGGACTGTGGGAGGAAACCGGAGCACCCGGAGGAAACCCACGCAGGCACGGGGAGAACGTTCAAAGTCCACACAAAGCCGGAATTGAACCCAGATGCTGGGAAGCCGCAGTGCTAACCACTGTGCCACCGTGCTGCACACAACTCGAGGTAAGGTGTCACTGCCCTGGATCTTTAGCAAGGAGGGAATGGCAGGTGAGAGGGGGTAGGGGAATTCCAGTTTGTGACAAATCTCTGAATTTTCCAGCACTTTGAACAGCCAGCAATGTGTGTCTTTCAGCTGATTGCCTTTGGCCTGAGCAATCAACTCGTTGCATCATTCAAAGAGGAAAATTCCATCGCATTTAAACACCTCTTCCTGAAAGGATACCAAGACACGGATGAGAACGAGGGCAGCTTTGTTCTTTATACTCAACAGGACGTTTATGACAGTGTTTCTTACGCTATCAATCAGGTATACAGTCAATCCAACTCTTTATATATTTGAAATTTTCCAGAAGGAAGATTGGAATAATGTTAAATATATTTGATTTGATTTATTATTGTGACATGCAGACAGTGAAAAGTATTGTTTCTTGCGCACTACACAGACTATACAGACAAAAGGAAAGGAGAGGGTGCAGAATGTAATGTTACAGTCATAGCTGGGCTGTAGAGAAAGATCAACTTTCTCTACGAGGTAGGTCCATTCAAAAGTCTGACGGCAGCAGGGAAGAAGCTGTTCTTGAGTCAGTTGGTACGTGTCCTCAGACTTTTGTATCTTTTTCCCAAACAGAAGAAGGTGGAAGAGAGAATGTCCGGGGTGCGTGGGGTCCTTGATTATGCTGGCTGCTTTTCCGAGGCAGTGGGAAATGTAGACAGAGTCAATGGATGGGAGTCTGGTTTGAGTGATAGAGTGGGCTTTGTTCTTGACCTTTTGTAGTTTCTTGTGGTCTTGGACAGAGAAGGAGTCATACCAAGCTGTGATACCCAGGATGTGGAGATGCCAGTGTTGGACTGGGGTGGGCACAGTAAGTAGTCTCTCAACACCAGGTTAAAGTCCAACAGGTTTATTTGGTAACATGAGCTTTCAGAGTGCTGCTCCTTCATCAGGTGAGTGATGATAAAGGAGCAGCGCTCCGAAAGCTCGTGATACAAACAGAAAGAATGCTTTCTATGGTGCATCTGTAAAAGTTGGAAAGAGTTGTAGCGGACATGCCAAATTTCCTTAACCTCTTAACCAGTTCTTAGTCACTGTGATAATGTAGGAACTGAGGCTTGTGTGCAGGGATGTCCCACAAAGAACAATGTGATAATGGCGTAATCAATCGGGACCAATGACCTTGTTGGGTAGTTTGCTCCATCTGTTGGGAGGTTTTAGCTAACTTGGTAGGGAGATGGGAACCAGGAGGTAATGTTGGAGAAGAAAATCCTGGTGCACACAGAATTGGGAGAGACAGACAGCACAAGAGTAAGAAATAATAAATTACTAGGTAAAGTCAGAGTCAAAGGGAATGTTGTGAAGGTCTAGATGAGATTTAGTGTGCAGATCTGTAATGCAGGTACACTTATAAATAATGCTGGTGCGCTGCAGGTAGCCACGGTGACGAGGTGTTAACAAAAACCTGGCTCAAAATAGGACAGGACTGCGTAACTCCATGGATAAAATGTGTTCAGGAAAGACAGGGAAGGGAGGATAGGAGGACAGGTGGCAGCATTGATTAAGGAGAATCTTACAGTGCTGGAGGAGTCAAGGTCAGAATCTATTTGTTTAGAACTAAGATATAATAGAGGTCCCCTTACACTTTGGATTTATATCATTGGTGCCATCACAGGGTAGGTCTAGGTAAGGTGCTCTTTCAGAGAGTCGGTACAGACTAGATGGGCTGAATGGCCACCTTCTGCATTGTAGGGATTCTGTGGTTTCTGGAGTGCATTCAGAAGGATTTCAATGAGGATGGGAATGTTGCTGAATCAGGATTTGGGAATGGGGTTGGGTTAAGTGAATCAAGTGTCAATGGGGAACATTGAGAGGGCAGTTGACATTGAATGGTAAAGTTTAGATTAGCTATTGGAAAGAACAAGGAAAACCAGAGTGTTTCCCGCTGGCATTAGCAGTGCCTGTCATTCCCCCACTTCTAGCATTTAAAAATATTCATAAAACAAAACATGCTGGCCAGGAAACTCCAATCTCACCACACAGGCAAGAGGGTGAACCACGTTCCGCCGTCCCCCCTTTGTTTTTCTTTCTTTCCTTTCATGCTTTGAATGCATCTTGAGCCTTTGTTCCTCACCGCAATGTTTATAAACATTCTGCCTTTGATTGACAGGTTGGATCAATTACCCACTAGCCAGGAGGTTTCACTTCTTTTCTGACCAAGGTCAACACCTGCCTCCAGCCCGAGCCCACCCAAGCCCCAGATCCCTTGGGAAAGAAAGCCTCCCTCTGCAGCCTTGCAGTGACAGTGGGGCACGTGGGCACTGCATTTACCTCCTTGCCCCCCCCACCCGCTCAAGAGTCCAAGGCACCAGGTTGAAGTTTGTCAGGACCAGCATAAAATCCCACCCGGTGGCCTTCCCCCTGGGGTGGAGGCGGCATACCCAGAGTCCGGGAATGAATGTACAGAGAAGCCAATAGTTAAGCTGTTTGATGAACCCTTTGTGAACAACACCCACCTGTGTGGCGTGACCTGTTGACACGCAGTAGGGATTGGTTTGAATGATCATTCAGTCTGTTTTACCAGGGGAAGCTGCTTTAAGAAAGAGTGGAGGGTATTGTATTCTGCTTTTTAATATCTTGTGCCCTGCTGTTCACCATAATTATTTAATTCCATGTACTTTCCCTCCAAGTATTTGCAGTTGCAGAGTATGGCAGTCGGGAATTATGCGTACGATACAAATGCAAATAATAAGACATCTTTACAAATCTGTAAGCAGCTGTATGAGAGATACATTCCAGTTATCCCGAATGACAAACTTTCAGTCACCCCAACGGTTGAGACAGGTAAGAGAGACGGAGCAGGTCGTTCTGGAGAGAATTAAAAAGATAGACATGGATTTTTAAGCTGCTCTCACCATGTCCCACAGCATTTACAGCAAAGCAAGTCACTATTGTAAGGAACGATTCTCCCATCCCGCTGCATGAATAAATTAGCGGAGACGGATAAGCGCGATCCGCACTGGGTGTCCGAGCGCCTCTCCCAGCACCAGATATCTGGTGCCGTCACCTCCGCACGGAGTGGGGGGGGGGGGCTTTATATATAATTTAAATATGATTAAACGGCCCAGGAGTGAATTCCCTGGGCCCTCTAGCCTCGCTCTTCCCCCCACTCCACCCCCCCTGCTAGGAGCCGTTCATTCCAGTGGGTTTTACAGGAGCCCCCCACTTTTGGAGAGCTAGCAGCCTGACCCCACTAGAGTGAAGGGGGGGTGCAATCAGGGCCCCCCCCCCCGCACAGGGTCAGGTGGCACAGGGTGCCCCCTGGGCATTGGCATTTCGGCAGTGCCAGCCTGTACCCCAGACACTGCCCATCGGGCATGGAGCAGTATCAAGGGACCGGGACATGTGGGGGGGTGGGGGCTATTGTGGGCGGGGCCTGATGGGGCAATCGGTGGGGGTGGGGGGTTCTGCCGCCACTCTGCAGACAGGATTGGTGGGGGAAGGAGGGAGGCCAGTGATCGGGGTGGGCTGGAGTGGGGTGGGGGGGGGAGAGGGGGGGAGAGGGGGGGGGGGTGGGGTCAGCACTGTGAGGGGGAGTTGGGGCTGTGTGGGGGAGGGGCGGGGTGGGTTGGCACTCTCGGGGGGGGGGGGGGGTGGGGTGGAGTGTTGTGGGGGATGTCGTGGCTGGGCCTGGACATGATCGGGGGGGGGGGGGGGGGGGGGGGGGGGGCGATCGGGCCATGGGGAGGGTCGCACAACCAGCGATGCGGGGGTCGCAGGGCTGGCCAGCGATTGGCAGGCTGGCAGATAGGGGTCACTGTGCATGCGCCAATCTCGGCTCTGATAGATCGGCGCATACGCAGTGGCCCGCTCAGCACTGTGCTGCCGGCCTTTCCAGCGGGAATAGACCCCACCTACTGTTTTACAGAGTGATTCACGCGACTGCGCTTGCAGTGCACAGAGTGTGGGAGAGTCAATCTGAAACTCCTGCTGAAAAGACCAACGGGATTTACTCCAGTTTTCATGCAAATTCGGCACTTCGAATGTTTTGGGGAGAATCGTAATGTGGGAAATATGGTCACCACTGCAAGCTCTCACCGACAGCAATGTGAAAATGTCCATATAGCTTGCACTTGTGGTGTTGATTGTGGGTAAATATTACCCCGAACACTGAGGTCAGCATCCAAGTTCTTCTTTGAAAGGGTTCCATGGAAACTTTTACACCCACATCTGATTGATGCCTCGTTGGGAGGTGGCAGGTCTGACAGTGTAGCACCATCTGACTTCCAGTAGAAATCCCGGTGAGTGTGGTTTGCCACCATCACTTGCCAGGTCTCTCCTGACCCGTGTCTCCAATCCACCCTGCCCCTTCCTTTTGATTTGTTTTTCAGTGGATTGAGGTTGATTGTGTTGCCGGAGCTGTGGTCTCTGTAACGAGAGTGATCCCACGGTGTTAAACCCTCTGCCCCTGAACTCAAAAGGAAAGTGTGAAATTTCGAGTCCCCCCGGTAACTGTGGCCAAACGGCAGGAAGTGAAATACAGAAGCTTTACCTTTCTGACTTGTTGTTTGAGTGGGAAGATTGTTGTGAACAGTGGGGTAGTGGTAATGTCATTGGTTTAGTAATCCAGAAAGCCAGGCTAATGTTCTGGGTGAAACGCAGGTTCAAATCCCACCCTGCCAGCTGGTGGAATTGAAATTCATTTTTAAAAATGATTCTGGAATTGAAAGCTAGTCTCAGTAACAGTGACCACGAAACCGTCATCGATTGTGGTCAAGGCCCATCTAGTTCACTAACAAACTTTAGGGAAGGAAATCTGCCGTCCTTAACCAGTGACTGACTGCAAGGTAGCTAACGCTTAATGACTCTCAAAGGCAATTCGAGTGAGACAGAAAAGAAATGTGGACATTCCAGGGAAAGTGTCTTGTGCTGTAAATAATGCTGATTTGCAATCACAAAGGATAACACTCTGGGGAAAATGTAGATGTGTAGTTACTGAGAGAACAGCGTGTGACTAATTAGAATTGGACCATTCAAGCGGACAGCTTGATAATTTTATATTAGTTTTTAAAATAATATTAGCTCCACAGGTATTGGTCACAGAATGATGTAACAATTGAAATAAGGTTAATAGTTGCTGCAATGGATAATCTCATTTCTTCACATCACGTTTGGCTCAGTGACATATTGATTTGAAAATTCTTGTTTTCAAATCCCGCCAATACCTCATGCCTCCTCCCTCTCTCGGGAATCTCTTCCACCCACAGATCTCTGCCAAGATGTCTGTGATCCTCCATGTTTAAGCCTCTTGAGCACCCCCAGTTTTAATCGCTCTACCGTGAGGGCTGTGCCTTCAGCTGCCTGGACTCACCTCTGTGGGACTCACTCCATAAACCTCCCCATCTCTTTCTGTAAAACTGACCTCTTTGACCAAGCCTCTGGTTGCCTGTCCCACAATTGCCTCATGTGGCTCCGTGAGAAGTTGTGTTTGTGAAGGGATGCTTGATTATATTACAGCTCAATGGAAGTGGTTTGTAAGATCCTTGAAAAATCTGTCCTTGCCGTAGATTTCTAAGAGATGGCCATCTTTCTTTAACGCATAATAATTCTTCATCATAGAAATCATAGAAACCCTACAGTACAGAAAGAGGCCATTCGGCCCATCGAGTCTGCACCGACCACAATCCCACCCAGGCCCTACCCCCATATATTTTACCCACTAATCCATGCACCCCAGGACACTAAGGGGCAATTTTAGCATAGCCAATCAACCTAACCCGCACATCTTTGGATTGTGGGAGGAAACCGGAGCTCCCGGAAGAAACCCACGCAGACATGAGGAGAATGTGCAAACTCCACACAGACAGTGACCCGAGCCGGGAATCGAACCCAGGTCCCTGGAGCTGTGAAGCAGCAGTGCTAACCACTGTGCTACCGTGCCGCCCATCACTTTAGAATGGTAGGCCAGAATCTATGCCTGCTCTGTGTTGAGTTAGCTGATCATTATTGGGGGAGGTTAAGCTGTGGTGAGGCTGGGAGAGGGGTTCATAGAATCCCTACAGTGCAGAAGGAGGCCATTCGGCCCATTGAGTCTGCATCTACCACAATCCCACCCAGGCCTATTCCCATAACCCCACAGATTTACCCTGCTAACCCCCCTGACACTAGGGTCAATTTAATATGGCCAATCAACCTAACCCACACATCTTTGGACTGTGGGAGGAATCCAGAGCACCCGGAGGTAACCCACACAGACATGGGGCGAACGTGCAAATTCCACACAGACAGTGACCTGAGGTCGGCATTGAACCTGAGTCTCTGGCGCTGTGAGGCAGCAGGGCTAACCACTGTGCTACTGCACTGCCCAATCACCTTCCTAAAAAGCAGGGAGAGGGAAATTGGACTCCGTACGTGCATCTAATCCTTATCTAGTGACTCCTGGTGGGACTGACAAGTGCGTGAATGCATGAGGGAATTCTGGCTTGTCCAATGTTAGGATACCAGATCAGAAACTCCAAGGTATATCCTGAAGCCAGACTAGACCCCAACAAATTTCTATTTTGGTGTTAATGTTAGGATAAGTTGTTTCATTCCGGGTGCGATTCTACTGACACACTGGGGAGCTTTTATCAAACTAACTTTATTTAACAACACAGTTTAACTATAACAAATGAATTAGCTTAACTTTCAATGATTGAACAATATTTAAACATGACAAGGTACAACTCTTAACTGCTAACCTATCACTATGAGTTCCAATCCAGCATATTTCCCAAATAGCCTTAAACCTCTCTTTAAAATTAATTAGCAAAACACAGGCATGCTTGCTTGTGACTTAGATTAACAGTCCTGGAGTTTTCAGAAAACCTCTGGAGAGAGAGACACACAGAGAGGCACTGCTTCCTTCTGGCAGCAACTGCTTGTATTTTGAAATGAAACTGAAACTCTCTTTTTTCCTGCAAGCTTAGGTCCTTGCATTACTACATGGCTCTGTTTTTGCCAATCAACCTAATCAAAATTTCACACTGAAACCCCAGGGGGAACCTAAGTAAACACAAATGCTTTAGCTCTGCTTAAACAAATACTCCATCTCTAAATTGAGTACTTATCTTGTTCCCCCAGCTACTAATTTAAAGATTTCCCTAGATAAACCTGTAAAACAGAGCTGGATTTTAAACATCCCCTTTGCAACAAACATGATATAAATATATATCTTAAAGGCACAGTCTCATCACACTGCCAGCTGCCCACAATGGGGTAACTATCTGACACTCTCACATGGACATTGGACGCTTTGGTGAGGTGCAGGGAGATACCTGGGAAATTCTTGGACATCCTGTTCAGAAGAGACAAAGGAAACAAGTGAACAGGGAACAATTACATGAACAAACTAAAATTGCCCAGTATCTCCCTGGGACTATTAATTTATCTGATACCATTTCAACAATTCATTTGACCACTTGTGTTTTTGACTTCGGGGTCAGGAATAGTTCATGATACAGTTATAGAGTCATAGAGGTTTACAGCATGGAAACAGGCCCTTAGGCCATGCTGCCCCTTTTTTAAATCCCTAAGCTAGTCCCAATTGCCCGGATTTGGCCCATATCCCTCTATACCCATCTTACCCATGTAACTGTCTAAACGCTTTTTAAAAGACAAAATTGTACCTGCCTCTACTACTACTTCTGGCAGCTTTTTCCAGACACTCGCCACCCTCTATGTGAAAAAATTGTCCCTCTGGACCCTTTTGTATCTCTCCCCTCTCACCTTAAACCTATGCCCTCTAATTTTAGACTCCCCTACCTTTGGGAAAAGATATTGACTATCTAGCTGATCTGTGCCCCTCATTATTTTATAGACCTCCATAAGATCGCCCCTCAGCCTTCTACGCTTCAGAAAAAAAAGTCCCAGTCTATCCAGCCTCTCCTTATAACTTATACCATCAAGTCCCATTAGCATCCTAGTAAATCTTTGTTGATGGGTTTTCTCTGTCCTTGAGAAAAAACGATGCATGTTTTTATTCAATGATGAATTGTAGCTAATTGTAATTTGTTTCCTGGCAGATTGTTTAAATATCGAACCAAGTGACCCACCAAAAGAATGGAAAATGAGCAATTCATCATTTTTTGACCTGGAATTTTACCGGTAATGTATAGAGATTGGGGAGGCTGCGTTATATTCCCTAGAGTTTCAAAGAATGAGGGATGACCTCATTGAAATTGGAGAATTCTTACAGGGAGTGCCAGGGTGGATGTAGATAAGATGTTTTCCCTGGCTAGGGTGAGTCTAGAACCAGGAGACATAATCTCAGGATGAGGGGTCGGCCAGTTAGGACTGGGCTGAGGAGGAATTTCTTTGTTTAGAGAGTGGTGAATCTTTGGAATTCTTGACCCCCACGGGGCCATGGAAGCTCAATCATTGAGTATGTTCCAAACAGAAATCCATAGGTTTCTAGATACTCCTGACATTAGGGGATATGGAGTTAGCACGGGAAAGTGGTGGTGAGTTAGATCATCAGCATGATCATATTGAATGATGGAACAGGCTTGATGGCTGAATGGTCTACTCCTGTTCCTATGTTGCTATGTACTCTGTATCCGATGGTGTAGGATAGATTCACAGATATATATAGCACAGTATGCATAATGTCCAACTTGACCTGTACAAATTGGTGTGCATGTGTGTGTCTGTGCATTTGTGCGTACGTGTGTGTGTGTGTGTGCGTGTGTGTATGTGTGTGAGTAGATTTATGGATTTAATTTATTATTGTCACATATTAACACAGTGAAAAGTACTGTTTCTTGCGCGCTATACAGACAAAATATACCTTTAATAGACAAGGAAACGAGTGCAGAATGTAGTGTTACAGTCATAGCTAGGGTGCAGAGAAAGATCAACTTAATGCAAGGTTAGTCCATTCAAAAGTCTGACGGCAGCAGGGAAGAAGCTGTTCTTGAGTCGGACCTCAGACATTTGTATCTTTTTCCCGAAGGAAGAAGGTGGAAGAGAGAATGTCCGGGGTGCGTGGGGTCCTTAATTATGCTGGCTGCTTTGCCGAGGCAGCAGGAAGTGTAGACAGAGTCAATGGATGGGAGGCTGGTTTGTGCGTGTACATGCGTGTGTGTATGTGCATGTGTGTGTGTGTGCATGTGTGTATGTGCATGCATGTGTGTGTTTGTGTGTGTAGTGTTTGCCTCTATCGATTACTATATTGCGCTTTAGATGCGTTAGTGCTCTGAATTATTTTCTCTTTGTTTTTATTAAGGTTAATAGTTCTGGAACTCTCCTTTAAGCTAAAGGGGATTGATCTACAAACTATTCGCAACAATGAATTACCAGACTGCTATGAGTTTGGAATTACAGTGAGTAATTCACCTCCTTCCACTGACTCTCCCCCCGTGTGACTGAGCTGTCAATAAGGAATGATCTGGGTGTATGCATGGGCTGGTGAATATTAGAAAAAGGAATGGCAAGTGGGGAAACCAAACGTGTAAATGTCCCTTTCAATGGTTCAAACACACTGGGGAGCAACGTTTTGTGTCCAGTTTAAATTGCAGCTGCATGTTTAGCTCCTAAATATTTTCTCAGTAAATTCTGGGACAGATGGGAGAATAGTGAGGGAAACATGTCATCAGGGAACTCGATAATTCAGAGATTATTTCTTCATAGAATCCCTACCGGAGAGAAGGAGGCCATTCGGCCCACCGAGTCTGTACTGACCATGATCCCACCCAGACCCTATTCCCATAACCCCACACATTTACCCTGCTAATCTCCCTGACACTAAGGTTAATTGAGCACGGCCAATCAGCCTAACCCGCACATCTTTGGACTGTGGGAGGAAACTGGAGCACCCGGAGGAAACCCATGCAGACACAGGAGAATGTGCAAACTCCACCAGAGAGTGACCCGAGGCCGGAATTGAACCTGGGTCCTTGGCACTGTGAGGCAGCAGTGCTAACCACTGTGCCACCGTGCTACCCTGATTGGTGGGACCAATCTCCCAATTCCAGGAGAATAATGGTTTGAGAAACAGAAGATGAAATGAGAAGAAAGCCTAAATGAGAATGAGTGAATTAACCAGTGTTAGGATCGCGGACCGGAATCCAAATTACATTAGGAAGTCAGACTAGTTTTATGTTTTGACTTAAATGTGAGTTTAGGGTGCTTCACTCCAGCATTAATTCCGCTGACAAATAACAGATTTTTGTAGTAAAACAAATTTTATTTAATAACGTAGTTTAAATATAACAAATGATGCAGCTTAACTATTAACAGTTGAACAATAGTTAAAAAATGAAATTTAATTTCTAAATTATCACTCTTTCAGTTCCAAATAAGCAACATTCTCTTACAGACTTAAAATTCCACTTTAAATGCAGTTAGCAATCATAACTGTACTTGCTATAAGTAGACAGCCTTGAAGCTTTCATGGAGATTTTATGGAAAGAACAGCTTGCATAAAACCTCTGTCTTTAAACAAACCCCAGCAAAAACTGAAAACTACTTTTTCTCTGCTACAGACCCAGCTCCTCCCATTAACCACATGATCATATAGCCCTGTCAATCAACCTAATCAGAAAGCCCAGGGGAAATCTTCAAACTATAAACATAAATCCATTAGCTCTCTCCTAAGTAAACACTGAATGGCTAAAATGAGTAATTATCCTGCTGTCTCTCAGCATCTGAGCTGTATTCCTCCCAGACATACTGACTACCTATAGCACAGAACTGAATTTTAAACATTCCCTTTAAGCATAAACAAATATATATATCCATGGTAACTACTGTACCACGCTATGAAATTACATACTTGAGAAATAAAATGAGGGAAAGATTGGACAAGGAGAGAAGAAAAAAATAGAAAAAGTATTAAAATGTTACAAATTTGAAATGTAACTATTTTAAAATTTCCTAAAACAATTCACAACCTGAGGGAATGAGACTCTAAACTTACCAATTGCATCCATTCTGGGACAAAGAGGTTGATTGGCAGTCAGTAACAATTACCACATGATTACCCAGTATACCACCTTCAACATTCACCCCCTGCATCACCGACTGTACTATTTACAAGATGCACTGCAGCATTGCAACAAGACTCCTTCGACAACACATTTCAAATACGCAACATCTACCGTCTAGAGGGACAAAAGCAGCAGATACCTGAGAACACTACCACCTGGGGGTTTTCCCCTCCAAGTCACTCTCCATCCTGTCTTGGAAATGTATTCATTCCTTCATTGTCCCTGGGTCAAAATCCTGGAACTCCTTCTCTAACAGCACTGTGGGGAGGGGGGGGGGGGGGGGTGTGTTGGGGGGGGGGGGGGGTGGCTGCATCTGCATCTCAGGGACTGCAGCGATTCAAGAAGGCAGCTCACCACCACCTTCTCAAGGGCAATTAGGGATGGGCAATAAATGCTGGTCGAGCCAGCAACGCTTAAATCTCATGAAAGAATGAGACAAAGGTTAATTACTGGGCTGGAAAGTCTACGGCAAGTTTAATGGTTAATTCATAAGAAAATGTAGCAACTGAATGAGACTCATGGAGAGGTTAAGTGTTGGTTGGATGGTTTCTTTCACAAAGTTACAGATGGACAATGTTAATCATCCTCATGGTAATCTGGAATTCATCAGCTATCTCTTGCTTACAGGTTTTCAGCTGATTTTTGGGTCTGATTCCAGCTAGCTTCATTCAGAAACTCTTATTTTTCAGCAGACTCTGACTCAAAACATTCACGTTTTTAGTTTAAAATGAAGAGAAAACATCTCCTGCCCCTTTGGCCAGTCCCGAACCCTTAGTTTCCTTTGCACCTCTCCTGACGCTGTTGATTCCTTCAAGGAAGCACAATTCTACCGATCTTTCCCATTAGCCCCCCTTTCACCGAGCCTCTTGCACACCCCCCCACACATCACCCCCACCCCCAAACATCACCCCCTCCCCCAAACATCACCCCTCCCCCACACATCATCCCCTCCCCCACACATCACCCCCTCCCCACACATCACCCCCTCCCCACACATCACCCCCTCCCCACACATCACCCCCTCCCCACACATCACCCCCTCCCCACACATCACCCCCTCCCCACATATCACCCCCTTCCCACTCTGCGCTTTGACTCTGCCTCACTCTCTCCCATCAGTTCTCTTCACCTCCCCTTTCTTGCTTCCTCCGTATTGCCCCACTCAAATGCCCCCGTTTTGACCCTCCCACTACTCTCACCCCCCCCACCCCCCCCCCCACCCCTGCTATTCACCCGCTCTCTCCTCCAGGCATCTTCTCTCCCCCTTATGCCCATCTTTCCCCTCTCTTCCCTCTCTCCACCACCACCCCTCATGACACACACCTCCTCACTGCTCTCGCGCTTCCCTTGACATCCCAATCCTGTCCATTTTGCACCCCCGCCCCCCCCCCCACCCCCCCGTCCCCCCAATAGGCTGGTAAATATGAGCTCTCAGAAGAGGGAAGTAAACTGTGGAAAACATCCGACTGGAGTGGAATATTGTGGATGTTGGGATTGGGCGAAGAGGGAAGTGGATAGAGGAACATTTGCGGGGGTTTTACTGAGTTACTTCAAATGAAACTTGCACGGTGGCACAGTGGTTGGGGCGGCACGGTGGCACAGTGGTTGGGGCGGCACGGTGGCACAGTGGTTGGGGCGGCACGGTGGCACAGTGGTTGGGGGTGGCACGGTGGCACAGTGGTTGGGGCAGCACGGTGGCACAGTGGTTGGGGCAGCACGGTGGCACAGTGGTTAGCATTGCTGCCTCACAGTGCCAGGGACCCAGGTTTGATTCCGGCCTCGGGTCACTGTCTGTGTGGGGTCTGCACATTCTCCCCGTGTCTGTGTGGGTTTCCTCCGGGTGCTCTGGTTTCCTCCCACAGTCCAAAGATGTGCGGGTTAGGTTCATTGGCCATGCTAAATTGCCCCTTAATGTCCCAAAATGTATAGTTTAGGTAGATCAGCCATGGTAAATGTGCAGGGTTATGGGATAGGGCCTGGATAAGATGCTATGGAGAGTTGGTGTAAACTCAATGGGCCAATTGGCCGCCTTCTGCACGGGAGGGATTCTATGGTTTGATGGTATGGTTCTATGAACCATGGGTGAGTGGATGTAACGAGGGCTCTAACAATGTGATAGGGCACGGTACGAAGTCTCACAACACCAGATTAAAGTCCAACAGGTTTATTTGGAAACACAAACCTTTGGAGTGCTGCTCCTTCATCAGGTATGTTTACAATCACCGCATATATAGGCAAAGACACATTAGCAAGATAATTACAGATTGGAATGTGAAGAATGGTTGGAATGCGAGTCTTTACAGGTAATTAAGTCTTTACAAGTATGAACAGTATGCATGGAGAAACGGATAATCACAGATTAAAGAGGTGTGAATTGCCTCAAACCAGGACAGTAAGTAGGATTTTGCAAACCTGGGCAGTATGGTGGGGGTTAAAAGTAGAGTCACAGAGTCATAGAGGTTTACAGCATGGAAACAGGCCCTTTGGCTCAACTTGTCCATGCCACCCTTTTTTTTAAACCCCTAAGCAAATCCCAATTGCCCACATTTGGCCCATATCCCTCTATACCCATCGTACCCATGTAACTGTCTAAACACTTTTTAAAAGACAAAATTGTACCCGCCTCTACTATTACGTCTGGCAGCTTGTTCCAGACACTCACCATCCTCTGTGTGAAAAAATTGCCCCTCTGGACCCTTTTGTATCTCTCCCCTCTCACCTTAAACCTATGCCCTCTAGTTTTAGACTCCCCTACCTTTGGGAAAAGATATTGACTATCTAGCTGATCTGTGCCCCTCTATAAGATCACCCCTCAGCCTTCTACGCTTCAGGGAAAAAAGTCCCAGCCTATCCAGCCTCAATCCATCAAGTCCCGGTAGCATCCTAGTAAATTTCTTCTGCACTCTTTCTAGTTTAATAATACCCTTTCTATAATAGGGTGACCAGAATTGCACACAGTATTCCAAGTGTGGCCTTACCAATGTCTTGTACAACTTCATCAAGATGTTCCAGCTCCTGTTTTCAATGTTCTGACCAATGAAGTAGTGTGACATGAACCCAAGATCCCAGTTAAGGCCATCCCCATATGTACGAAACTTGGCTATTAGTTTCTGCTCAGCGATTCTGCATTGCCATGTGTCTTGAAGGTTGCCTTGGAACGCTCTGAAAGCTCGCGATTCCAATTAAACCTGTTGGACTTTAACCTGGTGTTGTGAGACTTCTTACCGTGTCCACCCCAGTCCAACACTGACATTTCCACCCAATGTGATAGGGGAAAGCTTGATGGGCTGGACAATCTCTCCACTTACAATATTTCCTTGAGTGTGCAGCTGAAGCGCTTTGTGATGTGAGTTTCCCAGAAGAGGTTCTCTGAAATCACTGTGATTAATATCTGATTATTTATTCTATTCCAATTCCAGATAACCTTTAACAATGCAGCCCACAGTGGAATCATCAGAATAAGTTTGGAGAGTCGGGCTGCCAGCAGAGAGTGTAAAGATTGGGAAATATCTGGATCCCGTATGTAATTTAATTTTTTACAGAATCGGTCTACATGGTAATTGTGACTGTTTTATAATCACGAGCTGTGTCAAACACTCCAGACTGAGACAAAGGCAAGGAAAATAATTTCCAATATCACCCATCTATATTCCAGGCACATTGGGAATTCGTGTCCAAAATTGTATGGAGTATCCGGCTTTTTGTTGGAAACCATTTGACAAATCCATTATTCCGGGGACTCCATAGGTTCGATGTGCAGCAAACAGTAAAGATTAATGGCTTGCTTGAACCTGTCCTCTGGAGGTACTCTCTGCAGTCACTCGGAAGGCTGTTGCAGCGTATGATGCTTTGTCAGGTGGGCTGGTTGGCGCAGAGTGTGTTACCTGTGTAGAAACACTAAATCACTGAAAAAAAGAGACATGTCAAAGTTCTTCATCTCCGACCCACCAGGACAATTCTCAAGGGTACCAAATGTAAAGAGAACAACAATTTATACGTAATGAGAAGAGAGTGTTGATTGTTTGGCAAGTGGACTTTGATTGATTAGTGGAGGTGTTGCAATGGTGAATGCACCAGTTGACTGATGACTGACAGTTAACTGCCAAGCTTCAGCCAAGCCAATGCCAAGCTGTCAGTCTTCAGTTAACTAGTGCAGTCACCATGGCAACAGTGCTTCCACCAATCAAAAGTTCACTTGCCAAACAATCAGCACTCTGTCCAGGTGGTATAAATTTGTTGTCCCCCTTGGATTTGTGTTCTTGCAAATTGTCCTGATGAGTGCAAAGCAAAAAGCTTCAACCAGAAATGTCGCATTTTGTCAGCAACATGAGTCTCTTTTTATTCATTCATACAAACAGACAAAGAGGGAGCTGGATGGGGCCCTTGTGGCTACAGAGGTCAAGAGGTATGGAGGGAAAGTGGGACTGGGATACTGAAAGTACATGAACCGCCATGATCATATTGAATGGTGGTACAGGCTCGAAGGGCCAAATGGTCTACTCCTGCACCTACTTTCTATGTTTCCATGTTTCTGGCTAGGCCAGAATTTAGTGGCTGTCCCTAATTAACATTGAGAAGGGGGTGGGATGCTGTCTTCTTGAAGCACTGCAGTCCATGTGGTGTAGGTACACCCACAGCACTGTTAGGGAGAAGCTGTGAATGACACTGAACATTGTGCAAATGTCAGTAGAAGCAGCTGAAGATGGTTTAGGCCTAGGACACTAAACTGAGGAACTCCTGCGGTGTCCTGGAGCTGAGATGATTGGCGTCCAACCACCACAACCATCTTCCTTTGTGCCGGGTATGACTCCAACTAGCGGATAGTTTCCTGCTGATTCCCATTGATTCCAGTTTTGCTCGGGTTCCTTGATGCCGGTCGAATGCGGCCTTGATGTCAAGGGCTGTCACTCTCACCTCACCGTTGGAATTCACCTCTTTTATTCATGTTTAACCCAAGGCTGTAATGAGGTCAGGAGCTGAGTGACCCTGGCGAAACCCAAACTGGGCGTCACTGAGCAGGTTATTGCTGAATAAGTGCCACTTGATAGAACCACGCTGATGAATGTTTTCTGCATTCTTTCTCATGTCTTCACATCTTTCCTAAAGTTTGTTGGCCAGAATTGGTCGCAATCCTCCAGCTGAGGCTGTACCAGTGTTTCATACAATTCCCTGCTTTTGTCCGAGGCCCCGGTTAATAAAGTCTAGTTACTGTATGCTTAACCTCTCCTGCCACCTACAGTGACTTAGGCACAACTGCACCCAGGTCCCTCTACACCTGCACCCATTTAGAAATGGACCCTTTATTTTATACTGTTTTTCTTCATTCTTCCGACCAAAATCAAGGGTTACAGGGAAGAGGCAGGGAAGTAGGCATGAGGAATGCTGGATCAGACATGATGCTATTGAATAGAGGAGCAGGCTTGAGGGGCCGAATGGCCTACTCCTCTTTCTATTTCTTGCGGACTTGACAGGGTGGATGCTGACAGGATGTTTCCCCTCACGGGGGAGAGACTGGAACCAGGGGGCAAAGTTTAAAACTATGGGGCCTCCAGTTTATGACAGAGATGAGAAGTATTTTTTCCCCCAGAGCATTGTGAATCTTTGGAGCCAGAGAGCAGCGGAGCCAGAGTGGAGGAATATATTTAAGGCTGCGGTAGATGGATTATTGACTAACAAGTGGGTCTAAGCTAATCGGGGGTAGTGGAATGTGGATACAGTCAGATCAGCCATGATCTTATTGAATGGCTGTGTAGGCTCGAGGGGCTGAATGGCCTACTCCTGCTCCTAATTTTTTCTTTGTCTGTATGTGTAGCTCATGGTGAGGAATGTCTGGGGACTCTTACAGAAAAGTAACCAAAACTAATGAGCGATCGTCACAGCCGTAGTTCCTTGGAGAGCCACTTGATGGCAGCATGGTTCCAGATTCAATCATCTACATTAATCACCAGGTTTAGTTTTCAAGAGAGGCTGTTTCATAGAATCCCTACAGTGCAGAAGGAGGCCAGTCGGCCTATTGAGCCTGCACCAACCACAATCCCACCCAGGCCCTATCCCCATAACCCCACATATTTATCCTACTAATCCCCCTGGCACTAAGAGGCAACTTAGAGTGGCTAATCACCTAACCAGTACATCTTTTGGACTGTGGGAGGAAACCGGAGCACCCGGAGGAAACCCACGCAGACACAGGGAGAACGTGCAAACTCCACACAGACAGCGACCCAAGCCGGGAATCGAACCTGCGTCCCTGGTGCTGTGAAGCAGCAGTGCTAACCACTGTGCCACCGTGCCACCCACTGAATTGGAGTATGTAGGACAAGTAGGGGTTAGACTCCCTAACCCTGAAGGACATTAGTGAGTTCATTGGGTGTTGATGCTAAACTGACACTCTGTGGGTGGGATTTTCCAGCCGCACTTGGCCCAAGACTGGAAAATCCCGCCCAAAGTCAACGGACCTTTGCATGCTCTGAGTCCTGCCTGCTACGATTCCCGTGGCGGGTGCGACGGGATAATTCTTCCCTCTGTCTCACCATGATGGGCTTTGAACTCTCAACCTCTAGGCTGTGGGTGTAACACAGTAATGATGCCATTCTACAGGCTCGAGTACTTTCCACAGTGAATGATGAAATTAGCCCGTCAATACACCTCTTGATTTGATTTGATTTGATTTATTATTGTCACATGTATTAACATAGAGTGAAAAGTATTGTTTCTTGCGTGCTATACAGACAAAACATACCGTTCATAGAGAAGGAAAGGAGAGAGTGCAGAATGTAGTGTTACGGTCATAGCTAGGGTGTAGAGAAAGATCAAATTAATGCACGGTAAATCCATTCAAAAGTCTGACAGCAGCAGGGAAGAAGCTGTTCTTGAGTCGGCTGTTACGTGACCTCAGACTTTTGTATCTTTTTCCTGAAGGAAGAAGGGGGAAGAGAGAATGTCCGGGGTGCGTGGGGTCCTTAATTATGCTGGCTGCTTTGCCGAGGCAGTGGGAAGTGTAGACAGAGTCAATGGCTGGGAGGCTGGTTTGCGTGATGGATTGGGCTACATTCGCGACCTTTTCTAGTTTCTTGCGGTCTTGGACAGAGCAGGAGCCAGACCAAGCTGTGATTCAACCAGAAAGAATGCTTTCTATGGGGCATCTGTAAACGTTGGTGAGAGTCATAGCCAAATTTCCTTTGTCTTCTGAGAAAAATCACAGACGCTAAGTGTTGTACGATGAGCAAATTGTATTGCTTTGTTTTTCCAGTTTCAAAGAACACGCACTATATCCTGATCTTTGATGCCTGTGTCATGTTGATCTGTTTGATGTCACTTGTCCTTTGCACCCGGTCCATTATCCTTGCCCTGAAACTACACAAGGTATTTATCAACCGCAGGTACCAAAGTTTCTCACAATTTCTCCATCCTGACAAATCCACTCTGTAACAATTCACTCGAATGTTTGGTTTTAGTTGTGTATCATTTTTTACAGGAGAATGGAATGATTGAAGGAGTCTGGCATTGGCATGGACTTGACTGTGTCTTAAACCCCTGATTTTGAAATGAGTTTTGACTCGGTCTTTATAAGTCTGTGGATCTGATATCAACCAATTGGCAGCAAGAATTTCAGAGTGAGCTTTGACACAGCAATTTCACCGGGAGATTTGGTAATGGTGAAAACTCACCACCACCTTCCCCACTGTGACTGGAGCCTTTAATGAGTTCAAAACACCTGAAACGTTTGATGCTTTGTGTTGGAAACGCAGCACACCACAACTTCCCACAAACGGTGACGTTCTGTTCACCAGTTTTAGCGATTTTAAGGGATGAATGTTGGCCAAGGCACCGGGGATAACTGCACTGATCATAGAAATCATAGAAATCATAGAAACCCTACAGTGCAGAAGGAGGCCATTCGGTCCATCGAGTCTGCACCGACCACAATCCCACCCAGGCCCCACATATTTACCCGCTAATCCCTCTAACCTACGCATCTCAGGGACAATTTTTAACCTGGCCAATCAACCTAACCCGCACATCTTTGGACTGTGGGAGGAAACCGGAGCACTCGGAGGAAACCCACGCAGACACGAGGAGAATGTGCAGACTCCACACAGACAGTGACCCGAGCCGGGAATCGAACCCGGGACCCTGGAGCTGTGAAGCAGCAGTGCTAACCACTGTGCTACCGTGCCGCCCATCTTCGCAGTCGGGGCCGTGTGGTCTCTCCTGTCTCCTAGAGAAGGCAGATGGGGTATCAGTTTGATGTCTCATCTTAAAGAAAACACTTCAAACAGAACTGAGAAAGCAATAAGAAAGGTGTTGGGACGTGGGCATCACTGGCTAGCATTTCTTATCCATCACTAATTGCCCTTAAACCAAAAGAGAAAATGCTGGAAAATCTCAGCAAGCCTGGCAGCATCTGTAAGGAGAGAAAAGAGCTGACGTTTCGAGTCCAGATGACCCTTTGACAAAGCTAAAAGGCATAGAAAGTGGGAGATATTTATACTGCAGGGGGAGGGAATGAAAGATGAGTCATAGCCACAAACACCAGGGGAAAGGCTGCCAATGGCAGCCCATAGAGAGAATAAAGGGTGTGAATGGCCAAACGGCAGAGAAGCTGAAATCAGAACAAAGAACAAAGAACAATACAGCACAGGAACAGGCCCTTCGGCCCTCCAAGCCCGCGCCGCTCCCCGGTCCAGGATTGAATCCTGAATCCAGGATCCCCGCCCAATTTTCCAGCCTATCTACATACCAATATCCTATCCACCGAGCTGTCCCTCACAGCTACGATGCTTTGTTCATTACAACCTATTAACTCACCCCCAACCCCCATTCCAGACCATGTGATCTCCAGGGAGAGGCGAAAACCCAGAGTGAAAAACCCCAGGGCCAATATGGGGAAAAAAATCTGGGAAATTCCTCTCCGACCCCCTGAGGCGATCGAAACGAGTCCAGGAGATCACAATGGCCCTGATCGTTTCCACTTCCACGAACACCTTATGAATTCCCTGCCCCCGAGACAGGTTCCCAACTATCCGCAGTCTCGCTCTGTACTGGCACCAGCAAGATGATCATAGAATGAAGCCTTGAAACGAGAAACAAGGAACAATTAGCCCGCGCCACTCCCTGGTCCAGACTAGACCACTCTTTTGTATCCCTCCATTCCCACTCCGTTCATATAGCTGTCTAGATAAGTCTTAAACGTTCCCAGTGTGTCCGCCTCCACCACCTTGCCCGGCAACACATTCCAGGCCCCCACGACCCTCTGTGTGAAATATGTCCTTCTGATATCTGTGTTAAACCTCCCCCCCTTCACCTTGAACTTATGACCCCTCGTGAACGTCACCACCGACCCGGGGAAAAGCTTCCCACCGTTCACCCTATCTATGCCTTTCATAATTTTATACACCTCTATTAAGTCTCCCCTCATCCTCCGTCTTTCCAAGGAGAACAACCCCAGTTTCCCCAATCTCTCCTCATAACCAAGCCCCTCCATACCAGGCAACATCCTGGTAAACCTCCTCTGTACTCTCTCCAAAGCCTCCACGTCTTTCTGGTAGTGTGGCGACCAGAACTGGACGCAGTATTCCAAATGCGGCCGAACCAACGTTCTATACATCTGCAACATCAGACCCCAACTCTTATACTCTATGCCCCGTCCTATAAAGGCAAGCATGCCATATGCCTTCTTCACCACCTTCTCCACCTGTGACGTCACCTTCAAGGATCTGTGGACTTGCACACCCAGGTCCCTCTGCGTCTCTACACCCTTTATGGTTCTTCCATTTATCGTGTAGCTCCTCCCTACATTATTCCCACCAAAATGCATCACTTCGCATTTATCAGGATTGAACTCCATCTGCCATTTCCTTGCCCAAATTTCCAGCCTATCTATATCCTTCTGTAGCCTCTGATAATGTTCCTCACTATCTGCAAGTCCTGCCAGTTTTGTGTCGTCCGCAAACTTACTGATCACCCCAGTTACTCCTTCTTCCAGATCATTTATATAAATCACAAACAGCAGAGGTCCCAATACAGAGCCCTGCGGTACACCACTAGTCACAGGCCTCCAGCCGGAAAAAGACCCTTCCACTACCACCCTCTGTCTTCTATGACCAAGCCAGTTCTCCACCCATCTAGCCACCTCCCCCTTTATCCCATGGGATCCAACCTTTTTCACTAGCCTACCATGAGGGACTTTGTCAAACGCTTTACTAAAGTCCATATAGACAACATCCACGGCCCTTCCTTCGTCAACCATTTTGGTCACTTCTTCAAAAAACACCACCAGGTTAGTGAGGCATGACCTCCCTCTCACAAAACCATGCTGACTATCGTTAATGAGTTTATTCCTTTCTAAATGCGCATACATCCTATCTCTAAGAACCTTCTCCAACAACTTCCCCACCACGGACGTCAAGCTCACCGGCCTATAATTACCCGGGTTATCCTTCCTACCCTTCTTAAATAACGGGACCACATTGGCTATCCTCCAATCCTCTGGGACCTCACCTGTGTCCAGTGACGAGACAAAGATTTGCGTCAGAGGCCCAACGATTTCACCTCTCGTCTCCCTGAGCAGCCTTGGATAGATTCCATCAGGCCCTGGGGATTTGTCAGTCTTTATATTCTCTAACAAACCTAACACTTCCTCCTTTGTAATGGAGATTTTCTCCAACGGTTCAACACTCCCCTCCGAGACACTCCCAGTCAACACATCCCTCTCCTTTGTGAATACCGACGCAAAGTATTCATTTAGGATCTCCCCTACTTCTTTGGGCTCCAAGCATAAGTCCCCACTTTTGTCCCTGAGAGGTCCAATTTTTTCCCTAACAACCCTTTTGTTCCTAACGTATGAATAAAATGCCTTGGGATTCTCCTTAATCCTGTCTGCCAAGAACATTTCGTGACCCCTTTTTGCTCTTCTAATTCCCCGTTTGAGTATTTTCCTACTTTCATTGTACTCCTCCAGAGCTCCCTCCGTTTTTAGCTGCTTGGACCTAACATACGCCTCTCTTTTCCTTTTGACCAGTCCCTCAATTTCCCTGGTTATTCACGGTTCTCTAATCCTACCCTTCCTATCCTTCTTTTTTACAGGCACATGCTTGTCCTGTAGCCCTAACAACCGTTCCTTAAAAGACTGCCACATACCAGATGTGGATTTACCCTCAAACAGCCTCTCCCAATCAAGAGCTGCCAATTTCTGCCTGATCCCAATAAAGTTAGCCTTCCCGCAATCCAACACCTTACCCTTGGGACACCACTCATCCTTTTCCACCACTATCCTAAAGCTAACAGAATTGTGGTCACTATTTGCCACATGTTCCCCAACCAAAACTTTGAAGACCTGACCGGGCTCATTCCCCAGTACCAGGTCCAGTATAGCCCCCTCTCTAGTCGGGCTGTCCACATATTGTTCCAACGAACCCTCCTGTACACATTTTACAAATTCCTCCCCATCCAGAGTCCCTGCCCTCAGCGATTTCCAGTCTATACCAGGGAAATTGAAGTCTCCCACTACAACAACCCTATATTTCCTGCACCTATCCAGTATCTCCTGACATATCCATTCTTCCACTTCCCTTGGGCTGTTGGGGGGCCTGTAGTACACCCCCAACATAGTGACTGCGCCTTTCCTGTTTCTAAGCTCCACCCAGAGTGACTCGCTACACGACTCCTCCGAATTGTCCTCCCTCTGCACCGCTGTAATATGCTCTCCAACCAATACCGCTACTCCCCCACCTCTTTTGGCCCCTCCTCTGTCTCGCCTAAAACACTTGTACCCTGGAATATTCAGCTGCCAGTCCTGCCCCTCTTTCAACCAAGTCTCTGTCACCGCAACCACATCCAAATTCCTCATGCGCATTAAGGCCCCAAGTTCGTCTGTTTTACCTGCTACGCTCCCTGCATGAAGTATAAGCACTCCAGACCCCCAGGCTCAGTGAGGTTGTCCTCCCCCAGAGTGCTCTTCTTCTTTGCCAGCCTTGTCCCAGCCCCAAGCTCGTCCCCAGCCACCACACTTATAGACCTAATAGTTTGATCCCCACCCCCCTGCCATACTAGTTTAAACCCCCCCGAACTGCACTAGCAAAACTCCCCGCTTAGTTGTGACCCCTCCCTCTTGTACAGGTGCCATCCTCGCCTGAAAACCTCCCATTGATCTATGAAAATAAAGCCCTCCCTCCTGGACCAGTCCTTTAGCCAGGCATTCATTTGAACCAACTCCCTATTCTTATCCTCACTGGCACGAGGCATTGGGAGCAGCCCAGAGATGGCCACCCTAGTGACCCTACTTTTTAACCTGTTTCCCAACTCCCTAAATTGCTCTCTTAGGACGCCCCTACTCTTCCTATCTACGTCATTTCCACCAATGTGTATAATGACATCCGTTTCTTTATCTTCCCCTTTTAATATGCCCCCTATCCGCTCGGAGACATCCGTGACCCCAGCACCAGGTAGGCAGACTACCATCCTGGAGTCCCGTTCGCTCCCACAGAATCGCCTGTCTGTGCCTCTAACTGACGCATCCCCCACCACTATCGCTCTCCTAACCCCTCTCTTCCCTTTCCGGACCACAGAGCCTGACTGTGTGCCAGTGACCTGGTCACTGTGTCTTACCCCTGGAGAGGCACACTCCTCCACACTATCTAAAACAATATACCTGTTTTGGAGTGGGACAACCACAGGTGACCCCTCTTCCTACTGTCCACTCCCCTCCCCTCTCACACCTGTCACCAAGCCCTTCCTATTTTGAGAGACCACCACTGGAGTACTCCCTGGTACTTTACCCTTCTGCCCTTTACTCCTCCTAACCGTGACCCACGTGTCTTCCTCCCGATGCCCCGGTGTAACTAGTTGCCTATAACTGCTGTCAATTTTTCTCCCATTTTCCCTGACTAGGCTAAGGTCAGCGATCTGCAGCTCCAGTTCCATGACACGGTCCCTCAAGAGCTGCAGTTCCACGCACCTGGCACATATGTGAACCTCTGGGAAGCTAGGTGTTTGCAGGAACTCCCACATCCCACATCGGAAGCACTGAACTGGCCGATCACTCATACCTGCCCTTATCCTTTATAGGGTTGGGTAAAAAATAACTAGCCTTGCCTTGCCCTTTCACCCAAGCCCTGTGAGCCAAAGCCCTTATAGTTCACACTCTGCTACCCACTCACTCACAAGCCCTGTGAGCCAAAGCCCTTATAGTTCACACTCTGCTACCCACTCACTCACAAGCCCTGTGAGCCAAAGCCCTTATAGTTCACACTCTGCTACCCACTCACTCCACTGCCCGCTCCCGACGCTGCCCGCTGTATAGTGCAGCCGGCTTTTTATGCTCCCGGCGAACCCCCCAAGTAACTGCCTTTTATACTAAGACTCAACCTCCCAGAATCCCCTTCAGCTGACCTCACTTCCTCAATTCAAAACCCTGAAAAAAGCCCGCGAAATATACTAGGAATACCCTTAAATGAATAAATGAATAATTAAATCACTTCTTAGCTTACTCTCAGCACTCCTGCTAAGACTCTCTCCCCCAGTCTGACTCCAGTTAAACAAAGAAGGTAAACTGCGACAGATGAAGATGTGGGGGGAGTGGGGAGATGGGTGGGAGAGGTAAAAATGGGGGAAAAAGGAAGCAAAGGGGGAGGAAAGGTGAAAAAAGGGGATAAAAGGAGGGAAAAGAGTGCAGGGGGAAGAAAAATAAAGAAAGACAATAAAAAAATAAAAGGTAGAGAACAATTAAAAATTAAATAAAATGAAAACAGAGCGGTCGAGATGGGATAGAGCGAATTGCCCTGAAACTGAGTGGCTTGCTCAGCCATTTCAGAGGGCACTTATCAGTCAACCACATTGCTGTGGGTCTGAGTCATGTGACACTAGCTTTCAATTCATTAATTAAATTTAAGTTTCACTAGTTGCCGTGGTGGGATTTGAACCAGTGTCTCACAGAGGATTAATTCAGACCCTCGATTACTGATTGAGTGACATTGCTGCTACACCACTTCCCTCACCAAACCTGGGACTCGAAATGATGACCCTGTGATTAGAAATCTCATTATGGAGTAACTGAGCTGCCCAGGCTGTGTCACACTGCGGGACTAAAGGAACCTGTGGAGGTTTTCAATCGACAAATTAAAATGTTTAAGTACTAGTTCATAAGATATAGGAGCAGAATTAGGCCATTCAACCCATCGAGTCCGCTCCGCCTTCGAGCATGGCTGATACGCTCCTCATCCCCATTTTCCCGTCTTCTCCCTATAACCCTTCAACCCATTACCAATTAAAAATCTGTCTAACTCCTCCTTAAACTTATTCACTGTTCCAGCATCCACCGCACTTTAATAAGAACATAAGAACTAGGAGCAGGAGTGGGCCATCTGGCCCCTCGAGCCTGCTCCGCCATTCAATAAGATCATGGCTGATCTTTTCATGGACTCAGCTCCACTTACCCGCCCGCTCACCGTAACCCTTAATTCCTTTACTGTTCAATAACTTATCTATCCTTGCCTTAAAAACATTCAATGGGGTAGCCTCAACTGCTTCACTGGGCAGGGAATTCCACAGATTCACAACCCTTTGTGTGAAGAAATTCCTCCAGAACTCAGTCCTAAATCTGCTTCCCCATATTTTGAGGCCATGCCCCCGAGTTCTAGTTTCACCCGCCAGTGGAAACAACTTCCCTGATTCTATCTTATCTATTCCCTTCATAATTTTATATGTTTCTATAAGATCTCCCCTCATTCTTCTGAATTCCAATGAGTATAGCCCCAGTCTACTCAGTCTCTCCTCATAAGCCAACCTCTCAACTCCAGAATCAACCTAGTGAATCTCCTCTGCACCTCCTCTAGTGCCAGTATCTCCTTTCTCAAGTAAGGAGACCAAAACTGTACACAGTACTCCAGGTGTGGCCTCACCAGCACCGTATACAGCTGCAACATAACCTCACTGTTTTAAACTCCATCCCTCTAGCAATGAAGGACAAAATCCCATTTGCCTTCTTAATCACCTGTAAACCAACTCGCTGAGATTCTTGCACAAGGACACCCAGGTCCCTCTGCACAGCAGCATGCTGCAATTTTTTACCATTTAAATAATAGTCCATTTTGCTGTTATTCCTACCAAAATCGATGACCTCACATTTACCAACATTGTACTCCATCTGCCAGATCCTCACCCACTCACTTAGACTATCTATATCCCTTTGCAGACATTCAGCGTCCTCTGCACACTTTACTCTGCCACTCATCTTAGTGTCATCTGCGATTTTGACACACTACACTTGGTCCCCAACTCCAAATCATCTACGTAAATTGTAAACAATTGAGGTCCCAACACTGATCCCTGAGGCACACCACTAATCACTGATCGCCAACCAGAAAAACACCCATTTACCCCCATCTTTGCTTTCTGTTAGTTAACCAATCCTCTATCCATGCTAATACATTACCCGTAACACCATGCACCTTTATCTTATGTAGCAGTCTTTGGTGCGGCACCTTGTCAAATGCCTTCTGGAAATCCAGATACACCACATCCACAGGTTCCCCATTGTTCACCGCACATGTAATGTTCTCAATGTACTTTGGGGTAGCAAATTCCACAGATTCACAACCCTTTGGGAGAAGTAGTTTCTCCTCCAACTTTGTTTTAAATTTGCTACCCCTTATCCTAAGACTATGACCTCTTGTCCTAGAATGCCCCACAAGAGGAAGCATCCGCTCCACGTCTACTTTATCCGTACCTTTTATCATCTTGTATACCTCAATTTGATCTCCCCTCATTCTTCGAAATTCCAAAGAGTATAGAGTTCAATCTCTCATACTAAGATAAGAACAAATGAGTGTGGACGCTGAAATCTGAAACAAAAACAGAAAATGCTGGAAAAACTCAGCAGGTCTGACAGCTGAGGAGAGAGAATAGAGCCAACGTTTCGATTCTGAATGACTCCTGTTTTTGTGTTTGAAATATTTAAACATTTGTTTAAAATTATTTTTCACCTGTGTTTATAACAATTACTTTAAGAATAATAGCCTGGGTACTCCTTAAGAAAGATGGTTTGTCGAAGCTTTTCATTCTGCACTCATCAGGACAACATCGAGGGTACCAAAATCAGGGAAAACAACAACTTTATACTGTATGAGAAGAGAGAGTTGATTGGTTGGCAAGTGGACTGTGATTGATACAGGTGTTGCCATGGGGAATGCAACAGTTTACAGTGACTAATAGTTAACTGCCAAGCATTGTTTGAAAATTTAAACCAGGCAACTTGACTCTGATCGGTCAAGATATTCCCCTGAGGAATATATCAGCGAATGGCTATCACTTACTTTGTTTAAATAGGTTAAAATAAGCGATGGCCATTGGCTGGCTCCACTGTCCAGTGAAATCATGGTTGACATGCCCCATGCCCTTTCATATTTTTGGTTAACAAAAGTTTTAAATAATCGCAGTTTTAAAATTAATAATTGATCTACCGTCAGTTGCCATTTGTGGAAGGGAGTCGGCCTTTCATGTTGCAAAGCTTTCTGAGGCATTTCTCAGGAACACTCGCAAACACACATTGGGACATTCTGACCAGGTTTATTTGAAAATAATTCCTGTGAAACAGCAGGTGATGGTTTATTTAGTTTCTTATTTAGTTCACACACTGATCTAAAACCCCCTACTCTTCCAGGGACCATATCCCTCCATTCCCATCCTATTCATGTATTTGTCCAGATGCCCCTTAAAAGTCACTATCGTAGCACGGTAGCACAGTGGTTAGCACTGCTGCTTCACAGCTCCAGGGACCTGGGTTCGATTCCCGGCTTGGGTCACTGTCTGTGTGGAGTTTGCACATTCTCCTCGTGTCTGCGTGGGTTTCCTCCGGGTACTCCGGTTTCCTCCCATAGTCCAAAGATGTGCGGGTTAGGTTGATTGGCCCTGCTAAAATTGCCCCTTAGTGTCCTGGGATGCGTAGGTTAGAGGGATTAGTGGGTAAAATATGTAGGGATATTAGGGTAGGGCCTGGGTGGGATTGTGGTCGGTGCAGACTCGATGGGCCGAATGGCCTCTTTCTGTACTGTAGGGTTTCTAAGATTCTAAGATCCGCTTTGACAAAGGGTCATCTGGACTCGAAACGTCAGCTCTTTTCTCTCCTTACTGATGCTGCCAGACCTGCTGAGGTTTTCCAGCATTTTCTCTTTTGGTTATTTATGATGTGATGGTTTATTGTTCAGAGAATGCTTTATAAATGTAAGATATTGTGAATGAAAAGCTGAAGAGCACTGACATTAACATTTGTCTTTTGTTGCAGAGATTTATCACTTTCTTTCTGAAGAGATACAATAAGAAGGTGTGTTTATCCGATCACTTGGAGTTTTTGAATGGCTGGTACATTCTCATCATTGCCAGTGACCTGATGACAATCACTGGCTCTATCATGAAAATGGAAATAACAGCAAAGGTATGAAGGGAATAATGTCATCCTTTATACAGTTCCCCTGTCCAATCATTCCTGAGACTAACTCCCAGTTCAGAACAAAGAACAAAGAAAATTACAGCACAGGAACAGGCTCTTCAGCCCTACAAGCCTGCACCGACCATGCTGCCCGACTGAACTAAAACCCCCTACCCTTCCGGGGACTACATCCCTCTATTCCCATCCTATTCATGTATTTGTCCAGACGCCCCTTAAAAGTCACTATTGTATCTGCTTCCACTACCACCCCAGCAGCGAGTTCCAGGCACCCACCACCCTGTGTAAAAAAAACTTGCCTCGTACACCTCCTTTAAACCTTGCCCCTTTACACTTTAAACCTATGTCCCCTGGTTATTGACTCTTCTGCCCTGAGAAAAAGCTTCTGACTATCCACTCTGTCCATGCTCCTCATAATCTTGTAGACTTCTATCAGGTCTCCCCTCAACCTCCATCGTTCCAGTGAGAACAAACCAAGTTTCTCCAACCTCTCCTCATAGTTAATCCCCTCCAAACCAGGCAACATCCTGGTAAATCTTTTCTGTACCCTCTCCAAAGCCTCCACATCCTTCTGGTAGTGTGGCCACCCGAATTGAACACTATATTCCAAGTGTGGCCTCACTAAGGTTCGATAAAGCTGCAACATGACTTGCCAATTTTTAAACTCAATGCCTGGCCGATGAAGACAAGCATGCCGTATGCCTTCTTGACTACCTTCTCCACCTAAAGTTTTTTTTAAAAGTTTATTTATTAGTCACAGATTGGCTTACATTAACACTGCAATGAAGTTACTGTGAAAATCCCCGAGTCCCAACCTGCGTTGCCATTTTAATTCATCGTTTTGTGAAAGGTGGTAAGCGCTGCTGCCTCACAGCGCCAGGGACACGGGTTCAATTCCGGCCTCAGCTTATTGTCTGTGCGGAGTCTGCATGTTCTCCCCGTGTCTGCGTGGGTTTCCTCCGGGTGCTCCGGTTTCCTCCCACAGTCCAAAGTTGTGTAGGTTAGGTGGTGGATTGGCCATGCTAAATTGCCCCTTAGTGTACAAAGATGTGTCGGTTAGGTGGATTAGCCATGCTAAATTGCCCCTTAGTGTCCAAAGATGTGTCGGTTAGGTGGATTAGCCATGGTAAATGAGTAGTGTTCCAGGGACAGGGTGGAAGGTGGGGAGGGCCTGGGTGGGATGTTCTTTCGGAGAGTTACAGAGGCTGCAGACTCAATGGGCCAAATGGCCTCCTACTGAACTGAAGGGTTTTTATCAATTCTATAGTTTCTAAATTCACCCCAATTCAATGCAACTCACACACTTGCCTCACACACTTGCCTCACACACTCGCCTCACACACTCGCCTCACACACTCGCCTCACACACTCGCCTCACACACTCGCCTCACACACTCACCTCACATACTCACCTCACACGCTCGCCTCACACGCTCACCTCACACACTCACCTCACACACTCACCTCACACACTCGCCCCACACACTCACCTCACTCGCCACACACTCACCTCATACACTCGCCTCACACACTCACATCACACACTCACCTCACACACTCACCTCACACACTCACCTCACACACTCACCTCACACACTCACCTCACACACTCCCCTCACTCCTCAGCTGAACTGACGCTCCAGCACTGATCCGTGTGGCAAACCACATCTTACATTTTGCAAACCTGGCAATGATCCATTGATGCCTATTCTCTGTTTCCTTTATCCGGCCAATGTTCTCTCTGTGTCAGTTTGTTAGTTCCTACACTGTGAGCTTTCATTTTCTGCAAAAACCTTTGATGTGGCACCTGATTAAATTCTGACAGGAGTGCAGTAAGTTTACGCTGAGCAGTAACCTATAGCAGCTTAACATCACTTCACACCGTTCTTTACACCAGGAAATAAACCCCATGTTTTGTTAATGTTTTTGATTGTTTTGCTCTATTATAATTATCAATAATATCTCTTATAATTAATAATCTCTTCAAATTAATGAGTAATACCGTTAATTATTTGTTGAGCTCTAACCCTGGCTTATCCTTGTTTTTGTACCCAGTTCAGTTTCTTATTCTTTGAAGGTGGATAATGAATGAATCCTTGCTTGTGATTTCAGAACCTCACCACCTACGATGTCTGCAGCATTTTTCTGGGCACCTCCACGCTCTTTGCCTGGGTCGGAGTCGTCAGATACCTGGGATATTTTCAGAAATACAATGTAAGTATCACTGCAGAATAACAGGGTAAAGATTCCAATTGGGAAAATGTTCCCGGAACGCGCTTGAAATTGAGTTGCTTCAGTTCGAATTTAAGTTCACCTTAAAATTAATTCACATCATCACAAAAGGGAACTCTTCCGTCAGCCCAATGCAATTGGGCAGCTTAATAGAATGGAATGGTTGCTTTTTGTTCATTAAAATGTTCTTCCTGATGTATTGAAACATAGAAACTCGGAGCAGGAGGAGGCCATTCGGCCCTCCAAGTCTGTTCTGCCATCCACTACAATCTTGGCTGATCTCAATGTCACATTCCCGCTTTCTCCCCATACCTCTTGATTTTTTAAAATAATAATTTTATGGGATGTGGGCATCGCTGGCTAGGCCAGCATTTATAACCCATCCCTGATTGCCCTTCTGAGCTGCCTTCTTGAACCGCTGCAGTCCCCAAAGTGTAGGTACATCCACAGTGCTGTTAGGGAGGGAGTTCCAGGATTTTGACCCAGTGACAGTGAAGGAATGGAAATATATTTCCAAGTCAGGATGGTGAGTGACTTGAATGGGAGCTTCCAGGTGGTGGTGTTCCCAGGTATCCACTGCCCTTGTTCTTCTAGATGGCAGTGGTTGTGGGTTTGGAAGGTGCTGCCTAAGGAACCTTGGTGAGTTCCTTAAGTGCATCTTATAGATGGTACACAGGGCTGCCACTGAGCGTCAGTGATGGAGGGAGTGAATGCTTGTGGATGGGGTGCAAATCAAGCGGACTGCTTTGTCCTGGATGGTGTCAAGCTTTAGAAATTTTGATAGTATAGAGGTGTGTCGTGACATATAAACATGATGTGGAGATGCCGGCATTGGACTGGGGTGGGTACAGTAAGAAGTCTCACAACACCAGGTTAAAGTCCAACAGGTTTATTTGGTAGCACGAGCTTTCAGAGCGCCGCCCCTTCATCAGGTGAATGATGAAGGGGCACCTGATGAAGGAGCAGCGCTCCAAAAGCTCGTGCTGCCAAATAAACCTGTTGGACTTTAACCTGATGTTGTGACACTTCTTATTATGACTTATAAACGATTGGAAATCACTGGTATAGATGTACACCAGTCAATTCCTTAATAATTTTAATGTTTTTATATACATGAAAAATCTCTAAAAAGTGTCTACTGGTGTGTGTACACTGCAGATAACAAGTGTAATATGAAACGTCTTTCCCAGCCAGCGCATTTGGTGGAATCCTCAAATCTTGACCTGGAGGTGTGGTGGGGTTTGTGGTTAGGATCCAATCCAGGGAATTGTGTCCTGAAGCCAGTGGGACAGGTCGTGGTAAACAGGAGTGTGACTCATGGGCAGAACTCACTCCCGCTTAAAATTCCCCAATTGTTTACGCTGTTTCAACTGACCGAATCGCGGCAATGTAACTGGCGGAACCTCAACCCGACATTTCCAGCTGGCACTAGAAGGAATCCTCAGTCTTTTACCTTTTCACAGGTGCTCATTTTAACAATGCGAGGAGCTTTTCCAAAAGTGTTACGCTTCTGTTGCTGTGCTGGTATGATCTACCTGGGCTATATGTTCTGCGGCTGGATCGTACTGGGGCCATATCACTCAAAGGTGAGTCTCAAATCTGTCCTGCTATTCTCTCTCAGAGGCTGAGAGAGCTGCTTCTTATTTCCAGAATGTTCTGCTTTCGTTTCCTCGTCACAGCACATTGACAAAGCAACAGCTTGTTTTCTACTTGACCACTTGCTTGAGTGGAGAGAATAAAGCAAAGAAGGTGAAAGGGAGATTAGTCGAGGTGTTCAAGATCATGATTAAATATCTGGGGTTACGGGGATGGGGCTGGGTGGGATTGTGGTCGGTGCAGACTCAATGGGCTGAATGGCCTCCTTCTGCACTGTAGGATTCCATGAAATAGGGAGAATGATTCACACTGGCAGGAGGTTCAATAGGGAGAGGACACAGATTTGAGGTATCGGCGGAGAAAATGGGTAAAATCTCTTTTTACACAGCGAGTTGCCGTGATCTGGATTATGCTGCCTGAGGAGAGTGGAAGCAGATTCAATAATCATCTTTGGAGGTTGAAGGGGATATATTTGCAGGGCTGTGGAGAAAGAGTGGGAGGAGTGTATTCCATAACCTCCTTCAAAGACACATGTAACGGGCTGAATGGCCTCCTTCTATACTATTCCATTCTATTCAGTGTTGTAGGAAGTGAGGGCTGGAGTCGAGCAGCAACTGAGCTTCCACTAATGGACACGTCAGGAAAAAAATATTTTCCAGTTTGTGGAATCTTGCAGTTGTAGCGGCCTGGTAGCACAGTGGTTAGCACTGCTGCTTCACAGCTCCAGGGACCTGGGTTCGATTCCCGGCTTGGGTCACTGTCTGTGTGGAGTTTGCACATTCTCCCCGTGTCTGCGTGGGTTTCCTCCGGGTGCTCCGGTTTCCTCCCACAGTCCAAAGATGTGTGGGTCAGGTTAATTGGCCATGCTAAATTGCCCCTTATGTCCTGGGATGTGTAGGTTAGAGGGATTAGTGGGTAAATATGTAGGGATATGGGGATAGGGCCTGGGTGGGATTGTGGTCGGTGCAGACTCGATGGGCCGAATGGCCTCTTTCTGCACTGTAGGGTTTCTATGATTTCTATTGAGAACAGATTCAGGGAAATTACGCTGAATATTTATAAAGCTCTGGTTTAGCCAGAACTGGAGTCCTGTGTCCAGGGCTGGTCACTGCACTTTGGAAAGGATGTCAGGGTCTTTGAGAGGGTGTGGAAGAGGTTTAGCAGAATGGTTCCAGGAATGGTGGGGCGGCACAGTGGTTAGCGCTGCTGCCTCACAGTGCCAGGGTCCCCAGTTCGATTCCCAGCTTGGGTCATTGTCTATGTGGAGTCTGCACGTTCACCCCACGTCTGCATGGGTTTCCTCCGGGTGCTCCAGTTTCCTCCCACAGTCCAAAGATGGGCAGGTTTAAGTTTAAAGTTTACTTATTAGTCACAAGTAGTCTTACATTAACACTGCAATGAAGTTACTGTGAAAGTTCCCCAGTTGCCACACTCTGCGCCTGGTCGGGTACACTGAGGAAGAATTTAGCATGGCCAATGCACCTAACCACGACGTCTTTCGGGCTGTGGGAGGAAACTGGAACATCCGGAGGAAACCCACGCAGACCCAGGGAGCACGTGCAGACTCCACACAGGCAGTAACCCAATTCGGGAATCGAATCCAGGTCCCTGGCGCTGTGAGGCAGCAGTGCTAACCACTGTGTCACTGTCTCGTGGATTGACAGTATTAACTTGCCCCTTAGTGTCCCACGATGTGTAGGTTTGGTGGATTAGTGGGGCAAATGCATGGGGTTGTGGGAATAGGGCCTGGGTGGGATACTCTGAGAGATGATGCAGACTCGCTGGGCCGAATGGCTTCCTTCTGCACTGTGGGGATTCTATAATTCTATTTGTTATATTCTTTACTCTTTCAGTTTGAAAAATTAAGCGCTGTTGCTGAATGTCTTTTCTCTCTGGTAAATGGCGATGACATGTTTGCAACATTTGCGGAGATACAAGAGAAAAGTAACTTGCTCTGGCTCTTCAGCAGAATCTACCTGTACTCCTTCATCAGCCTCTTCATCTACATGGTTCTGAGTCTCTTTATTGCCCTGATTACTGACACTTACGAAACAATTAAGGTAAGCAAAGTTTAAACTAAAAACAGATTGGCTGATGGTTTGTGACAATAGATTTTTGTGCAAGAGAATTTTATAGTTTTAACTTTTTTGGGTGATGTGGGTTCCAATGGCAAAGCTATTAGTTATTACCCGTCTCAATTGGGTCAGATCTAACCTTAACAACCACCCCTCCCACCAACTTCATTGCCCCGTGTTAGTTGAGAAGGTGGTGATGGGCCGCTTTCTTACGCTGTTGCAAGCCATGTGGTGTAGGTAGGCCCACACTGATGTTATGGAGGGAGTTGCAGATTTTTTGCCCTCCAACAATGAAGGAATGGCAGCATGGTTCCAAGTCAAAATGGTGCATGAGCTGGAGAGGAACTTGCAGGAGGTGGTGTTCCCATGCATCTGTTACCCTTGTCCTTCAGACAGGAGAGGTCACAGGTTTGGGAGTTACTGTGGAAGGAGCCAGTTAGGGAGTTGTTGCAGTGCATCTTGTAGATTTTACACATTACTGCCACTGTGGATGGAGTGAATGTTGAAGGTGGTCGATAGGGTGCCAATCAAGTTGGCTGCTTTGTCCTGGATGGTGCTGAGCTTCTTAGGTGTTGTTGGAGCTGCACCCATCCAGGCCAGTGGGAAATATTCCATCACACTCTTGTGCCTTCTAGCTGGTGATTTAATTTGATCTGATTTATTATTGTCACATGCATTAACATATGGTGAAAAGCATTGTTTCTTGCGCGCTATACAAAGCATACCGCTCATAGAGAAGGAAACAAGAAAGATGCAGAATGTAGTGTTACAGTCATAGCTAGGGTGTAGAGAAAGATCAACTTAATGCAAGGTAATTCCATTCAAAGTCTGACAGCAGCAGTTCTTGAGTCGGTTGGTACGTGACCTCAGACTTTTGTATCTTGTTCCTGACGGAAGAAGGTGGAAGAGAGAATGTCCGGGGTGCGTGGGGTCCTTAATTATGCTGGCTGCTTTTCCGAGGCAGCGGGAAGTGTAGACAGAGTCAATGGATGGGAGGCTGGTTTGCGTGATGGATTGGGCTACATTCACGACCTTTTGTAGTTTCGTGCGGTCTTGGGCAGAGCAGGAGCCATACCAAGCTGTGATACAACCAGAAAGAATGCTTTCTATGGTGAGAGTTGTAGCTGACATGCGAAATTTTCTTAGCCTCCTGAGAAAGTAGAGGCATTGGTGGGCTCTCTTAACTATAGCACTGGCGTGGAGGGACTAGAACAGGTTGTGGGTGATCTGGGCACCTAGAATCCTGAAGCCTTCAACCATTTTCACTTCATCCCCATTGATGCAAACAGAGGCATGTCCTTCATTACACTTTACAGGCTTTGGGGAGTCAGGAGGTGAGTTACTCGCTGCAGGATTCCCAGCCTGTGACTTGTTGTCACTCGGAGGTTGGGGAGGGAGAGAGGCTGGAACACAGAGGTGGGGGATGGCGGGGGGTTGGTGGGTGGATGGAGGGGGGTGTTGGGGGGGTGGGTGGGTGAAGGGGGGTGTTGGTGGGTGTGGGTGTGAGTGTGGGTGGGGTGGGGTGGGGGTGGGTGGGGATGGGGGGTGGATGGAGGGGGGTGTTGGGGGGGTGGGTGGGTGGAGGGGGGTGTTGGTGGGTGTGAGTGTGGGTGGAGAGGTGGGTGAGGTGTAGGTGGGGGGTGAGTGGGGGTGGGGGGTGGGTGGATGGGGATGGGTGGGGGTGGGGGGTGGGTGAGGTGGGGGATGGGGGGGGTTGGTGGGTGGGTGGAGGGGGATGGGGGGGTTGGTGAGTGGGTGGAGGGGGGTGTTGGTGGGTGTGGGAGGAGAGGTGGGTGGGGGTGGGGGGTGGGTGAGGTGTGGGTGGGGAGTGGATGGGGGTGGGTGGGGGGTGCGTGGGGATGGGTGGGGATGGGGGGTGGGTGAGGTGGGGGATGGGGGGGTTGGTGGGTGGGTGGAGGGGGGTGCTGGGGGGGTGGGTGGGTGGAGGGGGGTGTTGGTGGGTGTGGGTGTGGGAGGAGAGGTGGGTGGGGGTAGGGGGTGGGTGAGGTGTGGGTGGGGAGTGGGTGGGGGTGGGTGGGGGGTGGGTGGGGGTGGGTGGGGATGGGTGGGGGTGGGTGAGGTGTGGGTGGGGGGAGGGGGTAGTGGGGAGCGGGGTTGCTCCAAATTGGTGTCAATCGGGACTCACGAGAAATGATGTTGAATGAATATTGTGAGGCCGCATTAACTTATCCCCCTTACAGTGAAACAACAGTAAACAGAGTGTCTGGACATTCAAAAATCCCTGTATAAAATTACTATTGATTCCAGTTCCACTGCCTGTTCTGGCAGCTCACTCCAGATCACAACAATTCCCTACATCAGAAATTGTCCCTTTACGTTGCCCCTGGTTCTTTAACCAATCATTTGAAAGCTGTGCCGTCTGCGTACTGCCCTCCCGAAGCACCTTCTCTTTATTCACTCCATCAAAAAGCTTCATGATCTTCCATTCATTTCCCCCTTAATGTTTCTCTCTGAGTGGATCGATCCCAGCCTCTCCAATCTCTCGACATGAACTGAAACCCCTCGCCCTGATTATCGAGGGAGGTTTCAGGAGTTCAGCCTCTGAGTCACCGTCACCAGATTGTGAATTCTGTGACTGGACAGGTTTCATCTGTAAACATCGATACAAAGATCTCACTGGCTGACTCTTGGCTTCATGTTTCAGAAATACCAGATGAATGGATTTCCACAGACAGATCTACACAGCTTCATGGAAGTCTGCAGCGTGACACCAGACCTCAGCAGGTATGGACAGTCGAGACAGGATTTGCAGACAGAGCCATCTTGTGAGGAAATCTGACCCTCGGTCCTGAGCTTGTGGCTAACAAGAGGCAATAGACTCTGACGTCAGAAACAATGCCTAACACCAGCGCTCGATTTTCGGGGTTCTGTTTGTCTTATTGCAGCTAATTCCAAGACTGTGTCCTCCAAGAAGTTTGATCCCAAGTGACATTGGGGGGTGCGAGGGACTGGGATACTGGAGGGGGGAAGGATAGGGCTGTGTGAGTGGGTGGAGGTTTTGGGACTTCTCCTCACCATCTGCTCTGGGGGTCTGTGCCGTCACCGCCTAGATACATTTTATAATTATAATAACGGTGGCACAGTGGTTATCACTGCTGCCTCACAGCTCCAGGGACGTGGGTTCAATTCCTGGCTCGGGTCACTGTCTGTGCGGAATCTGCATGTTCTCCCCGTGTCTGCGTGGGTTTCCCCCCACAGTCTGAAAGACATGCTGGTTAGGGTGCATTGGCCATGCTAAATTCTCCCTCAGTGTACCCGAACAGGTGCTGGAGTGTGGCAACTAGGGGACTTTCACAGTAACTTCATTGCAATGTTAATGTAAGCTTACTTGCGACACTAATAAATAATTCTGATTGATAATAATTACCAATTGATGATAATACTGAGGACACTGGAAATCTTGATGTGAAACAGAAAATGCAGGTCAGGCAGTATCTGGGGAGAGAGAAAGTGAGTTAATAGCTCACTGGCAGAGAGTCCGGAAGATTGTGGCCAATGTTTCAGATAGTCTCCAGCTTCCTCGGTGCTTCCAGCATTTCCTGTTTGTATTTATAATCAGCAACCTTCCTCTGGCCAGGTCACCCTCACTATTTGCTTTCAGTTCCATTAACCGATTGCACTGATGAATGTTGAGCCATTTCCAATCCCCCTTATGTGTGTGGTCCCACTGACAAGTGCCCCATCCCCAATTTCCTTTGAAGTGATTGGTTTGCCAGGCTGTTTCTGAGGACATATTGCTTGTGGGTCTGGAGCCATATGTAGGTCAGAGCAGGTCAGGATGGCATGGTGGCACAGTGGTTAGCACTGCTGCCTCACAGCGCCAGGGACCGAGATTCAATTCCGGATTTGGCTGACTGTCTGCGTGGAGTTTGCACATTCCCTCCGTGTCTGTGTGGGTTTCCTCTGGGTGCTCTGGTTTCCTCCCACAGTCCATAGGTGTGCAGGTTAGGTGGATTGACCATTCTAAATTGTCCCGTAGTGCCCCAAGGTGTGTAGGTTAGATGGATTAGCCATGGGAAATGTGTGGGGTTACAGGGCTGGGAATAGGGAGAGAGCCTGGGTAAGACACTCTGTCAGAGGGTCCATGCAGACTTAGAATCATAGAATCCCTACAATGCAGAAGGAGGCCGTCGAGTCCGCACCAACCACAATCCCAGCCAGGCCCTATCCCTGTAACCCCACATATTTACCCTGACGCTAAGGGGCAATTTAGCATGGCCAATCAACCTAACATGTACATCTTTGTGCTACCAAATAAACCTGTTGGACTTTAATCTGGTGTTGTGAGACTTCTTATTGTGCCCACCCCAGTCCAACGCCAGCATCTCCACATCACCCTTGATGGGCTGAATGGCCTGTTCTACACTGTAAAGATTCTATGATCCTATGAACTTTCCAAAGGAATAAATACTTGAAAGAGAGACACTTGCATGGGGAAAGAGTAACGGGAGTGGGACGAACTCTTTGAAAGAGGATGGAGCAAGAGGCCTCCCCAATGCTTTAAGAGTCTATACACTCGAGTCTAATCCCATTTTCCCCTCAGTTTTACTGTGCAACACTTTGTGTCATTAAGGATGGTCAAGACTAATTTTTAGAATTCAAATCTTTTGATCAACCCTGTACAAACCCTGTACAATGCACCAAGCTTGCAGATTGGTTAGTTACAAAGTGAAGCTGTAGCATTATGTTCCTCCCTCGCTATTAACCTTTTACTAAAGTGTGTCACTATTGATGGATAATGTCTTTCCGCAGACATGGCAGTGCGGATGATGATGACAGGCTACTACTGTGAACACCTATTCCATTGATTTCAGTAGCTGTTTTGGTATGTCGCAGCTACAGGAATGATGAACCCATCGTGGACAACCAAAACTGCCATCCATTGGATAAAGATGATGACCCAAAGGCTCGCGCTGACTGAGTTAACATCACTCGAGCGAGAAGGAAGGAAGTCATCAACAAGCATTTTTGTTTTAAAGTTTAAAGTTAAAGTTTATTTATTAGTCACAAGTAAGGCTTACATTAACACTGCAGTGAAGTTACTGTGAAATTCCCCGGTGCCTGTTTGGATCAATGCACCTAACCAGCATGTCTTTCAGACTGTGGGAGGAAACCGCAGACTTAGAATCATAGAATCCCTACAGCGCAGAAGGAGGCCATCGAGTCCGCACCGACCACAATCCCAGCCAGGCCCTATCCCTGTAACCCCACATATTTACCCTGACACTAAGGGGCAATTTCCTGTGGAAATTTCCTCCACACATTCCTGTGGGAGGAAACCGGAGCACTCGGAGGAAACCCATGCAGACATGGGGAGAATGTGCAAACTCTGCACTGACAGTGACCCAAAACCAGGAATTGAACCTGGGTCCTTGGCAGCAGTGAAGCAGTGCTAACCACTGTGCCACCGTGCCACCCTATTTTTAATAATTGGTCATCAGAGGCTTTTATATTTTCACGTGGGAAACCAGGTGTCTGCTGCAAAACTCCACCAGGTGCCTGTCTGAATATACAGTCCCAACACCGAGCAATAACAGTAATGGAAAGGATTCTGCCTTTTATTTATTATGCATCGACGCAAAAGAAAATGTGAATGTCTGGAAGCTCAGGATTTCTCCACCGTCCTTTCATTTAGAATATTCCGTCACATCAGTGAAACCAAAGGTTCGGTTTGAAGCCAGTCTGAATGTCAGTCTGAATTGGTCGTTACAGATAAGGCCATAATCATTTTGTTATTTCATCCATGTAACACAACCTTTTGAAATGAATTTTGATTTGATTTATTATTGTCATATGTACTAGCAGACAGTGAAAAGTATTGTTTCTTGCGCGCTATACAGACAGAGCGATATAACTTAGAGTTGTGCACACAAAAGTACAGATTAGGACCAACTGCAATGTAATTTGTTTAAGTTTGTTAACTTGGAGAAACTCTTCCATTAAAAAGTGTCCGTGATATTTAAATTTCTTACCAGATTAAACCTGTTCAGTTTAGAGCATTCTCTGTCTTTTCCTTTCTCCGCTGATACCATGGGGTTTGCTTCCGTGGTGAAGGCTTTTAAAAAGGGATTGAGGTTCATGCAGCTTTGATTGGACAAGCAGAAGAACAGTTTCAGTGGGTAAATAAACCCTTTGATTTTACATCACAACAGCAGTTACATCTCACAAATACTTCATTTGCTTTACAGTGCTTTGGGTGTCCTGATGCTCTGAACGGCAATATATAAATGCACCTTCTTTCCTTCCAGGGACAAGTCTGAAACTAATAATAGGAATCACAGTGTTTACCATGACCTTCTGTTTTGGTAGATTTTTTAAAAGATTATTTACTGGGATATGCACATCACTGGGAAGGTCAACATTCATTTCCCAAGAATTAAACAAAATAAGTACTATTAACCCGATAGCTTACAAAGACTCGTACTATAAACTCAATTCTGCTTTTTTACTTCCCTTATCTAATGAAATCCTGCAGGTTCACTCACTTTTCCTGTAACCAACCCAAAAGGTGTATGCCACAGCCTTCCAGAATTTACTTTAATTCTTCATTGTATTTCACCTATTCCTCTGAGCTAAGATGCAATGGGGGGCCTTTCCAGGAGCTTTTTGGCTACACAACATTCCACTGTTTACTGACCTCATGACTGTGGATGCCTCAGCAACTACCTTTGCACAGCTTTATAAGTTAACTGCTGGTTACTTTTTGCCACAAGACTCTGCGAGGACCACTGTAGATTTCTTCCTCTAGCTTCAAATTAGGCAAGTCTTCCAGTTGCTTTCCCTCACTAAATCCAAATTGAGATAGAGTGTTACCCACCTTCCACACCATAAATGGTGATGTCAGTATTTTCTCTGCTTGAAATGGAGGCCAAACTGAGCACTGTCTCCTTTTGCTCAATTCAGTGAGATGCTGTATTTACGAGTCATTTCTTCGCCTTATTCTCAAACTGAGCTGCCTGCTTTTATTAGCAAGCATAGATTCATAAATCAAACAGAAGACCCCACATCCCATTTCCATGATAGTGTGATGTACTTTGGGGTGATTCAAACAGAATGCAAACAAGTTATTTTACCTTCAACATAACTCTTTGATCTGTAACCCATATAGTACAAAGAACAAAGAACAATACAGCACAGGAACAGGCCCTTCGGCCCTCCAAGCCTGCGCCGCTCATGTGCGCACTGGACCATTTTTTGTATCCCAGGATGTTGCCTGGGATGGAGTAAGTTTGCGGATGACACCAAGATTAGTAGGGTGGTTCGATTTGATTTGATTTATTAGTATACAGTGAAAAGTATTGTTTCTTGCGCGCTATACAGACAAAACATACCGTTCATCAAGAAGGAAAGGAAAGAGTGCAGAATGTAGTGTTACAGTCATAGCTAGGGTGCAGAGAAAGATCAACTTAATGCAAGAAAAGTCCATTCAAAGTCTGACAGCAGCAGTTCTTGAATCGGTTGGTACGTGACCTCAGACTTTTGTATCTTGTTCCCGACGGAAGAAGGTGGAAGAGAGAATTTCGGGGCTGTGTGGGGTCCTTAATTATGCTGGCTGCTTTTCTGAGGCAGCAGGAATTGTAGACAGAGTCAATACTGTGGAAGAAATTTCAGGAAGATATAGGTGGGTTGATCAGATGGGTAGATCAGTGGCAGATGGTATTTAACCCTGAAAAGTGTGAAATGATGCACTTTGGAAGGAGTAGCAAGACAAGGGAGTCAATGAATGGTGGGGCACTAAGAAGCTCAGAGGAACAGGGGGATCTAGGGGTGCTTGTTCATAGACCTCTGATAGATAGACTGATAGACCTCATAGACATGGCAGGACAGGTTAATAGGGTAGTTAAGAAGACATATGGGACACTTGGCTTTATTTGTTGTGGCATAGATTATAAGAGTGGGGAGGTTATGTTTGAGTTGTACAGGACTTTGGTTAGGTATACAGTTCTGGACATCTCACTACAGGAAGGATGTGATTGCTCTGGAGAGGGGGATTCACCAGGATGTTGCCTGGGATGAAGCATTTGAGCTATGAAGAGAGGCTGGATATTTTTTTAGAGCAGAGAAGGCTGAGGGGGAACCTGATCGAGGTGCATACGATCATGAGGGGCATGGATAGGGTGAGTCAGGGAGCAGCTGTTCCCCTTAGTTGAAGGGTCAATAACGAGGGAGCATAATTTTAAGGTGAAAGGCAACAAGGGGATTTGAGGAAAATAATTTCACCCAGAGTGTGGTGGGAGTGTGGAATGCACTGCCTGGGAGGGTTGGAGAGGTGAGAAACCTCACAATCTTTAAAGAGTACATGGATGAGCACTTAAAATGTCGGAACATTCAAGGCTATGGGCCAAGTTCTGGAAAGTGGGATTAGTGTAGATTTAGTGTCAGTGCAGACCCGATGGTTTGAAGGGCCTTTTCTGTCGTATATGACTCTACCTTGTGAAATATGCAAATTGCTTGCCTCATGACAAAGTTGATATCCGCCAGGTACTGAGAGAAGTCAGTCTGGGTCATTGCAGTGATCTTTTAGTGTTAGGGAACCTTACAGCATAGAAAGAGGCCATCAGTGGGTATAGCTGTTTGAAACGGTTCTCTAATTAACTTGACACAAGTTATTCCGGGTTTTCTAATGGTCTTTTACTGTTGAGAAAGAGCAGGGGCCTAAATTTTTCACACCCAGGGGAACACATCCCTGCTAACTCCAAGTACCCTGCTGCCAGCTTGCCCTTTAATGAGGATTGATTGGCACACTGCCACACCCCCCCCACCCCCTACCCAAGACAGGAGGACGTCCTGGCATGGAGAGCTGCCAGCCTCCTGGAAACCGGAACATCCCGGGAGAAACCCACGCAGACACGGGGAGAACGTGCAAACTCCACACAGACAGTGACCCAAGCCGGGAATTGAACTCGGGTCCCTGGGCTCACCATTGTGCCACCGTACCACCCTGTAGGGAGCATAGGGGAGACCAGTGTGTCCCCAGGGGGAGTACAGGGGTCTCGGGGGATAGGCCAGTGGGGGGGCAGGTCCAGAGGTCACTGAGACTTAAGGGGAGGGTGCCCCAATTCCGAAGGGAGCTTCTGATTGTGACCCCTCCCCACTCCCACCCACCACCGACCTTCTGCCTGAGATTGACATTTCTTCATTTTTGGGCAACTCCCCTGAAGCCGTCATTAGTTCAGCTAAAAATCGAGGCGGTGTGGGGAAATGGCTCTTTGGTAGCTATTAATTGACAACTTAAAGGCTTCAATTGGGATAAGGGTGGCTTTCCCTCCCGAGGCCTGTCCACTCCAGCATAAAATTGCTGTGAGGGTGAGGTCAGCAGGAAACTGGAGGGGATTCCCTCTGTGTAATTACCTCCCTGCAATTTCATGCTCCCCTCTTCAGCCACCCCCCACCCCCTCGGCTCAGAACCCCCCTGGCGCTGGGGGCTGGGGGGGGCGGGGGGGGAGCATAAAATTCTGGCAAAGGTTTTATTTTCTCTGGTCTTCTTTACAACCTGTTACATTTTTACAGAAGAGCAGTCTTGTTTCTATCGCTTACAGCCCTGAAGGTGACAGTAATATTAATCGTGCAGGATTAAAATCTTTAGTAACTACAAACTTTTAATGTCCAATGATAAATTGTCAGTCAGGAGATTTAAAGACTTTTAAGGAGCTATTTAATAACTCTCAGCAAAGATTTATCCCAGTGAGAAAGAAAGACTCTTTGACAGGATGCATGACTAAATAAGGAAGTTAAGGATAGTATCAGATTGAAAGGAGCACTGTACAAATCTGCAAAGATTAACAGTAGGTCAGAGGCTTCAGCAGACTTTAAGAAGCAGCAAAGAGCGACTAAAAATATAATAAACTGGCAGAAATCAGAGTATCGAGAAAGCTAGCTAATAATATCAAAACAGACGATGTGAGTTTTTACACATACTTGAATAGGAAAAGAATAACTGCGGCTCATTTTGGTCCACTAGAGAGTGAGTCTCGGGAACTGATGATGGAAAACAAAGAAATAGCGGCGGAGTTAAAGAGATATTAGAGCAGAAATTCTCCTGTCTCGCTCACAGCGGGAATCATTATTATAATCTTCTAAAATTCCTTGGATACTTTCAGGGCCCCAGAAGGTTGGAAAGCAGCTAATGTAACACCGCTATTCATGAAAGGAAGGTGGCAGAAAGCAGGAAACCACAGGCCATTTAGCCTAACACCCGCCATAAGGAAGGTGCTAGAATCCATTATGAAGGAGGTTATAGCAGGATACTTAGAAAATCATAATCTGATCAGACAGAGTTAACATGACATAAATTAGTTTAACTAATTTATTAGAGTTTTTGATGAAGTAACATTCAAAGTGGATAAGGGGGAACCTCTAGATGTGATGTATTTGGATTTCCAAAGGTCTTTGATAAGATGCCACATCAAAGCTTACTACACAAGAGAACATGGTATAGGAGATAACATATTGGCATAGATAACTGATTGGCTAGATAACATGAAGCAGAGAAAATGGGTCTTTCAAATTGGCAAGATATAATTAGCAGAGTGTTACAGGAATCCGTGCTCGGTCCTCAACTATTTACAATCTACATCAACCACTTGGATAACAGTACCAAATGTATGGTAGCTAAATTCACAGGTGGCACCAAGATAGTAAGCTGTCAAGAGGAGTTGCAGTGTCTGCAAAGGGACAGGGTAAGTGAGTGGGAAAACAAACTGGCAAATGCAGTATAGTATGGGAAGATTTGGCAGGAAGAATAGAAATACAATATATTATTTAAATGGTGAGAGGTTGCAGCACTCAGTGTTACAGAAGGATTTGGGGTTCTTGATACATGAATCACATAAAGTTAGTCTGCAGGTACAAGTGATTAGGAAGGCAAGTGGAATGTTTTTTTTGACAAGGGGAACAGAGTATAATCCTAGAATCAAATCCCTACAGTTCAGAGGGAGGTCATTGGGCCCATCAAGCCTGGCACTGACAACAATCCCTCCCAGGCCCGATCCCTGTAACCCCACGTTTTTACCCTTGCTAATCCCTCTGACACCAAGGGACAATTTAGAAACATAGAAAAACTACAGCACAAACAGGCCCTTCGGCCCACAAGTTGTGCCGAACACATCCCTACCTTCTAGACCTACCTATAACCCTCCCTCCTATTAAGCTCCATGTAATCATCCAGGAGTCTCTTAAAAGACCCTATTGAGTTCGCCTCCACCACCCCTGACGGCAGCCGATTCCACTCGCCCACCACCCTCTGTGTGAAAAACTTCCCCCTAACATCTCCCCTGTACCTACCCCCCAGCACCTTAAAATTGTGTCCTCTCGTAGCAGCCATTTCCACCCTGGGAAAAAACCTCTGAGAGTCCACCCAATCTATGCCTCTCAGCATCTTATACACCTCTATTAGGTTTCCTCTCATCCTTCGTCTCTCCAAGGAGAAAAGACCGAGCTCCCTCAGCCTATCCTCATAAGGCATGCCACTCAATCCAGGCAACATCCTTGTAAATCTCCTCTGCACCCTTTCAATCTTTTCCACATCCTTCCTATAGTGAGGCGACCAGAACTGAGCACAGTACTCCAAGTGGGGTCTGACGAGGGTCTTATATAGCTGCATCATTATCCCCGGACTCCTAAACTCAATCCCTCGATTGATAAAGGCCAGCACACTATACGCCTTCTTAACCACCTCCTCCACCTGCGGGGCCGATTTCAGAGTCCTATGGACCCGGACCCCAAGGTCCTTCTGATCCTCTACCATACTAAGAGTCTTTCCCTTTATATTGTACTCCTTCATCCCATTTGTCCTACCAAAATGGACCACGACGCATTTATCTGGGTTGAAGTCCATCTGCCACTTGTCCGCCCAGTCTTGCATCCTATCTATGTCCCTCTGTAACTTCTGACATCCCTCCAGACTATCCACCACCCCACCAACCTTCGTGTCATCGGCAAACTTACCAACCCATCCCTCCGCTTCCTCATCCAGTCCAATCCACCTAACCCGCACACCTTTGGACTGTGGGAGAAAATCAACGCAGACCCGATGAGAATGTGCAAACGGTGTGTCACCCGAACCAGGAATCGAACCTGGGACCCTGGCGCTGTGAGGCAGCCACTGTGCCACCATGCCATTCCATTAAGGATGTTGTACTACAGTTCTACAGGGCTTTGGTGAGATCACATCTGGGGTATCCTGGGGTTGCAGCTGTATAAGGTGCTGGTGAGGCCACACCTGGAGTACTGTGTACAGTTTTGGTCTCCTTACTTGAGAAAGGATATACTGGCACTGGAGGGGGGTGCAGAGGAGATTCACTAGGTTGATTCTGGAGTTGAGAGGGTTGGCTTATGAGGAGAGACTGAGTGGACTGGGACTATACTCATTGGAATTCAGAAGAATGAGGGGAGATCTTATAGAAACATATAAGACTATGAAGGGAATAGATAAGATAGAAGCAGGGAAGTTGTTTCCACTGGCGGGTGAAACTAGAACTGAGGGGCATGACCTCAAAATAAGGGGAAGCAGATTTAGGACTGAGTTTAGGAGGAACTTCTTCACACAAAGGGTTGTGAATCTGTGGAATTCCCTGCCCAGTGAAGCAGTTGAGGCTACCTCACTGAATGTTTTTTAAGGCAACGATAGATAAATTTTTGAACAGGAAAGGAATTAAGGGTTATGGTGAGTGGGCGGGTAAGTGGAGCTGAGTCCATGAAAAGAGGGGCGGGGGCACATGTTGGGAAGATGACCTCCCCGCTTTCAAGTTCCCCAATGTGTGTTTGCATTGTTTGTTGGATTACCATTGCTGATTTAATGGGTGTGTCCTTTCTAATGGAGTTCTGTTTGAAGATTAACAACAACTGTAAGAATATCTTAATTACATGGTGTATTAGCGAGCGTTGTGGTGAGAAAGCTGCACAACAGCTTGATCAAGGTCATTAAATCCCTTTTACATTTCTTATTAAGTTATAAACTGACTTGATTCATAATCCTGCTCACAAAAGGCAACAGCAGTCACTGTTGGTCACAGGAGAACTGAACATGCATTAACCACCAGAATGGAATTCTAGTGCTCCACGAAATGCTATGGTAATTAAATATGGTAATTAACATTAAACTTGTTGCAAGCTTTGCACTTATTGGGGTGAACATTCAGTGTTAATTTCACATCTTTGTGTTCTGAAGGGACCAGAAAAACATGAGAACTGTCAACAAAACGTGTAATGAAATCTCACTCACCTGAAAAGCTAAAGGCTCAGATCTTCAGGATCTGAGATGAGTGGTTCCCACTGGTGTGTCGTGAAGACCACCCCCCCCCCCCCCCCAAATATGCCACAAAAATGATTCAAAATGATTCAAAATTCATCTAATTAAACTAAAACTAACCTTCGTCTTCAGTTCCATGGTCGGCACCTCCAAGAGCCGACACCTCCCGCGTAGGCGCTGGCTGGGAAAGCGCCGCAAATTCTCGGTTTAGATCTTTCACTTTGGTCAGGTCATACGCATTGACCAATGGGACTTGAATTTGAAGACAGCGTCCTATGTGCCCCATTGAAAACAAAAACTCAAAAAGGGCACATAAATGGGCCTCTTTCCAATTGGCAGTCAGTGACTAGTGGGGTTCCGCAGGGATCTGTGCTAGGATCCCAAATGTTCACATTATATATTAATGATTTGAAAGAGGAAACTGAATTCATTATCTACAAATCTGCAGATGATACAAAGTTGGATGGGAGGGTGAGCTGTGAGGAGGATGCAGAGATGCTTCAGTGTGATTTGGACAGGCTGAGTGTGTGGGCAGGTGCATGGCAGATGCAGAATAATGTGGATAAATGTGAGGTTATCCACTTTGGGAGCAATAATAGGAAGACAGATTATTATTTCAATGGGTGTAAATTGAGAGAAGTGGATATTCAATGAGACCTTGGAGTGCTCGTGCATCAGTTGCTGAAAGTAAGCGTGCAGGTACAGCAGGCAGTAAAGAAGGCAAATAGTGTGATGGCCTTAATAGTGAGAGGATTTGAGTACAGGGATAAAGATGTTTTACTGCAGTTGTACAGGGCACTGGTGAGGCCACACCTGGAGTATTGTGTGCAGTTTCGGTGTCCTAATCTGAGGAAGGATGTCCTTGTTATAGAGGGGGTACAGCGAAGGTTTACCAGGCTGATTCCTGGGATGGCAGGACTGTCATATGATGAGAGACTAAGCTGGTTAGGATTGCATTCATTAATGTTTAGAAGAGTGAGAGGAGATCTCAGAGAAACTTATAAAAGTCCAAAGAAGTGCGGGTTAGGTTGATTGGCCATGCTAAAATTGCCCTTAGCGTCCTGGGATGCGTAGGTTAAAGGGATTAGTGGGTAAAATATGTAGGGATATGGGGGTAGGGCCTGGGTGGGATTGTGGTCGGTGCAGACTCGATGGGCCGAATGGCCTCTTTCTGTGCTGTAGGGTTTCTAAGATTCTAAGATTCGAACATGATTAGACAAGATAGATTCTGAAAGAATGTGGGGGAGTAATTGTTTGAAGGGATAAATCTTTTAGGACTGAGGTGAGGAGAAATTTCTTCACCCAGAGAGTGGTGAATCTGGAATTCACTACTACAGAATGTAGTTGAGGCCAAAATGTCTGATTTCAAGAAGGAATTAAAGGGCTAAAAGGATCAAGGGATATCGCCAAAGATGTGTGGGTCAGGTTGATTGGCCATGCTGAATTGACAATTAATGTCAGGGGGATTAGCAGGGTAAATACATGGGGTTACGGGGATAGGGCCTGGTTGGGATTGTTGTCGATACACTCAAAGAACAAAGAAAATTACAGCACAGGAACAGGCCCTTCGGCCCTCCAAGCCACACCGACCATGCTGCCTGACTTAACTAAAACCCCCTACGCTCCCAGGGACCATATCCCACTATTCCCATCTCATTCATGTACGTGTCAAGACGCCCCTTAAAAGTCACTACCGTATCCGCTTCCACTACCTCCCTCGGCAATGGGTTCCAGGCACCCACCACTCTGTGTAAAAAATCTGCCTCGTACATCTCTTTTAAAACTTGCCCCTCGCACCTTAAACCTATGCCCCCAAGTAATTGACTCTTCCACCCTGGGAAAAAGCTTCTGACTATCCACTCTGTCCATGCCTCTCATAATCTTGTAGATTTCTATCAGGTCTCCCCTCAACCTCCGTCGCTCCAGTGAGAACAAACCAAGTTTCTCCAACCTCTGCTCATACTCATGCCCATCAACACAATCATCGACACAGATGCCATCACTCACGTGAGAACACCATCCACCAGGTACACAGTACATACTCTTGCAACTCGGCCAACGTTGTCTACCTGATACGCTGCAAGAAAGGATGTCCCGAGGCATGGTACATTGGGAAACTATGCAGATGCTGCGACAATGGATGAATGAACACCACTCGACAATCACCAGGCAAGACTGTTCTCTTCCTGTTGGGGAGCACTTCAGCGGTCACGGGCATTCGGCCTCTGATATTCGGGTAAGCGTTCTCCAAGGCGGCCTTCGCGACACACGACGGCGCAGAGTCGCTGAGCAGAAACTGATAGCCAAGTTCCGCACACACGAGGACGGCCTCAACCGGGATATTGGGTTCATGGCACACTATTTGTAACCCCCACAGAGTTTCACTGGCTGTCTTGTCTGGAGACAATACACATCTTTTTAGCCTGTCTTGATGCTCTCTCCACTCACATTGTTTTGTTTCTTAAAGACTTGATTAGTTGTAAGTATTCGCATTCCAACCATTATTCATGTAAATTGAGTTTGTGTCTTTATATGCTCTGTTTGTGAACAGAATTCCCACTCACCTGAAGAAGGGGCTTGCAGCTCCGAAAGCTTGTGTGGCTTTTGCTACCAAATAAACCTGTTGGACTTTAACCTGGTGTTGTTAAACTTCTTACTCTACATACTAATGCCCTCCAGACCAGGCAACATCCTGGTAAATCTTTTCTGTACCCTCTCCAAAGCCTTCAAATCCTTCTGGTAGTGTGGCGATCAGAATTGAACACTATATTCCAAGTGCGGCCTCATGAAGGTTCTATAAAGCGTCAACGTGACTTGCCAATTTTTAAACTCAATACCCCGGCCGATGAAGGCAAGCTTGCCGTATGCCTTCTTGACTACCTTCTCCACCCGCATTGCCACTTTCAGTGACCTGTGTACCTGTACACCCAGATCCCTTTGCCTATCAATACTCCTAAGGGTTCTGCCATTCACTGTATATTTCCTATCTGTATTAGACCTTCCAAAATGCATTACCTCACATTTGTCCGGATTAAACTCCATCTGCCATCTCTCCACCCAAGTCTCCAACTGATCTATATCCTTCTGTATCCTCTGATGGTCCTCATCGCTATCCGCAAATCCACCAACCTTTGTGTTGTCTGCAAACTTACTAATCAATCCAGTTACATTTTCCTCCAAATCATTTATATATATATTACAAACAGCAAAGGTCCCAGCACTGATCCCTGAGGAACACCACTTGTCACAGCCCTCCATTCAGAAACAAACCCTTCCACTGCTACCCTCTGTCTTCTTTGACCGAGTAAGAAGTCTCACAACACCAGGTTAAAGTCCAACAGGTTTATTTGGTAGCAAATACCGTAAGCTTTCGGAGTGCTGCCCCTTCGTCATCTGACGAAGGGGCAGCGCTCCGAAAGCTTATGGTATTTACTACCAAATAAACCTGTTGGACTTTAACCTGGTGTTGTGAGACTTCTTACTGTGCTTACCCAAGTCCAACGCCGGCATCTCCACATCATGACTTCTTTGACCGAGCCAGTTTTGTATCCACCTTGCCAGCTCACCTCTGATCCCATGCGACTTCACCTTCTGCACCAGTCTGCCATGAGGGACCTTGTCAAAGACCTTACTGAAGTCCATGTAGACAACATCCACTGCCTTTCCCTCATCAATCATCTTCGACTCGATGGGCTGAATGGCCTCCTGCTACACTTTAGGTATTCTATGATTCTATATGGAAGGAAGAGGAGAATCAGGATATTGAATTTGATGATCAGCCATGATCAAAATGAATGGCTGAGCAGGCTTGAAGGGCCGAATGGCCTCCTCCTGCTTTCAGTTTATACGTTTCTATGTAACACTGGGAGAAGCAAGAGAGACAGAGAAAGGTTAAAAGAAAAAGGCGAGAGGGCAGGGAGAAGTTAAGAATAATGCTTCCAATAAGCGAAGAAGACACAGAAAATAGGACGTGTGCCTCAAAATATTTTTATCACAGTGTGCTGTGACATGTAAAAGGTTGGGAACCATTGTCCTAGAGAATCAGGCTGCATTGATGCAGAACTATTCAACTGCAGTTAGTGTGAGGTAGATTTGCAAAGTAGATTTGATGGTGAGAGTACTTATCTTCTATTCTCATCGATGTGGTGTCCCTTGGTGACATCACCCCCAAAAAAGGCTGGATTTTTACACTGTCTGCTTAAGAATGATGGGTGGGACCCAAAAGCAAACATCTTGCCCCCATCTGTGTGGCAGATCCAACTTTTGCAAAGAGGGGAAAAGGTGTGATTCACATAGGAGAGAAACCTAAACTCAGCAGGGCTAAAAAAAAAAAGTGGCTTGTGGTAATGTAATTTTAATAAATCTGTTTGTTGACATTTCCTCAACAGCCATCATTATGTCACTATGAATGCTTGGCTGAATTTCAAACCCTACAATTATCTCAGCAGTGGGTTCAGAAATGGTAGTTTGATTGATGTTTAAAGAGCCTATTAAGTGATTTGTTGTCTTTGTGGTGGGTCTGAATAGAAGTCTGTTTGGTTTTAATAGATGATTCACACCAGGAGAATTAAACATCTTGGATAGACTGTATTAATGGGGGATGTTTGCACTATCAAGTGTGTAGGAGTGAGAGCTGGTGTAGATGTTTGTCCTCATCAGGGATGCTTTGAGAGTATCCCTAAAATGTTTCCATTTTTCCCCTGCGAATCTCCTCTGTGACTGAGTTCCAAGTGGAACAGTTACTTTTGGAAGTTTAGTGTCAAGAATACAATTGAAATGTCTCATCAAGTGGAACTGGTTTTGAGTGATTAATGTCTCGATGCTGGGCATGTCACTTGGGAGAGGACAATGTTGTTGAACTATCTTTCTTGTTACTGGATTTAGAGGATCTGGCAAAGATACTGCTGGTGGTAATACTTCTCCATTGCTTTGGGGTGCTTGTTCTTGTCCGTATCTAAGGAGCGCAGTGATCACTATTGCCCAATAAACCATGATTTTTATGGGTTTGAAAAGCTGGTCCTCAGGTATTTTTTTCTTAATCAGCTTTGAAGGTGATTGTGAATTTCATTGTCTGTCATCAAGTGGAGGCTCCCTAGATAGAAAAATGGTCCTCAAGGCCCAAAAGCAAAGCACTGGAATGTCAACATAGACTAATCCTACAACATTGGAGGAGGTCACTCTGTGCTGCTTTAAAGAAAGAATGATCCAATTAATTCTACACCTCTGCTGTTTGCCCATAGTTCTGTAAATATTTTCCCTTGAAGCATTTATCCAATTTCCTTTGGAAAGTTCAGTCTTGGAGTTTGAACCTAGTGCAGGAGAAAATTCCTAGCAGCTGTGTTGATAATCAGGTTGGCTGGTGATAGGCCATAGCAAATGAAAAAAGTCACTCTGGGAATGGTTTATAGGCCTCCTGACAACAGTTACACTGTAGGACAGAGTACAACTCAATAAATAATGGGGGCTCGAGATGAAGGGAGATTATAACCTTCATATAGATTAGATGAACCAAATTGGCAAAGTTAGCCTGGAGGATGAGATCATGGAGTGTATTCAGGATAGTTCCTTAGAATAATACATTGTGGAACAAACCAGGGAACAGCCTATTTTAAACCCGGTAATGGTTAATGGAACAGGGTTAATTAATCACTTCTTGTAATTAGTCATCTAGGCAAGAGTGATCTTAACATGATAGAATTTCACATTCAATTTGTGAGTCAGAAATATGAATCTAGAACTAGGGGCACTGTTTCAAAATAAAGGGGCTCTCATTGGAGATGTAGAATCATAGAATCCCTACAGTGCAGAAAGAGGCCATTCTGCCCATCAAGCCTGCACTGGCAACAATCCCACCCAGGCCCTATCCCCGTAACCGCACATATTTTACCCTGCTAATTTACCCTGACACTAAGGCATAATTTAGCATGGCCAATCAACCTATCCTACACATTTTTGGACTTTGGGAGGAAACCGGAGCATCCGGAGGAAACCCACGCAGACACTGGGGAGAATCTGTGAAGAGTAAAAGGATGAGACGTGAAGGAGTAGGGCCTATAAAAGGTGAAGGCGGGAAAGTCTGTACGGAACCAGTAGAAATGGCAGAGGTGCTTAATGAGTATTTCGCCTCGGTTTTCACAGAGGAGAAGAATCTGGGTGGATGTACTGCAGGCTTGCGGTGGACTGAAAAGATTGAGTATGTGGACTTTAAGAAAAAGGTTGTGCTGGAATCTTTGAATGGCAACAAGATAGATAAGTCGCTGGGTCCGGATGGGATGTACCCCAGGTTACTGTGGGAGGCGAGGGAAGAGATTGCAGAGCCTCTGGCGATGATCTTTGCGTCATCGATGGAGACGGGAGAGGTTCCGGAGGATTGGATGTGGTTCCTATTTTCAAGAAGGGGAATAGGGATAGCCCAGGAAATTACCGACCGGTGAGTCTAACCTCAGTGGTTGGTAAGCTGATGGAGAAGATCCTGAGGGACAAGATTTATGAGCATTTAGAGAGGTTTAGTATGCTCAAGAATACTCAGCATGGCTTTGTCAAAGGCAGATCGTGCCTTACGAGCCTGGTGGAGTTCTTCGAAAATGTGACTAAACACATTGACGAAGGGAAAGCAGTAGATGTGGTTTATATGGATTTTAGCAAGGCGTTCGATAAGGTCCCCCATGCAAGGCTTCTAGAAAAAGTGAGAGGGCATGGGATCCAAGGGGCTGCTGCACTATGGATCCAGAACTGGCTTGCCCAAAGGAGACAGAGAGTGGGTATAGATGGGTCTTTTTCTAAATGGAGGTTGGTCACCAGTGGTGTGCCCCAGGGATCAGTTCTGGGACCCTTGCTGTTTGTCATTTTCATAAATGACCTGGATGAGGAAGTGGAGGGATGGGTTGGTAAGTTTGCCGATGACACGAAGGTTGGTGGAGTGGTGGATAGTCTGGAGGGATGTCAGAAGTTACAGAGGGACATAGATAGGATGCAAGACTGGGCGGAGAAGTGGCAGATGGACTTCAACCCAGATAAATGCGTAGTGGTCCATTTTGGCAGGTCAAATGGGATGAAGGAGTACAATATAAAGGGAAAGACTCTTAGTACTGCAGAGGATCAGAAGGACCTTGGGGTCCGGGTCCATAGGACTCTGAAATCGGCCCCGCAGGTGGAGGAGGTGGTTAAGAAGGCGTATGGTGTGTTGGCCTTTATCAATCGAGGGATTGAGTTTAGGAGTCCGGGGATAATGATGCAGCTATATAAGACCCTCGTCAGACCCCACTTGGAGTACTGTGCTCAGTTCTAGTCACCTCATTACAGGAAGGATGCGGAAAAGATTGAAAGGGTGCAGAGGAGATTTACAAGGATGTTGCCTGGATTGAGTGGCATGCCTTATGAGGATAGGCTGAGGGAGCTCGGTCTTTTCTCCTTGGAGAGACGTAGGATGAGAGGAGACCTGATAGAGGTATATGAGATGTTGAGAGGCATAGATCGGGTGGACTCTCAGAGGTTTTTTCCCGGGGTGGAAATGGCTGCTACGAGAGGACACAGGTTTAAGCTACTGGGGGGTAGGTACAGGGGAGATGTTAGGGGGAAGTTTTTCACACAGAGAATGGTGGGCGAGTGGAATCGGCTGCCGTCAGGGGTGGTGGAGGCAAACTCAATAGGGTCTTTTAAGAGACTCCATGGGACTTAATAGGATGGAGGGTTATAGATAGGCCTAAAGGTAGGGATATGTTCGGCACAACTTGTGGGGCCGAAGGGCTTGTTTTGTGCTGTAGTTTTTCTATGTTTCTATGTGCAAACTCCACACAGTCACCCGAAGCTGGAATTGAATCTGGGTAACTGACACTGTGATGTAGACGAAGAGGGATTTGTTCCCTTAGAGGTTAATTAATCTTTGGAATCCTTTATTGCAGGGCATAGTGGAGACCGGGTCACCAGATATATTCAAGGCTGAGTTAGACACATTTTGTACAGAGGAGGGAGTCAATGGGGGTCAGGCAGGAAAGTGGAGTTGAGGCCATAGTCACATCAGCCATGATCATATCTCATGGAGGAATGGGCTCGAGGGACTGACTCAGAGTCATACTCCTGTTAATAACTGGAATGTTCTTGTGATTTACATCCACATAAGGACCAAGGGAGCTGGGGACGTGGAGACTGTATCAATCTGAAGGAAATAACTGGAAATGCCTGGGGACAGGCAAGATGCAGCATAACAAAGAAGGGATGTTAGCATTCCTGCTTCAACTGGCCGCTTCCTCCTCTTCCAAGAGTCAGATTCCCTTGGTTTAATTATGAAATCAACACCCCACCCAGATCGCACAGCCACTTCGCCCTTTGTAGACATTCCCAGACCTGTTTGACGTGTTCCCTTCCATGAAGTGACTAAACGTGCTGGAACATGAAGGGAAACGCGACACCGACTTCCATGGACTGAAGGTTCAACGTTCCCTCTCAACACGGATTCCCTGCAACACACTTTGCTCAAGAGACAGCTGCACTTCCTTCAGAGGCAGACTGACCTCACCTGTTGACAGGTGTGTCCCCCCCGCCCCCGGGTATCCTTTCTACTGGCGAGGGAGCTGTTTGTCTCTACAAAGGTTTTGAGAAAGCCAATCCTTTTCCCTCCCTGGGTTCAGGGCACCGAGCCAGAAACTGCAACTCGGCAACTTTCTGAACACACACACACAGAAAGAATAATCCCAAGGGGGCGGCAGAGAAACTTCCCCAGCGAAGCTGACTACACTGGAAGGGGTCTGAACCTGCGAGCGAACACTGCAACTTTTAACCACCCACACTGCCTCAAGAAAATCGAGAGAAGGTGAGCAAGTGTGATTGAGTCCTGAATCTTGCTGCTGTGGTCAGGGCTGACTTTTGTTCTGCTGTTTATCCCGGCGTTTTACAGGTAGGCAGTGTCAGAAAGCAGCAAAGGAGCTTCTCAGCAAACCCACAACACTCTCCTTTCCATATTTGCATCTCGGTGAATTTTTTGGTTAATTTTATTTGGCTAATTCTCTGGAGTTTAGCCACCTGGAGTAATGAAGAAATGACTCAGAACAACGACAGAGTTTAAGGGAGTTTTACAAAGTAAGCAAATTGGATGAATGTTAGCGATGGGGAGTGTGCTGCAAAGCGACATCTTCATTTTCAGCCCAGCTGCTTACTTTTTAGAATCTTGTCTGGAGACAATACATATCTTTTTAGCCTGTCTTGATGCTCTCTCCACTCCCATTGTTTTGTTTCTTAAAGACTTGATTAGTTGTAAGTATTCGCATTCCAACCATTATTCATGTAAATTGAGTCTGTGTCTTTATAAGCTCTGTTTGTGAACAGAATTCCCACTCACCTGAAGAAGGGGCTTGCAGCTCCGAAAGCTTGTGTGGCTTTTGCTACCAAATAAACCTGTTGGACTTTAACCTGGTGTTGTTAAACTTCTTACTTTTTAGAATGCAGTGTCTGGTTATGTAAATTCAATGCTGTGAAATCGGGTGCATGGGCACGCAATAAACTGTGTGGAAGGAGGGATGTGTTTGCATGGATAGACTGCTTTTCACAATCTTTTGATATCATAAAAGCACTTCAAGGACAATGGAATACTTCCTGAAGTGTGGTCGCTGTTAAAATGGTTTTATGCTACCAAATAAACCTGTTGGACTTTAACCTGGTGTTGTGAGACTTCTTACGCTGTTAAAATGTTAGGGAATGTCTCAGCCCTCCATACAAAGCGGCAATTAAAGGATCAGATAATCTGTTGTTGTGATGTTGGGTGACCAGCAATGTTGTCCAGAACCGTAGATCGCTCCTGTTTTAAAGATATATGTAATATAGAAATATGTAATTTAGAAATTATTCTCTCTTCCACCTTCTTCCTTCGGGAAAAAGATACAAAAGTCTGAAGTCAGGTACCAACCAACTCAAAAACAGCTTTTTCCCTGCTGCTGCCAGACTTTAGAATGGACTTACCTTGCATTAAGTTGATCTTTCTCTACACCCTAGCTATGACTGTAACACTACATTCTGCACTCTCGTTTCCTTCTCTATGAACAGTATGTTTTGTCTGTAAAGCGCACAAGAAACAATACTTTTCACTGTATGTTAATACATGTGACAATAATAAATCAAATCAAATCAAATAGTTCTTATCTTCAAATTATGACCCCTAGTTCTGGACTTCCCCCACCACTGGGAACATTCTTTCTGAATTTACCCTGTCTAACGCTGTTAGAATTTTAGAAGTTTCTGAGATCTTCTCTCACTCTTCTAAACTCCAGTGAATATAAAACCAAAAGAGAAAATGCTGGAAAATCTCAGCAGGTCTGGTAGCATCTGTAAGGAGAGAAAAGAGGTGATGTTTCGAGTCCAAATGACCCTTTGCCAACAGCTTTGATCAAAGGTCATCTGAACTCAAAACATCAGCTCTTTTCTCTCCATACAGATGCTGCCAGACCTGCTGAGATTTTCCAGCATTTTCTCTTTTGGTTTCAGATTCCAGCATCCGCAGTAATTTATTTTTCTCCAGTGAATATAATCCTAACCGACTTAATCTCTCTTCATATGACAGTCCTGCCATCCCAGGAATCAGTCTCGTAAACCTTCACTGTACCCCCTCTATAGCAAGGACATCCTTCCTCAGATAAGGACACCAAAACTGCACACAATACTCCAGGTGTGGCCTCACCAACGCTCTATACAATTGCAGCAAAGCATCTCTATCCCTGTGCTCAAATCCTCTCGCTATAAAGGCCAACATACCATTTGCCTTTTTTACTACCTGCTGTACCTCCGCACTTAGTTTCAGCGACTGATGTACGAGGACACCTAGATCTCATTGTGTATCCACCTCTCTCAATTTACACCCATTCAAGTTATAATCTGTCCTCCTATTATTGCTACCAAAGTGGATAACCTCACATTTATCCACATTATTCTACATCTGCCATGCATATACCCACACACACAGCCTGTCCAAATCACGTTGAAGTCTCTCTGAATCCTCCTCACAGCTCACCCTCCCACCCAACTTGGTATCATCTCCAAATTTGGAAATAATACATTTAGTTCCCTCTTCCAAATCATTAATATATAATGTGAACAGTTGGGGTCCTAGCACAGATCCCTGTGGAACCCCACAAGTCACTGACTGCCAATTGGAAAAAGACTCATTTATTCCAACACTTTGCTTCCTATCTGCTAACCAGCTTTCTATCCATCTCAAGACACTGGGCGGGATTTTATGGCTGCACTCATCCCGAAACGATAAAATCCCATCCGAGATCAATGGACTTTTCTAATGTCCGCTCCTTGTCCATTCCACTTCCAGTGGCAGGCGGAATGGTAAAATTCACCCCATTGCCTGCAATCCCACGTGCTTTAACTTTACATCATAAATTCTTTTGTGCGTTCTTGTTGAAAGCCTTCTGCAAGTCTAAATAAACCACATCCACCATTTCTCCTTGGTCAATTCTACTAGTTACATCCTCAAAAAATTCCAGTAGATTTGTCAGGCATGATTTTCCTATTGTAAATCCGTGCTGACTTTGTCTGATTATACCACTGCCTTTCCAAATGCTGAGTTATGAAATCCTTGATATTGGACTCTAGCAACTTCCCCAATACTGACGTTAGGCTCTCTGGTCTATAGTTCCTTGTTTTCTCTCTACCTCCCTTTATGAATAGCGGGCTTACATTAGCTACCCTCCAATCTGTGGGAACCGGTCCAGAGTCCAAAAAATATTGAAAAATGACCACCAATGGATCTACTATTTCCAGGGCCACTTCCTTAATTACTTTGGGATGAAGATTATCAGGACCTGGAGATTTATCCACCTTCAATCCTATCAATTTCCCCAAAACCATTTGTCTACAAATGCTGATTTCTTTCAGCTCCTCACTAAAAGTTGTTTCTCTCAGAATTTCTGGTATATTATTCATGTTTTCCTTTGTGAAGACTGAAGCAAAGTATGAATTTAATTCCTCGTCATTTCTTTATTCCCCGTTATGAATTCTCCCATTTCTGACTATAAGGGGCCTACATTCATTTTTGTCAATCTTTTTTCTCTTTACATACCTATAGAAACTTTTACAGTCAGTTTTTATGTTCCCTGCCAGCTTACTTTCATACTCTATTTTCCTCTTCTTAATCAATCCCTTGGTCCGTCTTTGCTGAATTTAAATTTTTCTAAATCCTCAGGCCTATTGCTTTTTCTTGCCAATTTGAATGTGTCTTCTTTGAATCTAATACTATCTCTAATTTCCCTTGTAATCCATGGTATGGCCACAGTTCACTTTCCACTCTTGCGCCAATTAGAAATATGCAACTTTGGAGTTCACCTGTTCGTTTCTTGAATGCCTGCCATTGCCTGTCCACTGTCTTTCCTTTCAGTAATGTTTCCCAGTCCATCATGGCCAATTCATGCTTCATACCATCATAATCACCTTTATTGAGATTCAGGACCCTAATTTCAAAATCAATGACCTCACTATCCACCTTGATAAAGAATTCTATCATATTATGGCCATTCATCCCCAAGGGTTCTCTCACAATTAGATTGCCAATGAATCCTTTCTCATTGCACAACACCCAGTCCAAGATCAGTGGTTCAATTCTGGCCTTAGGTGTTCGTTTGTGTGGAGTTTGCACATTCTCCCTGTGTTTGAATGGGATTCCTTTGGATACTCTGGTTTCCTCCCATGTCCCAAAGATGTGTCGATTACGAGGATTGGCCATGATGAATGTACAGAATTGAGGGGATAGGGCGGGGGAGGGGTAAGGAGGGTGCTCTTTCAGAGTTGGGGCAGACTCGATGGGCTGAATGGTCTCCTGCTGCACTGTAGGGACTCCAATAGAAGCAATGCGCAGGGGTACAGGGAAAAGGCAGGGATTGACACTAAATCATGATGCTCGTTTGGACAGCCATTGCAGACATGATGGGCCAAACGGCCTCCTTCTGTACTATAGCGATTCTGTGATTCTGTGATCAGCCCCAGGAATAATATTTGAATTAATTTGAATTTGATTTTGTTACCGTGCCCCTTCAAGAGGCAGTTCACAGTTAATTAGTTTATTCTGATCATTTCGTACACTCGGAAGAGTATAAAGAAATGCTTGTTGACACTGGTGATGGGTTGTAGAGTTAAGATGTTAGACATTTGCCAGATGTTAAAATTGTACTTTGTGAATAAATCTAAGACTAAATATTCTGGTCTCCATCTTCACCAACTGACTTTGGGAGGTTTAGCAGTGATGCCAGTCACTTTGACGCAATACCTGAGGTGAAGCCAACTTTAGAACCATTTCCTAGGGGGGCAGCATGGTGGCACAGTGGTTAGCACTGCTGCCTCACAGCGCCAGGGACCCAGGTTTGATTCCCAGCTTGGGTTACTCTCTGTGTGGAGTCTGCACATTCTCCCCGTGTCTGCATGGGTTTCTTCTGGGTGCTCTGGCTCCTCCCACAGTTCAAGGATGTGTAGGTTAGGTGGATTTGTGAGGTAAACATGTAGGGTTACAGGAAAGGGCCTGGTAGGATACTCTGTTGGAGAATAGGTGCAGACTTGATGGACTGAATGGCCTCCTTCTGCACTGTAGGAATTCTATCATTCTATGAGATGTTGGGAAGTCCTTACAAAGGGCCATACATATAAGATAGTCACTAATAAACCAATTGGGAATTCAGGAGAAATGTCTTTACCCAGGAATGGTGAGAAGTGAAATTCAATCCTACAGGGAGTGGTTGAGGTAAATAATATAGATGCATTTGAGGAGAAATCTGGATCATTACAAGAGTGAGAGAGGAATAGAAGCATATTCATGTAGGATTATGGTGAGGGTTAGAGGGATGGGTAGGGGCTTATGTGGAGCATAAATAACATCCTGGACTTGTTGGGCTGAATGGCCTGTGTCTGTGCTGCTTATTCCCAAGTAATTGAAAAGAAATGAAGCTCTGAGGATGAGTCGAAATGTGAACTCTCCTTCTCTCCCCACAGACGCTGTCAGACCACATGGGTTTATCCAGCATTTCCTGTTTTTGTTATATAAAAGTAATGCTTTGTGCCATCACCATTTGTTCACAACGAGAAAGGAGGGTGCACTGGGGCGGGGGGACCTGAAGATAACTGCCATCTTAAATTGGCTACAAATCCAATGAACACACTGTGTAATTTAAAACAGTACCTGAGCAATATTGTGTGACTTCAAAGTTATGGTTTATGATGTAAACCCAAGCCCCCACACATTTTATTGCCTCGTAATTGTTCCCAGATATCCCTTGTTCTCCTGTGATAAACTCTTCAAGATGTTTTATGCTGAACTGAAGTGCAGGAAGCTGATGAAAGGACAAAGCAAGTTTCACCCGAATTCTGATTCTAATCATGGGAACCTACGGCACAGCTTCTAAAAACATGTTGTTTTACAAATCCAGTGACAACTCGCAGCTCTGATTCTGATCTGTTAACTTCATTCTGACTCTATACATTCAGTAAGAAGTTTAACAACACCAGGTTAAAGTCCAACAGGTTTATTTGGTAGCAAAAGCCACACAAGCTTTCGGAGCTGCAAGCCCCTTCTTCAGGTGAGTGGGAATTCTGTTCACAAACAGAGCTTATAAAGACACAGACTCAATTTACATGAATAATGGTTGGAATGCGAATACTTACAACTAATCAAGTCTTTAAGAAACAAAACAATGTGAGTGGAGAGAGCATCAAGACAGGCTAAAAAGATGTGTATTGTCTCCAGACAAGACAGCCAGTGAAACTCTGTGGGGGTTACAAATAGTGTGCCATGAACCCAACATCCCGGTTGAGGCCGTCCTCGTGTGTGCGGAACTTGGCTATCAGTTTCTGCTCAGCGACTCTGCGCCGTCGTGTGTCGCGAAGGCCGCCTTGGAGAACGCTTACCCGAATATCAGAGGCCGAATGCCCGTGACCGCTGAAGTGCTCCCCAACAGGAAGAGAACAGTCTTGCCTGGTGATTGTCGAGCGGTGTTCATTCATCCATTGTCGCAGCATCTGCATAGTTTCCCCAATGTACCATGCCTCGGGACATCCTTTCTTGCAGCGTATCAGGTAGACAAGGTTGGCCGAGTTGCAAGAGTATGTACCGTGTACCTGGTGGATGGTGTTCTCACGTGAGATGATGGCATCTGTGTCGATGATCCGGCACGTCTTGCAGAGGTTGCTGTGGCAGGGTTGTGTGGTGTCATGGTCACTGTTCTCCTGAAGGCTGGGTAGTTTGCTGCGGACAATGGTCTGTTTGAGGTTGTGCGGTTGTTTGAAGGAAAGAAGTGGGGTGTGGGGATGGCCTTGGCGAGATGTTCGTCTTCATCAATGACATGTTGAAGGCTCCGGAGGAGATGCCGTAGCTTCTCCGCTCCGGGGAAGTACTGGACAACGAAGGGTACTCTGTCCACTGTGTCCCGTGTTTGTCTTCTGAGGAGGTCGGTGCGGTTTTTCGCTGTGGCACGTTGGAACTGTTGATCAATGAGTCGAGCGCCATATCCTGTTCTTATGAGGGCATCTTTCAGCGTCTGGAGGTGTCTGTTGCGATCCTCCTCATCCGAGCAGATCCTGTGTATACGGAGGGCTTGTCCGTAGGGGATGGCTTCTTTAACGTGTTTAGGGTGGAAGCTGGAGAAGTGGAGCATCGTGAGGTTATCCGTGGGCTTGTGGTACAGTGAGGTGCTGAGGTGACTGTCCTTAATGGAGATGCGTGTGTCCAAGAATGCAACCGATTCCGGAGAGTAGTCTATGGTGAGTCTGATGGTGGGATGGAACTTGTTGATGTCATCATAGAGTTGTTTCAGTGATTGTTCACCATGAGTCCAAAGGAAGAAAATGTCATCGATGTATCTAGTGTATAGCATCGGTTGAAGGTCCCGTGCGGTGAAGAAGTCTTGTTCGAACCTGTGCATGAAGATGTTGGCATATTGAGGTGCGAATTTGGTCCCCATGGCTGTTCCGTGTGTCTGGATGAAGAACTGGTTGTTGAAGGTGAAGATATTGTGGTCCAGGATGAAGCAGATGAGATGTAAAATTGCATCTGGAAACTGGCAGTTGTTGACGCTGAGCACTGAGGCCGTTGCAGCAATGCCATCGTCATGGGGGATGCTGGTGTAGAGTGCCGAGACATCCATTGTGACGAGGAGCGCTCTGGTTCAACTGCTCCATGTGTGCCGAGTTTCTGTAGGAAGTCCGTCGTGTCGCGACAAAAGCTGGGGGTTCTTTGTACAATGGGTTTCAGGATGCCCTCGACATAGCCGGAGAGGTTCTCGCACAGGGTCCCATTGCCCGATACGATGGGACGGCCGGGTGTGTTTGCCTTGTGTATCTTCGGGAGGCAGTAGAGATCTCCAACGCGGGGAGTACGTGGGATGAGAGCACGGAGGGTGTTCTGAAGGTCCGGATCAAAGGTCTTGATCAGAGTGTTGAGTTGACGGGTGTGTTCTTTGGTCGGATCTGCAGGTAACTGTCTGTAGTGTTCCTCGTTGTTTAGTTGTCGGTACACTTCTTTGCAGTAATCCGTTCTGTTCAGTATGACGATGGCCCCTCCTTTGTCTGCTGGTTTGATGACAATGTTGCGGTTGGTCTTGAGAGCGTGGATGGCGTTACGTTGTGCTTGGGTGATGTTCGGGGCTGTCTTGTGAGTGCGGCTGATGAATTTGGTGTTGACGCACCTCCTGACGGCTTGGGCATACATGTCAAGTCGAGGGCAGCGGCCTTCCGGAGGAGTCCAATTTGACTCTTTCCTCTTCGGATGCACTGTGGATCTCTCTGTCGGCTGTTTCGGTTCATTGGCTGTCTCATTGTGTTCGCTGTTGGCCTCTTGGGGTTTGTGGAAGAACTCCCTCAGCCTCATTCGCCTGATGAATTCCTCTGTGTCTGCTGCGAGACTGATGGGGTCTATTTTGGTGGTGGGGCAAAAATTAAGCCCTCGGCTGAGAACTTCGATTTCATCTGGTTGAAGTGTGTAGTCCGATAAGTTGACAATGGGCTTCCCTGCAGTGGTACTGTTTTCTACTGTGGTACCGGGGGAGGCTTGGTTGCTGCTGGTGGTGATGCCGAGTTTCTCAAGTTTCCTGTTCTTGGTGTGCATGTAGATGGTGTAGTTCCTTTGCCTCGTCTGCTTGGCAGAGTTTCGCACCCTAAACACGTTAAAGAAGCCATCCCCTACGGACAAGCCCTCCGTATACACAGGATCTGCTCAGATGAGGAGGATCGCAACAGACACCTCCAGAGGCTGAAAGATGCCCTCATAAGAACAGGATATGGCGCTCGACTCATTGATCAACAGTTCCAACGTGCCACAGCGAAAAACCGCACCGACCTCCTCAGAAGACAAACACGGGACACAGTGGACAGAGTACCCTTCGTTGTCCAGTACTTCCCCGGAGCGGAGAAGCTATGGCATCTCCTCCGGAGCCTTCAACACGTCATTGATGAAGACGAACATCTCGCCAAGGCCATCCCCACACCCCCACTTCTTGCCTTCAAACAACCGCACAACCTCAAACAGACCATTGTCCGCAGCAAACTACCCAGCCTTCAGGAGAACAGTGACCATGACACCACACAACCCTGCCACAGCAACCTCTGCAAGACGTGCCGGATCATCGACACAGATGCCATCATCTCACGTGAGAACACCATCCACCAGGTACACGGTACATACTCTTGCAACTCGGCCAACGTTGTCTACCTGATACGTGCAAGAAAGGATGTCCCGGGGCATGGTACATTGGGGAAACTATGCAGACGCTGCGACAACGGATGAATGAACACCGCTCGACAATCACCAGGCAAGACTGTTCTCTTCCTGTTGGGGAGCACTTCAGCGGTCACGGGCATTCGGCCTCTGATATTCGGGTAAGCGTTCTCCAAGGCGGCCTTCGCGACACATGACGGCGCAGAGTCGCTGAGCAGAAACTGATAGCCAAGTTCCGCACACACGAGGACGGCCTCAACCGGGATATTGGGTTCATGGCACACTATTTGTAACCCCCACAGAGTTTCACTGGCTGTCTTGTCTGGAGACGATACACATCTTTTTAGCCTGTCTTGATGCTCTCTCCACTCACATTGTTTTGTTTCTTAAAGACTTGATTAGTTGTAAGTATTCGCATTCCAACCATTATTCATGTAAATTGAGGTTGTGTCTTTATATGCTCTGTTTGTGAACAGAATTCCCACTCACCTGAAGAAGGGGCTTGCAGCTCCGAAAGCTTGTGTGGCTTTTGCTACCAAATAAACCTGTTGGACTTTAACCTGGTGTTGTTAAACTTCTTACTGTGTTTACCCCAGTCCAACGCCGGCATCTCCACATCATGACTTCTATAGATTCAGACAGACACTTGAAGTAGTCAAGTGTTTACCATCCTCTAAGAGCTCCAGTATTCAGTGTCCAGACCCTTTGGAGCGAGTTTAACAATGAAATGTTCCTCATCGAGATGTCCCATGCTCATGAATAGCGAATAAACAGTGGCTGGGATTTACCCATGGTGTATCTCCCTCAGGCAGAAATGACTGGCCATTTAAATTGCTGTTTACTCTGGCGGGACTGGAATATCCTGTAAAATCTTGGCTTTTGAATCAGTTGTCCAGAATGTGCAATATTAATTGGTTGTTCATGTGATCTAAGGGTAGATTTTCTTTTTAGCTATTTTTCAGGATTTGGGCAACATAGGGTAGCTTCTAGAATCGAAATTCAGGGCGAAATTAACAGTCACTTGGGAAAATGTGGATCCATTAATTTTGATTTGATTTATTATTGTCACATGCATTAGCATACAGTGAAAAGTATTGTTTCTTGTGCACAATACAGACAAAGCATACCATTCATAAAGAAGGAAATGAGGGAGGGCAGAATTTAGTGTTACAGTCATAGCTAGGGTGTAGAGAAAGATCAACTTAATGCGAGGTCCATTCAAACGTCTGATGGCAGCAGGGAAGAAGCTGTTCTTGAGTTGGTTGGTATGTGACCTCAGGCTTTTGTATCTTTTTCCTGATGGAAGAAGGTGGAAGAGAGAATGTCCGGGGTGTGTGGGGTCCTTAATTATGCTGGCTGCTTTGCTGAGGCAGCGGGAAGTGTAGACAGAGTCAATGGATGGGAGGCTGGTTTGTGTGATGGATTGGGCTACATTCGCGACCTTTTGTAGTTCCTTGCGGTCTTGGACAGAGCAGGAGCCATACCAAGCTGTGATACAACAGAAAGAATGCTTTCTATGGTGCATCTGTAAAAGTTGGTGAGAGTCGTAGCTGACATGACAAATTTCCTTAGTCACCTGAGAAAGTAGAGGCGTTGATAGCACAGATTTGTTAAAGACAAATCATGCTTGACTAAATTGTTTGAGTGTTTTAATAAGGCAGCAGATGAGTTAATTGGGGTAGTGTCGTTGGTGTGATATACCTGGTCTTCCAAATGGCATTTGATAAAGTGCCACATGACAGGCTTGTCAGAAACGTTAGTGATCATGGAATAAAAGGGACAGTAGCACTATGGATCGGTTGTGTGACTGAAATCAGAGAGTACTGCTGATTGGTTGTATTTTGGATGGAGGAGGATGTACAGTAGTGTGTGCAGAGGTCAGTGTCCAGACTCCTGCTTTGAATCCTAGTTTTGAAGGAATGAGTGGAAAGGTGGACATGCATTTTAATGGAGAGAGGTGTGAAGAGGTGTGAAGAGGTTCCTACATTTTGGTAGGAAGAATGACGAGAGGCAATTTTTAAAAAATTAATTTGTGGGACATAGGTGTCGCTGGCTGGCCAGCATTTATTGCACACCCCTATTTCCCTTGTTCAGAGGACAGTTGAGAGTCAACCACATTGCTGTGGCTCTGGAGTCACATGTAGGTCAGACCAGGTAAGTACAGCAGATTTCCTTCCCTAAAGGATATTAGTGAACCAGATGGGTTTTTCCCACAGTCGACAATGGTTTCATGGTCAACAGTAGATTCTTAATTCCAGATATTTTTTATAGAATTCAAATTCCACCATCTGCCGTGGTGGGATTTGAAACCGGGTCCCCAGAACATTGTCTGGATTAATGGTCTAGCGGTAATATCACTAGGCTATCACCTCCCCCTACATTGAGTGGATTTAAGACAGAGATAGATAGGTTCTTAATTGGTAAGGGGATCAAAGGTTATGAGGTAAAGGCAGAAGAATAGGGTTGAGAAACATATCAGCCATGATTGAATGGTGGAGCAGACTCGATGGGCTGAAAGGCTTAAGTCTGCTCCTATATCTTATGGCCTAAAACAAAGGGGCTACAGGAGCAGAGGGACCTGAAGTCAAGATGGCAGGACAGGTTAAGCATAGTAAAGCCAAGAATCCTTGGTTTCATCAGTAGGGGCATAGTGTAGAAAACCTGAGAGGTTCTGAGAATCCTGTACAAACACCGAAGTATTGGGCGGACTTTTACCAGCACGTCTGCCCGAGGTTCATACCATCCCACCCGAGGCCAACGGAGAATGCCGTTCTCCGAGCCTCTCCTGCCTCTGGAATCAGGACGGGCATGCCGGTAAAATTCCGGCCATTGTGTCCAGTTCTGGGCACCACACTTTTGAATCGATAGAGGGGGTAGTAACGATTAACAAGAACTGTTCAAGGAATGAGGAAGTTCAGTTGTGTGGATAGATTAGAGGAGATTGTCCTGGGAGATTAACACAAGGTTTTCTTAAATCATGCGAGGTCTGATGTGGATAGGGAGAACATGATGACAAAGGGCCATCCTGACTCGAAACATTGGCTCTATTCTCTCTCCACAGATGCTGTCAGACCTGCTGAGACTTTCCAGCGTTTTCTGTTTTTATTTCAGATTCCAGCATCCGCAGTAATAGGTTTATATCTGAGGATAGGGAGAAAATGCTTCGGTTAAGGAAGAGGGAAGCTTATGTAGGGATGAGGAAACAAGGTTCAGATGGCTCGATTGAGAGTTACAAGTTAGCAAGGAATGAGCTGAAAAAGGGGCTTAGGAGAGCTAGGAGGGGACACGAGAAGTCCTTGGCGGGTCGGATCAAGGAAAACCCCAAGGCTTTTTACTCTTATGTGAGGAATAAAAGAATGACCAGGGTGAGGTTAGGGCCGGTCAAGGACAGTAGTGGGAACTTGTGTATGGAGTCAGTAGAGATAGGCGAGGTGATGAATGAATACTTTTCTTCAGTGTTCACCAAGGAGAGGGGCCATATTTTTGAGGAAGAGAAGGTGTTACAGGCTAATAGGCTGGAGGAAATAGATGTTCGGAGGGAGGATGTCCTGGCAGTTTTGAATAAACTGAAGGTCGATAAGTCCCCTGGGCCTGATGAAATGTATCCTAGGATTCTTTGGGAGGCAAGGGAGAGATTGCAGAGCCTTTGGCTTTGATCTTTGGGTCCTCGCTGTCCACGGGGATGGTGCCAGAGGACTGGAGAATGGCGAATGTTGTTCCTCTGTTTAAGAAAGGGAATAGAAATGACCCTGGTAATTATAGACCGGTTAGTCTTACTTCGGTGGTTGGTAAATTGATGGAAAAGGTCCTTAGGGATGGGATTTACGACCATTTAGAAAGATGCGGATTAATCCGGGATAGTCAGCACGGATTCGTGAAGGGCAAGTCGTGCCTCACAAATTTGATAGAATTTTTTGAGGAGGTAACTAAGTGTGTTGATGAAGGTAGGGCAGTTGATGTCATATACATGGATTTTAGTAAGGCGTTTGATAAGGTCCCCCATGGTCGGCTTATGATGAAAGTGAGGAGGTGTGGGATAGAGGGAAAGTTGGCCGATTGGATAGGTAACTGGCTGTCTGATCGAAGACAGAGGGTGGTGGTGGATGGAAAATTTTCGGATTGGAGGCAGGTTGCCAGCGGAGTGCCGCAGGGATCAGTGCTTGGTCCTCTGCTCTTTGTGATTTTTATTAATGACTTAGAGGAGGGGGCTGAAGGGTGGATCAGTAAATTTGCTGATGACACCAAGATTGGTGGAGTAGTGGATGAGGTGGAGGGCTGTTGTAGGCTGCAAAGAGACATAGATAGGATGCAAAGCTGGGCTGAAAAATGGCAAATGGAGTTTAACCCTGATAAATGTGAGGTGATTCATTTTGGTAGGACTAATTTAAATGTGGATTACAGGGTCAAAGGTAGGGTTCTGAAGACTGTGGAGGAACAGAGAGATCTTGGGGTTCATATCCACAGATCTCTAAAAGTTGCCACTCAAGTGGATAGAGCTGTGAAGAAGGCCTATAGTGTGTTAGCTTTTATTAACAGGGGGTTGGAGTTTAAGAGCCGTGGGGTTATGCTGCAACTGTACAGGACCTTGATGAGACCACGTTTGGAATATTGTGTGCAGTTCTGGTCACCTCACTATAAGAAGGATGTGGAAGCACTGGAAAGAGTGCAGAGGAGATTTACCAGGATGCTGCCTGGTTTGGAGGGTAGGTCTTATGAGGAAAGGTTGAGGGAGCTCGGGCTGTTCTCTCTGGAGCGGAGGAGGCTGAGGGGAGACTTAATAGAGGTTTATAAAATGATGAAGGGGATAGATAGAGTGAACGTTCAAAGACTATTTCCTCGGGTGGATGGAGCTATTACAAGGGGGCATAACTATAGGGTTCGTGGTGGGAGATACAGGAAGGATATCAGAGGTAGGTTCTTTACGCAGAGAGTGGTTGGGGTGTGGAATGGACTGCCTGCAGTGATAGTGGAGTCAGACACTTTAGGAACATTTAAGCGGTTATTGGATAGGCACATGGAGCACACCAGGATGATAGGGAGTGGGATAGCTTGATCTTGGTTTCAGATAAAGCTCGGCACAACATCGTGGGCCGAAGGGCCTGTTCTGTGCTGTACTGTTCTATGTCCTATTATTACTGCATCTCTCCAGGATCTGTTTCCCTATCTGCTCCTCCACCTCCCTGTTACTATTGGGCGGCCTATAGAAAACTCCCAGCAAAGTGACCGGCCCCTTCCCACTCTGAACCTCCACCCACAGAGACTCGGTGGACAATCCCTCCACAGCATACAACTTCTCTGCAGCTGTGACACTATCCCTGATCAACAGTGCCACTCCACCCCCTCTCTTGCCTCCCACCCTGTCCTTCCTGAAACATCTGAATCCCAGCACCTGGAGTATCCAGTCCTGTCCCTGAGACATCCAAGTCTCCGTAATGGCCACCAGATCGCACCTCCAGACATCGATCCACGCTCTGAGCTCATCCCCTTTATTCACTATACTCCTGGCATTAAAGTAAACACATCTCAATCCTTTGGTCTGAGCTCTCCCCTTCTCTATTCCCTGTCCATCCGCCCTCTTGCACTGCCTATAACCCTTCTCTGTTTGCGAGTTACCTTCCTCACTCTCAGTCACCTCATTTTGATCCCCTCCCTGCAACCTATCTAGTTTAAACTCTCCCCAGTCGCCTTAGCCAACCTTCCTGCCAGGATATTGGTCCCCCTGAGATTCAAGTGCCACCCGTTTTTTGTGTACAGGTCACACCTGCCCCTAAAGAGGTTCCAATGGTCCAGGAACCTGAATCCCTGCCCCCTGCACCAGTCCCTCAGCCACACATTCATCCTCCACCTCACTCCATTCCTGTCCTCACCTTCCCGTGGCACAGGCAGCAATCCTGAGATTATTACCTTTGCTTTCCTCCTTCTCAGCTGTCTCCCTAATTCCCTATACTCTCTTTTCATGACCCCTTCCCCCTGGAGGGTAGGTCTTATGAGGAAAGGTTGCGGGAGCTAGGGCTGTTCTCTCTGGAGCAGAGGAGGCTGAGGGGAGACTTAATAGAGGTTTATAAAATGATGAGGGGGATAGATAGAATGAATGTTCAAAGACTATTTCCTCGGGTGGATGGAGCTGTTACAAGGGGGCATAACTATAGGGTTCGTGGTGGGAGATATAGGAAGGATATGATGTGATGAACAAAGCATCGTAGCTGTGAGGGACAGCTCGGTGGATAGGATATTAGTATGTAGATAGGCTGGAAAATTGGGCGGGGATCCTGGATTCAGGATTCAATCCTGGACCGGGGAGCGGCGCGGGCTTGGAGGGCCGAAGGGCCTGTTCCTGTGCTGTATTGTTCTTTGTTTGTTATCTTTGATATCAGAGGTAGGTTCTTTACGCAGAGAGTGGTTGGGGTGTGGAATGGACTGCCTGCAGCGGTAGTGGAGTCAGACACTTTAGGAACATTTAAGCGGTTATTGGATAGGCACATGGAGCACACCAGGATGATAGGGAGTGGGATAGCTTGATCTTGGTTTCAGATAAAGCTCGGCACAACATCGTGGGCCGAAGGGCCTGTTCTGTGCTGTACTGTTCTATGTTCTATGTTTAAGAACCACGTGACACTGATTTAAGGTGATTGGCACAAGAAGCAATGGTGACATGAGGGAAAACAGTTTATGGGTGGTTTGAATTGGGAGTGGAAGCAGATTCATGTGAGATCTTCAAAAGAGAATTAGGTAACTCCCTGAAAGGATAAATATTGGCGGGGCGACAGGGAAGAGGCAGGGAAGCGGAACAGGTGAGTTATTCTAACAAATAACCAGCACGGACATGTCGAGTTGAATAAATGCTTTCTGTGATGCAGTCATCCCCAGATTCTAATACCGGGCAAGGCCACATTTATTGTACATTACTAGTTCTTTCAGTAATGATTGACTTGGCTTCCAAGTCAACCACTTAGTATGGTGCTCGAGTGACAGGCAGTGACAGGCAGTGACATGCAGGCATCTTCACATTCTTCCAGTTGGCGCCAGTTAAATTCCTTGATGTCAGCTCAGAAATGGTGAAATTTGTTGAATGCAGTTCCAGGGCTTGCTATGTTGGGGTTTGAATTCCTGAACTCTGGGCTGCTATTGACAGTAGAATTTCTGGTTGAATCATTCACTTTTTTTATTCATTCGTGGGACATGGGCGTCACTGCCTAGGCCGGCATATATTGCCCATCCCTACATGCTCTTGAGAAAGTGGTGGCGAGCTGCCTTCTTGAACTGCTGCAGTCTCTGTGGTGTAGGTACACCCACAGTGCTGTTAAAGAAGCAATTCTAAGGTTTTGACCTAGCGACAGTGAAGGAACGGCGACATATTTCCAAGGCAGGATGGTGAGTGAAACTTCCAGGTGATGGTATTCCCAGGTATTTGCTGCTCTTGTCCTTCTAGATGGCAGTGGTCATGGGTTTGGAAGGTGCTGCCTAAGGAACCTTGGTGAGTTTCTGCAGTGCATCTTGTAGATGGGACACACTGCTCCTACTGAGTGTCGATAGTGGAGGGAGTGCATGTTTGTGGATGTGGTGCCAGTCAAGCGGGCTGTTTTGTCCTGGATGGTATCAAACTTCTTGAGTGTTGTTGGAGCTGCACCCATCCAGGCAAGTGGAGAGTATTCCATCACACTCCTGATTTGTTCCTTGTAGATAGTGGACAGGTTTTGTGAAGCCAGGAGGTGAGTTACTCGCCGCAGTATTCCTAGCCTCTGACTTGCCATTGTAGCCACTGTATTTATATGGCAGGGTTCAGTTCAGTTTCTGATCAATGGTAACCCCCAGGATATTGACGGTAGCATTTCAGTGATGGCAATGCCATTGAATGCCAAGGAGCAATGGTTAGTTTCTCTCTCATTTGAGATGGTCATTGCCTGGCACTTGTGTGGCATGAGTGTTACTTGCCACTTGTCAGCCCAAGCCTGGGTATTGTCCCGGTCTTGTTGCATTTGGACATGGACTGCTTCAGTATCAGAGAAATCGCAAATAGGACTGAACATTATGCAGTCATCAGCAAACATCCCCATTTCTGACCTTCCATGGAAGGAAGGTCATTGATGAAACAGCTGAAGATGGTTGGGCCTCGGACACTACCCTGAGGGACTCCTGCAGTGATGTCCTGGAACTGACCCTCCACAACCACAACCATCTTCCTTTGTGCCAGGAACGGCTCCAACCAGTGGAGAGTTTTCCCCTTGAATCCCATTGACTCCAGTTTCGCTCGGGCTCCTTGATGCCACACTCAGTCGAAGCTGCCTTGATGTTGATGGCTGTCTCTCTCACCTCACCCCTGTAGTTCAGCTCTTTTGTCCATGTTTGAACAAGGCTGTAATGAGGTCAGGAGCTGAGTGACCCGGGCGGAACCCAAACTGAGCGGCAGTGAGCAGGCTATTGGTGAGCAGATGCTGCTTCGCAGCCCTGTTGGTGACCCCTTCCATCACTTTACTGATGATCGAGAGTAGACCGATGGGGCGGTAATTTGTCAGGTCAGATTTGCCAGTAGCTCTGGAGGGCAGGATTACCTCCTTAGCGAGGGGCAGAGGCTCCACTTGGCCTCCATTTAGCCGCCCCTCAGTACATCATGGCTGCAGAGTGGCTCAGACTCCACAACAACTTTGCTTCTGGTGGGAGGCGGGGGAAGAGAGGGGGCGGGAGGGAGTGGAGGCGAACTGAATTCTTGAAACAGAGAAATAAACCTTTCGGGAAAATTGGGTGCAGATAACATTGTTGACCTTCCATCAGGAAACACATTAACTGGTCAACCATAGGCTTGCCCCAGCTGGGAAGTGGTGTTATTGGGACTGAATATAAAGCAACAATATTCCCTGGAACATTGCCCTGAGTTTCTAGATTGTAATCTCAGTAATTCTAACAGAATAGAGGAACAGACAGTGCTGAAACCGGCTGACCTGGTATTTGGCTTCACTCATCACTGGGTATAATTAACAGATATTTATGCACATGGCTCAGATTTATTTTATATTTTTCAAATATTTATGCTTTACACATTTGCCAGTTCCTGATATATAAACGAAAGTGCAATGTGCCAAAGGGATAACAAAACACTGACGTATTCTCCCCACATTGTGAGAGTAGATTGGCACCGGAAGGTACGTTTAGGATCAATTTCCTTCAAATACCTTTGGAAAGAAATAACGTAAGCAATTTGGCAATGCATTATCATCTACCATCTGGCAGTGCTTACATTATTGTCAAATTACACTCAGAAATTTCAGTCCCTTAAACGTAAATCCAACAATTCTCCAGCTGTAAGTTTCAATTATTGTTCTGGATGTTGACGGAGAGGTCAAGTGATGCAGATTTCCATGGCCTGAATGAGGTTCCCCCCCATTGTCACGAATAGCCTCAGACAGCTAGTTCAACAAGACGTAGTATCCATGTTCAATATGACTGTTGGTCCTCTGGGGTTTCCCTGTTTCGTCAAGAGATGAATACACATTTACCCATTGCGTACTTTATTATGCACACTCTTGCACAATTGTGCATATAAACCATATAGATATATCAAGTTTCATCAAATGTCGTTCATGTATTAATATGATACTGATCCTCAATTAAACTCTTATCCCATTTTAATTATTTCCCTACATCAATTCCCCATCTTCAGTTCCTTAAGGGGTGCCTGGAACTTGCTGCCGAGGGAGGTAGTGGAAGCACATACGGTAGTGACTTTTAAGGGGTGTCTGGACAAATACATTCACCACCGTCTGTCCTCTCTTAAACTCTTTCCTCCACTATCCTGTCTAAAAACAGCGCAATGTGCTCATCACCTCCTTTGTCAGGAAGCTTGAGGCTATCAGCTCTCTTTGCCACATCCCTCCTGCTCATTGAGCCTGGCATCAGTCTCCAGTTTCTTCCTTATCCCCTGTCGTGCCAGCCCCAAGCTGGTCATGAACAGAGTCACTTCCCCTGCTCCCTCAACTCTCTCTCACTAAGTAGCTGACCAGCGTGTGTACTCAGCTACTGCTTCTCTCTTTCCAACCTCATATATCCTCTCATATAGGAGGGTGTCTTGCCGAGGTCCACTTTCTGGAAGCACTGACCACCCAATGCAAATCTTCCCCACAACAGCCAATCAGCGTCGCTGCACTGCTGGATTGAGGGACTGAGTTATAGGGAGAAATTGGATAGGCTAGGACTTCATTCTTTGGAGCATAGGAGACTGAGGGGTGATCTTATAGAGGTGTATAAGATGATGAGAGGCATGAAAAGGGTGAATGCATTCAGTCTTTTTCCCAGGGTTGAGGAATCGAGAACTAGAGGGCACAGGTTTAAGTTAAGAGAGGAAAGAATTAATGGGAACCTGAGGAGCAACATTTTTACACAGAGGGTGGTGTGCGTGTGTGGAATGAGCTGCTGGAGGAAGTGGTTGAGAACAAAGAACAAATAACAAAGAAAATTACAGCACAGGAACAGGCCCTTCGGCCCTCCAAGCCTGCACCGATCATGCTGCAGGGGCATTGACCACATTTAAAAGGCAGTTAGACAGATACATGGATAGGAAAGGTTTTTAGATTTGATTTGATTTGATTTATTATTGTCTCATGTATTAACAGACAGTGAAAAGTATTGTTTCTTGCGCGCTATACAGACAAAACATACCGTTCATAGAGAAGGAAAGGAGAGAGTGCAGAATGTAGTGTTACAGTCATAGCTAGGGTGTAGAGAAAGATCAATTTAATGCAAGGTAGGTCCATTCAAAAGTCTGACAGCAGCAGGGAAGAAGCTGTTCTTGAGTTGGTTGGTACGTGACCTCAGACTTCTGTATCTTTTTCCCGAAGGAAGAAGGTGGAAGAGAGAATGTCCGGGGTGCGTGGGGCCCTTACTTATGCTGGCTGCTTTGTCGAGGCAGCAGGAAGTGTAGACAGAGTCAATGGATGGGAGGCTGGTTTGTGTGATGGATTGGGCTACATTCACGACCTTTTGTAGTTCTTTGCGGACTTGGGCAGAGCAGGAGCCATACCAAGTTGTGATACAACCAGAAAGAATGCTTTCTATAGTGCATCTGTAAAAGTTGGTGAGAGTCATAGCTGACATTCCAAATTTCCTTAGTCTTCTGAGAAAGTAGAGGCGTTGGTGGGTTTTCGCAACTATAGCATTGGCATGGGGGGGACCAGGACAGGTTGTTGGTGATCTGGACACCTAAAAACTTGAAGCTCTCGACCCTTTCTACTTCATCCCCATTGATGTAGACAGATGGCATACCAAATGCAGACTAATGGGGTTAGCTTAGATGGGCTTTTTGGTCAGCATGGACCAGTTTGAGCCGAAGGGCCTGTCTCCGTGCCGTAGATTGTATGATTATATGATTCTACGAATTACTCTTCCTGCCCCCAAATGGACGTTGCATGTCAACATCCTTTATGATTGTGAGTGTGATGTATCACCTTTCCATTTTGTTTTACCTGTCTAGAGCTTTGCTATGATTGACAATCCATCCTCACCTACCACCTCTCCTTCATTAAATTAATCTAATTCCACTCTCGCCCATTGAATCACGGAGAATCTCCGGCCATAGATTCCAGTTCTACACCCTTACCTCTGCTATCTCAGAAGGATTCTTAATACTGGTCCCAGAAAGCTCAGGATAAAACTGTTGGTTTGACATCTGAAGAAGCCAAGTCATCATAAAAAACGTGCAGATTTATTTTAGCTTTTTAAGTTCCTTGTCGTAATACTTTTAACAGTGCAGCAGGCAATTATTTTTTTAAACTTTACTGATTTTTTAAAAAACATTGCTGGTGGTGTCATCTACATGGTGACCCTGAGAGACAAGCACAGTGTTTTTAGATGTATACCAACATTGAAGACGGGATTCCCCGACCCACCGTGTTAGGTTCCCCTCCAACTGATGCGGTAAAGTTCCTGCAGGTGAGCAGGGTTGGAAACTTCGGGCCAGAGTTATATCTCTCCTGACTCCCCGACTGTTGCTAAATTTAGAAATTGCTTATCCAAAGTTAGGAACTGTTCGTGACGACAGCAACAACTTGTGTGCATGGAAACCCTGTAAAGTGTGGTGGTCAGGAAGTTAGAGTTGCTATAGCAACATGCATTTTCCATGCATGTTGTAGCCTGGAGCTATGGACGGTGATGGTGGAGGCTCCAACATTCTTTCCATCACATGGCTAACCAGGAATCTCTCCCACTCTTACCGCCTGCCATTGGCGTGGGTTAGAAGGATTTTGAGGTTAATGCTCAACCTGTTTGTCTTTGTTATGAACTCACCACTCTTTGAAAGCAAGTCCTGGGCAGGAGTCTAACCCAGAGTTTCTGGCTAAGAGGCAGGGACTCCACCAACTATATCACAGGATTTCATAAAGTGTAAATTCCTCAAAACATAATAAAACGTATAATTTCCCATGGCAGTGCCTTGACCAATCAGAGTCGACCTGTCCAGTTTGAATTTAAATAAAAGCTTGATGATTTACCAGTTCCTGGTGCAGTCTCCGTGGCAACACAACAGCTCTACCAATCAGAGTACACCTGCCAACCAAGCAGTACCCTCTTCTCATGCAATATAAATGATTGTTCCATTTGACATTTGGTAATCTTTGTGAATCTGCTGAGTACAAGTTGAAAAGTTTCGACAGTCTGTTTCTTTCTCAGCAATACTCAAGCTCTGTATGACCAAGCGACTATTAGTAAAAAGAAAGTTGATGAGGAATTGCTGACAGAGACAATTTGCATTGATGGGTGTGATTTTCCTGCTCCTACACGGCGTGTTATGTAGCAGCTGGAGGTGGTTTGCCGCTCGCTGGCGGCAGAATCTTGTGTTCCCGCCATTGTCAATGGGGTTTCCCACCCCTCACTGCCAGGAAACCCGTGCAGCGGGTGCACCACCGGTGCGACCACAAGCTCGTCCCGGTGTGAACGGCAGCAAGATTTTGGTGAATGTTTGACTAAACATATTGGAGAATAACAAGTGTACCGATTCCAGCTGTATTAGTGATTGTGAGCCATGTGTCTGCTTGGCTTGTGCAGTCAGCAGCACTGACTAATCAATCGCTGCCTTGTGTCGCACCATGAGGAACTAGTTATTCAACCTCAGCACCGATTTAGTTGCGAAACAAACTGAGGTGCTGGGCTGCGTTCCTTAAAAAACCGGGTTACAACTCCTCAGACCTTTCTGCAGAGGACGTGCTGCCTCTCCCCAAATGTTTTGGAGCTCCGTGGATATGCTTTGAATTTTAGGGGCAAGTATTGACTGTTGCAAGTATGTAATTCTGTTCTTTCTGTAACATCTTAGGGTGAGGTATTTATTTTGTAATCGTTTTCTTTCACAAAGAGGAACTGTAGTGAAATCAAAATACAATGTTATAGATGTTATACAGAGATAAAGGAGCGTTGTGGGAGCATGTATGTGGCAATCTTATCACATCTTTCCAGAATACCTCAGAGCAACGTTTGACATGAAACACTGAAGTGCAGAGATTTTTGGATTTTTGGCCCTTTCTCGCTGAACTTGCCCTCATTTCGTCCCTTCATTCTGTAAACCACCATTTTGGAAAAGTCCTTTAAAAGACAGATATCTTTTTCATCTCTCCTAACACATCGTTGTTAAGCAGCCAGAGAAGCAGAGAATGATTAGGTACAGAAGGATGATGATTTGGTCCATCCTGCTTGTGCGAGAGTTATCCAACACCACTGCCCCTGCTCTCTCTCCTGGACCTGAGGACATTTCCAATTTCTTTTCCGATGTTACTGTGCAAACCGCTTCCAGTTTATGAAGGGTATAGATAGGGTGAACAGTGGGAAGCTTTTTCCCAGGTCAGAGGTGACGATCACGAGGGGTCACGGGCTCAAGCTGAGAGGGGCGAAGTATAACTCAGACATCAGAGGGACGTTTTTTACACAGAGGGTGGTGGGGGCCTGGAATGCGCTGCCAAGTAAGGTGGTGGTGGCAGGCACGCTGACATCGTTTAAGACTTACCTGGATAGTCACATGAGCAGCCTGGGAATGGAGGGATACAAACGATTGGTCTAGTTGGACCAAGGAGCGGCACAGGCTTGGAGGGCCAAAGGGCCTGTTTCCTGTGCTGTACTGTTCTTTGTTCTTTGTTGTTCTTTGTTGTCCTTCAAACCCGGGTCCCTGGCGCTATGAGGCAGCAGCGCGAACCACTGTGCCACCATGCCGCCAATGACATTTTGGATCACAGAGCATAACAGCTTCCCTGTGTAACATTTCCCTTCCTGTCACCACTGATCCTCACGTGGGATAAAAATTGCGTTAAACCACAAACCCAGACAAACACTGTTCCACCTTCTCCCGTCGGGAAAAAGATACAAAAGTCTGATGTCACATACCGACCGACTCAAAAACAGCTTCTTCCCTGCTGCTGTCAGACTTTTGAATGGACCTACCTTGCATTAAGTTGATCTTTCTCTGCACCCTAGCTATGACTGAAACACTACATTCTGCACTCTCTCGTTTCATTCTCTGTGAACGGTATGCTTTGCCTGTATAGCGCGCAAGAAACTGTATACTAATACATGTGATGAAAATAAATCAAATCAAATTAAAATGCCAGCCGAGTGCCCACCACCACTTCCCCCAGTCGTCAGTGTGATGAATGACCAGTCCTGCGTCGGGAAGGGGATACCCTCTCTAGCTGAGATCACGTGCTCGCACCTTGGGTGGGATTTGAAAGCACGACTTTATGACTCAGAATTGTACAAAAATTACAAAAAAGAACCAGACCATTTGACCCACCCAGTTCTTGCTGGCTTCTATCCTCCACAAGGGCAATATTTCTAATCTAATCTAATGCTCACCCTGTTCTCATATCCCATTATTATCCTTTTCTTTAGCCACCTATCTAACTTGGCCTTAAACATTGATGTGATTTAATCAGAATCTAGATGAAAGTGCCATTTGCTGAGGCAAGTTGACATTTGGGAAGGGCATTATTCCTATTCAGTGGCCAAACAGTTGAGTTAAACTATTGTCAGCTTGCCTCTAAGTCTTCTGTTCAATCTTCAAACTTTATAACACAAATGGATCAGGAGCTTAAGTTTTAATCCATTATAGATGGTGTTTTACATAGAAACATAGAAAATAGGAGCAGGAGGAGGCCATTCGGCTCTTTGAGCCTGCTCCACCATTCATAGAACATAGAACATAGAAAGCCACAGCACAAACAGGCCCTTCGGCCCACAAGTTGCGCCAATCACATCCCCACCTCTAGGCCTATCTATAGCCCTCAATCCCATTAAATCCCATGTACTCATCCAGAAGTCTCTTAAAAGACCCCAACGAGTTTGCCTCCACCACCACCGACGTCAGCCGATTCCACTCACCCACCACCCTCTGAGTGAAAAACTTACCCCTGACATCCCCCCTGTACCTACCCCCCAGCACCTTAAACCTGTGTCCTCTCGTAGCAACCATTTCAGCCCTTGGAAATAGCCTCTGAGAGTCCACCCTATCCAGACCCCTCAACATCTTGTAAACCTCTATCAGGTCACCTCTCATCCTTCGTCTCTCCAGGGAGAAGAGACCAAGCTCCCTCAACCTATCCTCATAAGGCATGCCCCCCAATCCAGGCAACATCCTTGTAAATCTCCTCTGCACCCTTTCAATGGCTTCAACATCTTTCCTGTAATGAGGTGACCAGAACTGCGCGCAGTACTCCAAGTGGGGTCTAACCAGGGTCCTATAAAGCTGCAGCATTATCTCCCGACTCCTAAACTCAATCCCTCGATTAATGAAGGCTAGTACGCCATACGCCTTCTTGACCGCATCCTCCACCTGCGAGGCCGATTTAAGAGTCCTATGGACCCGGACCCCAAGGTCCTTCTGATCCTCTACACTGCTAAGAATGGTACCCTTCATTTTATACTGCTGCTCCATCCCATTGGATCTGCCAAAATGGATCACTACACACTTATCCGGGTTGAAGTCCATCTGCCACTTCTCCGCCCAGTCTTGCATTCTATCTATGTCTCGCTGCAACTTCTGACATCCCTCCAAACTATCCACAACACCACCTACCTTGGTGTCGTCAGCAAACTTACCAACCCATCCCTCCACTTCCTCATCCAGGTCATTTATGAAAATGACAAACAGCAAGGGTCCCAGAACAGATCCCTGGGGCACTCCACTGGTCACTGACCTCCATGCAGAGAAAGACCCCTCCACAGCCACTCTCTGCCTTCTGCAGGCAAGCCAGTTCTGGATCCACAAGGCATTCATTATGATCCTGGCTGATCATCCAACTCAATAGCCTGATCTTGCCTCCCCCCCATATCATTTGATCACCTTCACCTCAAGAGCTATATCTAATTGCTTCTTCAAAGCATTCAATGTTTTGGCCTGTACTTCTTTCTGTGGTAGCGAATTCCACAGGCTGACCACTCTTTGGGTGAAGAAATTTCTCCTCATCTCTGTCCCAGACAGTCTATTCTGTATCCTCAGACTGTGACCCCTGGTTCTGGACATCCCCACCATCGGGAACATCCTTCCTGCATCTACCCTGTCTAATCCTATTAGAATTTTATGGGTTTCTATGCGATCTCCCCTCACTCTTCTAAACTCCAGCGAATATAATCCTAACCGACTCAATCTCTCCTCGTATGATAAGGACACTAAATTGCACACAATACTCCAGGTGTGGCCTCACCGAGGCCCGATATAATTGCAGGAAGACATTCCTGCTTCTGTACATGAATTATCTTGCTATGAAGGCCAACATACCATTTGCCTTCTTTACCACCTGCTGCACCTGCATGCTTACCTTCAGTGACTGTTGTAAGAGGACACCCAGGTCTCGTTGCACATTCCCCTCTCTCAATCTATAGCCATTCGGCACAGAAGCACAGTGGTTAGCACTGCTGCTTCACAGCGCCAGGGACCTGGGTTGGATTCCCGGCTTGGGTCACTGTCTGTGTGGAGTTTGCATGTTCTCCCCGTGTCTGCGTGGGTTTCCTCTGACAGTCCGAAAGACGTGCTGGTTAGGTGCATTGACCTGAACAAGCGCCGGACTGTGGTGACCAGGGGAATTTCACAGTAACTTCATTGCAGTGTTAATGTAAGCCTTACCTGTGACTAATAAATAAACTTTAACTTTAATCTGCCCTCCTGTTTTTGCTACCAAAGTGGATAACCTCACATTTTATCCAAATTATACTGCATCTGCCATTCATTTACCCACACACTCAGCCTGTCCAAATCACATTGAAGCATCTCTGTATCCTCCTCACAGCTCACCCTCCCATCCTGCTTTGTGTCACCTGCACATTTGGAGATATTACATTTAGGTCCCTCATCTAAATCATGAATATATATTATAAATAGCTGGGGTCCCAGCACTGATCCCTGTGCTACCTTGCTAGTCACTGCCTGCCATTCAGAAAATGACCCGTTTATTCCGACTCTATGTTCCCTGTCTGCGAACCAGTTTTCTATCCATCTCAACACACGACCCTGCATCGCATATGCTTTAATTTTACACGCTAATCTCTCATGTTTTCTTCAGAACAGTTAGACCTTCAGTCACCATGGGTGTGTGGACCATGCTGTGTGGCCTTGCCCCCCTGCTTATCAGTTCAATTACCACCCCACAAAGTGCATTGCCTCTAATTTTAACCTTGTATCTGATTGAGAGTGCGCAGGATTGAATACCAGAGATATCTGAATGGGGATTTTGTTTGTATTGATACAATTAAACGAAGGAGAAAGCAGTTTCTGCTCTCAAGCATTCTGCTCTCATTTCCATTGGGATTAACTGCAGCATTCTCGAAGAGGTCTCTCAAAATGAGGGAGCAACTTGATCAGGCAAATATTGGGCTGGACTTTCATCTTCAACGTGCAGTGACGGAGTCAGGTCATTTCCCAGCTTGCTACACCTGCGTTTGAGCGGGTGCTGCAGTTGGACCAGCTGACTGGGGAAGTTCGGAAGCAGGTCTGGCAGCATCTGTGGAAATCTCCGACCTCGCCCGCGGCTGGGATTTTCCAGTCCCGCTGCAGTGAATGGAGATTTGGCTGAGTATCAAGTTCTGGCAGGGGTAGCGGGGCGTGCGAGATTGGAGAATTCCGGCCAACATTTCTGATCGAAATGATCCTTCTACAGAACTGTATTCACTGTACAAGTATGAGGGATGGCACAGTGGTTCGCACTGCTGCCTCACAGCCCCAGGGACCCGGGTTTGATTCTAGCCTTGGGCGACTCTCTGTGTGGAGTTTGCACATTTGATTTGATTTTTATTGTCAAATGTATTAGCATACAGTGAAAGGTATTGTTTCTTGCGTGCTATACAGACACAGCATACCGTTTATAGAGAAGAAAAGGAGAGAGTGCAAAGAATGCTTTCTATGGTGCATCTGTAAAAGTTGGTGAGAGTCGAAGCTGACAATCCAAATTTCCTTCGTCTTCTGAGAAAGTAGAGGCGTTGGTGGACATTTTCCCCGTGTCTGCGTGGGTTTCCTCCGGGTGCTCCGGTTTCCTCCCACATTCCAAGGATGTATAGGTTAGATGAATTAGCCGTGGGAAATATGTGGGATCACAGGGATGAGGTGGGGGAGAGGGCCTGAGTGAGATACTCTGTCAGAGAGTCTGTATAGACTCGATGGGCCAAATGGCCTCCTTTTGCATAACAGGGATTCTATGATTCCATACACGACTCTTTGAACATCAACCTGTAAAACTGTGATTGATAGATTTTTGTGAGGCAATGATACTGATTGGATGTGGAACAAAGGTCCATAGATGGAGTTGAGATGGAGCTCAGCTATGATCTGACAGAATGGAGGAACAAACCAGAGGGGCCGAATGGCCTCCTCTCGATCCTATCTCCATGGTCAGCTGCAGGTTGTAAGTTAAAAGTCCAAAGATGTGCACGTTAGGTTGATTGGCCCTAGTAAATTGCCACTTAGTGTCAGGGGGACCAGCAGGGTAAATACCTGGGGCTGCAGGGATAGGGAGGGATTGTGGTCGATGCAGACTCGATGGGTCGAATGGCCTCCTCCTGCACGGTAGGGATTCTATGGTTAAGTTCATGTTAGCGGTGGGAATGAAAATTTATAGCATTTACAGCGCGAGTCCCAGGAGATGACATTGAATTTGATCCAAGCAATTTGAGTCCCTCTGCAGTTTATGTTATACCAGACCCCACATCACAAACCTGCTTGTGTACGTGGACCATGAAGCAATCCTCCTGGAACACGCAGCCACTCCGGAATTTCCTGGTGCTTGTAATCAGTAAACTTATCAGATGATGGTGGGGGTGAAGCAGACAGATGGAGATCGTCCCAGTGGCGCTGGATCAAAAGATGGAAAGTAGTGGGAACTGTGATCAGAATAATTAACCACTCTGGATAGAAAGTAAACAAATTGTTAGAAGCACATCACAACTGAGGAAGTGAGAGAGCGGGGCTGTGGAAGCATTCCTTCAAACCTCGGTTTTTCACTACTGTGCTGAAGTTTTGTTTCTCAGATGAGGATCAGTGCTTATATCTTTCAAACATCCATAACTCATGTTTGGGCAAATTCCTGTAAACAAGGTTTGCGTAAGTGAGTGAACATCACTACATCTGTCATGACAACAGGTACTGCAGGATGTATGTGCATGTTAATTACATTAGAGGGTGACGTATGTGCTGTGATACATAGAAACATAGAAACTAGAAGCAGGAGGAGGCCATTCGGCCCTTCGAACCTGCTCCACCATTCATTTTGATCATGGCTGATCATCAAATTCAATATCCTGATCCCCCCTTCACTCCCTATCCCTTGATCCCTTTAGCCCCAAGAGCTATATCTAATTTCTTCTTGAAATCAGACAATGTTTTGGCCTCAACTACATTCTGTGGGAGTGAATTCCACACATTCACCACTCTCTGGGTGATGACATTTCTCCTCACCTCAGTCCTAAAAGGTTTGCCTCTTATCCTCAAACTATGACCCCTCGTTCTGGGCTCCCTCACCCTTGGGAACATTCTTTCTGAATCTATCCCATCTAACCCTGTTAGCATTTTATAAGTGGTTGGTAAGTTGATGGAGAGGATCCTGAGAGACAGGATTTATGATCATCTAGAGAAGTTCAGTATGATCAAAAGTAGTCAGCACGGCTTTGTCAAGGGCAGGTCGTGCCTTACGAGCCTGGTTGAGTTCTTTGAAAATGTGACCAAACACATTGACGAAGGAAGAGCGGTGGATGTGGTCTATATGGACTTCAGCAAGGCGTTCGATAAGGTCCCCCATGCAAGACTCCTTGAGAAAGTGAGAGGGCATGGGATCCAAGGGGCTGTTGCCTTGTGGATCCAGAACTGGCTTGCCTGCAGAAGGCAGAGAGTGGCTGTGGAGGGGTCTTTCTCTGCATGGAGGTCAGTGACCAGTGGAGTGCCCCAGGGATCTGTTCTGGGACCCTTGCTGTTTGTCATTTTCATAAATGACCTGGATGAGGAAGTGGAGGGATGGGTTGGTAAGTTTGCTGACGACACCAAGGTAGGTGGTGTTGTGGATAGTTTGGAGGGATGTCAGAAGTTGCAGCGAGACATAGATAGAATGCAAGACTGGGCGGAGAAGTGGCAGATGGACTTCAACCCGGATAAGTGTGTGGTGATCCATTTTGGCAGATCCAATGGGATGAAGCAGCAGTATAATATGAAGGGTACCATTCTTAGCAGTGTAGAGGATCAGAAGGACCTTGGGGTCCGGGTCCATAGGACTCTTAAATCGGCCTCGCAGGTGGAGGATGCGGTCAAGAAGGCGTACGGCGTACTGGCCTTCATTAATCGAGGGATTGAGTTTAGGAGTCGGGAGATAATGCTGCAGCTTTATAGGACCCTGGTTAGACCCCACTTGGAGTACTGCGCGCAGTTCTGGTCACCTCATTATAGGAAAGATGTTGAAGCCATTGAAAGGGTGCAGAGGAGATTTACAAGGATGTTGCCTGGATTGGGGGGCATGCCTTATGAGGATAGGTTGAGGGAGCTTGGTCTCTTCTCCCTGGAGAGACGAAGGATGAGAGGTGACCTGATAGAGGTTTACAAGATGTTGAGAGGTCTGGATAGGGTAGACTCTCAGAGGCTATTTCCAAGGGCTGAAATGGTTGCTACGAGAGGACACAGGTTTAAGGTGCTGGGGGGTAGGTACAGAGGAGATGTCAGGGGTAAGTTTTTCACTCAGAGGGTGGTGGGTGAGTGGAATCGGCTGACGTGGTGGAGGCAAACTCGTTGGGGTCTTTTAAGAGACTTCTGGATGAGTACATGGGATTTAATGGGATTGAGGGCTATAGATAGGCCTAGAGGTGGGGATGTGATCGGCGCAACTTGTGGGCCGAAGGGCCTGTTTGTGCTGTGGCTTTCTATGTTCTATGTTCTAAGTTTCGATGAGATTCCCTCTCACTTCTAAACTTCAATGATTCTAAGCCTAACCGACTTAATCTATCCTCATATGACAGACCCGCCATCCCAGGAATCAGCCTGGTAAACCTTCGCTGTACTCCCTCTATAGCAAGCACATCCTTCCTCAGATAAGGACACCAAAACTGCACACAATGCTCCAGGTGTGACCTCACCAACGGCCTATGTTAATTACATTAGAGGGTCATGTATGCACCATATTAATAACATTAGTAGGTGATGTATGTACCGTGCAAATCACATAAGAAGGCATTAAGGACCATGCTGTTTGTGTAAGTTCATTCATGTGACCAGGTTGTAACTGGCATGGTCAGTGTATATTGCCCATTACTAGTTGCCCTTCAGGTGGCAGTGAGTCACCTCATGAACTATTGTAGTCACGCAAAGGGCAGAGAATTCAGGATTTTGACCATATCTTGAGGAGCATTTTGAAGTCAGCTTGGCTTGTGACCTGGAGGGGGAGATGCATGTTGTGGAGTACCCATGTATTTGCTGCTTTTCTTCCAGAAAGTAGAGTTTGTGGGCTGGGATGAAGCTGTGAATGGCCTCTCGTTGCATTGCTGCAGTGTATCTTGTAGATGGCACACACTGCTGCTACTGCACGTCAGTGATGGAGGGAGTGAGTGTTGAAGGTGGTGGATGGGGCACCAATCCAACAGGCTGCTATTTCCTGGATGGTGTTGAGCTTTATTTAGTGTTGTTGGAGCTACACCCATCCAGGCAAGTGGAGAATATTCTATCACACTCCTGACTTGTGCCTTGTAGATGGTGGACAGGCTTTGGGGAGTTGGGAGTTGAGTTACTCACTGCAGGATTCCCAGTTTCTGACCTGTTCTCGTAGCTTTTGCAAATAAATTTCTGGTTAATGGTGACTTCCAAAATGTTGATGCTGATGAAGTCAGTGAAAATAATGCCATTGAAGGTTAAATGGAGATGGTTGGATTGTCTCTTGTTGGATATGATCATTGGATATTGTGAATGTTATTTGCCCATGGCCAGCTCAAGGCTGGATACCATGGATAAAGGAAAAGAATTGAAAAATTATAACCATTCTATTCCCACTTCTCTTTAGGAGACTGGATATTCGCAAGTGGACAGAGGGGTAAATTTACCTGTTGCCCCAGAGCGGAGGTTTACAGCGGGGAGCAGTGTCGTGCTGGGTAAGGACTACATTAATAACAACATTTAAGAGGCATCTGGATAGGTACATGAATAGGGAGGGAATAGAGGGATACGGAACGAGTGAAGGCAGGTTTTTTTTCCACACTCAAAAACAGAAAATGCTGGAAAATCTCAGCAGGTCTGACAGTATCTGTGGAGAGTGAAATAAGCTAACGTTTCAAGTCTCGGTGACACTTCGTCAGAGCTGCTCTGATGAAGGGTCATCTAGACTTGAAACGTTAGCTCTATTCTCTCCCCACAGGTGCTGTCAGATGTTACAGAAAGCACCTTCCAACCTCACAACCGACGAGAACATCTCGAAAAACAAGGATATCAGATATCTGGGAACATCGCCATCTGGATGTTCCCCTCCAAGCCATCATCATCCTGACTTGGAAATTGTAATAACTTGGAGGGTGACTCATTGCGACTTCAAGTTAAAAACGGTTTATTACTAACAATTTAAATGTGTATAAACAAGCAATGGTCAGACAGAACTAAATACACGACTACACTCTCTGCTCCCGGCTGCCACTGAAGTTCCTCCCCAAGCCCAGACGTGCGCCCTTGCTCCTGATTGGCTCTGCCTCCCGTGCTACCCCCCCGCATTGGGTCCAGCCCAATCCCATAGCCCTCAGGGTTTGTTCCCTTAAAAGGGCCACGCTATCACAGAAATATATCTAGGGTTTTCTTGGAGATTAATTTTTAATTTCAAGAGACTCCGAGGCAATTCTGGAGGAGCAACCATCACCAGTTGTCAAGGGCAGTTAGAGATGGGCAATAGAAACATAGAATCAGTGCAGAAGGAGACCATTCGGCCCATCGAGTCTACACCGACCACAATCTCACCCAGGCCCTACTCCCATACATTTACCCTAGCTAGTCCCCCTGACACTAAGGGGCAATTTAGCATGGCCAATCCACCTAACCCGCACATCTTTGGACTGTGGGAGGAAACCAGAGCACCGAGTAGATGCTGACCTTGTCAGCAATGCCCACATTCCATGAAAGAATATTAAACAGAAAACCTGGATACCTCCAGGCCCTTACAAGGAGAAAACGGAATAAACTGCTGCCTGGTAAACATTTACTAAATAGTCTTCATGTTACATAGAACATAGAACATTACAGCACAGAACAGGCCCTTCGGCCCACGATGTTGTGCCGAGCTTTGTCTGAAACCCAGATCAAGCTATTTCCTCCCTATCATCCCGAAGTACTCCATGTGCCTATCCAATAGCTTCTTAAATGTTCCTAAAGTTTCTGACTCCACTATCCCTGCAGGCAGTCCATTCCACACCCCAGCCACTCTCTGAGTAAAAAACCTACCTCGGACATCCTTCCTATATCTCCCACCATGAACCCTATGGTTATGTCCCCTAGTTACCGCTCCATTCACCCGAGGAAATAGTCTTTGATATGTTGCCGATATTTACATCCCATCTGTTTACTGAAGGGACTTTTCAGCTGGTCCAATATTTAATTTATTCACATTCTCTCCTTTACAGACTTCAAATTGGAGGAGAAGATGGCTACCTGTTACTACAATGAAACAATGATGTTCTTCTACAACCTCAGCAGCAACATGAGTGGCTCTGAAGACAATATCTTTGAGAAAACGTTCTACATTGGGTTAAGCTTCGGTATCATCTGCTGCTTTTTTATCTTTCTGTTCAATGCAATGATCATCATTGCGGTTGTACAGACTCGCCGGTTCCATTTCCCTTTCTATTACCTGCTCGCCAACCTGGCGGCGGCTGACATTTTTGCCAGCTTAGCTTATGTCTTCCTGATGTTTCACACTGGCAGCGTTTCAAGGAAGCTGACGGTGCAGTGGTACTTCCTCCGCCAGGCCCTCCTAGACGTTAGTTTCTGCGCCTCATTATACAGCTTGCTGGTTATAGCGGTGGAACGCTACTTCTCTGTCATGAAGATGAGGCTGCACAGTAACCTGTCGAAGCGTCGCGTGACCTGCCTCATCTTGGCGATCTGGGGAACGGCTATTTTCATGGCCACTATTCCCAATATGGGTTGGAATTGTATCTGTCACATCAGCACCTGTTCTTCACTGGCCCCCATTTATAGTCGGAGTTTTTTGACCTTCTGGGCTTTGTTCAACCTCTCCACATTTTGCATCATCATAATGATATATTTACGGATCTATACCTACGTGAAAAAGAAAACCTTGAACTTGATGTCTCACACCACTGGCTCCATCAAACGCAGCAAGATGCCGATGAAGCTAATTAAGACCATTGTGACTGTTCTGGGTAGGTGACTGACTTATTCACTTATTAGAATTATAGAATCTTGCAATACAGAAAGGGGCCATTCAGCCCATCACCTCTGAACTTTGAACATACAGGCACAGGAAATGGGACCTGAAATGGGCCATTTTGCCCTTTGAACCTGCACTATCAATCAACAAAATCTACTTCTCCAACTCCTCCTCCCTGCACTCTCCCCTTCATTCCCTTAGCACCCACTAACCCACTGACCTCTGTCTTGTATAAACTCAACGACTGGGCATCATTTGATATAGAATCCCAAAGATTCACAACACTTTGAGTAAAGAAGTTTCTTTCCCAACTTCTTGTTTTGAGGCTATGACACTGAGTTGTAGATTACCTAACCAGGGAAATATTTTCTCAGCATCCACCCAGTTTAGCTCCTTAACCGGTTCCAGCGTGCTGACTAACACCTTTCAGGGAAGCTTCCAGTAGTCCTGATCTGAGGTGTGACTCCAGTCGGTCATACACCATTGTGGTTGACGCTTAACTGCCTTCTGAGGTTTCTACTCGATTGTGTTAAACCTGGGGAAACTAGTGTTGTGTAATAAATACTGGCATTACCAGCGATGTCCACGTACTAATAATAATTGGGGGCGGCACGGTGGCACAGTGGTTAGCACTGTTGCCTCACAGCACCAGGGACCTGGTTTCGATTGTCGGCTTGGGTCACTGTGTGGAGTTTGTACATTCTCCCCGTGTCTGTGTGGGTTTCCTCCGGGTGCTCCAGTTTCCTCCCACAGTCCAAAGATGTGCGGGTTAGATGGATTGGCCATGCTAAATTGTCCCTTAGTGTCATGGGGGACTCGCTGGGGTAAATGCATGGGGTTATGGGGATAGGGCCTGGGTGGGATTGTAATCGGTGCAGACTCGATGGGCCAAGTGGCCTCCTTCTGCACGTAGGATTCTATGATCTATGATCCAGAGGCCCAGGCAATGCCCTGGGGACAGGGCTTCAAATCTCACCAAAGGAACTGGTGGAAATTTAAGTCCAATTAATAAAACCTGGAACATAACGCGAATGTCACTAATGGTGAGATGGAAACTCACCATTTTTTACAACAACTCAGTTGTTGTAAAAAAAATAATCTGGTTCACTAATGTCGTTTCAAGGAAGGAAATCTGCCATCCTTTCCCAGCCTGGCCTACATGTGACTCCAGACCCACAGCAACGTCTTAAATGCCCTCTGAAATGGCCTAGCAAGCCATTCAGTTCAGGAGCAGTTAGGGATGGGCAATAAATGCTGGTCTCACCCGGGTCCCATGAAAGGATAAATTTAAGAAACCAAGAATGCATTTTTTTTTTAAAGAAGCAAGTCTGTTGTGCGATCTGCCCACTTTATAAACAAGTGATGTTTTGTGAGCACTGCAAGTGATGTCCTGTGGGTTTGTCAAGTAAAGATGATGAGGGAACCTATTGTGAGTAACAGTCCAACCTTCCCAGCCTGTTGGAACATGTCTCTCCTCTGGCTGTACTTGTATATGTGAGGAACAACCTCACATCTACAACCGCACATTGCCTTTCACTGGTGTTTGTTTGGCCGGGAGATGTTGAAAGACAATTCAGGCAAATGCGAGTGGGCTGACGCATTGAAAACCGCCGGAGGCGTTGGGGCAGGGCTGGGGAGGGAGGAGAACGGTAGACACTTAAAAAGATGGTTTAAAATGGAGGAGGAGGGGAAGAAAAGCGTTGACTGAATTATCCAAACATTGCCAAAGAGTAAACAATCTTTCTGGTTGGATTTAATAACCGTGGTGGACTTCTGTGATAGCGAGATGGAGAAATCAATCGACTTTAGTACGGCGGCACAGTGGCTAGCACAGCTGCCTCACAGCGCCAGGGACCCGGGTTCCATTCCCAGCTTGGTTAACTGTCTGTGTGGAGTTTGCACGTTCTCCCCGTGTCTGCATGGGTTTTCTCTGGGTGCTCCGGTTTCCTCCCACACTCTAAAGATGTACAAGTTGGGTGGATTGGCCTTGATCAGTGCGCAGGGTTACTGGGTTAGGGTGGGGGATTGGGCCTAGGTAGGATTCCCTTTCGGAGAGTCATTGTAGACTGAGTGAGCTGAATGGCCTCTTTTGCACTGTAGGGATTCTATGTGAGAGAAATGCAGTTAATGTTTTGAGTATGAGCCCCATTGCCTGTTTCAAATTCCTGCCTCCACAGTATTTTGCTTATTTTGCTGACATTACCAATGTGGTTTTTTATTTGAATCCAGAATTCCCTCACTCATACCAACCTCCTCAACCTGCACTTCCACCACAAACCCGCTCTGTCGTCACACTGATACAAAGCAGTCTCTCGACCGAACAGTGATCTAGACATGACTGCACTTGTTCTTGAAAGTCTTTTCTTATTAATAACTGAGGATGTTTCTCGTAATAATGCACCCTCCAAGTTGTCAGCCGATTAACACAGTACAGGTCTTTTATTTCATCATGCTTTAGAACATTCTAGCAATCAGCTGCAGAGTATCATATAATCTAACACCAACTGAAATATGCAAATCTGGCTGGTTCAGAGGCTCTGAAATAAAAGTGATTAAATTCTTCTCACACACATGGTGACCATGAAACTATTGTCAATTGTCTTAAAAACCCATCTGGTTCACTAACGTCCTTAGGGAAGGAAGTCTGCTGCTTTTACCTGGTCTGGCCTATATGTGACTCCAAGGCCACAGCAATGTGGTTGACTGCCCTGTGAAATGGCCAAGTGAGACACTCAGTTCAAGGGAAATTAGGGACAGTAACAAATGCTGGCATAGCCAGCAACATGCACAGGAGTGAATAGGAAAAACCTCAGGGTTGTAGTTTTGAATTTGCCTCACGGGCTTCCAACATTCTCAAAACCCAACGAATGTTCGAGGGATGATAAGAGTTTTTTTTTATTCTTTTAAGGGGATTTGGCTGGGCCAGCATTTGTTGCCCATCACTTATTGCTCTTGAACTGAGTGTCCTGCTCGACCTTTTCAGAGCGCAGCTAAGAATCAATCACATTGCTGTGGGTCTGTAGGCATCACTGGGGCGGCACGGTAGCACAGTGGTTAGCATTGCTGCTTCACAGCGCTAGGAACCCGGGTTCGATTCCCGGCTTGGGTCACTGTCTGTGTGGAGTTCGCATGTTCTCCCCGTGTCTGCGTGGGTTTCCTCCGGGTGCTCTGGTTTCCTCCCACAGCCTGAAAGACGTGCTGGTTAGGTGCATTGACCCAAACAGACGCCGGAGTGTGGCAACTAGGGGAATGTCACAGTAACTTCATTGCAGTGTTAATGTAAGCCTTACTTGTGATGAACAAATAAACTTTAACTTTAAATCAGTTTTCCAATGTTGTACTTAAACAGCTCTAAACAAAGTCACAAATAACATCCTGTGTGACTGTGACAGGGTAAAGTGACACCTACCCAGACAAAAACCTCCTTGGCTTCAACCCTCCCTATCACCACCTCCAGCCCTACAACCCTCAAGGATACTTCCAAATCCAATATTTTGCATCAGTTTATATATTATTGGTGGCCTTGCCTTCAGCTGTTGAGACCCTAAACTCTGGAATTTTCTCCCTAAACCTCACCACCTTCTCCTCTCCCACCTCCTTTATGATGCTCCTTAAAATGTACCTCAGGCTTGCAAGACACAACTTTCAAATTAGCTGATGGGATTATTGTGAGCTGTGAGGAGGATGATGATGGACTTCAAGAGGTGTCCAAAATCATGAGGGATCTGAATAGAATAAATAGGGAGGAACTCTTCCTGTAGGTGGAAGCATGGTGGCACTGCTGTCTCACAGTGCCAGAGACCCAGGTTCAATTCCGGCCTCGGTCCCTTTCTGTGTGGAGTTTGCACATTCTCCCCGTGTCTACGTGGGTTTCCTCTGGGTGCTCCGGTTTCCTCCCACAGTCCAAAGATACGCAGGGTAGGGGGATTGGCCGTGCTAAATTGACCCTAGTGTCAGGGGGAATTGCTAGGGTAAATGCATGGGGCTATGGGAATAGAGCCGGGTGTGACTGTGGTTGGTGCAGACTCGATGGGCCAGATGGCCTCGTTCTGTACTGTAGGGATTCTATGATTCTATGGCCGAGATCCAGAGGACAAGGATTTAAGGTGACTGATAACAGAACCAAAGATGACCTGATGAAAATTGTTCTCAGGCAGCGAGTGGTTAACATCTGGAATGCACTGCCCAAAAAGTGTGGAGGAGCCAGACTTAATTGTGGCTTCCAAAGAGAATTGTATCATAACCTGAGGAGAAAATAGATTTCAGGGTTATGAGGAAAGGACGGTGGGAGTGGGGTTTGTCAAGTTGCTCTTGCAGAGGCCTGGACCCGGCTGTAACTCCTCAAATTTAGGGGCTTGGCCTCTGTCCAGCATTTCTGCCCCTGGTTGTTAGCCCCAGGCTAACTTTGACTTGTTTACGTAAGCACTGCGGTCGAGGTATTGATTGTTCCTTTCATAATCCTCTCAACTTCCTTTCCACATGCCTGACTTCTACAAATTCCTCCCTAACAGCCCTTTCATGGGCTGTGACCAGGGATCGGCAATGGTAGCTATGGAAACCGAATCTCAAGGCTACAGTTTACAAGCAAGAGTGGGAGTTCAGGATGCAGTTGTAGAAAATTTTCACAGGTCGCTGGCTATGGCACAGCATGTGGTGGGTGAGGATGGGACGTCATAAATGTGACCACAAAACCCCAAGCTTCACCCACCCTCCCCCGCCTCCCCCCCACCGATCACCCTCCCCACTCATCCCTCCTTTGGAATCCATGATTCTGGGAATTACTAACCAGGCAGGTCCAGATGGAAAAATATTTGAGTTTGATCTAGATAAAACATAGAAACTCAGATAATGGGCATGAAGGCTGCTTCAACGAAATTGGAATTTTATCAAGAGGGAACAGATTTGGGTGCCAAAAGAGAAAATGCTGGAAAATCTCAGCAGGTCTGACAGCATCTGTAAGGAGAGAAAAGAGCTGACGTTTCGAATCCAGATGACCCTTTGTGAAAGCTTTGACAAAGGGTCATCTGGGCTTGAAACGTCAGCTCTTTTCTCTCCCTCAGTAATTTATTAAACTGATATAAACTAACGGGGAAAGAGGAACTTGTAAATTTAAAAGCGAGCTAACCAGATAACTTGGAGCTGATTATTTCCATTTTCTTTCCGACATAAGAGCAGTTACTATGACTCATTGTGTGTGAAGTTCTTTGAGGTGATTCTTCAAAATTATTTCTATCTTGTTTAAGTCCCACTTTTTCATTCAAAGAAATGAACCGGAGGCTCCATAATCTTTCAAAACAAGAAGAACAAGCCCATTCCTTTCTCATTCAACAGGTTTCCCAGCATAACCTGCAATCAGTCCAAAAACACACCCCTCACCTGTCTGTGATAGGATCTGTCCGACAATTTCACCATCCTGTTACCTTACAATCACAGTCTGCCTGACTTCCCATCTCTGTCCGAACTCCTTCAGTTTTATTATTTTGCTGTTTGAATAATGAACCCTTCACTGGAGCAATTTCTTTTCTCTGACTCACTCCCGTCTTGGTGCTACATTGAATTTTCCAAAGGGGTTTGCCCCAAGGACGACATTCGCCTCCATGATCGAGAAGCTGGTGTAATGGGAAAAGGCGAAACCTGTTTGACATCCGTGTTGACCTGGAACCAGAGAATAATACAGCTCAGTTGGAGGCCCTTTAGCCATCCTACCTGTGCTGGCCCTTTGGAAAGAGCTGTCTAATTAGTCCTCCTCTCCTGCTCTTTTCCCAGTGCCCATCAAATTTACCTCCTTAATGAACTTACTCAATTCCCTCATTGAAAGTTACAATTGAATCTTCACCCATCAACCTTCCAAGACACATATTCCCCATCACAACTTGTCTTTCTGCATGTTGCCTCTGATACTTTTTCTAATTATCATCATAGAATCTCTACAGTACAGAAGGAGGCCATTTGGCCCATCGCGTCTGCATCGACAACAATCCCACCCAGGCACTATTTCATTAACCCCTCATATTTACTTTGCTCATACTCCTGACACTAAGGGGCAATTTAGCATGGCCAATCCATGTATCTTTGGACTGTGGGAGGAAACTGGAGCACCCGGAGAAAACCCACGCAGACACGGGGAGAACTCCACACAGACAGTGACCCGAGGCCGGAATTGAACCCGGGTCCCTAGCGCTGTGAGGCAGCAGTGCTAACCACTGTGCCACCGTGCCACGTACATGAATCTGTATCTTTTGATTGGCGACTTTGTTAGTCTCTTCAAGCAGCAATATGCGCACAGCTTCTGGAATTTTCCCTTTTATTAGCCATGACTTTGTTGGTATCACTCTTGTTTCTCAGTCGGTAGGTTCTCCATTCAAATTTTTCCCAAAGGTAGGGGAGTCTAAAACTAGAGGGCATAGGTTTAAGGTGAGAGGGGAGAGATACAAAAGTGTCCAGAGGAGTAATTTTTTCACACAGAGGGTGGTGAGTGTCTGGAACAAGCTGCCAGAGGTAGTAGTAGAGGCGGGTACAATTTTATCTTTTAAAAGGCGTTTAGCCAGTTACATGGGTACGATGGGTACCGAGGGGTATGGACCAAGCGTGGGCAATTGGGACTAGCTTAGTGGTAAAAATTGGGCTGCATGGGCAAGTTGGGCCAAAGGACTTGTTTCCATGCTGTAAACCTCGATGTCTGTAAGTTCCACTCTAGGACATGAGCACAGGGATCCAAGCGGACACCCTAGGACAGGAGGCAGGAACTGCTGCACTCTCTTGGATTGGATTTTTCTGTTGAATTTGGGAAATGTGAGTCAGGCCATTCCCCGAATTCAGAAAGACAAACTGCCACCTCTGTTCATGCACTCCCCCAATCGCATCCCCTGGACAGTGGGCTGGCAGCGTTCAGGTTTTCTGAGTCCTGAAGCAGTGTGGGAGGAGTGGGGACTGGGGAGGTCTCCCCCCTCCGCCACACCCCTGTAAGTTCCTGAGTAATGTTTACATGGCAATTTCCTGGGAAGTGCAAACTTCTGATGAGCAATTGACTCGATCTGGGAACATTCCAAAGATTGGGAGTCCCAGTCTGACCCCATTCCCCACCCCCCTTCCCAATATGGCCTGTCTCCACATGGCAACCCCCTCCTTACCGTAGATCTGACACCCTCCCCTTCCCTCTCAAGGCCCGGTACAACCCAACTTGTCCAAGGCCTGTCATCTTTTCCCACAGGCCCAACCGAAACACTTCTTAAGGTCTGACAACCCCCTCCATGAATGACCCATAATCCCCCCCCTCACTCAAGGCCCAACTCGACCCCTGCTGCGTAAGGCTTGACATCCTTCAGGCGGGAGAGGTAGTTCGCCATTAGCCCTCCAATACACTCACCATCCTAACTTGGAACTATATGGCCGTCCCTTCAGTGTCGCTGGGTCAAAATCCTGACCACCGCTGTCTCAAGAGCAATTAGGGATGGGCAATAAATGCTGGTCTGGCCCGCAACACTCACATCCCATGGATGAATAAAAATAATGTTGGATTTGAATAGTTGAGTGTTGATAAAGCCAATGCCTTTCCTTCACTATCTGGACTGTTAAATTTCAATCACTCCTGGGAATGATCTGTTTGGATAATACAGGTGCTTATAAGTCCATTGATAAATCCGACTGCCCACAGGCAGTGAATGCTGGGAGATTGATGGCTTCAACAAATGGTGAATTCCTGTCCTGCTGTGGGAACTGCTTCTCGAGTTTTGGGGTGGTGGGGCGGAGACAGATGGGTGGTGGGAGGTAGGGGAATGAGTGGGGGAGGGACCAGTGTGTGGTGGAGAATGTGGGAGGGGAATGGGGTGGGGGAGGGGCCGATGGGTGGTGGGGGTGAGGGAGGGGGTGGGGATGGGTGGGATGGGGGAGGGGTGGGGGAGGATGGGCTGTGGTTGGGAAGAAGGAGCCGTTTGCTCAGGATGTTTGAAGGATGCAAGTTTTATTTTTAAGTGGAATGAAATCGTGCTGAGTGTGCGATGTCGGGCGCGACTTTACCACCTCATCACGTCTGGCAAACAGTGCGGCCAGCGGGGAACCTGGCATGCAACACTAAAACTCCGATTGACGCCAAACGGTTTGCTGTGTTCCCGGTCCCCCCTCCAAAGGACACAAAGCTGATTAGCATGTTTTAAGTCGTGTTTAGATCTGCATAGTCCATTCGGAACCCAGTGCACGGAATCTTCCGGCCTTCGGGTGCAGTGCCATAACGCTGAGAATCAGCACAGGTGTCCGCCAGCGCAGACCTGGCACGATGATCACACCAGGGGACCTGGAGGCCATCGAAGCCTCCCTGGGTGGTCAGGGATATGCCCGGGCAGTGCCCATCGGGGAGGTGAGGCCACGCTGTGTAGGCATTCTCAAAACAAGGTGAGGGTATTAAAATTGAGGCGTTGAGAGGCCAGACAATGGGGTGAGTGATCAAAGTGAGCTGAGGTAATGGGAGAGCGGGACTTGGTCAGGGCCGCAGCGCTTATATTAACTCACATTTACAGAGGCCTTTAGGGAAGAATGGGAATTCAAACGGATGCAGTGTTTGTAGAATAGAGAGAAATGAGAGATTGAAAGGTTCTTTGGGATTCAGACTGGGAAAGGAGGGTGGAGGCGGGTCCCTAATGTCAATCACTTGTGACGATGATGGAGATTTTCACCAGATTCCACGTGGCCAGTTTGCTTCAGGAGGCGTCAAATCGAGAGGCTGCCTCCCAATTCACGCTCGGCTACAACTTGTGATTTGATCAGTTTCCTTTATCTCCTTATTCCACATTGTTTTTGTATTCAGTGACAGAATGTTCTCCCATCATCTGTGCAGCCTCGTGACGGTCGCCGTTTACAAAGAGCGCTTTTTCGGGCCGCGTCAGGGAGGAATACTTCAGCACAAGAAGTTCCCAAACTTGTCTTCAGTGCGATAAAGCTGTAACCGGCGTTCAAGGTCACTGCTTCCAGACTCCGGCATTAGCACTACCAGCTTATCTGCAGAAAGTTTTATTTATATATATTTAAAAAGTGGTGAGCACTGTTTATAAACACACTGGGGCACAGTTTCTGCCAATGGTCCCAGCGCAGTTGGATGAAACAGCATAAAAGCGAGGAACATACCACTGAGCAGCAGGAGCAGGCCATTCAGCCCCTCCATCCTGCTTTGCCATTCGATAAGATCACGGCTGATCTTGCTGTGGTCTCAACTCCGCTATCCTGTCTGCGCCACTCCCCCCAAATAAAACTCATCATTCCCCGGTCTGTCAAAATTCCACCACAGTCTTTAATATATTCAATGACCCGCCCTCCCCTGCTCTCTGGGGAACAGAATTTCACAAACTAAATAATGCCATTGGATCTCCTACCTACACCTGTGTCCATAGTTCAACATCACACCTGATTTCATTTGATTTGAATTTGATTTGATTTATTATTGTCACATGTATTAACAGACAGTGAAAAGTATTGTTTCTTGAACGCTTTACAGACAAAGCATACCATTTATACCATTATGGAGAAGGAGAGAGTGCAGAGTGTAGTGTTACAGTCATAGCTAGGGTGTAGAGAAAGATCAACTTAATGCGAGGTAGGGCCATTCAAAAGTCTGATGGCAGCAGGAAAGAAGCTGTTCTTGAGTCGGTTGGTGCGTGACCTCAGACTTTTGTATCTTTTTCCCGATGGAAGAAACTTAAAAACTTAGAAACCCTACAGCACAGAAAGAGGCCATTCGGCCCATCAAGTCTGCACCGACCACAATCCCACCCAGGCCCTGCCCCCAAATCCCTACATATTTACCCACTAATCCCTCTAACCTACGCATCCCAGGACACTAAGGGCAATTTTGGCATGGCCAATCAACCTAACCCGCACATCTTTGGAAGGTGGAAGAGAGAATGTCCGAGGTGCGTGGGGTCCTTAATTGTGCTGGCTGCTTTGCCGAGGCAGCGGGAATTGTAGACAGAGTCAATGGATGGGAGGCTGGTTTGCTTGATGGATTGGGCTACATTCACGACCCTTTGTAGTTTCTTGTGGTCTTGGGCAGAGCAGGAGCCATACCAAGCTGTGATACAACCAGAAAGAATGCTTTCTATGGTACATTGGTAAAAGTTGGTGAGAGTCACCTTCCAGCACTGCAGAACCCTCCTGGCGTATCAACTTAGATTTTTGTGCTCAAGTCCTGGGGTGGGATTTGAACCACAGGCTTCTGCCTCAGAGGCGAGAGCGAGACTCACTGAGATGCAGTTGGTGCTTGGATGCTGTCGAGCTGCTTGATTAAGTTGGCTCATTGCAATGATGCAAAAGAAAAGAGACTTTGCTTGTTCCTCCTCTTCTATACGTTGGCAAGGTCTCTCTTAAACCTTCATATTTTGTTCGCAGGTAACCATTGCAAAGAAGGCAACTTCATACAGTTGCTTGTTTGGTGATGAATTGAATGCTTTTGCGCAATAACATTAGGCATGTGTTTGCACAAGAACCTTTTGTACTGTTTAGATTGAGCCCAAAGTTGAGCTTTTGTAAATAAAACAGTTTTGGAATGTTCTCTTTACTGTTTATATCATAATAAGCAGACTACTGGAATTACTCATCTTTCATTTAATTATCTAAAGTGTATTTGCACTTTCTCTCACACACCATCCCCTCGACCGGCTGCTTGTGTTTGTAATAAAATTCAGTCTCACAAGCTGTTGATTGCTTTTTTAAGAGGCTCGCCAGAACTCCAGTCCCAGTGTTGTTCAGGTCTGGTGGGGTACAGCCACTTTCCCCAGTACTAGGGCAATATGGAACCTACTTCTCTCGTACATTCATCTCTCTAATTTTACACACCTGATGGTAATTTGCAAGCGGCTCAGGTAATCGTCCAGAGATTATTTGCACCAAGGTTCTGCTTCCAGCTGCCCTAAATCCCCATGGTCACAATGCAGAACCTTCATCCTTGTCCTGAGCACTCCCTCAGTGCTGACCCTCTGACAGTGCAGCACTCCCTCAGTACTGACCCTCTGACAGTGCGGCACTCCCTCAGTACTGACCCTCTGACAGTGCGGCACTCCCTCAGTACTGACCCTCTGACAGTGCAGCACTCCCTCAGTACTGACCCTCTGACAGTGCGGCACTCCCTCAGTACTGACCCTCTGACAGTGCAGCACTCCCTCAGTACTGACCCTCTGACAGTGCAGCACTCCCTCAGTACTGACCCTCTGACAGTGCAGCACTCCCTCAGTACTGGCCCTCTGACAGTGCGGCACTCCCTCAGTACTGACCCTCTGACAGTGCGGCACTCCCTCAGTACTGGTCCTCTGACAGTGCGGCACTCCCTCAGTACTGACCCTCTGACAGTGCGGCACTCCCTCAGTACTGGCCCTCTGACAGTGCAGCACTCCCTCAGTACTGACCCTCTGACAGTGCAGCACTCCCTCAGTACTGGCCCTCTGACAGTGCGGCACTCCCTCAGTACTGACCCTCTGACAGTGCGGCACTCCCTCAGTACTGGTCCTCTGACAGTGCGGCACTCCCTCAGTACTGACCCTCTGACAGTGCGGCACTCCCTCAGTACTGGCCCTCTGACAGTGCAGCACTCCCTCAGTACTGACCCTCTGACAGTGCAGCACTCCCTCAGTACTGGCCCTCTGACAGTGCAGCACTCCCTCAGTACTGACCCTCTGACATTGCAGCACTCCCTCAGTACTGGCTCTCTGACACTGCAGCACTTCCTCAGTACTGACCCCACACGAGGCATTAATATTAGGCAGGACACTGACGACTACGATTGTTTTTGTCGGTGGTGTGATGGGATCTTTCATGTCAACTCCAGAGGGCAGTGTTGTATATGGGTTGTGATTGGTTGGTATGTCTGAACAATAACTGATTTGTTGGATATAACAGGACTTTATATGAATAAACCTGACCGGGTTTTACTCTGCCTAAACTCGCAGCATTCATACGGACGGCACAGTTTCCACACATTAACCCTTTCAACCCTAATACCACTGCCAAGTCTTTGTCTAATTACCTTAACATTCTGAATTACATAGTAGCCTGTCTCCACTCCCCACCTCCCCCCCCACAACGCCGCCCCCCCCCCCCCACCCCCCCCCCGCCGCCGCCCCAAGCCCCTGACTTCACCAATTCAGTGTGCCAGGATGATTCTGTCTCTCGCTGGCTGTGTTATGTTCAGATTTGGAGAATCCGGTTGTCTTACTTTGATCTTCTCCGCTGTGACTTGGTTGGTTTTTGGTGAGAGTTGCTGTATTTGGTTCTTTTGTCAGTTTTTGACTCAACGGGCAGAATGTTCCAAAAAACGTTTCCCAATGTCATAACGGTGAGAAAACTGGGGTGCGCCGTGCCAGTTTCACACTCGCGCTCCGCATTTCGACGCTCGGTCACTCTTTTGGAGAGTTGGCAGTTTGGCGCCGGCGCTGAGGGAGCGGGGGGTGGGGGGGGGTGGGGGGGGGGGGGGAGTGGGGGTGGGGGGGCCTAAACAGGTCGGTAAGCCCGGCTTCAGAGCGCTCAGCCACCATTTTGTCATTCAATGGGAGATCCCTCCCTCCAGCCCCCCCCCCCCCCCCCCCCCACCCCACAGCCATCGCCCCCCCCCCTCTGCCTCCACCTCATCATCAGCACGTTTCCCCCTCCCGACAGGGCATCAGGGCCCCTCAATGGGTGTCACATCATGGCCCCCGATATACCCCCCCCCATCCTAACCCCTGTCATGCCTCTCTCCCCTCCTCCCATCATGAGCCCCTCCACGATCCACTCTGAATGACCCTCTTGCAAAGCTGCCTCTGTTATGGCCCCCACCCAGGCGCTACCACCTGGCACTGCTACTGGGCACACACTGGGGGTGCCCAACTGACACTGCTGCGGTGCTTGGTGGTCGCTGCTGGGTTGTCTGGTGGGCACTGCCCGGTGGGCACGTCTCCATCAAGTCCCCAATAACCTGGGGGGGGGGGGCTTCAATGGCCCCTAAGACCCCCTGGCACGTCTGTATAGGCCCTGTTTGCGAACACAACTCCTCACTCATCTGATGAAGGGGCAGCGCTCCGAAAGCTCGTGCTACCAAATAAACCTGTTGGACTTTAACCTGGTGTGAGACTCCTGACTGTGCTCACCCCGCCATGTCTGCGCTGGTGGAGATTCTCTCTGTTCTGGTGCTGCACCCAAAGCCTGGAAGATTCCGTGTGCTTTACATACGCTAACTGGTTTCGCGCCCATTCCCGTACCAGCTGAGGTTACTCACTCTCAACCTCTCCTGAGGTGTGGTGATCCTCAGGTTAAATCACCCCCAGTCAACTCTCCCTCACACAGGGACCGAGCAGCCTATGGGCATCTGGGAGTCGCGCCACTTTACCGTTTATAACTCTGACATACAGAGCAGTGTTGGGTTTGATTCTGAGCCTATGCGGAGCTAAGATCCACAGGGACATTGGCCTAAGGGAATTGGCTGAGTTTCTCACTCCTTGTCACCACCCAGAGGCCCTTTTAGAGAAGTGTGGACATCATGTGGGCTTCATCTGTATTTTTAAGTTGCTATTTTATTTAAAGGATAATCCTCGATGCTTACAGTAGATTTCTATAACGAGAGATTTTTAAAACTTCTCTTCCCCCTCTGTTAAGTTGAACGTGTAATCTGATTGAGTTGTGTAGGAAGATTAAAAGGTGAGGACAGTGTCGATAGGGCGAAGGGGGGCGGCTGGGTGGAAGTCAAGAGTAAAAGGCACTTACCTGGAGAGCCAGGAAAGCACGATTGGCAGTGTGGTCACCAGCCCCCCACCCCCCCGCCCCCCACCCCCCCCCACCCCTTTCCCCCGCCCCCACACCCACCCTGCCACCCCCAGACCGCCCCGATCGCTGGCCTCCCTCCTTCCCCCACTGATCCCGATTGCAGAATGGCAGCGGGAACCACCCCCCCCGACAGCCCCACCGATCGCCTCCAGGCCCTGCCCCATCAGACCCTGGCCCCTAGCCCTGCACCATCAAACCCTGGCCCCTAGCCCTGCACCATCAGACCCTGGCCCCTAGCCCTGCACCATCAGACCCTGGCCCCTAGCCCTGCACCATCAGACCCTGGCCCCCAGCCCTGCTCCATCAGACCCTGGCCCCCAGCCCTGCTCCATCAGACCCTGGCCCCTAGCCCTGCTCCATCAGACCCTGGCCCCTAGCCCTGCTCCATCAGACCCTGGCCCCTAGCCCTGCACCATCAGACCCTGGCCCCTAGCCCTGCTCCATCAGACCCTGGCCCCTAGCGCTGCCCCATCAGACCCTGGCCCCTAGCCCTGCTCCATCAGACCCTGGCCCCTAGCCCTGCACCATCAGACCCTGGCCCCTAGCCCTGCTCCATCAGACCCTGGCCCCTAGCGCTGCCCCATCAGACCCTGGCCCCTAGCCCTGCACCATCAGACCCTGGCCCCTAGCCCTGCTCCATCAGACCCTGGCCCCCAGCCCTGCTCCATCAGACCCTGGCCCCTAGCCCTGCCACATCAGACCCTGGCCCCTAGCCCTGCCCCATCAAACCCTGGCCCCTAGCCCTGCTCCATCAGACCCTGGCCCCTAGCCCTGCACCATCAGACCCTGGCCCCTAGCCCTGCTCCATCAGACCCTGGCCCCTAGCCCTGCACCATATTCCCCACCTCTTGGCGCGGCCCCGTGCCTGACGGGCAGTGCCAAGGTGCCTCCTGGGCATTGGCTCTTTGCCCCTTGGGCAGTGATGGGGGCACAGGCTGGCACTGCCAGGGTGCCCATGCCCGGGGGAAGCCCAAGGCACCTGACCCTCTGGAGTCTCCGATTGGCCTGCTTCACTCCAGCGGGGTCGGGTTGCTGGTTTCCCCGTTAGCGGGGAGATTCTGTAATCCCCGCTGGAGTGAGCCACTCTGGCGGGTGGGTGGTGGTGGTGATGGGGGAGCGGGGTGCCGGGGGGGGGGGGTGGTGGGGGGGGGTGGGGGTGGTGGGGGGGGGCGGTGGGTGGTGGGGGGGGGTGGGGGTGGTGGGGGGGGGCGGTGGGTGGTGGTGGTGGGGGGGGGGGGACGGCGGGGGGGAAATGCTAGCGGGCCTGGAGACCCCAGTCCTGGGCCCGATAATTGTATTTTAATTTTTCTTACAATGACCATGGTCTTTGCGCCTTGCCGCCGATTTCTGGCACGGATCTAACGCCGCTGGAAATCCGACACTGGGAGATGCTAGCGGGGCGCGAAGGCACGCGCAGACACTGTGAATCGGCCAACACAAGAATCTCCCGGCCCACGGCGCTAAAAAATTAACGCAACAGGATGGGAGAATCGAATCGTGGCCATTGTTCCTCTTAGCAGCAAGATTCAAGTTTCTGCCCTGCCAAGTGGTCATTATTTAAATCTTTTTTGTTATTCCTTTCGTGTCAGGTGACACTGGCAGATTACACCATGACGGTTGTTGACGTGCTTGGCGCATGTTCATGTATTAGATTAATGATGGTAGGAGTCTCTCTTGCGCAAGTTGTAACAGGCCGAGAGCTAGATCACTAACGTATCAGATACAGGCTGTTTCTCACAGGAAAAACCGAAAGGTTCTGACCTGATTCTGTCAACACTTACACCTCCTAGTAACATTAGCATGTTAGATTTTGATGAGATTTATCAGTCTGAGTCACATAGATTTGGTGTGCAGCTTCTTGGAAGATGCCTTGAGGCAAATCAAACAATTTTGGTTTAGTCCAATGAATTAGGAGCGATTTATCTTTTTCTAAAATGGACCCATGGAAATTCAATTCCAGTGCAGTTTACTGTGGCTCAGTGATTACCCTCCACCACCACCAGCCACACCCACCCACCCCCACCCCTGCTTCTTTTCCCAAAGGTAGGGGAGTCTAAAACTAGAGGGCATAGGTTTAAGGTGAGAGGGGAGAGATACAGAAGTGTCCAGAGGGGCGATTTTTTCACACAGAGGGTGGTGAGTGTCTGGAACAAGCTGCCAGAGGTAGTAGTAGAAATGGGTACAATTTTGTCTTTTAAAAAGTGTTTAGACAGTTACATTGGTAAGATGGCTACAGAGGGATATGGGCCAAACGCGGGCAATTGGGACTAGTTTAGGGGTAAAAACTGGGCGGCATGGACAAGGTGGGCCGAAGGGCCTGTTTCCATGCTGTAAACCTTTATGACTCGATGACATTCGCTTCTGATAGGTTCAAATCGCCCCCTGGGGATTTGAGAACGAATCGAATCGGGGGGCAGGGGGGGAGGTGTCACAGAGAGGAATTCTGGGAGACGGCACAGTCACTGCGATTGGGCAGTTTCAGATTTCAGCACCTGCAGTAACTTGTTTTTCAGTTAGATTTAGCTTCACGCTGCCTTTTTAACAATTAAAACTCGTACTGGCCTGGATACTGATACTGTCTTAATAAAAGCAGAAAGTGCGGGAAATACTCAGCAGGTCTGGCAGAATTGGAGTATTTCCAACAGTTTCCATTTTTGTTTCAGATTTCCAGCCTCTGCCATATTTTCTTTCTGATATTTCCGTCACCTGTCTGGTCGGGAGTCCTGGAGTTTAGTGCCAGTGCAGGACAGTGCGTGGCTGTGGTGCCAAATGTCCAACATGAGGATCTGCTTTCCACTCATGTTGCACTTCATTCCAAGACTTGCTAATGAGGCAATGCTGCCACCTAGTGACCTGCCATTGAAATATCCTCAAATGACTAATAGTCCGAATGGATACGATACGCTCAACCCAGAGTTGTTGAACGGAAAGAAGTTCCCTTTTGGGGGTTTTTGAAAAATAAAAGTTGGCATTGGTGTAAAGCTGGGAACATTGTTTGTTACTGTGTCTACATATGAACCATTGGGAAAGTTCAATTAGTTCTAACTTCACTCTGCCCCTTTTAACTGAGTTAAAAAGTAAAGTTTATTTATTAATCACCAGTAGATTTACATTAACACTGCAATGAAGTTACTGTGAAAATCCCCTAGTTGCCACACTCCGGCGCCTATTCGGGTACAATTGAGGGAGAATTTAGCATGGCTAGTGCACCTAACCAGCACGTCTTTCAGACTGTGGGAGGAAACCAGAGCACCCGGAGGAAACCCACGCAAACATGGGGAGAACGTGCAGACTCCGCGCAGACAATGACCCAAGCCGGGAATTAAACCCGGGTCCCTGGCACTGTGAGGCAGCAGTGCTAACCACTGTGCCACTATGCCGCCCCATACCTGGTTAACAATGCTGGAAATACCCCGCAGGTGCTGGCAGCCACTAAGGAGAGTTAAAAAGTTGTAATTTTCCACCCCTACGTGGGGGCAAACATGTGTCGGACAGCCACAGCTTGAGGCATGGTCCATAAATTTACAATTTCCACCTGAATCCCGCCAGCCACCATTCTGATTCACACGGGAATAATGGCGGATCATAAACAGACACTCAGAGATTGCGGCCTTCAGTAAGGCGAGTGTGTTCCTGAACCTATGTAAAACATATCAGATTACTTAGTTTGTGAACCTTGTGTGAAACGTGTTGTAGACCAAGAACCTATTGATTGGTAAGTTTAAAAGCTCTCACCAACTTCAAATGTAATAATGTATGACAATTTAACTGTCATTTTGATGCAGCGATTGATCATTGGACTCTGTCCTTAAAAGGTAAGTGACCATTAAGTTGACCAGCATTCTCCGAGCATTCACATGAATTGAATTGCTTTATCCATTGGACAAAGTGCTCCTCCACATTCAAGGGTCATCTGGATACTGTGCTTTAATTTTTACATTAATTTAAACCCCAACTTTTGAAAAACTGAACAGATACCAGACTTATTTTTATTGAAGGCCCTTGAAAAAAAATGAACAGATGGCTAGATATCTGTTCAGGCAACTTCAAATACTCTTTTGCCTTAAGCTCTGGAGGGTTTGTTTATTTAGTTGTGAAATGTAACTTCATTATGAATGTATAGCTGAGCTCCAAATCTCACAAGTAGATTTAACTTAGCCAGAGGTTATTTGCAGAACTGTGAAGGGAGTCATTCATAAGCTTTGTTTGATTGACAGTTTTATGAGCAGACAATAGAATTGGAATGTTTTGATGAGGTTTATAAATAGCTTTTTATTTTGACTGATTATATAAAGTTTAGAGAAGAGAGTTTGGTTTCAAGGCAGTTCTCAATTGCTGTGTATTTGAATGTTATAGGATTCCCTTGTCCTTACCTTCTATCCCACCAACCTCCACATTTAACGGATCATCCTCTGCCATTTCTGCCACCTTCAGAAAGGTTGAGATCCAGAGGACACAGATTAATGTGATTGGCAAGAAAACCCAGAGGCACCATGGCAGAAGCTTTTTCCCACAGTGGAATGTTTTGTCTGAGAGTTTGGAAGCGACAAGGTCAAGCGTGGCTTTCAAAAGGGATAAACACCTAGAGGACAGAAAGTGCCAAGGCGATGGGGAAAGAATGGGGGAGTGAGTTCAGCTCAGAGAGCTGACATTGGCTCGATGGGCTGAATGGTTACAGCACAGGAATTGTGACTCAATGTTTCAGGCTAATTTTAGCCATTACACACTGCTGACATCACATCAACAGAGCATCAGTAAGGATGTTGCTTGGGTAAAATAACAAGTGATGCGTCGGGACGTATAATAAGTGGTGTTGGGAAGCAAAATGATAAGGTTAGAGGTTCCCAAGGAAACCTTTGTATGTATTCTGTTTTTTTTTAGTTCTGTTGGTCAGTTTAGCAATCTAAAACTAAAATGTTGTCAATATAATGATGTCACAAAGCACAAGCCCAGCTGACTGGTTTAGTGGTAGTCATAAAGAACAACAAAGAACAAAGAAAATTACAGGAACAGGCCCTTCGGCCGTCCAAGCCTGCACCGACCATGCTGCCCGACTGAACTAAAACCCCGTACTCTTAAAGAACAAAGAAACAATGCTCAACTCAAAGCACATCCAGTGCTTAAACTCTAACACTCTCGCTTCCCACTCTCCCCGTGTATAGAGGTGACATTCAGATTTCTAATACATTTTTTAATCTTCCAGAGTGACACAGTTCCAGGGAGATTCAAGGGAAAGACAGCCTTGTGTTTTATATACTGCATCTGTCAGAACAATAATTAAAACATTTCCTTAATGTGAAGTTAAATGTGAAGTGTGAGGTTAAAGGAAATGTGATGTATTGAGTTAAATTACAGTGTTGAATAAAATGAGTCATTCTTTTCCCAAGGGATGGAAGGCTAAAGCTGTTTCTGGTCAGATTCTGATATTTTGCTTCCAAATTATTTCAGAAATTTACAATGACAAGTTAAACTGATTTAATTTCCCATGTTTCAAGGTTTAATCAGTTCTGGCTCTTATCTCATTGTAGTTATGTTGTGGAACAATAGGGGCAAAGATATTTATGCAGCAAGTTGTTGTTATTAACAATCTACTGGCTGAGAGGGTGATAGAAACAGCTTCCATGGTAACTTTCAAAGAATGGAATTGGACAAGTACTTGAAGGGGACAAAATCTGCAGAATGGGAATAAACAGATAGCTCACCCTCAGAGCCAGGAAGACAAACTGCCTCCTTCTGAAACATTCGCCAATGAAGGTTATAAATCCAAGTCTTTATTTTTCTTGCCAATGTTGTGATGAGGTAGCGGGGGTGGGATTTGGATTTTTGATCTTCGTAACCATTGCATTAAGTTAGACAAGGCCCCAGGGCTGGATGGGATCTATCCCAGGTTACTGCGGGAGGCAAGGGAAGAAATAGCTGCAGCCTTAACAGAAGGGTGGCGCGGTGGTTAGCACTGCTGCCTCACAGCATCAGGGACCCGGGTTCAATTCCAGCCTCGGGATCACTGTCTGAGTGGAGTCTGCACGTTCTCCCCATGTCTGTGTGGGTTTCCTCCAGGTGCTCCGGTTTCCTCCCACAATCCAAAGATGTGCGGGTTAGGTGGATTGGCCATGCTAAATTGACCCTAGTGTCAGGGGGATTAGCAGGGTAAATTTGTGGGGTTACGGGAATAAGGCCTGGGTGGGATTGTGGCCGGTGCAGACTCGATGGGCCAAATGGCCTCTTTCTGCACTGTAAGGATTCTATGATTCTATGATTCTATAATCATCACATGCTCTTTGACCATAGGCAAGGTTCCAGAGGACTGGAGAATAGCCAGTGTTATAGCCGGTGAGCCTGACATCAGTGGTGGGGAAGCTTTTGGAGAAGATACTGAGGGACAGAATATATGCACATTTGGAAGAAAATAGACTAGTTAGTGACAGGCAGCATGGTTTTGTATGGGGAAGGTCATGTCTCCCCAACTTGATTGAGTTTTTTGAAGAGGTGACAAAGATAGTCGATGAGGGAAGGATGGTGGATGTAGTTTATATGGACTTTAGTAACATGTTTGACAAGGTCCCACATGGCAGACTAAAATCACATGGGATTCGGGGTGGGCTGGCTAGACGGATACAGAACTGGCTTGGTTATAGAAGACAGAGAGTAGCGGTGGAAGGGTGTTTTTCAGAATGGAGATCTGTACTCGTGGTATTCCTCAGGGATCAGTGCTGGGACCTCTGTTGTTTGTCGTATATATAAATGCTCTGGAGGAAAATGTCGGTGTGCTGATTAGTAAGTTTGCAGATGACACAAAGATTGGTGGAGTTGCTGATAATGCCAGGGACTGTCAGAGGATACAACAGGACACTTAGATTGGATACTTGGGCACAGAAATGGCAGATGGAATTTAATTCGGACAAATGTGAGGTGATGCATTTTGGAGGATCAAATTTGGGTGTGAATTATACTGTAAATGGCAGAACCCTTAGGAACATTTAAATACAGAAGGATCTGGGTGTGCAGGCCCACAGTTCCCTAAAAGTAGCAACACAGGTGGCCAAGGTGATTAAGAAGGCATATGGCATGCTTGCCTTCATCAGCAGGGCATTGAGTACAAGAGTTGGGAAATCATGTGGCAGCTATACGAAACCTTGGTCAAGCTATATTTGGAGTATTACATGCAATTCTGGTCACCACACCACCAGAAGGATGTGGAAGCTTTGGAGCGAGTGCACAGAAGGTTCACCAGGATGTTGCCTGGTCTCGAGGGCGTTGACTATGAGAAGAGGTTGAATAAACTAGGATTGTTTTCACTGGAAAGACGGAGGCTGAGGGGAGGCCTGAGAGGCATAGACAAGGTGGATAGTCAGATGGTTTTTTCCAAGGATGGAAGTGTCAATTAGAAGGGGAAAGTATTTCATTCAGAGAATGGTGGGTGCCTCGAGTGCACTGCCAGAGGAGGTTTTAGAATCCCGACAATACAGAAGGAGGCCATTCAGCCCATTGAATCTCTACCAACCACATCCCACCCAGGCCCTATTCCTGTAACCCCAGTACTTAGAATCATAGAATCCTACAGTGAAGAAGGAGGCCATTCAGTCCATCGAGTCTGCACCGACCACAATCCCACGCAGGCCCTATCCCCATAACCCCATGCATTTACCCTAGCTAGGCGCCCTGACACTAAGAGGCAATTTAGCATGGCCAATTCACCTAACCCGCACATCTTTGGGCTGTAGGAGGAAACAGGAGCACCCGGAGGAAACCTACGCAGACACGGGGAGAATGTGTAAACTCCATGACAGTGACCCAAGCTGGGATTTGAACCTGGGACCCTGGCGCTGTGAGGCAGCAGTGCTAACCACTGTGTCACCGTGCTGCCCTCATGGTGGAAGCAGGCACATTAGCAACATGTAAGAGGCATCAGGATGGGTACATGAGTAGGGAGAGAATGGAGGGACACGGACCGAGTAAGGGCAGAAGGTTTTTATTTTAGCTTAGTTGGGGCATCATGATTGGCAGAGGCTTGGAGGGCCTGTGCTGTACTGTTTTTTGCTCTTTGTTCTTTGTAAAACACTCCTTCCGTCCCGGAGTAAATTCTGAAAGGAGTTCTGCAGAAGCTGATGGTGTGAAGCATTGGGCGGTTCCACTAGATCTAATGTTGTTTTTCTCTTTCAGGTGCTTTTATTTTCTGCTGGACTCCAGGGTTGATTGTGGTGCTTCTGGATGGCATTCACTGCACCAACTGCAATGTGCTGACCGTAAAGATATGGGTACTTCTGCTGGCTTTGACCAATTCACTGATGAATCCGATCATTTACTCCTACAAGGATCCCGAAATGTGGCACGTGATAAAGCACATGCTCCATGCCAGCTGTGGGAGCAAGGTGGAAACGGAACAGGATACTTTGAAGTCCACTTCAAACAGGCACAGCGCCATCTCTGAAAATGCTGAAATGGGCACCGATCGCCATCACCTTCAGAAAGGACCCCAAAGCTGAGTGTTTTCACAAAACGATCCCCGCTCGAGATTGTCTCAAAGCTTCGAGTATTGTGCCGACCATCAACAAGTTTCTCAGTTCACACAAAGCACAAATACAATTTCATAAGATATTTACTGAACCTGTTGGGCTGCTGTTTTAGCAATCACAGTTGAAGTTTTGTAATGGGTTGGGGGGAATTGTTGCTGAATAATTTCCGGAACTGGATTCGCCTCTTTAGAAGTGAGTTTTTTTTCTTTAAGAAGACGCAGTTAGTATTGTGCTGAACATTACTCAGCAACTGTTTGATGCACTCAGTCACCACTCAAAGAAGATAGTTGTGACCTTTATGAGTATCATAGAATCTCTACAGTGCTGAAGAAGGCCATTTGGCCCATCGAGTCTACACTGACAACAATCCCACCCAGGCCTTATCCCTGTATCTCCACATATTTACCCCGCTAATCCCTCTAACCTACACATCCCGGGAAACTAAGGGGCAATTTATCATGGCCAATGCACCTAGCCCACACACCTTTGGACTGTGGGAGGAAACCGGAGCACCCGGAGGAAACTCATGCAGACACAGGGAGAACTTGTAAACTCCACCCAGACAGTGACCCAAGCAGGGATCGAACCCAGGACCCTGGCACTGTGAGGCAGCAGTGCTAATCACTGTGCCACCGTGCCGCCCTTATCTGATTTAGTCAGATGCACTTTTTGTACAGAAGCCACATTTTACTCAACTTGACCTAGGTATGGTGTATAAAGTGTCACACTCTCACACTGGGAAAGTAATTCTGCACATCCCAGGTTTAAAACATCAATGAAAGAAAGAGGTGGAATTCAGAGCAAGAGAGGTGTTACAAACATGTGACAGGACTGTCACAGAGAACCACACGGAACCTCTTTCTCATTCTAGATCTTGCTTTTCCACACTGAACGCCTTTGATACCACCACTGCTGCTTGAATTGCAGTGGTTCGAGAAGGACTGTCATCATTTACTCAAGGGACACTTAGGGATTGGCAATGAACGCAACCTCGCCAAAGATGCCACATCTGAGAAGAAAATAATTAATTGCTGCCTCTGAGACTCTGCAAAACTGTGGTTTCCAAGCACAATATGAGGTGGCAAGTATTGCGTGTACATTTATAGGACATTTGACTATAGTCACTTCACTGAATTGCTTAAAAAGCATGTAACCTGCTATATATGTAAAACTAAAAGTCACAGGTTTGGGTTCATTTTTTTATATTGGCTATGGCAATCTCTATGTAATTAATAATGTTTGATGTGATTCCCTTGTACAAACTGAATTGTTGTGCTTTAATCCTTTTGCCGTAAGCTCAGGCTACTGTGTGAATCCGAAGTATTTTTCAAGGTTGGTTTTTTACTCTATCACTAACAAATCTACTTTCCACCAAAAAGATACAACATTCTGTCATCAATAGAAACAAGTGTTTGGAATGGAGTGACCAAAGTTTGCACAGAAAACAGAAGGGAATAATAACATTGTGGCTCTACCTGGACAAGTAAACCAGAATCTGGAATAATGGGTTCAAATCCCATCAAAGCGACTGGTGGGATTTACATTCAATTAATTAAGTAACTAATTAATGAGTCATGAATTAAAGAGCTAGGCTCAGTAGCGACGACCAAGAAACTATGGGATTGTGGTATACCCAATTGTATACCTGTCCTGGTCCCCTCATGCTGACACTATATTTAAGAAAGCCCACCAATGCCTCTACTTTCTCAGAAGACTAAGGAAATTTGGCATGTCAGCTGCGACTCTCACCAACTTTTACAGGTGCACCATAGAAAGCATTCTTTCTGGTTGTATCACAGCTTGGTATGGCTCCTGCTCTGCCCAAGACCGCAAGGAACTACAAAAGGTCATGAATCCATCACGCAAACCAGCCTCCCATCCATTGACTCTGTCTACACTTCCCGCTGCCTCAGCAAAGCAGCCAGCATAGTTAAGGACCCCACGCACCCCGGACATTCTCTCTTCCATCTTCTTCCATCGGGAAAAAGATACAAAGTCTGTGGTCACGTACCAACCGACTCAAGAACAGCTTCCCTGTTGCCATCAGACTTTTGAATGGACTTTCCTTGCATTAAGTTGATCTTTCTCTACACCCTAGCTATGACTGTAATGCTACATTCTGCACTCTCTTGTTTCCTTCTTTATGAACGGTATGCTTTGTCTGTATAGCACGCAAGAAACAATACTTTTCACTATATGTTAACACATGTGACAATAATAAATCAAATTAAATCAAAATTGGTTAGCTGATGACTTTCAGGGAATGAAATCTGCCATTTCTCCTGGCTCCGACCCACATGTGACCCCAGCACCTACAATGTGTTTGACCCTGACATGGCCGAGCAGAACAGTTCACTTGAGCTGCAAGAAAAAATGAATAAGAATAAAGCTGGTTGTGGAATTAAATTTCTCCCAGTATCTCCTCATCCTGCTCAACTATGGTTACCCATTCCTGAATTATCACCCAGGTAAATACTCTTTCAGGAACTGGGGAGACTAACATTGCATCTGTGGCCATAACCCGATTAATTGGACATGTTTGTCATGACTTTCTTTCTCCTTGTTATTGAACCATTACATGCTAAAGTCAGTCACTCATGATTATGAAGTTTGAACCCAAGAATCAGGAGCAGGAATAGGCCATCCGGCCCCTCAAGCTGCTCTGCTATTCAATGAGGTCATGGCTGATCTGTTTGTGTTCCGAATTCCACTTCCCCGTCTGCCCTGATAATCTTTGATTCTCTTGCCCAACAATATTTAACCTACTTCCTCCTTAGAAATACTCAGTGACCCCTAGCCTCCACTGCCTTCTGAGATGGGGAGTTTCAAAGTCGCACAACTCTCCGAGAGAAAACATTTCTCCTCATCTCTGCTCTATAACAGTGGCCGCCCCAATTTTAAATCAGTGCCCCCTAGTTCTGGACTTGCCCATAAGAGGAAATAAATGCGTGTTTTTCCGGTTGGAGGAAGGTAACTAGTGGCGTGCCGCAGGGATCGGTACTCGGGCCGCAACTGTTTACCATTTATATAGATGATCTGGAGGAGGGGACGGAGTGTAGGGTAACGAAGTTTGCAGACGACACAAAGATAAGTGGAAAAGTGAATCGTGTGGAGGACGGAGAAGATCTGCAGAGAGATTTGGACAGGCTGAGTGAGTGGGCGAGGATATGGCAAATGGAGTATAACGTTGAGAAATGCGAGGTTATACACTTTGGAGGAAATAATAACAAATGGGATTACTATCTCAATGGAAACAAATTAAAACATGCTACCGTGCAAAGGGACCTGGGGGTCCTTGTGCATGAGACGCAAAAGCCCAGTCTGCAGGTACAACAGGTGATCAAGAAGGCAAATGGGATGTTGGCCTATATCGCGAGGGGGATAGAGTATAAAAGCAGGGATGTCTTGATGCACCTGTACAGGGCATTGGTGAGGCCGCAGCTGGAATACTGTGTGCAGTATTGGTCCCCTTATATGAGGAAGGATATATTGGCATTGGAGGGAGTGCAGAGAAGGTTCACCAGGTTGATACCAGAGATGAGGGGTTTGGATTATGAGGAGAGGCTGAGGAGATTGGGTTTGTACTCGTTGGAGTTTAGAAGGATGAGGGGGGATCTTATGGAGACTTATAAGATAATGCGGGGGCTGGATAGGGTGGAGGCGGAGAGATTCTTTCCACTTAGTAAGGAAGTTAAAACTAGAGGACACAGCCTCAAAATAAAGGGGGGTCGGTTTAAGACAGAGTTGAGGAGGAACTTCTTCTCCCAGAGGGTGGTGAATCTCTGGAATTCTCTGCCCACTGAGGTGGTGGAGGCTACCTCACTGAATATGTTTAAGGCGCGGATGGATGGATTCCTGATCGGTAAGGGAATTAAGGGTTATGGGGATCAGGCGGGTAAGTGGTACTGATCCACGTCAGATCAGCCATGATCTTATTGAATGGCGGGGCAGGCTCGAGGGGCTAGATGGCCTACTCCTGCTCCTATTTCTTATGTTCTTATGAAACATCCTTTCCACATTGACCTTGTCAATAACATTCAGGATATTATGCATTTCCATCAAGACACACTCCTCACACTTCTTAACTCCAGTGGAAACAAGCCCAACCTTTCCTCATAAGACAACCCACTCATTCCATGTATCAATCTAGCAAGCCTCCTCTGAATCACCTGCAACTCAAGTTTTCATTTTCCCAATTTAGAAATGCATTCTTTTGAATTTTTCAAAAATAATTTTTCTTTTTGTGAAATTCAAATCCGTGGGTGGAATTTTCCTGTCCCGCCCGTCACGGGAATCATAGCGGGCAGGGGCGGACCACACAAAGGTCCATTGACCTCGCATGGGAATTTCCACCCTTGGGACGAGTGTGGCCGGAAACTCCCACCTCATATTTTTAGAGTCAGAGTCATAGAGGTTTACAGCATGGAAACAGACCCTTCGGCCCAACTTGTCCATGCCGCCCTTTTTTTTTAAACACCTAAGCTAATTCCAATTGCCCGCATTTGGCCCATATCCCTCTATACCCATCTTACCTGTGTAACTGTCTAAATGCTTTTTAAAAGACAAAATTGTACCCGCCTCTACTAGAGAGAGAGCGGGTAAATGGAGTTGAAATCAACCATGATTGAATGGTGGAGTGGACTCGATGGGCCGAATGGCCTTACTTCCGCTCCTATGTCTTATGGTCTTATGGTCTTACTACCTCTGGCAGCTTGTTCCAGACACTCACCAACCTCTGTGTGAAAAAATTGCCCCTCTGCACCCTTTTGTATCTCTCCCCTCTCACCTTAAACTTATGCCCTTTAGTTTTAGACTCCCCTACCTTTGGGAAAAGATATTGACTATCTAGCTGATCTGTGCCCCTCATTATTTTATAGACCTCTATAAGATCACCCCTCAGCCTCCTACACTCCAGAGAAAAAAAGTCCTAGTCTACCCAACCTCTGCTTATAACTCAAACCATCAAGTCCTGGTAGCATTCCAGTAAATCTTTTCTGCACTCTTTCTAGTTTAATAATATTCTTTCTATAATAAGGTGACCAGAACTGCACACAGTATTCCAAGTGTGGCCTTACCAATGTCTTGTACAACTTCAACAAGACGTCCCAATTCCTGTATTCAATGTTCTGACCAATGAAACCAAGCATGCCGAATGTCTTCTTCACCACTCTGTCCACCTACGACTCCACTTTCAAGGAGCTATGAACCTGTACCCCTAGATCTCTTTGTTCTCCCCAATGCCCTACCATTAACTGAGTAAGTCCTGCCCTGGTCCGATCGACCAAAATGTATCACCTCGCATTTACCTAAATTAAACACCATCTGCCATTTGCCAGCTCACTGGCCCAATTGATGAAGATTCCATTGCAATCCTAGATAACCTTCTTCACTGTCCAGTATGCCACTTTTTAATCTAAAATTGCACATCATTCAGTTCCCAGGAATGTTCATCTTCCTTCAGTGTTTATAGTCAGTGTTCAGAGGTACAAATGTGTCAAAAGGCATGTTCAGAAATGTGTTATTGGCATAAGAAGAATTTAGTATCTGGTGTACCAAAGGCCAAATCCCAGGAGCGATTCAGAAGAGGTAGCTAGATTTTTTTTAGATCAATTTTGTTTTAATGTCAAAAAATTGATGTCCTTACTTAGAATGATGAAATATTAACAGTAGTTATTTATTTTTAAATTTGCTGCTTCTAAATCTGCAGACATCCCAATTTCCTTTTATATTTGTATGGCCCTAAAAATTTCAGCCTGGTTCTTCTCTTTTTGATCATTTTCAAAAGGTCATTTCTATTGTAAATATACAAACTAAAGTGTGTTTTGTTTCCCATTAAAAATTGTTTGCCGACTATCGAGGAAGGTGCTATACTATCAAACTTCAAATAAAATAAAATGTTTTTTAAACACCTCGATGTCTCCTTCGCCAATTGTCCTCAAAACCCAGTTGACTATTTCAGGATGGTTGGTTCCCTTCTCCAGGGAGGCTGGGATGTGGTGGCTGGCCTGGCAGATCTATCATAAAGTGATCTTGCACACGCCAGTCACTATCTGCCCCTGGCATCAAAGCGCCTAGAAATAATTCTTTGTGTACTAAAAATAAGTACAAATTGTGTTAATAGCACTTGGAGGCGACTGGGATCAAAGGTTTTGGGGAGAATGCAGGAATTGGGCTATTGAGTTGGACAATTAGCCATGATCGTGATGAATGGCAAAGCAGGCTCGAAGGGCCGAGTGGCCTCCTCCTGCTCCTATCTTCTATGTTTCTATGTTAAAATGATCCTGGGACTGATAACATAGTGGTCAATGTTACTGGATCAATGATCTGTGGACATGGGGATTTCAATTTAATTCAAGAAATCTTTGGAATAAAAAGCTAGTTTCAGTATTAAACCATCATAAAAACCCATCTGGTCCATCGATGTCCTTTAAGGAAGGAAATCTGTTGTTCTTACCTGGTCTGGCCTACATGAGACTCCAGACACACAGCAATGTGGTTAACCTTTAACTGCCCCCTCCAATAGCCTGGCAAGCCACTAAGTTATATTCACCATCCCCCTCTCAAGGGCAAATAATGATGAGCAGTAAATGCTGACCTTGCCAGTGATGTCCATATATTATGAATACATTAAAAATAGACAAAATCTAAGCTTCGCCTAAGCTCAGCGGAACATGATGTGTTCTAATCTCAGCTAACGTTACTACTGGACGCATCAGATTCCAGAAGGGGACCTGGCTTGAATGATCCTAGTGTTTTTTTTAAACCATGGAGGAAGTTACTAAACAAATTCACAGGAGTTCACTGATTAACTTTTAATGCAAAGAATAAAATATTTTTTTAAACTAGAACAATATATTATATTACTCTGGACAAAAAGATTAGAATGATCTCAATACAAACACAAGAGAATGATAAAAATTTTCACTGATCCTTCACCCCCACAAACTGGACCTGGTTCGCCCCAGTTGGCTGCCTACATCTGTGAAGTGGGTTGCCGGTTTCCATAGCAGCCCACTGTCAGTAAGGACACCAAGTCGGGGAGTCGACCTGATGCATGTCTTTTGAAAGTTGCCCCCGGTCCTGCCTCCAACCCCAATCCATGGGGCTGATAAGATCCTGGACAACATTTGAGGTCGGTGATCTTGGATCAGAACGGTTCTGAATGCAAAATCTGTTCTATCTTTATAATTGTTCACAGTGCGGGCAAGAGAGGTGAACTGACAATCGATAACAATGACCATGTATTAAAAAAGGGATTTAGATTCATTAACTTCCAGCGGCAGGTTTAATGTTTCATTAATGTAGAAAAAGCAGTTTTTCTGAAACTGATTGTGGAGATGTGCAAACTGTCCACCAGCCTGGGAGAGTTCGCAATCCATGCAAAATCTCTGCCTCACTGCAACTGTAGGGTGGCAAGGTGGTTAGCACTGCTGCCTCACAGCGCCAGGGATCCGAGTACAATTCCGTCCTCAGGTGACTGTCCGTGCGGAGTCTGCACGTTCTCCCCATGTCTGCGTGGGTTTCCTCCGGGTGCTCCGGTTTCCTCCCACAGTCCAATGATGTGCAGGTTAGGTTGATTGACCATGCCATATTGCCCCTTAGTGTCAGGGGGATTAGGAGGGATAGGACCTGCGTGGGATTGTTGCTAGTGCAGGCTCGATGAGCCGAATGGCCTCCTTCTGCACTGTAGATTCTATGATTCTATAATTTGCTGACCAGTTTGCACATTAACCGACACCGAGCATCATCCCATTGCTGATACTTTTTCAGCAAAGACTGGGCTGTTGTCTGTCAAATTTAAAGTTTCAAGTTTATTTATTCATCACAGAGTCATAGAGGTTTACAGCATGGAAACAGGCCCTTCGGCCCAACTTATCAATGCAGCCCTTTTTTTTAACCTCTAAACTAATCCCAATTGCCCACGTTTGGCCCATATCCCTCTATACCCATCGTACCCATGTAACTGTCTAAATGCTTTTTAAAAGACAAAATTGTACCCGCCTCTACTACTACCTCTGGCAGCTTGTTCCAGACACTCACCACCCTCTGTGTGAAAAAAGTGCCCCTCTGGACACTTTTGTATCTCTCCCCTCTCACCTTAAACCGATGTCCTCTAGTTTTAGACTCCTGTCCCAAGTAGGCTTACGTTAACACTGCAATGATGTTACTGTGAAAATCCAGTTGTTAGTGTTGTGAAACTTTAAGCTTTCAGTCCTTTGATCTGTCTCAGAGTGGATTTTTACTTACAGAATTGTCAGTCCTGACCCTGGGTTTTATTTTATTTTTAGTCATGCAGTTTGTGCATTCTGAAATTTTTTGTCTGAGATTTGGCTTGCTAATAAAGATCATCTGTGTTCAGTTGGTGTAGTTTTGTGGTCACATCAGTGGAACACACTCTGTTTGTCAGTTGAGACCCGGTGTTTTGCAGTGTGATAGCAGTTTTGAATTCAGACTGGGTGACATGGTGAGTTGGAAGCATCATTAACAACCTGTGGGCCAAGGGAAACATTTAAGCTATTTTATAAGAGGGCATTTCAGTCCCTGAGTACCAGATGGAATCATAGAATCATAGAATCCCTACAGTGCAGACGAAGGCCTTTCCACAGTCCCACCCTGGCCCTATTCCCATCACCCCACACATTTACCCTGCTAATCCCCCTGACACTAAGGGGCAATTCAGCACGGCCAATCAACCTAACCCGCACATCTTTGGACTGTGGGAGGAAACCGGAGCACCCGGAGGAAACCCACGCAGACACGGGGAGAACGTGCAAACTCCACACAGGCAGTCACCTGAGGCCGGAATTGAACCTGGGTCCATGGCGCTGTGAGGCAGTAGTGCTAACCACTGTGCCAAAGAGTTATGAGAAGTTATTTAATGGGTTCAGGCTCTTCAACCTCACAGAGTCAAATCAGAGAGGACCCTGTAAGAGATGGACAGGCTGCTTAATGGGAAATAGGGCTTCGGTGAAACACAATATCTTGAGATATGTCGCAGATTCAGGACAAGACGATATCATTCTGAGCTGTGAAGGTCAAACTTAGGACAAAACACACATAAGGAATATTAACATATGCAAATGCTATCCACCCTGGAATAACTTCCCTGAAAGACTGAATTTGGCTGGAACAGTGGATTGATTGAAGATATCTTATAAATGCAGAAGGAGGCTATTCAGCCCATTGTGCCGCTTCTGGCTCTTTGAAGAAACTGTCCAATTTAACCGTGCGCTACAGCTTTTCTCCCCAAAACCCGACAGATGGGTCTTCCTCAAGTACACCGCCAATTGACTTTTGAAAGTTCCCGTTGAATTTGATTCTTACACCAAGTGCATTCTGGAGCATTACAACTCGATGCATTCAAACATGCTCCTCATTTCCTCTCCAGTACTTTTCAAATGATTTTGAATTGCTGCCCTCTGATTAATGACCTGTTTGTCAGAGGAAACAGTGTCTCTCTACGTGCTCTCAAATTAAAATGAGATAATCAGGAGGATGAGTTTGAATAGATTGAAGAGGCTTTATTATCTTTCGGGTAAGTAAGAGCTTTGCACAGTTGAGTGCGCACTTTCGCCCCTGGATTGCAGTGTTGTGTTTTATGCTTTCCCGCTTGGATTTTGGAGACCAGGGGCATTTAAACAAGTCAGAAGGGTGTTCCAACCCCAGTTAATTCCATGGCAGGAAAGCCCATGGGTGACCTTTGCCAATTGAATCATTTAAGGTGGCAATTTAAAAAAAAATTAATTCATGTGGGTGGAAATTATTGCTTAATTTGAGTGGTTTCCTCGGCCATCTGGAGCCACATGTAGGCCAGACCAGGAAAGGGCAGCTAATTTCCTTCCCTGGAGGATATTAGTGAACCAGATGGGTTTTTACAACAATCAACAACGGTTTTATAGTTGCCATTCAATTACAGATTCACCATCTGGCCATGTTGGGATTCGAACCTGTGTCCCCTGGGTTTCTGGATTAGCAACAATACCATTACGTCACTCCCTCCCAGATTAAGGACCTCATCTTGTCACTGTTGACCTTAAACCAACAACAGGTGGGCTTTTAGCTACGGGGGAGCGAACCTATTCATGTTGCTTGTGGTCGCTCCAGGGTCTGTGGAGCCTGATTTATAGAATGATCGAATCATAGAATCCCCACAGTGCACAAGAGGCTATTTGGCCCTTCGAGTCTGCACCGACACTCTGACAGAATATCTTACACAGGTCCTATCCCTCTAACCCCCACACATCTACCATGGCTAATCCATCTAACCTATGCACCTTGGGACATTAACAGACAATTTACCACAGTCAATCTACCTAACCCGCACATCTTTCGGCAGTGAGGGGAAACCGGAGCACCCGGAGGAAACCCATACAGACACGGGGAGAATGTGCAGACTCCACACAGAGAGTCACCCAAGGCCGGAATTGAACCCGGATCTCTGGCGCTGTGACGTAGCCGTGCTAACCACTGTGATTGAGGGTCCCAACACAGGGAAAAGGACATCCCATTGAGGGACATACCGTTAGCAAAACCCCTCCAACCCCAACCCCTGTCCCTGTGACCCGCACCCCACAAAACCCCTTCTATCTTCACTCGCCTGGGTCCAGGGGTTTAATAAGGATCCAGGCCTGCACGAGTGTCTTTCCTGCATCAGACACTGTCTCCAGAGGCCACATAATCCATGCAGAGGGTGTTCCTGCCGCACAGTTCTGCTCACAATCCTGCAAATTCACATATAAATTGGAGCTAGAAAGGAAATCACTGAGCAAAAGGATCCCGAGGGTAGAGGCGGGTTCTTCTGAGGCCAATGTTAAGAAACAGCGTTATAACTCTTTCAACGAGCCAGCAGATTTTTGATGGGCTGAAGGGTCTCCTTTTGTACTGTGTGGTTCTGTGATACTCTCTGATTCTGTGATCCTAGAGAACACCTGCAGTCGCATCATCTTCCAGTCCAACGATTGTCTGATTGTGTGATTCCAGACTGGTTCTTTGATGAGGCAAAGTAAAGGACAAAGTGGTTGCCCATGCTCCAAGGGATAGGCCACAACAGAGTGGGACATATTGTTGAAGAATCGGTGCTGGAGGAGGACTGTGGCGTTGAAAGTGAGGAAGATTTCTGTACACCAGCATTTGCCTCCTCCCCCTGCCAAGCGCAATCCCAATTTTCCCAACTCCCTTTTTTCTCCTCCTCCACAACCCTGAAAGAAAACAAAAGGAGGAATCTGTGCTCGGTATATCCACTTGCCAACAGCAAACTGACTAATGAGGGAGAACAGTTAACATCGAGCAGAGAGCAGCAATTATATGAGCTTTTATTCATTCTGTAATTAGGGTGCTGCTGGCTGGGTCACAGCAGAAGGAATACATCATCAACTATTTGTTAAGAGGCCTAAAGGACACAAAGGACTTTATTACTGCCGTATTAGAATTAGAAATCCAGAGGGAACAAAATAAGCTGCTCCAGAAGGTGGGAGTTCTGGAGAAAATAATGTTACTGTGTTGGCGCTACAGCTTCGAAACAAAAGCAACTTAACAGAACGGCTCTACTGTTTGTTGTAACATGTCCGACAGAAACAAAAAAAAGATTTGGAATTCTCCAGCATCTTTCATGAGCTCAGAATGCGCCAGTGTGCATTACAGCCAATGAGGTGCTTGTGAAACATGTTCACTGATGTGTTCTGGCAGTCAGTTTTGTGCACAGCAAGCTCCCACAGTGAGCGATCATCTGATAATGACCATATCATCTATATTTTTATGTAATGTTGGTTGAGGGACATGTATTGAGAGAAGTTCCCATCTCTTCTTCAAGTATTGCCGTGGGGTCTTTTATATCCATCTGGGAGGACAGGTGGGGTCCTCGGATTTATGTATCACCTAAGAGACAGAGCCTCTGACAGCGCAGCACCTACTCAGTACTGCATTGGAGTGTCCACTTAGACTTTTTTGCTCAGGTCTCTGGACTCACAACTGTCTGACATGAGGCGAGAGAGTGCTACCCATTGTGCCACACCAAGGTGGGGTTATTTAAAACAAAACACTATGGGTGTGACGATAATGTTCCTTTAAGAAATGTATTTGGGTCATATTTTTGGTACAGTATCTGTTTCAGCCGTTTGTTTTATTAACACCAGTGCCACTTTGTCTGTACACGATAGCCCTGTATTATTACTGCATCAGCATAATTGCTCCTAATTGCTCGAATGTTTGTTTTAATCTGAACTAATGCTGTTCTGTTATTGTAGTGCTCCCTTGGGGTTTTGCAGAGGAGGGCTTGATTATGTTGATTGATAGAAAGATTAGATGACAGGGTGGAGCTAGCTTTACACAAAGAAATCAAGCTCAGTCTGCTGTTTGGGATCTTTCGAGAGAGGTTGCTTTTATTGTGTCTCTATAGCACTCGGGATGAATGAGATCAAAGGTTATGGGGAGAAAGAAGGATTAGGCTATTTAGAACGAAACAATCTCATTAGTGACAGACAGCATGGTTTTGTAAGAGGGAGGTCGTGCCTTACAAATTTGGTGGAGTTTTTTGAGGAAGTGACAAAAACGGTCGATGAAGGAAGGGCCGTGGATGTCGTCTATATGGATTTCAGTAAGGCATTTGACAAAGTCCCACATGGCAGGTTGGTTAAGAAGGTTAAGGCTCATGGGATACAAGGAGAAGTGGCTAGATGGGTGGAGAACTGGCTTGGCCATAGGAGACAGAGGGTAGTGGTCGAAGGGTCTTTTTCCGGCTGGAGGTCTGTGACCAGTGGTGTTCCGCAGGGCTCTGTACTGGGACCTCTGCTATTTGTGATATATATAAATGATTTGGAAGAAGGTGTAACTGGTGTTATCAGCAAGTTTGCGGATGACACGAAGATGGCTGGAATTGCGGATAGCGAAGAGCATTGTCAGGCAATACAGCAGGATATAGATAGGCTGGAAAATTGGACGGAGAGGTGGCAGATGGAGTTTAATCCGGATAAATGCGAAGTGATGCATTTTGGAAGAAATAATGTAGGGAGGAGTTATACAATAAATGACAGAGTCATCAGGAGTATAGAAACACAGAGGGACCTCGGTGTGCAAGTCCACAAATCCTTGAAGGTGGCAACACAGGTGGAGAAGGTGGTGAAGAAGGCATATGGTATGCTTGCCTTTATAGGACGGGGTATAGAGTATAAAAGCTGGAGTCTGATGATGCAGCTGTATAGAACGCTGGTTAGGCCACATTTGGAGTACTGTGTCCAGTTCTGGTCGCCGCACTACCAGAAGGACGTGGAGGCATTGGAGAGAGTGCAGAGAAGGTTTACCAGGATGTTGCCTGGTATGGAGGGTCTTAGCTATGAGGAGAGATTGGGTAGACTGGGGTTGTTCTCCTTGGAAAGACGGAGAATGAGGGGAGATCTAATAGAGGTATACAAGATTATGAAGGGTATAGATAGGGTGAACAGTGGGAAGCTTTTTCCCAGGTCGGAGGTGACGATCACGAGGGGTCACGGGCTCAAGCTGAGAGGGGCGAAGTATAACTCAGACATCAGAGGGACGTTTTTTACACAGAGGGTGGTGGGGGCCTGGAATGCGCTGCCAAGTAGGGTGGTGGAGGCAGGCACGCTGACATCGTTTAAGACTTACCTGGATAGTCACATGAGCAGCCTGGGAATGGAGGGATACAAACGATTGGTCTAGTTGGACCAAGGAGCGGCACAGGCTTGGAGGGCCGAAGGGCCTGTTTCCTGTGCTGTACTGTTCTTTGTTCTTTGTTCTTTGACGATCAGCCATGATCATAATGAATGGTGGGGCAGGCTCGAAGGGCCAAATGGCCTCCTCCTGCTCCTATCTTCTATGTTTCTCTGTCTCTTTTTCTCTCTGGAGCTGAAAGCTGGAATCTGCCAGGAAATGAGACTCTTTCCCTGAGATTTTGCTGTCTGGAGGTGATTGTAAGAGAGTCAGAAGACAGGTGTCTGTCTGGACACTGTCCAGAGGTGTTAAAAGGCTGGAAGTCTAGCATCCACATGAATATATCTGTTTTTGGTGCTAACTGGTTCTGAAGAAGGGATTTATGTCTATGGGAATACAGCTTGCAATTGGAACTGTAGAGATAGCTAGCTGTTAAGGATTATAACTTGTCACGTTTAAGCATTTAAATTGGTAAAAAATTATGCTAATTCTTTTTGTTATATTTTAACGGTGTACTTAAATAAAGTTTGTTTTAATAAAAGCTTCCTACTGGGTCAATCATACAGTCATAGAGTCACAGAGATTTACAGCATGGAACCAGGCCCTTCGGCCCAACTTGTCCATGCTACCTTTTTTTACCACGAAGCAAGTCCCAATTGGCCACGTTTGGCCCATATCCCTCTATACCCACCTTACCCATGTAACTATCTGCCATACTTGGAGTGGAATACCTCATTTATTATTATTATTCATTTATGAGTCACAGTAGCTTTACATTTACACTGCAATGAAGTTACTGTGAAAATCCCCTAGTCGCCACACTCCGGCACCTATTCAGGTACACTGAGGGAGAATTTAGCATGGCCAATGTACCTAACCAGCATAGTCTTTCAGACTGTGGGAGGAAACTGGAGCACCCAGAGGAAACCCACGCAGACACAGGGAGAATGCGCAGACTCCACACAGACAGTGATCCAAACCGGAAAATCATAAAAAGTTTGGTCTAGGCTAACTTCCGATATGTCCTGCACTTTCTGGTCTGGTCCCGAACATGGGTGAAATCTTCCGGCTGTTCATGCTTATGGGATCCTCTGGTCCTGCCGACGGCGCACCCCTGTCACGGGTTTCCTGGCAATATGGGGTGGAATCAATGGGAAATCCCATTGACAGTGGTGGGACCAGAAGACCCCACCTCTGGCCAATAGCGGGCTACCTCCCGCCACCGAGAAACATGCCACAAGGAGGCTAGAGAATCTCGCCTTCCAACATGGCGGGAGTAATCTTTTTCTTTGGAGCACAGTTTTCACAATTAAAACATTGTAAAGTGATTAAATGCAAAACGTGAATACCTGAATAGTTAAACACATGAGCTTACTCAGCTAATGGTGCCAACCAACGACTGTGGAAGGGTCTTGGATCCAAAAAGCCTTTTCTCCTTTCTTGGACCTGTGTTCTTATTTCCCCTAACATAAAAAGCCAATTACTGCAGATGCTGCAACAGCGCGGTTATGTTGCAGCTGTATAAGGTGCTGGTGAGGCCACACCTGGAGTACTGTGTACAGTTTTGGTCTCCTTACTTGAGAAAGGATATACTGGCACTGGAGGGGGTGCAGAGGAGATTCACTAGGTTGATTCCGGAGTTGAGAGGGTTGGCTTATGAGGAGAGACTGAGTAGATTGGGGCTATACTCATTGGAATTCAGAAGAATTAGGGAGGATCTTATTGAAACACATAAGATTATGAAGGGAATAGATAAGATAGAGGCTGTTTCCACTGGCGGGTGAAACTAGAACTAGGGGGCATAGCCTCAAAATAAGAGGGAGCAGATTTAGGACTGAGTTGAGGAGGAACTTCTTCGCGCAAAGGGTTGTGAATGTGTGGCATTCCCTGCCCAGTGAAGCAGTTGAGGCTACCTCACTGAATGTTTTTTAAGGCAACGATAGATAAATTTTTGAACAGGAAAGGCATTAAGGGTTATGGTGAGCGGGCGGGTAAGTGGAGCTGAGTCCACGAAAAGATCAGCCATGATCTTATTGAATGGCGGAGCAGGCTCAAGGGGCCAGATGGCCTACTCCTGCTCCTAGTTCTTATGTTCTTATGAATCTGAAAGAAAAAGAGAAAATGCTGGAAAATCTCAGCAGGTCTGACAGCAACTGCGGAGAGAGAATAGAGCCAACTTTTCGAGTCTGGGTGACGCTTCATCAGAGCTGAAGACAATAGAACATAGGATTATATTTATACTGTTTGGGGTGGGGGGATGGGTGGGGGAGGGAGATTGACAAAGATGTCACCAGCAAAAAGGCAAGGGCTGGAATGTTACCACCATTCTCACCGACTGGATTTTCCCATCCCACTGCAGTGAACAGAGGTTTGACTGGCCACCAAATTCACCGACCTAACTGCAGCGTGAGTGTGGCATGAACAGCTGTAAGCTCACACCTGTAGGGAATGTTAATGGTGGTGATCATGGCTTAGAAGAGTGTGGCACAAATGCCAGGAAATGACCATCTCCAACCAGAGAGAATCTAACCATCACCCTTTGACATTCAAAGGCTGAGTTGCTGAATCCCCCACTATCAACATCCTGGGGGTTCCTATTTACCAGAAACTACACTGGATTGACTATGTTAACACAATGGCTACAAGAACAGGTCAAAGGTTAGGAATCTTGCGTTGAGTAACCCACCTGCTGACTCCCCAAAGCCTGTCCACCATCTACAAGGCACAAGTCAGAAGTGTGATGGAATACTCCCCACTTGCCTGGATGGGTGGAGATCCAACAACACTCAAGAAGCTCAACACCACCCAGGACAAAGCAGCTCTGTTTGATTGGCATCCCTTCAACCTGCAGCTTAAACATTCACACTCATCACCACCAGTGCACAGAAGCAGCAGTGTGCATCTCTGATAAGATGCACTGCAGCAACCCACTAAGTCTCCTTCGACAACACCTCCCAAACCTTTACTGTCTAGAAGGACAAGAGCAGCAGATACCAGGGAACACCACTACCTGCAAGCTTCTCTCCAAGTCACTCACCATCCTGACTTCGAAATATATCACCATTCCTTCACTGTCGCTGGGTCAAAATCCTGGAATTCCCTCCCTAACAGCACTGTGGGTGTACTTACACCACATACACTGCAGCGGGTTCAAGAGGGCAGCTCAGAACCACCTTCTCAAGGGGCAATTAGACATGGACAATAAATGCTGGCCTAATCAGCGATGCCCACATCCCATGAACACTCCTGATCCAATGGCTGAGGCTGAAATGTGAGTGTATGCATATATCCAGGTGATTTCGTTTGGTTATAAAGTCCTTTCCCTCAAATCTTGAAGGGCCAACTGGAGGCTGACCAAGAATTGGGAATCTTTCTTCAGAGGGAAGGAGGAATGTTTGATAAGATTGATCAATAATGAAGTAAAGAAAGCAAAATATTAGCCAACATAGTCATCATAAAAAAGATCACATTTACAGAGAGGCAAAGGACGCTGTGTACTGCTGACTTTCTATAACTTCTTCCTATTTGCTACTTCCTGGGTGATGGGAGAAAATGATGGTTTGTGTTGAACTGCACGTAGGAACATACTTTACACATTGTTAATTGCAATGATCCCACATCCCAGGGGATGCAATTAACTATGGAAATCCAGCTGAGATCTGATTGTCACTATCCTGTACCTAGCCCTGTCCACAGGATGGAGGAAAAAGAATGAGGAGCGGAGAGAATGCACAGAACTGGAGGGATCAATGTTGCGCACTAGGACACCAAGCCATGGTGAGCAGTTTGGCATCAAAAATCCACAGATGGCAGCCTCTATGGTTTCCTGATGCAGAAACAAGAATTAAGCTTTGCATAATGTGCCTTGTCTGAGTCTAACCCTGAGATTACACCCTTACAAGTATTCTGCACCCAACATGGTCGATTTTGGAATCTACCAGTTTTTAGGCAACTAACCAAATACCTGACAATAAATTGAATCCAAAACGCATGAAAGGGCCATTTGATTCAATTGGTGATGCCAATGTTTATGCCTCTGCTGCCCGTCTGATTATACCTTTCTATTCCGTACCAACCGACTCAAGAACAGCTTCTTCCCTGCTGCCATCAGACGTTTGAATGAACTTACCTCGCATTAAGTTGATCTTTCTCCACATCCTAGCTGTGACTGTAACACTACATTCTGCACAGTCTCCTTTCCTTCTTTATGTACGGCATGCTTTGTCTGTGCAGCGCGCAAGAAACAACACTTTACACTGTATACAAATATATATGACAATAATTATTTAATCAAATCAAATCATTCTCCCTCATGTACTCTTCAAATTACGCTTAGAGGTATCTATGTTGTTGTGAACAGTTGTACATTCTAATTTGGGGCTAAAGGGATCAAGGGATATGGGGGGAAGGCGGAGTCAGGATATTGAATTTGATGATCAGCCATGATCAAAATGAATGGTGGAGCAGCCTCGAAGGGCCAAATATTCCTGCTTCTAGTTTTTGTGTTTCCATATATGGATATAAGCAAAAGACCGTGGATGCTGGAATCTGAGACAAGGACAGAGAATTCATAGAATTCCTACAGTGCAGAAGGAGGCTATTTGGCCCAAAGAGCCTGCACTGACAACTATCCCACCCAGGCCCTATCCCATTACCCCACGTATTTACCCTATCAATCGCCCTGACACTAAGGGCTAATTTAGCATGGCCAATGCACCTAACCTGCACATCTTTGGACTGTGGGATGAAACCGGAGCATCCGGAGGAAACCCATGCAGACACAGGGGAACATGCAAACTCCACACAGACAGTGACCCGACGGCGGAATTGAACCCGGGTCCCTGGAGCTGTGAAGCAGCAGTGCTAACCACTGTGCCATCGTGCTGCCCCCTGTGCCGCCCCAATTCTGGAAAAACTCGGCAGGTCTGGCAGTATCTGTAGGGAGAAGCTGCAAGGGACAGCTGTAGGACATGAGCAGTGTGGATGGGCCCTGCCAATGACTAAACGGATTGGAAAAGCAGATCCACGCAGCTTTGAAGATAGGGATAAAGGAACTGTCATCAGACAAAGAGAACGTCCCTCTGATTCATCTTCTGGTAATCACACACAGCAATGATAATTGAGTCATTGAGTAATTATCAGAATTATTCTCTGGAAGTCAACATGAGGCAAGGACACGGTGAAGAGACCTGGGGACATAAATTTAAAATGACCCTTTTTCCTCCCAAACACGTTGCACTCAGTTCATGTCTTGCCTCAAATCACTGAAACACTGCAACGCAAAATTAAATTTCTGAAGAAAATCTATAGAATTTGAATGAATGAATAATGTTTTCCTAAGGAGTTGATTGTTTACTTGTCTCTGAAGGCTGTCCCTTCATTTATGTTTTGCTCACTGGAGGGTTTCTGTTCCTTTAAGTCCCAGAATGTGTTCATAAATATTGAAGTGGGATGGGGGGGGCGTGGGGTTACTCAGTGATGTCAACAGAAGATCATTAGATTCTCTCTTGTTGGAGATTGTCCTTGTTGGAGATTGAGATGGTCATTGCCTGGCACTTGTGTGGCGCGAGTGTCACTTCTCAGCCCAAGCTTGGGCATTGCCCAGGTCTTGCTGCATTTGGACATGGACTGATTCAATATCTGAGGAGTTGCGAATGGTACTGAACGTTGTGCAGTCATCAGCCAACACCCTTACTTCTGACCATATGATGGAAGGGAGGTCATTGATGAAGCAACTGACAACCACAGCCATCTCCCTTTGTGCTAGGCATGACCCCAATCAATTTGTTCTCCCGTAGTCCCAATGACTTCAATTTCCCTAGGGCACTTTGAGGCCACTCTTGGTCACATGTTGTCTTGATGCCAAGGGCACCTCGTCAGGTTCCCTGCAGCATTTTCCGTTTCTTCCTCACAATGCGAAAGGAAATCTTCCATTTTTTTGAGGTAAACTCTGTACAATCGGCAGTCAGCATATTGACCAATAAGCTAACTCCCATAGTGCTCCATTCCTCGACCACCACTGGAGGGATTAGAGTAACAATGTTCCTGGAATAACGTCACCTCAAAGTCACACATCGTTCTGACTTGAACATAAAACGCTGTTCCTCCATTAATGCTCAGCCAGTGTCCTAGAACCAGGGATGTTCAGAGAGGGGCACAGATACCTCTCAGGGATGTGGGGTTGGAGGTGATTACAGAGAAAGGAGTTAGGTTGGTGAGGCTTTGGAGGGATCCTGAAAACAAGGATGAGATTTTTAAAATCAAGGCATTGTTTAACTGGGAATTGATGGAATTCAGCAAATACATCGGTGATAGGTGAATGGAATTTGATGAATGTTCCGATATTGGCAGCAGGATGTTAGATGCCATCACGTTTCCAGGGGGTAGGATGTGAGACAGGAGGGTGGTGGAATTGTTAGGTCAATAACATGGGTGACAGTCTCCGCTACAGGTGAGTTGAAGCTTATATTATGCCCTCACCTGTGACTCAGTAACTCCATTCACACAACACTACTCAGAAACATCAACTTGCCTTTAGATAGCAATTCTGGCTTTGCGCATTCCACACTTTTAATCACCTCACCATTGGCAGCTGCGTCTATGTCCTAAACTCTAGAATTTCCTCCCAGAATCTCTCCACCTCTCCTGCTTTAAGATGCTCCTTAAAAACTATCTCTTTGAGCGAGCATTTGTTCACCCATCCAATCATCTTTTAACGTGACTCAGTGTCAATTGTGGTCTGATTATTGTCATGTGACATTCCACATGAGTGTTCACTATGTTGAAGCGGCTTTGTAAATGTGAGTGCTTATCATTTGTGAATAAATAGTCATGAATCTATAGCCCAGAGATGTGTAGGCTAGGGGGATTAGCGGGCTAAATACATGGGGTTACGGGGACAGGGCATGGGTGGGATGCTCAGTCAGAGAGTTGGTGCAGACTCGATCGGCCGAATGGCCTCATTCTGCACTGTAGGGATCCTATGATTCTATATAGTCACCAATCTTCCTTTTAGCTCTTGGTTTGGTCATTCTAGATAAAAGCAAATCACTGCGGATGCTGGAATCTGAAACCAAAAGAGAAAATGCTGGAAAATCTCAGCAGGTCTGGCAGCACCTGTAAGGAGAGAAAAGAGCTGACGTTTCAAGTCCAGATGACCCTTTGTCAAAGCTAAAAGGCACAGAAAGTGGGAGATATTTATACTGCAGGAGGAGGGAATGAAAGATGAGTCATAGCCACAGAAACCAGGGGAAAAATCTATGCCTATGCCTTTCTATGAGCGTAAGTATTAATTGCACATTTCAGCTGGTGAGCCAGCAATAAAAGTGCCACTCAGGAACAGGAGGAGGCCATTCAGTCCTTCGAGCCTGTTTTCCCATTCAATGAGATTATGATTGATCTGTGACCTCGACTGATATATCTATATTTGCTTCATTCCCCTTCAAACCTTGCAAAGATCTATTGAGCTCAGATTTAAAATGATTAAACTGGCATTTGCTGCTTTTAATGAGAGAGTTCATCATTTCCGTCACCGTTTGTGTGCAGAAACAGTTACTCACTTCTCTCCTGAGTGGTGAAACTCGGATTTTAAGGTTAGCTCCCCTTACCCTAGGCTCACCAGGAGCTGAACATAGAACATAGAACATAGAACATTACAGCGCAGAACAGGCCCTTCGGCCCACGATGTTGCACCGACCAGTTAAAAAAAAACTGTGACCCTCCAACCTAAACCAATTTCTTTTCGTCCATGAACCTATCTACGGATCTCTTAAACGCCCCCAAACTAGGCGCATTTACTACTGATGCTGGCAGGGCATTCCAATCCCTCACCACCCTCTGGGTAAAGAACCTACCCCTGACATCGGTTCTATAACTACCCCCCCTCAATTTAAAGCCATGCCCCCTCGTGCTGGATTTCTCCATCAGAGGAAAAAGGCTATCACTATCCACCCTATCTAAACCTCTAATCATCTTATATGTTTCAATAAGATCCCCTCTTAGCCGCCGCCTTTCCAGCGAAAACAATCCCAAATCCCTCAGCCTCTCCTCATAGGATCTCCCCTCCATACCAGGCAACATCCTGGTAAACCTCCTCTGCACCCTCTCCAAAGCCTCCACATCCTTCCTGTAATGTGGGGACCAGAACTGCACACAGTACTCCAAGTGCGGCCGCACCAGAGTTGTGTACAGTTGCAACATAACGCTACGACTCCTAAATTCAATCCCCCTACCAATAAACGCCAAGACACCATATGCCTTCTTAACAACCTTATCTACTTGATTCCCAACTTTCAGGGATCTATGCACACATACACCTAGATCCCTCTGCTCCTCCACACTATTCAAAGTCCTCCCGTTAGCCCTATACTCAACACATCTGTTATTCCTACCAAAGTGAATTACCTCACACTTCTCCGCATTAAACTCCATCCGCCACCTCTCGGCCCAACTTTGCAACCTGTCTAAGTCTTCCTGCAAACTACGACACCCTTCCTCACTGTCTACCACACCACCGACTTTGGTGTCATCAGCAAATTTGCTAATCCACCCAACTATACCCTCATCCAGATCATTAATAAATATTACAAACAGCAGTGGCCCCAAAACAGATCCCTGAGGTACACCACTTGTAACCGCACTCCATGATGAATATTTACTATCAACCACCACCCTCTGTTTCCTATCCGCTAGCCAATTCCTGATCCAATTTCCTAGATCACCCCCAATCCCATACATCTGCATTTTCTGCAGAAGCCTACCATGGTGAACCTTATCAAACGCCTTACTAAAATCCATATATACCACGTCCACTGCCTTGCCCCCATCCACCTCCTTGGTCACTTTCTCAAAAAACTCAATAAGGTTAGTAAGGCACGACCTACCTGCCACAAAACCATGCTGACTATCACCTATCAATTCATTACTCTCCAAATAACTATAAATCCTATCCCTTATAATTTTTTCCAACATCTTGCCGACAACAGAAGTGAGACTCACCGGTCTATAATTCCCGGGGAAGTCTCTGTTCCCCTTCTTAAACAATGGGACAACATTCGCTAACCTCCAATCTTCTGGTACTATACCAGAGGCCAACGACGACCTGAAGATCAGAGCCAGAGGCTCTGCAATCACTTCTCTTGCCTCCCAGAGAATCCTTGGATAAATCCCATCCGGACCAGGGGATTTATCTATTTTCAGACCCTCCAGAATATCCTGCACATCCTCCTTATCAACTGTAATACTGTCTATTCTACTCCCTTGCAACCCAGTGTCCTCCTCAGCTATATTCATGTCCCCTTGCGTGAACACCGAAGAGAAATATTGGTTCAATGCTTCACCAATCTCCTCCGGTTCCACACATAACTTCCCTCTGCCATCTATAACTGGCCCTAAACTTGCCCTAACCAACCTTCTGTTCTTGACATACCTATAGAACGCCTTAGGATTCTCTTTAACCCTATCCGCCAAAGTCTTCTCATGTCCCCTTTTAGCCCTTCTAAGCTCGCTCTTCAACTCCCTCTTAGCCAATCTAAAGCTTTCTAGTGCACTACCCAAGTGCTCACGTCTCATCCGAACATAAGCCTCCTTTTTCTTTTTAACCAACAAAGAAACTTTTTTGGTGCACCACGGTTCCCTAGCCCTACCAATTCCTCCTTGCCTGACAGGGACATACCTATCACAGACTCGCAGTAGCTGCTCCTTGAAAAAACTCCACATGTCGGACGTTCCCAGTCCCTGTAATCTCCTAGTCCAACCTATGTTTCCTAATTCTCTCCTAATAGCCTCATAATTACCCTTCCCCCAGCTAAAACCACTGGCCCGAGGTTCATGCCTATCCCTTTCCATCACTAAGGTGAACGTAACCGAATTGTGGTCACTATCACCAAAATGCACACCAACTTCCAAGTCTAGCACCTGGTCTGGCTCATTTCCCAGCACCAGATCCAATATAGCCTCACCTCTAGTTGGCCTGTCTACATACTGAGTCAAAAAACCTTCCTGCACGCTTTGAACAAAAACTGACCCCTCTAACGAGCTAGAGCTATAACAATTCCAGTCAATATTAGTCAAGTTAAAATCCCCCATAACAATTGCCCTATTACTTTCACTCCTAAGCAGGATTGACTCCGCAATCCTTTCCTCAACCTCTCTAGAACTTTTAGGAGGTCTATAAAAGACTCCCAACAGGGTGACCTCTCCTCTCCTATTTCTAATCTCCGCCCATACTACCTCAACAGATAAGTCCTCATCAAACCTCCTCTCTGACACTGTGATACAATCTCTGACCAATAATGCTACCCCTCCCCCTCTTCTACCTCCTTCCCTACTTCGACTAAAACATTTGAACCCCGGGACCTGCAGCATCCATTCCTGCCCCTGCTCTATCCATGTCTCTGAAATAGCCACAACATCGAAGTCCCAGGTACTGATCCACGCTGCAAGTTCACCCACTTTATTGCGAATACTCCTGGCATTGAAGTATACACATTTCAAACCCTGCTCCACCCCACCTCTGCAATGCCGTGCATTGCAGTCCCCATCCATGCATCCCTCACTTTCAGCCCCACTACTCAGGATCCCTCCCCCCCCCCGAATCAGTTTAAACCTCCCTGCATGGCCTTAGCAAATTTACCCCCCAGGATATTGGTCCCCTTCTGATTAAGGTGTAGACCATCCTTCTCATAGAGGTCACACCTTCCCCAGTACGAGCCCCAATTGCTTAAGTACCTGAACCCCTCCCTCCTGCACCATCCCCTCAGCCATGAATTCAAACCTTCCCTCTCCCTATTCCTCTCTAAACTATCCCGTGGTACAGGCAAGAGTCCAGAGATAACCACTCTGTCAGTCTTGGCCTTTAGTTTCCACCCCAACTCCATAAATCCCTGCCTAATATCCCCTTCCCCTATCCTCCCTATGTCGTGTGTCCCCACATGTACAATAACTTGTGGTTTATCTCCCTCCCCCCTAAGAGTCCTGAATACCCTGTCAGACACATCCCGGACCCCAGCCCCTGGTAGGCAACACACCAACCCTGAGTCCCTACCTTTAGTTCCGACCCTCCTATCTGTCCCCTTAATTGTGGAGTCCCCAATCACAAGGCCCAGTCTTTTACAGCCCCTAACCACCTGAGCTTTCTCACTCGGCTCACCCCCAGAGATCTGCTCTCTATGCTCAGTTGATTCCTCCTCAACTGTAGCCTCCAGCACCGAAAACCTATTATGGAGGGGAACCGCCCCAGGGGATTGTCTTCCCGATTGCTTCTTACCCCTCCTCCTGGCATTGACCCAAGCCTCATTTCTAGGAGTTACTATTTCTCTATAACTCCTATCAACTTCCACCTCCGCCTCCCGAATTATGCGGAGTTCCTCTACCTCCCCCTCCAGCTCCTTTACACGCTCCTCCAGAAGCTGCAATCTAATGCACTTCTTACAACTAAAATCTCCTGAAACACTACTGGATTTCCTCACCACATACATCCCACAGGAGATGCAGCATACTGCCTGAACTGCCATCCCTGAAGCCATTACCAGCAAGAAAAAAAGAAAACAAAAAACTTCCCCACACTTATAATTAGGTTAGAGGAGGATGGAAGGGTGGGATCCTCTACCAGTGTAGAGGATCGGGTATCTCCTCTGCACCAATTTATAGGGCTAGGGGCCCGAGAGAAAAAAAAACTACTACTGAGGGGGAACCACCCAGGTAACTGACTTTTAAAGTTAAAATAAAAACCCTTCCCAGACTCCTTTGCTGCCCACTTCTAGTTTTCACTTTAAACTTGAAAAACTGCTGTTAAAGTAAAGGCCAAAAAAATACACACACTAGCTGACTAATTAAATAAATAAACAATTCAATTAATCCAATTAATCTCTTACCAGCACTGCTGCTTTTCAATCACCCCTCTCAGCTTGCTCCAGTGGATCAATGAGGGGGAACCTCCCAGGTAACTGACTTTTAAAGTTAAAATAAAAACCCTTCCCAGACTCCTTTGCTGCCCACTTCTAGTTTTCACTTTAAACTTGAAAAACTGCTGTTAAAGTAAAGGCCAAAAAAATACACACACTAGCTGACTAATTAAATAAATAAACAATTCAATTAATCCAATTAATCTCTTACCAGCACTGCTGCTTTTCAATCACCCCTCTCAGCTTGCTCCAGTGGATCAATGAGGGGGAACCTCCCAGGTAACTGACTTTTAAAGTTAAAATAAAAACCCTTCCCAGACTCCTTTGCTGCCCACTTCTAGTTTTCACTTTAAACTTGAAAAACTGCTGTTAAAGTAAAGGCCAAAAAAATACACACACTAGCTGACTAATTAAATAAATAAACAATTCAATTAATCCAATTAATCTCTTACCAGCACTGCTGCTTTTCAATCACCCCTCTCAGCTTGCTCCAGTGGATCAATGAGGGGGAACCTCCCAGGTAACTGACTTTTAAAGTTAAAATAAAAACCCTTCCCAGACTCCTTTGCTGCCCACTTCTAGTTTTCACTTTAAACTTGAAAAACTGCTGTTAAAGTAAAGGCCAAAAAAATACACACACTAGCTGACTAATTAAATAAATAAACAATTCAATTAATCCAATTAATCTCTTACCAGCACTGCTGCTTTTCAATCACCCCTCTCAGCTTGCTCCAGTGGATCAATGAGGGGGAACCACCCAGGTAACTGACTTTTAAAGTTAAAATAAAAACCCTTCCCAGACTCCTTTGCTGCCCACTTCTAGTTTTCACTTTAAACTTGAAAAACTGCTGTTAAAGTAAAGGCCAAAAAAATACACACACTAGCTGACTAATTAAATAAATAAACAATTCAATTAATCCAATTAATCTCTTACCAGCACTGCTGCTTTTCAATCACCCCTCTCAGCTTGCTCCAGTGGATCAATGAGGGGGAACCTCCCAGGTAACTGACTTTTAAAGTTAAAATAAAAACCCTTCCCAGACTCCTTTGCTGCCCACTTCTAGTTTTCACTTTAAACTTGAAAAACTGCTGTTAAAGTAAAGGCCAAAAAAATACACACACTAGCTGACTAATTAAATAAATAAACAATTCAATTAATCCAATTAATCTCTTACCAGCACTGCTGCTTTTCAATCACCCCTCTCAGCTTGCTCCAGTGGATCAATGAGGGGGAACCTCCCAGGTAACTGACTTTTAAAGTTAAAATAAAAACCCTTCCCAGACTCCTTTGCTGCCCACTTCTAGTTTTCACTTTAAACTTGAAAAACTGCTGTTAAAGTAAAGGCCAAAAAAATACACACACTAGCTGACTAATTAAATAAATAAACAATTCAATTAATCCAATTAATCTCTTACCAGCACTGCTGCTTTTCAATCACCCCTCTCAGCTTGCTCCAGTGGATCAATGAGGGGGAACCTCCCAGGTAACTGACTTTTAAAGTTAAAATAAAAACCCTTCCCAGACTCCTTTGCTGCCCACTTCTAGTTTTCACTTTAAACTTGAAAAACTGCTGTTAAAGTAAAGGCCAAAAAAATACACACACTAGCTGACTAATTAAATAAATAAACAATTCAATTAATCCAATTAATCTCTTACCAGCACTGCTGCTTTTCAATCACCCCTCTCAGCTTGCTCCAGTGGATCAATGAGGGGGAACCTCCCAGGTAACTGACTTTTAAAGTTAAAATAAAAACCCTTCCCAGACTCCTTTGCTGCCCACTTCTAGTTTTCACTTTAAACTTGAAAAACTGCTGTTAAAGTAAAGGCCAAAAAAATACACACACTAGCTGACTAATTAAATAAATAAACAATTCAATTAATCCAATTAATCTCTTACCAGCACTGCTGCTTTTCAATCACCCCTCTCAGCTTGCTCCAGTGGATCAATGAGGGGGAACCTCCCAGGTAACTGACTTTTAAAGTTAAAATAAAAACCCTTCCCAGACTCCTTTGCTGCCCACTTCTAGTTTTCACTTTAAACTTGAAAAACTGCTGTTAAAGTAAAGGCCAAAAAAATACACACACTAGCTGACTAATTAAATAAATAAACAATTCAATTAATCCAATTAATCTCTTACCAGCACTGCTGCTTTTCAATCACCCCTCTCAGCTTGCTCCAGTGGATCAATGAGGGGGAACCACCCAGGTAACTGACTTTTAAAGTTAAAATAAAAACCCTTCCCAGACTCCTTTGCTGCCCACTTCTAGTTTTCACTTTAAACTTGAAAAACTGCTGTTAAAGTAAAGGCCAAAAAAATACACACACTAGCTGACTAATTAAATAAATAAACAATTCAATTAATCCAATTAATCTCTTACCAGCACTGCTGCTTTTCAATCACCCCTCTCAGCTTGCTCCAGTGGATCAATGAGGGGGAACCTCCCAGGTAACTGACTTTTAAAGTTAAAATAAAAACCCTTCCCAGACTCCTTTGCTGCCCACTTCTAGTTTTCACTTTAAACTTGAAAAACTGCTGTTAAAGTAAAGGCCAAAAAAATACACACACTAGCTGACTAATTAAATAAATAAACAATTCAATTAATCCAATTAATCTCTTACCAGCACTGCTGCTTTTCAATCACCCCTCTCAGCTTGCTCCAGTGGATCAATGAGGGGGAACCTCCCAGGTAACTGACTTTTAAAGTTAAAATAAAAACCCTTCCCAGACTCCTTTGCTGCCCACTTCTAGTTTTCACTTTAAACTTGAAAAACTGCTGTTAAAGTAAAGGCCAAAAAAATACACACACTAGCTGACTAATTAAATAAATAAACAATTCAATTAATCCAATTAATCTCTTACCAGCACTGCTGCTTTTCAATCACCCCTCTCAGCTTGCTCCAGTGGATCAATGAGGGGGAACCTCCCAGGTAACTGACTTTTAAAGTTAAAATAAAAACCCTTCCCAGACTCCTTTGCTGCCCACTTCTAGTTTTCACTTTAAACTTGAAAAACTGCTGTTAAAGTAAAGGCCAAAAAAATACACACACTAGCTGACTAATTAAATAAATAAACAATTCAATTAATCCAATTAATCTCTTACCAGCACTGCTGCTTTTCAATCACCCCTCTCAGCTTGCTCCAGTGGATCAATGAGGGGGAACCTCCCAGGTAACTGACTTTTAAAGTTAAAATAAAAACCCTTCCCAGACTCCTTTGCTGCCCACTTCTAGTTTTCACTTTAAACTTGAAAAACTGCTGTTAAAGTAAAGGCCAAAAAAATACACACACTAGCTGACTAATTAAATAAATAAACAATTCAATTAATAGCTTCTCTTTCCTAACTGTCCTATTATTGACAAAAAGCAGAATAAATCCAACCCAGCCAATCAGTCTACTCTCAATCATCAGCAATGTGATGGAAGTGTCATCAACAGTGCGACCAAGCGGCACTTACTCAGCAATAACCTGAGCTGCTGACCTCATTACAGCCTTGCTTCAAACATGGACAGACGGGAGGGGAGGGCAGAGTGACTGCTCCTGACATTAAAGCAGCATTGGGCTAGGTCTGGCATCAAGGAGCAAATTTGATGGCAGTCAGTGAAAATCAGAAGGGAAATTCTCCACTCTGGAATCATCGATAGCGCAAAGCAAAATACTTAGTGTTGGAGGTCAATTTTGATTTGATTTGATTTATTATTGTCACGTGTATTAACATACAGTGAAAAGTATTATTTCTTGCGCGCTATACAGACAAAGCATACCGTTCATAGAGAAGGAAACGAGAGAGTGCAGAATGTAGTGTTACAGTCATAGCTAGGGTGTAGAGAAAGATCAACTTAATGCAAGGTAGGTCCATTCAAAAGTCTGACGGCAGCAGGGAAGAATCTGTTCTTGAGTCGGTTGGTACATGACCTCAGACTTTTGTATCTTTTTCCCGACGGAAGAAGGTGGAAGAGAGAATGTCCGGGGTGCGTGGGGTCCTTAATTATGCTGGCTGCTTTGCCGAGGCAGCGGGAAGTGTAGACAGAGTAAATGGATGGGAGGCTGGTTTGTGTGATGGATTGGGCTACATTCACGACCCTTTGTAGTTTCTTACGGTCTTGGGCAGAGCAGGAGCCATACCAAGCTGTGATACAACCTGAAAGAAGGCTTTCTATGATGCACCTGTAAAAGTTGGTGAGAGTCGTAGCTGACATGCCAAATTTCCTTAGTCTTCTGAGAAAGTAGAGGCGTTGGTGGGGCTTTCTTAACTATAGTGTCAGCATGGGGGTACCAGGACAGGTTGTTGGTGATCTGGACACCTAAAAACCTGAAGCTCTCGACCCTTTCTATTTCGTCCCCATTGATGTAGACAGAGGCATGTTCTCCTTTACGCTTCCTGAAGTTGATGACAATCTCCTTTGTTTTGTTGACACTGAGGGAGAGACTATTGTTGCCGCACCAGTTCACCAGATTCTCTATCTCATCCCTGTACTCTGTCTCATCATTGTTTGAGATTCGACCCACTACGGTGGTGTCGTCAGCAAACTTGAAAATCGAATTGGAGGGGAATTTGGCCACACAGTCATCGGTGTATAAGGAGTATAGTAGGGGGCTGAGAACACAGCACTGTGGGGCACCGGTGTTGAGGATGATCTTGGAGGAGGTGCTGTTGCCTATCCTTGCTGATTGTGGTCTGTGAGTTAGGAAGTTCAGGATCCAGTCGCAGAGGGAGGTGCCGAGGCCCAGACCACAGAGTTTGGAGATGAGTTTCGTGGGAATAATGGTGTTGAAGGTTGAGCTGTAGTCAATAAATAGGAGTCTGACATAGGTGTCCTTGTTATCTAGGTGTTCCAGGGTTGAATGCAGGGCCAGGGAAATGGCGTCTGCTGTGGACCTGTTGCGGCAGAAGGCAAACTGTAGTGGATCCAGGCAGTCCGGGAGACTGGAATTGATTCGTGCCATGACTAACATTTCAAAGCACTTCATAATGATGGCTGTCAGAGCCACTGGCCGATAGTCATTAAGGCACGCTGCTTGGTTTTCCTAGGTACCGGAATGATGGTCGTCTTCTTGAAGGGACCTCAGATTGTTGTAAAGAGAGATTGAAGATGTCTGAATCATCTCAGTTCTGAACATTACTGCAGGAGTTCCTCAGGGTAGTATTCCTTAGGTTAGAGGAGGATGGAAGGGTGGGATCCTCTACCAGTGTAGAGGATCGGGTATCTCCTCTGCACCAATTTATAGGGCTAGGGGCCCGAGAGAAAAAAAAACTACTACTGAGGGGGAACCACCCAGGTAACTGACTTTTAAAGTTAAAATAAAAACCCTTCCCAGACTCCTTTGCTGCCCACTTCTAGTTTTCACTTTAAACTTGAAAAACTGCTGTTAAAGTAAAGGCCAAAAAAATACACACACTAGCTGACTAATTAAATAAATAAACAATTCAATTAATCCAATTAATCTCTTACCAGCACTGCTGCTTTTCAATCACCCCTCTCAGCTTGCTCCAGTGGATCAATGAGGGGGAACCTCCCAGGTAACTGACTTTTAAAGTTAAAATAAAAACCCTTCCCAGACTCCTTTGCTGCCCACTTCTAGTTTTCACTTTAAACTTGAAAAACTGCTGTTAAAGTAAAGGCCAAAAAAATACACACACTAGCTGACTAATTAAATAAATAAACAATTCAATTAATCCAATTAATCTCTTACCAGCACTGCTGCTTTTCAATCACCCCTCTCAGCTTGCTCCAGTGGATCAATGAGGGGGAACCTCCCAGGTAACTGACTTTTAAAGTTAAAATAAAAACCCTTCCCAGACTCCTTTGCTGCCCACTTCTAGTTTTCACTTTAAACTTGAAAAACTGCTGTTAAAGTAAAGGCCAAAAAAATACACACACTAGCTGACTAATTAAATAAATAAACAATTCAATTAATCCAATTAATCTCTTACCAGCACTGCTGCTTTTCAATCACCCCTCTCAGCTTGCTCCAGTGGATCAATGAGGGGGAACCTCCCAGGTAACTGACTTTTAAAGTTAAAATAAAAACCCTTCCCAGACTCCTTTGCTGCCCACTTCTAGTTTTCACTTTAAACTTGAAAAACTGCTGTTAAAGTAAAGGCCAAAAAAATACACACACTAGCTGACTAATTAAATAAATAAACAATTCAATTAATAGCTTCTCTTTCCTAACTGTCCTATTATTGACAAAAAGCAGAATAAATCCAACCCAGCCAATCAGTCTACTCTCAATCATCAGCAATGTGATGGAAGTGTCATCAACAGTGCGACCAAGCGGCACTTACTCAGCAATAACCTGAGCTGCTGACCTCATTACAGCCTTGCTTCAAACATGGACAGACGGGAGGGGAGGGCAGAGTGACTGCTCCTGACATTAAAGCAGCATTGGGCTAGGTCTGGCATCAAGGAGCAAATTTGATGGCAGTCAGTGAAAATCAGAAGGGAAATTCTCCACTCTGGAATCATCGATAGCGCAAAGCAAAATACTTAGTGTTGGAGGTCAATTTTGATTTGATTTGATTTATTATTGTCACGTGTATTAACATACAGTGAAAAGTATTATTTCTTGCGCGCTATACAGACAAAGCATACCGTTCATAGAGAAGGAAACGAGAGAGTGCAGAATGTAGTGTTACAGTCATAGCTAGGGTGTAGAGAAAGATCAACTTAATGCAAGGTAGGTCCATTCAAAAGTCTGACGGCAGCAGGGAAGAATCTGTTCTTGAGTCGGTTGGTACATGACCTCAGACTTTTGTATCTTTTTCCCGACGGAAGAAGGTGGAAGAGAGAATGTCCGGGGTGCGTGGGGTCCTTAATTATGCTGGCTGCTTTGCCGAGGCAGCGGGAAGTGTAGACAGAGTAAATGGATGGGAGGCTGGTTTGTGTGATGGATTGGGCTACATTCACGACCCTTTGTAGTTTCTTACGGTCTTGGGCAGAGCAGGAGCCATACCAAGCTGTGATACAACCTGAAAGAAGGCTTTCTATGATGCACCTGTAAAAGTTGGTGAGAGTCGTAGCTGACATGCCAAATTTCCTTAGTCTTCTGAGAAAGTAGAGGCGTTGGTGGGGCTTTCTTAACTATAGTGTCAGCATGGGGGTACCAGGACAGGTTGTTGGTGATCTGGACACCTAAAAACCTGAAGCTCTCGACCCTTTCTATTTCGTCCCCATTGATGTAGACAGAGGCATGTTCTCCTTTACGCTTCCTGAAGTTGATGACAATCTCCTTTGTTTTGTTGACACTGAGGGAGAGACTATTGTTGCCGCACCAGTTCACCAGATTCTCTATCTCATCCCTGTACTCTGTCTCATCATTGTTTGAGATTCGACCCACTACGGTGGTGTCGTCAGCAAACTTGAAAATCGAATTGGAGGGGAATTTGGCCACACAGTCATCGGTGTATAAGGAGTATAGTAGGGGGCTGAGAACACAGCACTGTGGGGCACCGGTGTTGAGGATGATCTTGGAGGAGGTGCTGTTGCCTATCCTTGCTGATTGTGGTCTGTGAGTTAGGAAGTTCAGGATCCAGTCGCAGAGGGAGGTGCCGAGGCCCAGACCACAGAGTTTGGAGATGAGTTTCGTGGGAATAATGGTGTTGAAGGTTGAGCTGTAGTCAATAAATAGGAGTCTGACATAGGTGTCCTTGTTATCTAGGTGTTCCAGGGTTGAATGCAGGGCCAGGGAAATGGCGTCTGCTGTGGACCTGTTGCGGCAGAAGGCAAACTGTAGTGGATCCAGGCAGTCCGGGAGACTGGAATTGATTCGTGCCATGACTAACATTTCAAAGCACTTCATAATGATGGCTGTCAGAGCCACTGGCCGATAGTCATTAAGGCACGCTGCTTGGTTTTCCTAGGTACCGGAATGATGGTCGTCTTCTTGAAGGGACCTCAGATTGTTGTAAAGAGAGATTGAAGATGTCTGAATCATCTCAGTTCTGAACATTACTGCAGGAGTTCCTCAGGGTAGTATCTTCAGCCCAACCATCTTCAGTTGCTTCCCGCTATCATAAGATCAACAGACCATAAGACCATGAGATATAGGAGCAGAATTAGGCCACTCGGCCCATCGAGTTTGCTCTGCCATCCAATCATGGCTGATATGATTCTCATCCCCATTCTCCTGCCTTCTCCCCGTAACCCTTGATCTCCTTATTGATCAAGAATCTATCTATCTCTGTCTTAAAGACACTCAATGACCTGGCCTCCATAGCCCTCTGTGGCAATGAGTTCCACAGATTCACCACCTCTGGCCGAAGAAATTCCTCCTCATCTCAGTTTTAAAGGCGTGTCCCTTCACCCTGAGGTTGTGTCCTCGAGTGCTAGTCTCTCTCACAAGTGGAAACATCCTCTCCATGTCCACTCTATCTCGGCCTCGCAGCATTCTGTAAGTTTCAATTAGATCCCCCCTCATCCCTCTAAACTCCATTGAGTACAGACCCAGACTCTCAAACGCATCTCATGAGGCAAACCCTTCATTCCTGGGGTCATTCTTATGAAACTCCCCTGGGCATGTTCACTGATGATTGCACGATGTCCAGCAACATCCATGACTGCTCAGATACTGAACAGTCTGTGTCCATGTGCAGCAAAACCTGGACAACATGCATAAGTAGCAAGTAACATTCACGCCACACAAATGCCAGGCAATGACCATCAACAAGAGAGAACCTAACCGTCACCCCTTGAATTTAGTGGCATCTTCACTGAATCCCACATTATCAACATCCTGGGGGTTACCATTGACCAGAAACTGAACTGAACCATCCATATAAATACTGTGGCTACCCGAACAGGTCAGAGGCTGGGATTCTGTGATGAGTAACTCACGTTCTCAGGACATGAGTTCATATCTCACCACAGCGGCTGGTGGAATTTATATAACTAATGAAGGAGAGATTGGGCAGTTTAAGCCGATACTCCCTAGAGTTTAGAACAATGAGAGGAGATCTAATTGAGGTGTACAAGATGATAAGGGGGATTGACAAAGTAGACGTGGAGAGGCTGTTTCCTCTTATGAGACAATCTAGAACAAGAGTTCCTAGTTTTAGGATAAGGAGTGGCAGAACAGAGATGAGGAGAAATTACTCCTCTCAAAGGGTGATGAGTCTGTGGAATTCTCAACCCCAGAGTGCGGTGGTTGCTGGGACATTGTGTCAATCTAAGGAAGGGGTGGACAGATTTTTAATTAGTCATGGGTTTGAAGGGTTATGGAGAACGGGCAGGAAAGTGGAGTTGAGGCTGAGATGAGATCAGCCATGATCGTATTGAATGGCGGAGCAGGCTCGATGGTTGAATTGCCGACTCCTGCTCCTAGTTTTTATGATTATGAACATTTAGAATCGAAAACTTGTGTCAGTAATTGTGATCACTGACAGGGGGGTGGGGGGGAGGTTGGGGGGCAGTTTGGGGGCAGGATTGGGGGGGTGATTTGCCGCTCTTGTTTGTCTGTTTGGATGAGGGGTTGAGGGGCAGGGTTGGGAGGAGTACGGGGGGGAAGGGGGGGTGATTTGTCACTCCTGTGTGTCTGTTTGGGTGGGGGTGAGGGGGCGCTGGGGAGGGGAGAAGGGGGGGTGATTTGCCGCTCCTGTTTGCCTGTTTAGGTAAGGGGTGTGGGCCGGTGTTGGAGGGGAGCAGTGTGGGGGGAAAGGGGGGGTGATTTGCCTATTTGGGTAGGGATTTGGGGCAGGGTTGGGGGGGTAAGATAAATGGCTGGTGCCCCACAACGTGGTTTATGCCGGCGACTTTTCCAGTTCCCATTGTCCCTGCCACCCTGCCAATGATGTAATGAATATATTTAAATCTCATTATCAAAACATCACACCTCATAGGTCCATTCCCTCCCCCATTAGATTGCCCATTCACATCAGCGTGAATCACCACAGGTCCAACATGACTTGCATCGAGCGAGTAGCACCCAGGGGGTTGGGTGTTCCAGCGAGTGGGTTGGTGGTCACAAGTGCCAACCTTTTAGAAACCAATTCGCTGGCTCAATCAGACCCTGCCCTGCCAGCGTGATGGCATGAGACCCGCCCTTTAACCTTTTTTATCTATAAATCCCTAACAATATGGCGGAGGGGGCTGCCTTGGGGGCGGCGGCTTCCACATTGGTTTTCCCACCCGGTGCATCACTCTGTCTAAAAATCCTGTCCCACAATGACCTCCATCAATTATCATAAAAGTCCATCTGCTTCACTGGCGTCCTGGAAGGATGGAAATCTGCAGTCTTTGCCCCGTCTGGCCTATGCACAGAAATGTCTCTGAACGAGCCTGTGGTGAACCATCGTTGGTTCACCACTGGGGTTGTTATTGTGTTACTGTTGGGCTAGGGTGTTGTTGTTATGGGGGTTGTACTATGTTGTTGGGATAGGGTGTTTACCTGTCCTAAGTGTTATCATGGCACACTCCAGTGGGGTCCCGCCTCCGGTGGCAGGGTATAAGACCCCCTGCTCCGGCAGGACCCCTTCAGTCTGAACGGGTGAATTTGTGTTAGTAGTTTCATTGTTAATGTATTAAAGCCTTCAGTTCTAAAGCCTTGTTTCCGGGTGCTCATTGAGGTGCATCAATTTAATACATTAACTGAGAATATGGAACAGATCCTAAAACCGGATCGTCTGACACTGGACCCACGTGCGGTCGGTGCAGCTAACACGTTCGAACATTGGTGGAAGTGCTTCGAGGACTACCTGGCAGCCTCGGTAGCTATCACTACAGACAGTGATAGACTCCAGGTCCTCCACGCAAGGGTAAGCGACACGATTTACCTAGCCATTCGTGCAGCTTCCACTTACCAGGGTGCCGTCGAGCTCCTAAAGAATAGGTACATTACGCCACCCAACGAGATTCACGCTCGTTACCTCCTCGCTACACGACGTCGGCAGTCGGGCGAGACCATAGAAGACTACGCCAATGAACTCCTGCAGCTTGCCATGGGTTGTGACTGTAAGGATGTCTCCGCCGAGCAGTACATGCAAGACCTCGCCCGAGACGCGTTCGTAGCAGGGGTAGGGTCCTCGTACATCAGACTTAAATTATTAGAAAAGGGTAAACTCAACTTGACCCAGGCAATGGGGATGGCCGTGAGGTTGGAGGCGGCGTCGAAGAGCTTGGCGCTGTACCCCGAGGACCACGTGCAGTCAACGTGGTTGGAGCAAGCTCTGCTCCCTCCTCGCCCCGCGAACCCGCGCTCCCAGATCGATTCGACGACGGCGGCAGCTCCAGGTGGCCAGCGATGCTATTTTTGCGGTGGGCCAAGCATCCACGGCAGCAGTGTCCGGCAAGAACGGCAATCTACAGCCAGTGCGGTAAAAAAGGCCACTACGGCAAAGTCTGCAGGTCCAAACCTAAAAACGGCAGTGCAGCTTGTAACCCTCCAGAACGGAGACCATCTCTTTCGGCGCCGCAGTACCCACGAGGTCCGACCACGTGCGATCTCAGGACGGCGCCATCGTGGCAGACAGAGGAGGAGGAAGACCACCAGGAGTCGCTGCGCTTGGAGCCCTCGGCCACATGCGATTCATGGGGGCGGCCATCATGGTCCACGACGACTAGGAGCGACCAGCAGGGGTCCTCAGCATCCACATCGGCAGCATGCAGCAGCGACCAGCAGGGGTCCTCAGCATCCACATCGGCAGCATGCAGTGACGCCCAGGGGCCAACGGTGGCGTCGATCTCTCTGGATCAGACCAGGCATTTCAGACTGGAACATTCCATGATGGAGGTAAAGGTTAGTGGCAGAACTGTGAATTGTCTGTTTGACAGTGGGAGCACCGAAAGTTTCATACACCCTGAAACTGCTAAAAGGTGTGGACTCCGGGTTCTCCCTGCCAAACAGACAATTTCCATGGCATCACAGTCCCGGTCTGTACCGATCCAAGGACGATGTATGGTAACTCTTGAGGTACAGGGCACAGTTTACGAGCAATACAGGCTCCTTGTGCTACCTCACCTTTGCGCGCCAATTCTCCTCGGACTAAACTTTATGGCCCACATGAGGAGAGTGATCCTACAGTACGGTGGGCCACTCCCTTCACTGGCAGTAGGGAACCAGCCGCAGCCTCCAAATTGCCCAAAGCGCCCCGCGTGCAATCTATCCACCCTGAAGATCACGACACCATCCCTTTTTAAAAATCTGGTACCTGGCTGCAAGCCCATCGCTACTAAAAGTAGGCGTTACAGCGCTGAGGACCGGATCTTTATTAGATCTGAGGTTCAGCGGCTCCTCAAGGAAGGGATCATACAGGCCAGTGCTAGTCCGTGGAGAGCGCAGGTCGTGGTAGTCAAAAGCGGGAACAAACCTCGGATGGTCATCGACTATAGTCAGACCATTAATAGATACACGCAGCTGGATGCGTATCCTCTCCCGCGCATTTCTGATATGGTCAATCAGATTGCGCAGTACCGAGTGTTTTCTACCATAGACCTTAAGTCCGCCTACCATCAACTCCCCATCCGCCCAGAGGACCGACAATATACGGCTTTTGAGGCGGATGGTCGTCTATACCAATTCCTCAGGGTTCCATTTGGTGTCACCAATGGGGTCTCGGTCTTCCAGCGTGCTATGGACCGAATGGTGGACCAGAACGGGTTGCGGGCTACCTTCCCGTACCTGGATAACGTCACCATCTGCGGCCATGACCAGCAGGACCACGACACGAATCTCCAACACTTTCTACGCACTGCACCTCGCCTGAATCTGACCTATAACAGGGAGAAGTGCGTATTCCGTACGCATAGGTTAGCCATCCTCGGATACGTGGTGGAAAACGGGGTCATTGGCCCTGATCCAGACCGTATGCGCCCACTCACTGAACTTCCCTTGCCCGCTAGCACGAAAGCACTGAGGAGATGCCTCGGGTTCTTTTCGTATTATGCACAGTGGGTCCCCAACTACGCGGACAAAGCTCGTCCGCTCATTAAGTCCACGACCTTCCCACTTACGCCGGAGGCCCAATTGGCCTTCAAGGTTTTGAAAAGCGACATCTCGAAAGCCACGATGCACGCGGTGGATGAATCCATCCCTTTCCAGGTGGAGAGTGATGCATCGGACTTCGCCCTAGCCGCCACACTAAACCAGGCAGGCAGGCCCGTCGCGTTTTTTTCCCGCACCCTTCAAGGCCCAGAGATTCGGCACTCAGCGGTGGAAAAGGAGGCTCAGGCCATTGTGGAGGCAGTCAGACACTGGCGCCATTACCTGGCAGGTAAGCGGTTCACCCTGATCACGGATCAACGATCCGTGGCGTTTATGTTCAGTAACACGCAGAGGGGCAAGATCAAGAACGATAAGATCTTGCGGTGGAGAATTGAGCTCTCCACCTATAATTACGATATTATGTATCGTCCAGGGAAGCTCAATGAGCCCTCGGATGCCCTCTCGCGCGGAACATGCGCCATCATGCAGGAGGACCGCTTGAAGGCTCTCCACAATGATCTGTGTCATCCTGGAGTCACCAGACTCTACCACTTCATAAAAGCCCGCAACCTACCCTACTCGGTGGAGGAGGTCAGGTCAGTTACTAGAAGTTGTCGGATTTGCGCAGAATGCAAACCACACTTTTATCGACCAGACCGGGCACATTTGGTCAAGGCCACTCGCCCTTTTGAGAGGCTGAGTGTAGATTTTAAGGGCCCCCTTCCCTCAACGGATCGGAATGTCTATTTTCTTAACATAATAGACGAATTTTCCCGGTTTCCGTTTGTTTTCCCCTGTGCGGACACGTCGACTGCCACCGTCATCAAGGCATTCAGTGAGCTTTTTACCCTGTTCGGGTACCCCTGCTATATTCATAGCGACAGGGGCTCGTCGTTCATGAGCAACGACTTGAGGCAATTCCTGCTCTCATTCGGGATTGCCTCTAGTAGAACCACGAGCTACAACCCTAGGGGTAACGGACAGGTGGAAAGGGAGAATGCTACAGTCTGGAAGGCTGTCCTACTGGCACTGAAATCCAAGGGCCTTCCAGTCTCCCGGTGGCAGGAGGTCCTTCCAACTGCGCTCCATTCTATCCGCTCCCTCCTGTGTACGGCAACCAATGCTACTCCCCACGAGAGGATGTTCTCATTCCCTCGGAAGTCGTCCTCGGGGACCTCATTGCCAGCCTGGTTGACGTACCCAGGACCCGTCCTTCTGCGGCGCCATGTGAGGGCTCGCAAGTCCGACCCCTTGGTCGAACCGGTCCAACTCCTCCACGCCAACCCTCAGTATGCCTATGTGGCATATCCTGACGGGCGAGAGGACACTGTCTCCATTAGAGACCTGGCGCCCGCAGGGGACGTAGCAACTCCTGTCGCTCCTATTCCCCCAGTCACAGATCCACTACTCCTCATTACTTCCCCAGACGTGGCGCGGTCAGCACCGGGACCAGTGCATAACACTTTTACTCCCAGGTACAGCTTGCCTGAGACTCGGAGATCGGCGCCACCATCATCACCACCACCACCACCACCACCACCAAACGTTCCAGGATCCCCTACACCATCGCCTCATCAGGGCCGGCCGGCCCGGGAGTCTTTGAGGGGACAGCCAGATGTTGTTTTGAGAGAGCCACCGCAAGCACCTGCTCCGGTTTCGCAACCGGTGTTGAGAAGATCGCAGCGTCGGTGTGGTCCTCCAGACCGTCTGGACTTGTGAATCCTGTTATTTTTTTTGTCATTGTCTGTTTTCATCCACCCCGCCACCTTTGGTTCCTAAAGGAGGGGTGAATGTGGTGAACCATCGTTGGTTCACCACTGGGGTTGTTATTGTGTTACTGTTGGGCTAGGGTGTTGTTGTTATGGGGGTTGTACTATGTTGTTGGGATAGGGTGTTTACCTGTCCTAAGTGTTATCATGGCACACTCCAGTGGGGTCCCGCCTCCGGTGGCAGGGTATAAGACCCCCTGCTCCGGCAGGACCCCTTCAGTCTGAACGGGTGAATTTGTGTTAGTAGTTTCATTGTTAATGTATTAAAGCCTTCAGTTCTAAAGCCTTGTTTCCGGGTGCTCATTGAGGTGCATCAGAGCCTCAAAGGACAATTAGCGATAGATGACCAACACTGGCCTTACCAGCGAAGCCCACATCCCATGAAAGAACGATTAAATAAGTCATTGGAAGCTGCAAAGATGAAACATGTCTGTCGGTCTCTGAGAGGAGGGAAAAAGCAAGTTGTTTTACTGATTAGGACAGCACAGCCATCTGTTACAGGTTGTTCTTTTTTTGGTCTCTGTTTGACAGTGGGGAGCTGTAATCAAGGCCACTAGAGATGGTGATTAATCAATCCCCACTCCACCTGTCAGTGATTGAGAAAAATATCATCAAGTGTTTGTGACAGACCGGGACAGTACGGCGGAAAGTGAGGAAGCACTGGAGATACACCAACAATGGGACATAAGAAACACAGGGCTGTTTTACAAATCTTCGCCCTTTTCTTCACGGTAAGTTACTTGTTTGGTTATGTTGTGAAATATCACCTTCATTACCAGGGAAAGTATCATGGAAACTATTTTTTACTCGGCTGAAATGGGTGCATTTGAGTCAAGTGGGTTCTCTAATTCAAGTTGGCAAACTACAAACTGAGACAAAACGTATATTTGAAATAATATTCATGGATATCAAACGTACAGAACAGGAGCACAACGTTTATGTTTCTCTTGTCCAAGTTTTTGAAATGTTCCAGAATCCATTGGATTCAATATTGTTTTGCTGTAGTTAAGTTTGGAGTTGAGTCACTTTAATAAGGAGAGTCAGTCAGTAAATCTGAGATGACTTCCTCTTTTTACTGTAAAATGTGCTTGCTTTGAATTGAGTTACACGGAGAGATTGGATAGGCTAGGACTTCTTTCTTTGGAGCGTAGGAGAGTGAGGGGTGATCTTATAGAGGTGTATAAGATCATGAGAGGCATGGATAGTGTGAATGCACTCAGTCTTTTTCCCAGGGTTGGGGAATTGGGAACTAGAGGGCATAAGTTTAGGTTAAAAGGGGAAAGAATTAATGGGAATCTGAAAATAAACTTTTTTACACAGAGGGTGGTGCGTATGTGGAATGAGCTGTCGGAGGAAGTGGTTGAGGCAGGGACATTGACAACATTTAAAAGGAATTTGGACAGATACATGGATAGGAAAGGTTCAGAGGGATTTGGGCCAGATGCAGGCAAATGGAGTTAGCTTAGATGGACGTTTTGGTTGGCATGAACCAGTTTGGGCCGAAGGGCCTGTCTCCGTGCTGTTGATTCTATGATTGTCTGATGTGATGAAGGTGGGTGGCAGAGGTGAGAATGATCCAGAATACAGGACATTTAGTAAGGAAGTTTAAGGGACCTGTGTGTGGTATCTGTTTAATTAGTTCCCTGCTTTTGTAGCCTAGTTTGAGGTGTTTGCATTAAGAGTAATTAAATCCTCATGAAGCCAAGTTGGATATCAGCAAGTTTCTCATTTCTGTTTCAGCCCTGGTTGACTCAACTAAATGGACCCCAACTCTAATCCTAACCCTAACCCTAACATTAACCCTAACTCTAACCTGAACCCGAACCCGAACCCTAACCCTAACCCCTAACCGAACCCGCACCCGAACCCTAACAGTAACCCTAATCCCTAATCCCTAATCCTAACACAAACCCGAAGCCGAATCCTAACCCCAACCCTAATTCCTAATTCTAACCCTAACCCGAACCTGAACCCTAACCCCCTAACCCTAACCCGAAACCTAACACTAATCCTAACCCCTAACACTAACCCTAACCCCTAACCCTAACCCCTAACCCCTAATGCCTAACCCTAACCCTAACCCTAACCCGAACCTGAAACTGAACACTGACCCTAACCCCTAACACTAACTCCTAACCCTAATCCTAACCCTAATCTGAACCCCTAACCCTAACCCCGAACCCTAATCCTAACCCCTAACCCTAACACTAATCCTATCCCTAACCCTAGCCCTAACTCTAACCTCTAACCCTAACCCTAACCCTAACCCCTAACCCTAAACCTAAACCACCCATAACCGTAACCGTAAATGGACCTCCTTCCCGTTGTTTGCTCTCATTAGACCATGTAAATAATAGATTAAGCAGTGATCTAACTGAGGTGTTGCAGATGAAATGTGGATAAATTAGATAGTGAGAAACTATTTCCTCTGGTGGAGAGATGGGAGTCCAGAACAATGAAGAATAAACTCACCCAAGCTAAGCATTCAGGACTGACACCTGGAAGCACCCATCATTCAAAGTGGAGAATGAAAATCCTCCAAAACATCGCTGAGGCTGAGGTTCCAGTGAAAGATTCAAAGGGGGGGGGTGTTGGCGGCAAGGTCGAGAATTCCGACCAATAACTTGACTCTCGTCCTGTTATTTGGATCTCCTTTGTGTGACTGCTTTCACTCTAATCTTTCTTACAAGGTTGTACAATGTTGGCATGACTTGGACAACACAGAATATGACTGCTGGCCCATGAAGCAACCAGATGAGTACAACATGATCGACTGTCGGGGTAAGAACCCATTGCAACCTTGTGCCGAAATCCAACACCATTAACGCACTGCATATAAATGTGTGCGGTTGGCCAGGAAGTGTATCGGATACTGACCATCAGGGTCAGTTGTGGAAAGTCATTGTAAGAAAGTAAATTTGAAATTAGTCTGACCGTGGAGATTTGTGATATTATTTCAGTCATTCACGAACTTTCACGATTAATTGAGAAATGGGAATCATTGGCAAAGCCCACATTAATTATCGATCTCTAGTTTTCCATTTCTTCAATACAGTCCATGTGGTGATTTTTGTTGTTCTTTATAGCTGGTTTGGTACAATCCGACACCTGAAAGGACACATTGGGAGGACAAAACGTCGGCCATCTTGGTGTGGGACGGAAGTCACATTCGGACTAGATTGTGCAGATTTCCTTTCCTGCAACATTAAAGCACTTGGGATTTTAATGATAATCCAAAAGCATAAAGTCACTTTTTACTGAAACATTTGACCTAACTCTCAAGTCAAGGTTTGCATTCCGATTTAGTCAAGGCCTCTGAAATGCAAATCCAGCATCATGTCCATTAAACTTTTTGAGAGTGGACCGATAGACCTTTTTACTTCTATCTACTCCATTTCCCAATTTCTTAGTTTAGTTTTATTGAGGAATTTACTTCACTCTTGGTTTTCAATTCCGAAGGAGAACCTGTTCCCCCAAGAATTTAAACTACCTTTAATCTCTACAGACATTAGAACAAAGAACAAAGAAAATTATAGCACAGAACAGGCCCTCCAGCCCTCCAAGCCTGCACTGACCATGCTGCCCATCTGAACTAAAACCCTGTACCCTTCCAGGGACCATATCCCTCTATTCCCATCCTATTCACGTATTTGTCCAGACACCCCTTAAAAGTCACTATCGTATCTGTTTCCACTACCTCCCCCGGCAGCGAGTTCCAGGCACCCACCACCTTCTGTGTAAAAAGCTTGCCTCGTACATCTCCTTTAAACCTTGTCCCTCGCACCTTAAACCTGTGCCCCGTAGTAATTGACTCTTCTATCCTGGGAAAAAGCTTCTGACTATCCACTCTGTCCATGAACTTCATAATCTTATAGACGTCTATCAGGTCACCCCTCAACCTCCATCGTTCCAGTGAGAACAAACCAAATTTCTCTAACCTCTCTTCGTAGTAATGCCCTCCATACCAGGCAACATCCTGGTAAATCATTTCTGTACCCTCTCCAAAGCCTCCACATCCTTCTGGTAGTGTGGCGACCAGAATTGAACACTATATTCCAAGTGTGACCAAACTAAGGTTCTATAAAGCTGTAACATGACTTGCCAATTTTTGAACTCAATGCCCCGGCCGATGAAGGCAAGCATGCCGTATGCCTTTGATGGAGCCAAGGTGTGATTGCTGTTTTTAATTCATACTTTCAACATTTCCCTCGTATTTTCTATGTTAGTGCAAATGTTTCTCTCTTCCAACGCACAGAAAATGAAGAAATAGCATTGGTATTATTGCTCAACTGCAGGATGATCACAAGATCTAATTAGCATATTGCCATCAGTACATTATAAAAGATCCCGTACAAGCCAACAGGAACTAATGTCATTCCACTACTCATTATTCAGCTATTAAATCCAAATTACTCCCACCACCAATTACAGATTGGGGCAACCAATATTTTAACTGGATGTCAAACAGCTAAATTCTTCCAATAAAAATCAAAAACCTGGAAGAAAATGTGGAATATTCCGCATATCCTCCATTGGACTGGACATTAATCCTATTGAAAAACAAATATGCACAGATTAGAATTAAAATGAAATTACTCACATTATAAGGGTGGCACAGTGGCACGGTGGTTAGCACTGCTGCCTCACAGTGCCAGGGACCTGGGTTTGAGTCTGGCATTGTGTTTGATTTTGATTTGATTTATTATTCTCACATGTATTAACATACAGTGAAAAGTATTGTTTCTTGTGCGCTATACAGACAAAGCATACCGTTCATAGAGAAGGAAAGGAGAGAGTGCAGAATGTAGTGTTACAGTCATAGCTAGGGCGTAGGGAAAGATCAACTTAGTGCGAGGTAGGTCCATTCAAAAGTCTGACAGCAGCAGGGAAGAAGCAGTTCTTGAGTCGGTTGGTATGCGACCTCAGACTTTTGTATCTTTTTCCAGACGGAAGGAAGTGGAAGAGAGAATGTCCGGGGTGCGTGGGGTCCTTAATTATGCTGGCTGCTTTTACGAGGGAGTGGGAAGTGTAGACAGAGTCAATGGATGGGAGGTTGGTTTGCGTGATGGATTGGGCTACATTCATGACCTTTTGTAGTTTCTTGCGGTCTTGAGCAGAGCAGGAGCCATACCAAGCTGTGATACAACCAGAAAGAATGCTTTCTATGGTGCATCTGTAAATGTTGGTGAGAGTCGTAGCTGACATGCCAAATTTCCTTTAGTCTTCTGAGAAAGTAGAGGCGTTGGTGGGCTTTCTTAACTATAGTGTCAACATGGGGGGAACAGGACAGGTTATTGGTGATCTGGACACCTAAAAACATGAAGCTCTTGACCATTTCTACTCAGTGACTGTCTGTGTGGAGTTTACATGTTCTCCCTGTGTTTGCATGGGTTTCCTCCCGGTGCTCCGGTTTCTTCCCACAGTTCACAGAATTGCAGGTTAGGTGGATTGGCCATGGGAAATGCAGATGATGGGGGTAGGGCCACTTTTCCGGGGAATCAGCACAAACGTGATGGGCCGGATGGCCTCTTTCTGCACTGTAGGGATCCTAAGATGCCATACTGGTGATCCTACTTGCCCCCAGCTTCAGAGACCATACAGTAGCAATGTGTCTCCTTCTCCCTCCATCGGGCATTAGTTCTATCCAGATTTCTTGTCCTCTGCCATAGAGGGTCAACACTGATGAAATATGAGATAGCTGTTGGCTTTGACATGTCTTTAACATTGGAGAGGAGTAATTTAACCTTTGCTCCCAGTCCTATGACTTCTATCTGTATGGCTTTGGTGACATGGACTAGCCAGAAATCCAGCTGCATGTCAGATATGTAAAAGGGGTGAGACACTACTAAAGGATCTACAAAAGGTCGTGAATGTAGCCCAATCCATCACGCAAACCAACCTCTCATCCATTGACTCTGTCTACACTTCCCACTGCCTCGGCAAAGAAGGCAGCATAATTAAGGACCCCATGCACCCCGGACATTCTCTCTTCCACATTCTTCCATCAGGAAAAGGATATAAAAGTCTGAGGTCACGTACCAACCGACTCAAGAACAGCTTCTTCCCTGCTGCTGTCAAACTTTTGAATGGACTTATCTTCCATTAGGTGGATCTTTCTCTACACCCTAGCTATGACTGTAACACTACATTCTGCACTCTCTCATTTCCTTCTCTATGAACGGTATGTTTTGTCTGTATAGCACGCAAGAAACAAGACTTTTCACTGTGTGTTAATACATGTGACAATAATAAATCAAATCAAATCAAATCAAAGACACAGTGGAATCGCTTGTGCATCTTAAGCACGAACATTGACTCCAGTAAATGCACGTCCTCTGAGGGAGAATTTGTCTAATCTACTCAACCGATTAACTCGAGAATAAAGGACAGGAATTAATTGACTTTCAACTCTGTTGTGTATTTCCCACATTTACCTTCACATTGTGGTATTTTTTCCCTGTGAATATTTGAAGGGCTGGAGATGAACTGGATGGAGAGACCCCCTGAGAAAGTGCGGAGTGGGGAGGAATTTAACGTCACCTACGCCCTCACTGTTTCCAATGAATTCTATCAGATGGCTGTCAGACAGGGAATTCTGAAATTCAGGTAGGAATTTTAAAAAAGTAACATAATTCTATCCTCCTTCTAAACCACTATCGACCTTGCTGTCGGGCTAAGATTTTCCAACGGGGAAATGATTTAGCATCAAATTAATTTGGACTTTTTCCCAAACCTGTATTTTGAGCTCATGGCAAGGTGCTGTTTCCGTGAGAAAACATGTCTTCCATGTTTTGAAATTATCCTCTTCCGTGTACCATGAATGGGTGTAACACACCACAAGATTAGCTGGTAATGATTCATTTACCAAGATATTTCCCGCTGGATGTTACATGGCTTGGCCACCACTGAGAATTGGGCCAAGCTGTCATCATTCAGGCTAAAGCTAGCAGTTGAATTTATTTACAGAATCTGCAATTAAATGGAAAGGGCATTTGGTCAAAAAAAACAGCAATTTAGGAGTCAAGTTGTATATTTTTAAAACTGTGTTTCTACATCTTTGAATCCTTTTGGACTTCGCTCATATTCTGAGGATTGCTTCTTCCTAGCGAGTCCTACCTTGCCATCTTGATTGGAAAAGGCAACAAGAAGATGATCCAATCCTCTGGGGTCTCCGGGATGCAACAACACGGGACCACAGGGATTCTTTCCCCACTAATCAAGCCCTTCACATTAAGCATTGTGGACAGAAAGGTTCGCTGATGTGTAAAGACTTCCCTCCATGAGGTTAGACTGGCCAAATATTCCCTATTGGAAGCAACTCACACAGTTCTGTTTCAAACTAGTGACATATGTAAGACCTTTGATAAGTGGCAGATTTGACTGTCTCATTCCACCAATTAATGAGAATCAACTAGAATTCAGACAGCTCCAATAACTTGTGGAGAGAGTTGATGGAAGTGCTTAAAATTTTTGATAGTTTCAAAATTGTTTCTGTGGCAGAAAGGTGAACAAGCAGAAGATGCTGATTTGAGGCAATCGGCAAAATATTCAGAGATGATATGAGAAAATAAATATTTTATGCAGCCAATCATTGCGATCTAAACAGATCTTCCCAATCTTTTCCTTTATGTGGACAACTAGATCACCATCAAAGGCTTCTGCAGACTATAATTAATTAATTTTTCTACATATGGCTGATGGAAATCAAACTTAAATATCAATGGACATTGAAAACACAGCTAGTTCTAATAGTTTATGATGCACACTCACAAATAGATGACACCACAGTACATTCACCTACTGTAGGCCTACCAGTGGAAACAGATAATGCTTAGCGAATGAGAAGGCTGATGTTGTTTGGCAGATGTCAAACGTTGGACGTCAGGTTCCAGGAATGACAGTCTCAATCAGAGATCTGGTTCAATGTTAAATTTATTCTGATATTTGGTCTTCAATGTGACAAGCCCTGCCAATCCAGTTTTGCAAAGTTAGGCTGTAGAAAAAGGCCTCAGAAATGTTACTGCCTTGTTGAACAGTTCAGGGTATTCCGAAGCAACTTTAAGGCAAAGGTCAGTCAGGTAGTTCTGAGTAAAATCCAGCTTCAAAGCTCTGTCACAGGACAGTTCCACAAGGCTGCCTTGCTCTCTCTCGAGGTCAGGCTTGCGAGGATGTCACCATCAAGGCTTGCAAAGGGATTTTGTATCCAGTTGATCTGTGCGTTGGGAACAGGGAAGTACTCGCATGACTGTGTTTCCAAACTCTGCAGGTGCTCTCTGATGGTTCACTCTGTTTGGAAGCTGCATTTCTGCCGTGGTCAAAAACTCTGACAGATTTGCAAACGAGTCGTAATTTGACTTATCAGCTGGAATGTTACCGCCTTGCCCACACCGGAATCGGGTCAGGCAAGGCTTGCAGAACGGAATTCTCCATTGGCCTCAGTCGGGATTTTACGAGCCTCACCCGAGCGAGGTTATAAAATGTTGGCCATAAGGTCTTTTGGCCCACATCTCTATTTTCTTGATCATCATTTCTGTTTTGTCCTGCAGACAAAAACTGTCACTGATTCTGCAGTAAAATCATTGCTTAAGGTTCTCTGCAGATTGGAAATGGCTGTTTGACTGCCGGGGATTGATAATTTTGCACAGATTGATGCTAAACTCTGTTGGGTCCTTTCATCACCATCTACAAACTCTGAACAAAGACAAGTCAATTATTTGATGTATTCATTTACAGGACTTGGGTGTCGCTGGCTGGACCAGCATTTACTTGATTTGATTTGATTTGATTTATTATTGCCACATGTATTAACATACAGTGAAAAGTCTTGTTTCTTGCACGCTATACAGACAAAGCATACCATTCATAGAGAAGGAAAGGAGAGAGTGCAGAATGTGTTGTTATAGTCATAGCTAGGGTGTAGAGAAAGATCAACTTAATGCAAGGTAAATCCATTCAAAAGTCTAACAGCAGCAGGGAAGAAGCTGTTCTTGAGTCGGTTGGTACGTGACCTCAGACTTTTGTATCTTTTTCCCGACTGAAGAAGGTGGAAGAGAGAATGTCCGGGGTGCGTGGGGTCCTTAATTATGCTGGCTGCTTTTCTGAGGCAGCGGGAAGTGTAGACAGAGTCAATGGATGGGAGGCTGGGCTTCGTTCACAACCCCTTGTAATTTCTTGCGGTCTTGGGCAGAGCAGGAGCCATACCAAGCTGCGATACAACCAGAAAGAATGCTTTCTATGGTGCATCTGTAGAAGTTGGTGAGAGTTGTAGCTGACATGCCAAATTTATTGCCCATCCCTAACTGTCCTCCATTTAAGAGTGCATTTGAGAGTCATTGCTGTGGGTCTGGAGACACATGTAGGCCAGACCGGGTAAGGACAGCAGATTTCCTTCCCTTAAGGACATGAGTGAACTAGATGGTTAATAACGACAATTGACAATGGTTTCATGGTCATCTTTAGACTTTTAATTCCAGATATTTATTGAATTCAAATTTCATCATATGCTATGGTGGGATTAGAACCCGGGTCCCCAGAGCATTACCCTGGGTCCCTCTGGATTACTAATCCAGTGACAATACCACTACACCACTGCCTCCCCCTACGTTGACCAGAGTTAGTTTCTGTTGGAGGTGGAATTTACTGACCTGGGAATTGTGGCAGCTGTGGCCAGTTCAGGACCTGCTTCCAGCTCATTCTCTTTTGGCCTTTCAAATAGATTTTCCCATTCAATCCACGCCGCTGAGAAATTGAGGAAAGGGCCCAAATTGGGTGGTTTGTCATGAGCTTCATCTGTGTGGTTACTTGAGGAGGTTCCAGTTGAAAGTTGGAAAACAATGTTATTTAACTCAATATTTCTGTTCGGCACAGAGATGTCCGGTACTGTAGACACCTCAGGCCCGTATGCAATCTCCACAATTGGATCAGATGAATATAGTAAGCAGTCACAAATGTATTTGTTATAATGAGTTTTCAGAGCAATATCGTGCTTTCAAACCAGCAAAATTCTCCAAACTTCAATCAAAAAAGCCAATCTCCAACTGCTTTCTGCAAAAACCCGTATCTTTCTGTTACAGATCCAGGACTGCACATAAAACACAACAGCATGACCCTGTCAATCACTCTAATCTGAAATCCCAGGGGAATTTAAGTTAAAAAGTCCATTAATTTTACTTAACCATTAAAAGGTTGAGATGAATTATTATTCTGCTCTCCCAGCATCTGAACTGTGTTCCTTCCACACATACCGACTACCTGAGGAAAAAAGTTGCATTTATTAATCATTCTCCTGAAAAGTAAAAAAAAACACACAATGCCCAGAGTTCTCCGCAAAAAATTCTAAGTTCCCAACATGTGGGAAAACGGGAGTAAATCCCACTGTTTTTTTAGCGTGATTTCCAGAATAAATCTCTGGCACTCTGCTTCACGGAGTGCCCTAGTGGGATTCCCTGCGAATCGGGGCCTATTCCCACTTGAGAGGCCGGCAGCATAGTGCTGAGCGGGTCACTGCGCATGCGCCAATCTGTCAGCGTGGAGATTGGCACATGCGCACTGCCCCTCCCCCCCCATTGCTGGCCTCCTGATCGCTGGCCAGCCCGATTACTGGCCAGCCCTGCAAAGTCTCCATCACTGGCCTACTGAACATCCACCCCTGATCGCTGGCCTTCCAGACTTTCCCGGGCCAGCCCGTACGTTCCCCCCACTGGTCAGTGCAATCTCCCTCTCGACAGTCCCAACCCTGCTGCTGATGACCACCCTGATCCCCTCCCCCACCCAGATAGCCAGGCCTGATCGTCCTCACTCCTCTGCTCTCCCAGTGATCCCAGAGCAGAGGGGCAGCAGGTCCCCCCCCCCCCCCACACTGGTCGCCCCTCCCATCCCCAATTGGTCCCATCCCTGGCACCGCCCCCTCAGCACTGCCCGAAGCCCAGTGGCCAGTGCCAAGGTACCCCTTGGGCATTGCAAGTTTGCCCCTTTGGCTGGCACTGCCAGGCTGGCACTGCCCAAAGGGCTCCTTCCTTACCCCCGACTTCCTGGGGGGGCCTCAATGGTCTCTCTTCCATCCAGCAGGGTCAGGCCACCTGTTCCCTGTTAGTGGGGAGCAGATGTAAACCCCGCTGGAGGGAACCACTCCCAGCAGGGGGTAGGGGTTGGGGGGTGGGGTTTTGGGGGGTTGTGGGGGGTGGGTGGTGGAGACACTAGTGGGCCCAGAGAATTCAGTCTAGTAGAGCAGCGCAGTGGGCTGGGAGAATTGCCCCCTATATATATATATATATGTTATGTTAAATATATATATCATTTGCATATTTTTATCACACCCTCCAAAAACCCATGACCTCTCCCGACAGGAAGGACAAGGACAGCAGACACATAGGAATACCGGCACCTTCAAGATCTCCTCTGAGCTAAACATCACCCTGACTGGGAACTTATTGGCCGTTCCTTCACCGTCGCTGGGTCAAAATCCTGGAACTCACTTCCTAACAGCACTGTGGGTGTACCTACAGCACATGGACTGAAGCATTTCAAGAGGACGGCTCACCAGCACCTTCTCGAGGGGCAGTTAGGGATGAGCAATAGTTGCCTAGCAAGCGACGCCCAATGCCATGAAATAATTTTACAAAAGCAGGGTTGTTAGCTGGAGGGAAACAGACTGCAGAGAATCGCTCAAAGAACAAGAGGCGACTGAGGGGAAAAGAATTGTTCATGCCTGGTTCTAACCTTAAATGCATCATGCGTAGGGGGTAATAATTTCAGTAATAACATTCAAAATAATATTGAATAAACACCCAAAGGGAAAAAAGTTGCGGGGTTATGGTGAGTGGGGCAAATTGGACAGTTCCTTCAAAGAGCCAGCATAGCTATGATGGGCTGAATGGCTGCCTCTAAGCCATATGATTTTATCATTCTATCAGAGAAAATTCATTGCAAACCTTCACACATTTATAGTGTTTTGATTAAATATGTACCAGATTGTGACGTGTACTCTATCAATACTAGCTTCCTGTTAAATGAATGGCTTCAACAAGCGCAGACTGCACTTTGATTTAATTTGCAAAGATTCCAATGATGTTTTGTTTAACAGATTTCTGATTTCTTGTTAATATTCAGCAATGCGAGTGAAGCAAAAAGATTCTGTGAAGAAAAGGAATGTCCGGTAAACTGGAAAGATGCAACTGAAAGTAACTGCTGCGTTTACCACGCAAACATTCACTCCTGTCCAATGGCATTCATGGTGTGTGCTTGTTTTATTTCATGGTCGGTCACTGAAAGTTCTGTGGTCCAATCCCCACACACTTCACCCATCTCTACCTCTATAATCTCCTGAAATCCCGGCCCTTCTCCAATCGCCAATTCTCATCGCTCAGCCACTGACGGCCAGGCTACCTCATACCTAAACTCTGTCATTAGCCAAAACCTTCCGGCCATTCACGCCGGGCTGCCGCTGTGAGCGAGGACGGAGAATTTAGCGCTCAGGCAAATCTCCGCTCCTGCCAGGGTGAACAGCTGGAAAATATCACCCATCGTCTGTCCAAACCTTCCTGTTTCTCCATCTCCTTACAATCACACCTTAAAAACAACCTTTTGACTAAACTTTAGTTCACCTGTCCTTATCCAGGTGCAGTTTCTCAAAGCTGACTGTGGGCCTGCTCCTGTGCGGTACTTTATTTTCTTCTTCCTTTGTTTTTTTTTAGTTTAGTTGGGGCACCATGCTCGGCTCACGCTTAGAGGGCCGAAGGGCCTGTTCCTGGGCTGTACTTTTCTTTGTTCTTTGTGTTCTTCTAGAATCTGGAGTTGTCTGAAAACTGGACATTTTTAGAATGTGTCATGCATCAATTTTAATTGAGTGAAATTTGAAATAAACTTAACTGCATCAGGCGCTGCATTGGTGTGGACTAGTTATCACTTTGCTGCTTGCACAGTGGCTTATCCCACTCCCCAAGTGACCCTTGACCCTCATGGTTGACCCTAGCTCCGCCTTTTTCTGTGCTACATACCTCAATGACCCTATGACTCTACCCAACTTGAAATCCAAACTTTGGCAGAGCCTCGGTCCCAATGTTGATTGCTTTGAGACACTGATACCTGTAGCACCTTATGTGGATTAAATTGGAATGGAATTTCTTTCTCTGCTGTTTTCATGTTAGTCTGATTCGATGAGCAGTGTATGTCTGGCCTGTATTTACTTATCGCTGTATATGAACCAAACTAATTAGCTCTGGCCAAAATAGTTGGTGATGGTCAGTACACATAGATTGGAAAAGTCGGGACTGTTTTCCTTGGAGAAAGAGAGGAGATTTGATTGAAGTGTTCAACATCATGAAGGGTCTGGACAGAGTAGATCGGGAGATTTGGGGTGGCACGGTGACACAGTGGTTAGCACTGCTGCCAGAGACCTAGGTTCAATTCTGGCCTCGGATCACTGTCAGTGGAGCTTGCACATTCTCCCCGTGTCTGCGTGTGTTTCCTCCCACAGTCTAAAGATGTGCGGGTTAGGTTGATTGGCCATGCTAAATTGACCCTACTGTCAGGGGGATTAGCAGGGTAAATGTGCGGGGTTACGGGAATAGGGATCTGAGTGGGATTGTGGTTGGTGCAGTCTCGATGGGTCAAATGTCCTCTTTCTGTACTGTAGAGATTCTATCAAACCGTCAGATTTAATGCAGATTTAATATGATTGGCAAAATAAACAACAGCAACAGGAAGGAGGAAAGCTTCATTACCCAACGAGTGGATAGGACCTGGAATGCATTGCCTGAGAGCATGCTGGAGCAAGCTTCAAATGAGACCTTCAGCAGGAAACTGGATAAGCAGCTGAATTTGCAAGGCTGTGGGGAAAGGTCAGGGTAGTGGGATGAACAGAGTGACTGCAGCAAAGAGCTGATATAGACATGCTGGGCAAGCCTGGGTCCCTGTGTGCTGTTACCATTCTGTGGTTCTGCCATTTCATGGCTCTCACAATTGGAATTTCCAATATTATTTATTTCAGAAAGAAGGTGGCATCTGTGGTCCCTGGATTCCAGACGATGGGAAAATAGTTACGCACACTGTTTCACAAGCAGGGAAGATGTCCCAACAAAACTGGACAAGTAAGGTACAGGTTTACGAGCAGCGGGGCTGTTCATGTTTAAACACAACACTTTCAGGCTGCTCAGTTATTGTACCTCAAGTGAATGCAGGAAAAATGGCAATTCTATCCAACACAGGCTCCTTTTGTTGGACAACTCGAGGGTTTTTAGGCTGAGGTGATGGATGCCAGGCATCCCTTCTTCTGAGGCAGTCCCTCAAATTCATGGATGGCTTGTTTCCTCGCCAGGTTAATGGGCTCAGAGATGGCTGATAAGTCTGGTGCACGATCTGCAGACTCTGCCACCTGCGGGACAGATGGTGATTGAAGGGTTGGGAAGATGGTTTGTTTGTGCACTCCCTTCAATCCCTCGACTTCACCTCTGCATGTTTCCGAGGAGTCTCTCGGTGAATTTAGTGCCTTCCCAGGTGAAACTTTTCCATTTTGGTTATTCACAGGTCAGGGACTCCCATGAGTTGGTGGATATGTTTAACATCTTCATGGATGCTTGAAGGACATCCTGAAGGATTTCCGTTGTCCTCCTGGGAGTGAATATCGAGTAGAATAGTTTCTTTGGGAGTTCAGAGTCAGGTGTACAGACGACATTTTCCAGGGCTGTTTTTGAATGATTAACATCTGGTTACTGGGCAAGTTGGCTTTGATTAACATCTGGATACTGGGCATGTTGGGTTGGATTAACACCTGGATACGGGGCATGTTGGCTCTGGGAGAGGGCACTGTTGTGGGACTGCCTTTCTTGCCATCAGGTTTGGAGGATGTTGCAAAGGCACAGCTAGTATTGCACAGATATAAACTAAAATGTATTTTTGCCTTTTGTTCTAAATGTTTCACAATGTAAGAAATAGGAGCAGGACTAGATCGTGTGGCCCTCCAAGCTTGCTCCATCACTCAATATGATCATGTCTGCTCATTGGCCTCAACTCCACTTTCCCGTTCATTCCCCATTTCCCTCAATTTCCAGAGAGACCAAAATTCTCGACCTTCACGATATTCCTATTCAAAGATGGAGCATCAACAACCCTTAGAGAATTTCTGCTTCGAGATCCACAACACATGGGGTGAAGGAGTTTCTCCTCATCTCAGTCTTTAAAGATTCGCCTTTTACCCTTGGACTGTGCCACCTTGTTCTAGATTCCCCAGTCAGGAGAAATAATCTCTCAGCATCAAATCACCTCGACTCCTATTCTGAAAAACCACTTAAGAATGTTATATGTCTCAATTAGGTCATCTCTTAACTTTTAAACACCAAGGAATATAGACTGCATCGACTCAATCTCATCCCAGGAATTGGGGCGGCACGGTGGCGCAGTGGTTAGCACTGCTGCCTCACAGTGCCCAGGACCCGGGTTCAATTCCAGCCTTGGGTCACTGTCTGTGTGGTTTGCACATTCTCCTCGTGTCTGTGTGGATTTCCTCCGGGTGCTCTGGTTTCCTCCCACAGTCCAAAGATGTGTGGGTTAGGTTGATTGGCCATGCTAAATTGACCCTAGTGTCAGGGTAAATGTGTGGGGTTACGGGAATAGGGCCTGGGTGGGATTGTGGTCGGTGCAGACTCGATGGGCATTGTCGGGATTCTATGGTCTACTGAACCTTTGTTGTCCTCCGAGGGCAAAGATGCCCACACAATTCTATTGATCTAAATATTAACAACTGCTTCTTTTCTCTGCACACTCAACCCTATGTTTAGGTTGTCTTAGTCCATGTTGGAGTGACTTCACTAATTGCTCATGTTAAGGTGGGACGTATGCACGCAGCCTTAGAAGCGAAGACCATGGTACTCAGTGCACAAGGTAATGCTTTATCCGGTTTATGCATCAGAGTAAATCACATAGATAAGCGATAATGATTGTATAGATACTTCTCCCCATTGGAACAATGCTCAACACCTGAGAAATGGGAAGCACGAACACAAGATTGTCCTTTTTAGTGAAGTTGAATCCTGAATCCAAATAAAACCAAAGACAGCCTTTAATCAGAGGGTGATTATTTCTTGTAGTGGAAGGAGAAACTCTCATCAGCAATGCACCCTGCCCTGCCCACCTGGCATCTCCTGTTTTGGATTCCCGATTTTGGGTTCTGTCCTTACTCCAGACAATGCACAATCTTATCCCTCCTTCTCTCCTTCCACAACTCTTCAGCTTCAGATTGAGGGGCCAGTTCACCATTTTCTACCTCCTTCTGCACCATTGTCGACTTCAGTTAAACTCACTGCAGAGATTTATCTCATCGCAGCCTTGAAGCTGTGTGGCTAATCTGTGGAGCTTATTTTGCTTCTCAGCAAGGTCATCTATGACTACTGAAGATATCTGAAGGTCTTAATAACCTTTCTACTGAACAAACTCGTCATCATTTTTCTGCTAATTTAGATTTTAATTGCTGATTTTTAAAATTATTTTGTGGATCTTGCTGGCTGGGCCAGCATTTATTGCCCAACCCTGATTGTCCTTGAGAATGCAGATTGGAGACAACCGCACTGCAGTGGGTCAGGAGTCACATATAGGCCAGGCCTGGGGAGGCGATGGCCTAATGGTATTATTGCTAGATTATCAATCTAGAAACTCAGCTAATGTTCTGGGGACCTGGTTTCGAATCCCGCCAGAGCAGATGGTGGAATTTGAATTCAATAAAAAAATCCGGAATTAAGAATCTACTGATGGCATTGTCAATTGTCAGAAAAAGCCATCTGGTTCACTAATGTCCTTTAGAGAAGGAAATCTGCCATCCTTACCCGGTCTGGCCTACATGTGACTCCAGAGCCACAGCAATGTGGTTGGCTCTCAACTGCCCTCCAAGGGCAATTAGGGAAGGGCAATAAATGCTGGCCAGCCAGCGACGCCCATGTCCCATGACTGAATAAAAATAGACCAGTTTAGGACAGCAGATTTTCTTTCCTAAAGATCATTGCTCTTGCATTTACGAGGTTTTTGTCGTCAGTCTGAATATCTGGATATTGTTCATTCAGGAGATAAAATTACATCAAATGTAATGTCAAATGGCAGGCCATTCAGCCCAACATGTCCGTGCTGGTATTTATACACTACACGAGCCTCCTCTCATCCCTCTTCATCTCACAGTGTCATCACACCCTTCTAATTATTTCTTTCCCAAGTGTTTATCCAGCTTCTCCTTAAATGCTGCTCCATAATTCACATCAACCACACCTTGTTCCACATTCTCACCATTCTCTGGGTAAATTTGTTTCTGCTGAGTTATTCCCACCTGGAATTTACTAATGACTGTCTAGTTTCTAGATATTTTCTAATTTGTCTCAAGTAACAAGTGGAAACATCTTCTATCGATAAGAAAGTACTTGTTGCAATAAGAACCAAACCAGGCGAGACGATGGCACAGTGGTTAGCACTGCTGCCTTACTGCGTCAGGGGCCTGAGTTCGATTCCCAGCTTGGGTCACTGTCTGTGTGGAGTTTGCACATTCTCCCTGTGTCTGCGTGGGTTTCCTCCGGGTGCTCCGGTTTCCTCCCACAGTCCAAAGATGTGCGGGTTAGGTGCATTAGCCATGATAAATTCTCCCTTAGTGTACCTGAATAGGCATCGGACTGTGGCAACTAGGGGATTTTTAGAGTAACTTCATTACAGAGTGAATGTAAGCTTACTTGTGACTAATAAATAAACTTTACTTTACTTTACCTCAAGCTCACAAAACAAAACAGCCATGGTAAATGCATGGGTTTTCAGGCATAGGGTGGGGGGTCGGTCTGGGTAAGATGCTCTGTTGGAAAGTCGGTGCAGACTCGATGGGCCGAATGGCCTCTTTCTGCACTGTAAGGATTCTATAATTCTGAGGCCAGAATTACATCTATAAAAGCTAGGAGTCGTATTTTCAGAATTCACTTCCTGTAAGCCTCATAATTCCTTCCTGTACGCGTAGGGAGATCCACTGACTTATCATTAAAAACGCCATCGGAAATCTGCTAATATTTCAATATTGCTTTTTTATTTTATACATTCGTGGGACATGGGCGTCAATGACTGGCCAGCATTTATTGAAGGGAAATTCATAAAGGGAAAGTCGTGGATTCATGAAGGGAAAGTCGTGTTTGACGAATTTACTGGTGTTCCGCAGGGCTCTGTATTGGGACCTCTGCTGTTTGTGATTTATATAAACGATCTGGAAGAAGGTGTAACTGGGGTGATCAGTAAGTTTGCGGGCGACACGAAAATGGCTGGACTTGCAGACAGTGAGGAACATTGTCAGAGGCTACAGAAGGATATAGATAGGCTGGAAATTTGGGCAAAGAAATGGCAGATGGAGTTCAATCCAGATAAATGCGAAGTGATGCATTTTGGTAGAACTAACGTAGGGTGGAGCTATACGATAAATGGCAGAACCATAAAGGGTGTAGATATGCAGAGGGACCTGGGTGTGCAAGTCCACAGATCCTTGAAGGTGACGTCACAGGTGGAGAAGGTAGTGAATAAGGCATATGGCATGCTTGCCTTTATAGGACGGGGCGTAGAGTATAAAAGTTGAGGTCTGATGTTGCAGTTGTATAGAACGTTGGTTTGGCCGCATTTGGAATACTGCGTCCAGTTCTGGTCGCCACACTACCAGAAGGACGTGGAGGCTTTGGAGAGAGTGCAGAGGAGGTTTACCAGGATGTTGTCTGGTATGGAAGGGCTTAGTTATGAGGAGAGATTGGGTAAACTGGGGTTGTTCTCACTGGAAAGACGAAGGATGAGGGGTGACCTAATAGAGGTGTATAAAATTATGAAAGGCATAGATAGGGTGAACGGTGGGAAGCTTTTTCCCAGGTCGGTGGGGTCATAGGTTCAAGGTGAGGGGGGGGGTCATAGGTTCAAGGTGAGGGGGGGGGAGGTTTAACACGGATATCAGAAGGACGTTTTTTACACAGAGGGTGGTGGGGGCCTGGAATGCGCTGCCGGGCAAGGTGGTGGAGGCGGACACACTGGGAACGTTTAAGACTTATCTAGATAGCCACATGAACGGAGTGGGAATGGAGGGATACAAAAGAATGGTCCAGTTTGGACCAGGGAGCGGCGCGGGCTTGGAGGGCCGAAGGGCCTGTTTCTGTACTGTATTGTTCTTTGTTCTTTGTTCTTTGTTTGTTATGAAGATGTGACTAGTGCGGTTGACAGAGGGGAACCGGTGGATGTGGTGTTTTTAGATTTCCAGAAGGTTCGATAAGGTGCCCCACAAAAGGTTGCTGCAGAAGATTGGGGTACACGGAGTTGGGGGTAATGTGTTGGCGTGGATTGGGAATTGGCTATCTGACAGGAAGCAGAGAGTTGGAATAAATGGGTGCTTTTCTGGTTGGCAGTTGGTGACCAGTGGTGTGCCGCAGGGATCGGTGCTGGGGCCTCAACTGTTTACCATTTACATAGCTGATCTGGAGGAGGGGACTGAGTGTAGAGTATCAAATTTTGCTGATGACACGAAGATGAGTGGGAAAGCGGATTGCGTGGAGGACGCGGAAAGTCTGCAGAGAGATTTGGATAGGCTGAGCGAGTGGGCAAGGATCTGGCAGATGGAATATAACGTTGGCAAATGTGAGATTATCCACTTTGGAAGAAATAATAGTAAATTGGAATATTATTTAAATGGAGAAAAATTACATCATGCTACTGTGCAGAGGGACCTGAGGGTCCTTGTGCACGAATCGCAAAAACTCAGTCTGCAGGTGCAGCAGGTGATCAAGAAGGCGAATGGAATGTTGGCCTTTATCACGAGGGGGATAGAATATAAAAGCAGGGAGGTCTTGCTGCAACTATACAAGGCAACTGGAGTACTGTGTGCAGTTTTGGTCCCCTTATTTGCGAAAGGATATATTGGCCTTGGAGGGAGTGCAGAGAAGGTTCACCAGGTTGATACCGGAGATGAGGGGTGTAGCTTATGAGGAGAGACTGAGCAGATTGGGTCTGTACTTGTTGGAGTTTAGAAAGCTGAGGGGTGATCTGATAGAGACATATAAGATAATGAAGGGGCTGGATAGGGTAGAGGTAGAGAGATTCTTTCCACTTAGAAGGGAAACCAGAACTAGAGGGCACGGCCTCAAAATAAGTGGGGGCCGGTTCAGAACAGAGTTGAGGGGGAATTTCTTCTCTCAGAGGGTAGTGAATCTCTGGAATTCTCTGCCCATTGAAGTGGTGGAGGCTACCTGGTTGAATATGTTTAAATCACGGTAGAGAGTTTTCTGATCGATAATGGAATTAACGGATATGGGGAGCAGGCAGGTAAGTGGAACTGATTCGCTTCAGATCAGCCATGATCTTGTTGAATGGCGGGGCAGGCTCGAGGGGCTAGATGGCCTACTCCTGCTCCTATTTCTTATGTTCTTATGTTCTTATTGCCCATCCCTAGTTACCCTTGGAGGGCAGTTAAGAGTCAATCACATTGCTGTGGCTCTGGATTCACATTTAGGCCAGACCGGGTAAGGGCGGCAGATTTCCTTCCCTAAAGTGCAATATTGATGTTAAATATATTGGCTGGAATTTTACCGCCCCACCTGCCACAGGAATCGGAGCGGGCGAGGGGCAGACCATGGGAAGGTTGACCTCGGGCAGGATTTTCCGGTTTTGAGACAAGCAAGGCTGTAAATTCCCACCCGTTATATATTTTGAATAATTATTTCACATTAACTCCGGTTCTAAGTGGCACCTTCACATTATTGCATTTGTGCTATCTACTAACAACATGAAATAAAAACTGAATTCTTCCAAACAGCATGCGATACAATAAGACATGTTTTCTTTAACCTCATGCTGCATTAGTTTGTGATGATGGAGTTTGTGATGGGGACGAACGATGTGACACTTGTCCTGCTGACTGCGGAGCCTGTCCCATGTCTATTGGAATCAAAGTTTCGATTGGCCTTCCAATTGCCCTGTTCTGTAGCGGGTTTATCCTCACGCTGGTGGTAGGTAGCGATAATCTGATCCGCTTCCGTTTGTCTGTTTGATTGGGTAGATCTGTGTGATGAGGGTCAAATCTTCAGGTGTTTACATGGACCAAGTGTGTGGTTATACTGAGATGATGTGTATAAGGCGTTGGTTTATCAGGGTGGGATTCTTGATGGGGGAACAACATCGCGTGAGAGGAATTTGGTGTCACAATTTGTCACGCTATTACTTACTGGTTAAATTACCGTCTTGTGTCACCAAATCTCTTTTGTGTAATTTGCTTTAATTGTTTTCTGATGACATGTTGAAAATAAGACATTAAACTACTCTCACACCAGAGAATTCATTAGAATGGTGCTTTGATTAAAGTCACACACGCTTACTTTATATTAACTGTACACATGTCACATTATATCAGCTCAGTTTAGTCATGTTTAGAAGAATTCTATCCACAGTTATATTTATTGCCAGGATGTGGGCATTGTGGTTAGGCCAGCATTTATTACACATCTGCTTCTATTATCCAGCTTCACATAACCCAGTGAATATTTCAGATAGTTGTTAAGGGCCAATAATTTTCTCATAAAGGACGAAGGTGAACCAGTTAGACTTCTTACTGACACCAGATTTTGTACATCTGAGTTCAAATTCACAAACTGGCAGAGTGCGATTGCTGTAATCTGGATTTGATTTTGATTTGATTTGATTTTTTGATTTGATTTGATTTATTATTGTCACATGTATTAGTATACAGTGAAAAGTATTGTTTCTTGCGCGCTATGCAGACAAAGCATACCATTCATAGAGAAGGAAAAGAGAGGGTGCAGAATGTAGTGTTACAGACATAGCTAGGGTGTAGAGAAAGATGAACTTAGTGCGAGGTAGGTCCATTCAAAAGTCTGATGGCAGCAGGGAAGAAGAATATCCCAGTAAGAGATTTCCTCCCTTACTGCATCTACTATTGGTCAGAGTTGTTATTTAATGTTTAGGCAGTCTTTCTGCCAGGTCATTGAGTGTCTTTAAGACAGAGATAGATAGGTTCTTGATTAATAAGGGGATCAGGGGTTATGGGGAAAAGGCAGGAGAATGGGGATGAAAAAAATATCAGCCATGATTGAATGGTGGAGCAGACTCGAGTGGCCTAATTCTGCTCCTATGTCTTATGGTCTTATGGTCTTTATAGAACAAGACTTGGCCTAACAGAGTTTAACTTTGGACCTCATTTGTCGTCTGTCGGTTTTTAATTTTATTGTGTAAGGCTGCTCCCATGTGAGAGAGTGAAATACATTTAGCAGCACTGAACCCTTTCAGAAGATGAACCAGCATCAACTCTGCGACTGACCCGTCAGAGGCTCTCCACTCTAGAAAAGGGGAACCTTACAGAGGTCTGTAAAATTATGGAGAAATCCAATCGGATAAATGCAAAGGCAAAGATTCCAAATTTAAGATAGTCACTACTAAATCACGTATGGAGTTGATGAGAGACTGTTTCATCCAGGCAATGGGGATTTGGTGGGATTTGTGACCACAAGGTAGTTGAGGATAAGGGGAAGCTGGATAAACACGTGTGGGAGAATTTAAAAATGTGTTGATGGGGTGAGATGAAAAGGAGTGGAAGGAGGCTCGTGTGGAGCACAAACACTGACACAGACACGCTGAGCTAAATGACCTGTTACTCTGCTGAAAATTCTGTGTGATTCTAGGTACGGGTGAGATTTAGACTGTGCAGCCTTCTCACTGGAGGAGCTTCCGGCCAAGTGAAAGGAAGGCTGTCTGAAGAAAGAACAGGGGAAACATCTTGTACAAAAGCAATAACAAATAAACACATTGACACTCAGACTTTCCATGGTTTAGATTGTGTGATGTGAAGTTCCTGCTCAGTGCAGGATCACAGTGAAGAATGGATAGTCTCCTCAGGGGAGAAGTGCAACTTGCACGTTAGGCCTGGACGGGGAGCAGTAGAAAGGGATTGGAGTCATCTGCTTATTAATGCAGGGATATAACATCAGTTAGAAAGAAATTAAGTAAAATCAAAAGTAAGTAATTGTTGCTCATTGATTAGGGGAGATGGTGGAGTACTGGTAATAATTGATTGGGGAGACAGTGGCGTAGTGGTATTGTCCCTGGACTAGTATTCAGAGATCCAGCATAATGCTCTGGGGATGTGAAGCACACCACAGCAGATGGTAGAATTTGAATTCAATAAAAATCTGGAATTAAAGTCCAAAAATGGTCATGAAACCATTGTTTGGTTTCATGATAAACAACCCATCTGGTTCACTAATATCCTTTAGGGAAGGAAATCTGCTGTGCTTACCCGGTCTGGCCTACATGTGACTCCAGAGCCACAGCAATGTGGTTGACTCTTAACTGCTCTCTGAAAAGCCCGAGCGAGACACTCTGTTCAGGGATGGGCAACAAATGTTGACCTTGCCAGCGACATCCACATCTCATGAAAGAATAAGGCAGCACGGTGACAGAGTGGTTCGCACTGCTGCCTCACAGCACTAGGGACCCAGGTTCAATTCCGGCCTCGGGTCACAGTCTGTGGAGTTTGCACATTCTCCCCGTGTCTGCGTGGGTTTCCTCCGGGTGCTCTGGTTTCCTCCCACACTCCAAAGATGTGTGGGTTAGGTGCATTGGCCGTGCTAAATTGTCCCTTAGTGTCAGGGGGATCAGCAGGGTAAATACGTGGTGTTATGGGGATAGGGCCTGGGCGGGATTGTTGCCAGTGCAGGCTCAATGGGCCAAATGGCCTCCTTCTGCACTCGAGGGATTTTATGATTCTAATAAAAATACTTACCTGTGACTATGATGTCCAAGTGTGATTGTTAACAGCAAACATCGACTTCTCACAGGACAAAGATTCATTTTATAAAGAAAAGTTCACAAAGAGGAAAGGATAAAAGTATGAAAGTAAGGGCTAAGGGTGATTAGTCAGGTGTCCAGCAGACAGGAGCACAGGGAATGCAGCAACAGAGAACTGAAAATCAGGGGTAACCCGGAATAGAGGGTTCACGTGAGGATGTATAACTAGAGGTTAGCCAGAGATGGAGAGTGTGATGACTTCAGCAAGGCTAATGAGTATGCTAGAGTGTGAACTACCTAATGTCCTAATTGATGGATAAATCAGGGAGCCTCATGCTCCCTATTTAAAGCAGGTGTGTCAGACTCCTTGCCTGCATTCAGCAGGGAGCAACTGGAGAGCTGGCTGTGTACAGATGTATGGTGTAAATAAAGTAACTTGGTGACGGGACTTTCGCCTCCGTGGAGTTATTACAGAGAGTGAATGGCATGGAAGAATTGGATATAAACAAAGGTTGAGATTCAAACAATGGATCAAGCATATTCTAACTGCTGCATCATTAGTTGACAGCTATCAATAATCTCTGCATTCAAATTGGGTTTAATTCTAATAAACCTTTTTTATGCTTTTTAGTGGCTGCAATACCAAAAGCAAAAGATGCTATGGGATGAGAGCTGGATTATCAATCTGAAGGAAATTAAGATAGGTACGTTCAGAGTGCTTTCAGAAATATTCCGTAGCGTCTCTTCATTTCTCATTTCTGCTTCCAATTGTGTGTTGTAGGGAGAGAGTTTATTCCGGGAGTTGGCAGCATTGTAACTGTCCAACAAGCCAGTGGAAATTCAGTCCCAAGCCTGAAGACGGACGTTACAGAGAACACGTACACTGCAAGCCACTCACACGAAAGGAGCTTTATCCAGGCTGGAATTTAGTAAGTCCACAGTCCAGTCACGTCTTTATGTCAACCTCTGTAATTGAAGGAATAGTGCAGCAAGGTGGTGTTGAGGCAGGAGAATATTGGAGCAAAGAGCTGAATGGATCCTCCTACACTCTAATGATATTAGGTTGTCCACTTTCCTGTTTAATTAAAAGCAGCAGCTAACCATTATTAATTGCGCTGAATCAAGGTAAATTTGACTTGCAAAAATAACCTGAGTATCATGTTGTAATATAAGTATTTATTATCGAATATTTACTACTCTGCGATTTTTTATTCATTCGTGGGACATAGGCGTTGCTGGCTGGCCAGCATTTATTGCCCATTCTTAGTTGTCCTTGAGAAGGTGGTGGTGAGCTGCCTCACATGCTTTGAGCTGACCCACAATGCGGCTAGGGAGGGAATTGAAGATTTTGACCCAGCGATTGCGAAGGAATGGCGATATGGGGCAGCACGGTGGTGCAGTGGTTAGCACTGCTGCCTCACAGTGCCAGGAACCCAGGTTCGATTCCCGGCTTGGGTCACTGTCTGTGTGGAGTTTGCACGTTCTCCCCGTGTCTGCGTGGGTTTCCTCCGGGTGATCCGGTTTCCTCCCACAGTCTGAAAGACGTGCTGGTTAGATGCATTTACCATGCTAAATTCTCCCTCAGTGTACCCGAACAGGCACCGGAGTGTGATGACTAGGGGATTTTCACAGTAACTTCACTACGATATTAATGTAAACCTACTCGTGACACTGATAAATAATACTTTAATAATTTAAATAGATTTCCATCTCAGGATGGTGAGTGGCTTGGAGGGGAACTTGCAGGTGGTGGTGTTCCCAGGTATCTGCTGCCCTTGTCCTTCATGATGGAAGTGATCTGCTATTCTGCTTTGATCTATGAACAATAAGCAAATCATTGCTTATGGCATTCACTTCTCAAGCATAATATGATGCCAGGGTGCTGCTGCACATTGCCATAGAACATAGAACATTACAGCGCAGAACAGGCCCTTCGGCCCACGATGTTGCACCGACCAGTTAAAAAAAAACTGTGACCCTCCAACCTAAACCAATTTCTTTTCGTCCATGAACCTATCTACGGATCTCTTAAACGCCCCCAAACTAGGCGCATTTACTACTGATGCTGGCAGGGCATTCCAATCCCTCACCACCCTCTGGGTAAAGAACCTACCCCTGACATCGGTTCTATAACTACCCCCCCCCCATGGGGGCCTTCGCCCAAACAGGACAGAGTGGCTTCATCTACGACAGGAACATGTAAAGAGCAGCCACACTGTGAGAGGGATTTTCCTATCTTTCCATCTCCACTTTCTAAGGCTGGATGTAATAACCCGACTATTCCTGATCAGAATGGAGATGATGGCTTCAGTCCAATCGTGCCTGCTGTCACTGACTGAGAATTAACTTGCACTCACCAGCCCTTCTAGTGGACATGGGTTTGGAAGGTGCAGTCAAAGGAGCCTTGGTGAGTTGTTGCAGTGCATCTTGTAGATGGTACACACTGCTGCCACTGTGTATCAGCGGAGGATGAAGTGAATGTTGGAGTTTGCAGATGGGGTGTCAATCAAGCAGGGCTGCTTTGTCCTGGATGGTGTTGAGTTTCTTGAGTGTTGTTGGAGCTGCACCTATCCAGCTAAGGCAAGAGTATTCCATTACGCTCCTGACTTGTGCCTTGTGGATGGTGGACAGGCTTTGGACAGTCAGGAAGTGAGTTACTCGAAACAAAATTCCCAGCCTCTGACCGGCTGTTGTAGGCACAGTATTTATATAGCTGATCCAGTTCGTTTTCTGGTAAATGGCAAGCCCCAGGATGATGATAGTGGGGGATTCAGCAAGTGTAATGCCAGTGAATGTCAAGGGGAGCTGGTTAGATTCTCTCTTGTTGGAGGTGTTTATTGCCTGGCACCTGTGTGGCGCAAATGTAGCTTGCCACTTGTCAGCGCAAGCCTGGATATTGTCCAGTTCTTGCTGCATTTGGATATGGGCTGCTTCAGTGTCTGAGGAGTTGCGAATGGTGCTGAACATTGTGTAGTCATCAGCGAACATCCCCACTTCTGACCTTATGAAGGAAGGAAGGAAGGTCATTGATGAAGCAGCTGAAGATGATTTGGGCCTAGGACACCACCCTGAGGAACTCCTGCAGCGATGTCCTGGATGATTGATCTCCAACCACCACAACCATCTTCCTTTGTGCCAATCATGACTCCAATCAGCGTAGAATTTTCCCCTGATTCCCATTGACTCCAGTTTAGCTCCTTAGATCATGGAATTATGGAAAGTTTATGGTACAGAATGGTGCCCACATCTGGAGCCATGACAACAGGTTGGGAATAGATCTTGTCCTGAGCTCCAGAGATCTGGAGCACTGGAAATTCCCAGCAGCAAAGCAAAGCTGACCATAAAAAATAAAATCAAATTCTATTCTAACTAAAAATATTTTTGGAAAAGATAGGAGTGGCAAAGTGTGTCATGGTCTTCGGTAATTCTTATTAAGCCCTTTCCCTTTTTTTTATTGCAGTGATGGTCGGACAGTGGCTATCAAAAGGATTCCCAAGAAAACCTTCGCCCTCTCAAAAACCATCAGGAAAGAAGTAAAGCAAGTGAGGTATGGACTGACTTTTGAGAAAGAAGAGATCAGAGCCATCTATAAAAAACACGTCAATTTATTCTGATGTAATTTAATTTAAAATACTAACTTAGTATACTATCTGTGTATATAAAGAATTCCAGGATGGAGACTTGAGGTTTTTTTTAGTCACTCATGGGACATGGGCGTCACTGGCTGGGCCAGCATTTATTGCCCATCCCAGCTGCCCTTGAGAAGGTGGTGGTGAGCTGCCTTCCTGAATTGCTGCGGTCCATGTTAGGGAGGGAATTCCAGGATTTTGATCCAGCGACTCTGAAGGAACGGCGATATATTTCCCAAGTCAGGATTGTGAGTGGCTTGGAGGGGAACTTGCAGGTGGTGGTGTTCCCATGTATCTGCTGCCCTTGTCCTTTTAGATAGAAGTTGTCGTGGGTTTGGAAGGTGCTGTCTAAGGATCTTTGGTGAATTATAGAATTTTTATAGAAATTATAGAATTATAGAAACCCTACAGTGCAGAAGGAGGCCATTCGGCCCATCGAGTCTGCACCGACCACAATCCCACCCAGGCCCTACCCCCACATATTTACCCGCTAATCTCTCTAACCTACGCATCAGGACTCTAAGGGGCAATTTTTAACCTGGCCAATCAACCTAACCCACACATCTTTGGACTGTGGGAGGAAACCGGAGCACCCGGAGGAAACCCACGCAGACACGAGGAGAACGTGCAAACTCCACACAGACAGTGACCCAAGCCGGGAATCGAACCCGGGACCCTGGAGCTGTGAAGCAGCAGTGCTAACCACTGTGCTACCGTGCCGCCCAGGAATTGCTGCAGTGCATCTTGTAGATCTTGTAGATAGTACACACTGCTGCTACTGAGCATCAGTGGTGGAGGGATTGAATGTTTATAGGTGCCAATCAATCCGGCTGCTTTGTACTGGTTGGTGTCGAGCTTCTTGAGTGTTGTTGGAGCTGCACCCATCCAGGCAAGTGGGGAGTATTCCATCACACTCCTGACTTGTGCCTTGTAGATGGTAGACAGGCTTTGGGGAGTCAGGAGGTGAGTTATTGGCCGCAGGATTCCGAGCTTCTGACTTGCATTGAGTGAAGTCAATGGAAGTAGAGAACAAATAATTGTTGGTCAGTGGACATAGAATGAGGTGGTATGTGTGTGAGCAGTGAGTTGCCCACCCTGTACACTGATGGATTAATGCTGGCTAACTTTAGAATGAACTGATTGGGACAGTGATCAGGGACCACAGTTATTGACTTCAGCACCCTTGGATTAGTTTAGGAAATTGACAATGGCTGCCATTTCATTATCAAGAAACCCCTTCATGCTGAAAGTATATGTGTGGCCAGGGTAGTGAAGAGCTGGAACCCCACCATATGTTAAGCACCCTTCATTGTTAATGCCTTGGCTCACATACTCGGTGTGGTAACCCAGGCATGGCATCAAAGGCTGCCCAGCGTGGATGCACAAGTTAGACACGATACACACCGTCAGGGGAGAAAATGGTCTGAGAAAGAAAGGAGGAAGTAAGATATAAAAAGTTAGCAAGGCAAGCAGAGTCCAAAATGGATTCCAACACGGGATTGTTGAAGGAAGTGCTTCAACCGGGTGATATAAAGACACTGTCCCCATTATGAAACAGAGACACCAAAGTAGGTGCAAAAATGGTTTGCGGAGATTATACAGGAAGAATGCCTTTATAACTATGAGGGAAGTTTGAACAGGCTGGGGCTTTCTTCTTGAGAAAAGAGCCAGGAGACCTGATAGAGGCCTCTAAAAATCATGTAAGGGTTTGACAGCAGAGATCCAGAGAAGTTACTTGCGGAAGAGACCAAAATAGGGAGAGTTAGTTGGAGAATTAGCTGGGAGCCCTGCATTGCCATGGATGCCCAGTGTATACCGCTCGACAATCACCAGGCAAGAGTGTTCTCTTCCTGTTGGGGAACACTTCAGCGGTCACGGGCATTCGGCCTCCGATCTTCGGGTAAGCGTTCTCCAAAGCGGGCCTTCACAACACACGACAACGCAGCATCGCTGAGCAAAAACTGAAAGCCAAGTTCCGCACACATGAGGATGGCCTCAACCGAGATCTTGGGTTCATGTCACACTATCTGTAACCCCCACGACTTGCCTGGGCTTGCAAAATCTCACTAACTGTCCTGGCTGGAGACAATACACATCTCTTTAACCTGTGCTTAACCCTCTGTCCACTCACAATGTCTGTACCTTTGAGACTTGATTACCTGTAAAGGCATTCCAACCATTATCTTGTAAATTGAGTTTGTGTCTTTATATGTCCTGTTGGTGAACAGAACTCCCACTCACCTGATGAAGGGGAAGCGCTCCGAAAGCTAGTGGCTTGTGCTACCAAATAAACCTGTTGGACTTTAACCTGGTGTTGTGAGACTTCTTACTGAGCCCACTCCAATCCAACGCCGGCATCTCCACATCATGCCCAGTGTTTATCGGGGGTGGTAATCAGACGTTTTTCCATACCTTAATAAAGCAAAAAACGTTGGAAAAACTCAGCAGGTCTGGCAGCATCTGTGGAGAGAGAAACAGAGTTAACATTTTGAGTCTGTCTGATTCTTCTTCAGGGTTTTCCAGCATCGACAGTATTTTGCTTTTACTTCCCTATGCAGCATTGAGGTCCTGGCACTGAGATCAGCTCCCAGTACAACGGATATCCTGGCGCTGAGAGCTGTGCAGTCAGTCAGAGGCTGGCAGCTGCTGTTACACTGCAACCACCACCCCCTCCCCCCCTCCTCCTCCTCAGGGTCAGAAATAGATCCCCCCCCGCCCCCCACCCCCACCCCCCCCCACCCCCCACCCCTCCTCCTCCTACAGGGTCAGAAATAGATCCCCCCCCCCCCCGCCCCCCACCCCCCACCCCCCCACCCCCCCACCCCCCACCCCTCCTCCTCCTACAGGGTCAGAAATAGATCCCTCCGCCCCCCCCCCCTCCACCCCCCACCCCCCACCCCTCCTCCTCCTACAGGGTCAGAAATAGATCCCCCCCCCCGCCCCCCACCCCACCCCCCCCCACCCCTCCTCCTCCTACAGGGTCAGAAATAGATCCCCCCCCCCCGCCCCCCACCCCCACCCCCCCACCCCTCCTCCTCCTACAGGGTCAGAAATAGATCCCCCCCCGCCCCCCACCCCCACCCCCCCACCCCTCCTCCTCCTACAGGGTCAGAAATAGATCCCCCCCCCCGCCCCCCACCCCCACCCCCCCACCCTCCTCCTCCTACAGGGTCAGAAATAGATCCCCCCCCGCCCCCCGCCCCCACCCCCCCACCCCTCCTCCTCCTACAGGGTCAGAAATAGATCCCCCCCGCCCCCCACCCCCCACCCCCACCCCCCCCACCCCTCCTCCTCCTACAGGGTCAGAAATAGATCCCCCCCCCCCGCCCCCCACCCCCACCCCCTCCACCCCCCACCCCTCCTCCTCCTACAGGGTCAGAAATGGATCGTTCAGGGAAAGTGAAGTGGGGTGGGACTTAATTGTAGGGAGGCAGAAAGACAGTGGGATCTCAATGGCCCCCCACCTCGAACTTGCCTCGGGGGTGGGGGGGGAGGGGGGGGGAACTGGATAAACACATGAGGGAGAAAGGAATAGCAGAGTATGATAAACGGGTGAGATGAGGAGAAATGGGAGGAGGCTTATGTGGAGCATAATCATTAGCCAGGAGTTGGGTGAATCAAATGTTTTTGTGTTGTAAATTCTGTATACTTTATCTTGCATTGTGTAATAAACCCAGGATGCACACAGTAAACAGCTGAGTAACAATTACTAAAGATAGAAGATGTAAAAAGCACTGGATTAATATTCAGCGATTCTTAACTTGTGAAAGATAAAATGCACGCATCACAATATAATAGTTAAATATTAGGGTGTACAGCATTTAATACAGACATTCTCTTAGACCTTGTGGTTTAGGGTGAGGGATAATTTAATTTAAATACTGCACCTCAATCCCAATTTAATGTTTCAATGAGATTGGTTGGAAATAAAATGGGGAATGATAAAAGATGATCGAATAAGACAGTGTAAAGCGAGGGAATGTTGTAGCTCTTGCTGATAGTGCGTTCTCGCTCATTTCCAATCACACATTGAAGCAAACTGCAGCTGACGGTGTACTAGTCAATGGCATCAGAAGCAGGAGAGAAGAAAATGGTATTCAGTCTAACTGGAAGGATGGGAGTGTTATAGTGATGGAAGATACAGGCAGGATATGAGGACAAGCTGAGGCTAAAGTGATGGCTCACAGCAGTGATTGAGACTATTAATACAGCCTGCTATTTACAGCAGGATATATTTAAAATGTGGTTAGAATGCTAGGCCACTCCATTAAAGCATAAGGCACAACTTGTCACCTTTTTTTGTTCCTTCAGGTGATGTGGGCACCGCTGGCAAGGCCAGCATTTATTGTCCATCCCTAATTGCCCTTGAACTGACTATTTCAGACGGCATTTAACATCACTGTGGGCCTGGAGTCACATGTAGGCCAAAGCAGGTGAGAAAAGGGAATCCTTTCCTAAAGGACATTAGTGAACCAGATGGGTTTTATGACAACTGTTTCATGGTCATTAGACTTCTAATTCCAGACTTTTATTGAATTCAAATGTCATCATTTTCCGTGGTGGGATTCAAACCCAGATCCCAGGAACATTACCTTGGGTCTCTGGATTACTAGCCCAATGACAATACCACTACACCATTGCCTCCCCATATTCATCCTTTATCTATCTGCTAAATATTTACTAATCATGTTTATCCATCTCCCAAAGAGAGTAATACATGTGTGAAGCGAATAGAAATCTGTTTTTAAAAAGGGTTACTGTCTAGCTCTCCGTTTTCATAGAAAATAGGTTGGATCATAGAATGGGAATTCCAGAATATTATCAAAAATTCCAGAATCATATACAATTAAAGCAGGGAGGCAGTGGTTTGGTATTGTCACTGGACTAGCAATCCAGAGACCCAGGGTAATGCGCTGGGAACCCGAGTTCGAATCCCGCCACAGCAGATGGTGAAATTTGAACTCAATAAAAAGTCTGGAATGAAAAGTCTACTAATGAAACCATTGTCGATTGTCAGAAAAACCCATCTGGTTCACTAATGTCCTTTAAAGAAGGAAATCTGCCATTCGAAATCTGCAGAACCCTGCGGAACATTAATATACAGAGGGATCTGGGCATGCAGGTCCACAATTCCTTAATCAGCCAGGGCATTGAGTACAAGAGTTGGCAAATCATGTTGCAGCTATAAAAAACCTTGGTTAGGCCACATTTGGAGCATTGCGTGCATTTCTGGTCGCCACACTACCAGGAGGATGTAGAAGCTTTGGAGAGAGTGCAAAGAAGCTTCACCAGGATGTTGCCTGGTCTCATGTGTGTTGACTGTGAGGAGAGGTTGAATAAACTAGGATTGTTGTCACTGGAAAGACGGAGGCTGAGGGGAGACCCGATAGAGGTCTACAAAATTATGGGAGGCACAGACAGGGTGGATAGTCAGAGGCTTATTCCTAGGGTGGAAGAGTCAATTACAAGGGGGCGCAGGTTCAAGTTGAGAGGGGGAAAGTTTAAGGAAGATGTGCAGGGGAAGTTTTTCATGCAGAGAGTGGTGGGTGCCTGGAATGCACTGCCAGAGGAGGTGGTGGAAGCAGACACATTAGCAACATTTAAGAGGCATCCGGATGGAAATTTGAATAGGGAGAGGATAGAGGGATACTGGGCACAGGGTAAGGGCAGAGGCTTTTTTTTAGTTTAGTTAGGGCATCACGATCGGCCTGGAGGACTGAAGGGCCTATTCCTGCGCTGTATTTTTCCCTGTTCTTTGTTCTTTGTCTGGCCTACATGTGACTCCAGACCCACAGCAATGTGGTTGACTCGCAAATGCCCGCTGAAATGGGCAATAAATGCTGGCCCGCATCCCGTAAAAAATGAATAAACAAACTGAAATTTAATCTTTGTTTCTGACATTTAAATGGTGCTGATTAATATTCAGCACATGATTCTGTTGTGCACACGTTAGTTTTGCGAGTTTTATTTGCCAATTGCTTCATTCCAGGGAACTTGATCATCCAAATCTGTGTAAGTTTATTGGAGGATCTGTTGAGGTGCCCAATATTACCATCATTACTGAATACTGCCCCAAAGGGAGTCTGGCTGATGTTCTCTTCAATGACGATATCCCCTTAAACTGGGGTTTCAGGTAAATAACAACCTCAGATGATTTGTTTGCAAAAAGCTGTGGTTTGTAGACCTGACTCTGAATAATATTAATCCTCCCACCTCCGTAACATCACCATCCTGGCCCCCGCTGCAACACCAAAGGCTGCTGAATGCCACCCCCCTGCGCCCCCCCCCCGCCCCGCCCCCACTCCCGCCCAGGATTTATTACCTCCAGGTTAGCTCATTCCAACACCCAGCAGCCATCAATTTAAGGCCATTCAACCCTCTGCTATCTATCTGCTAACTCATGCCAAGTTCAATTCATCCATCACCTCTGTGCTCTCTGATCTACATTACCTCTCAGTCCCGCAAATGGGGAGACGATGGCCTAGTGGTATCATCACAAGATTATTAACCCAGAAACTCGGCTAATGTTCTGGGGACCTGCGTTCGAATCCCGCCACTGGCAGCTGGCGGAATTTGAATTCAGTAAAAAATATCTGGAATTCAGAATCTATTGATGATCATGAAATCGTTCTTGATTGTCGGAAAAACCCATCTGGTTCACTAATGTCCTTTAGGGAAGGAAATCTGCCGTCCTTACCTTGTCTGGCCTACATGTGACTCCAGACCCACAGCAATGTGGTTGACTCTCAACTGCCCTTGGGCAACTAAGGATGAGCAGTAAATGCTGGCCCAGCCAGCGACACCCATGTCCCATGAATGAATTTTTTAAAATCCTCAATTTTAAATTTCTCATCATTGTTTTCAAAGTCCCCTCCCCTTCATGACCTCCCGCAACCCTATTTCTGTATTCTCCTCCAGCCCCAAAACCTTCAGCATCTCAACGCCACTCAAAATCCTGCTTCTGGTGCGCTCCCAATTTTCCGTGCGCTGCCATTGGTCTTTAGCTAATTAGGTCCTGAGCTCTGAAATGATCTGATCTTCTTCAACATCTACCTCTTTGCCCTCTTTCTCCTTCTTTCGGATATTCCTTAAAGCCTGCCTCCTTGACCAAGCACCTCAGCCCGAGAGTGTCCTAGGCCCAACCATCTTCAGCTTCTCCCTCAATGACCTTTCCTTATCATAAGCTCAAGAGTGGGATGTTCGCTGACGACTGCACAATGTTCAGCACCATTTACCACTCCTTCAGGTGCTGAAGCTGCCCATATAGATTCACTCGGTTGATTCCGGAGTTGAGAGGGTTGGCTTATGAGGAGAGACTGAGTAGACTGGGGCTATACTCATTGGAATTCTGAAGAATGAGGGGAGATCTTATAGAAACATATAAGATTATGAAGGGAATAGATAACATAGAAGCAGGGAAGTTGTTTCCACTGGCAGGTGAAACTAAAACTAGGGAGCATGGCCTCAAAATACGGGGAAGCAGATTTAGGACTGAGTTGAGGAGGAACTTCTTCACACAAAGGGTTGTGAATCTGTGGAATTCCCTGCCCAGTGAAGCAGTTGAGGCTACTTCACTGAATGTTTTTAGGCAAGGATAGATACATTTTTGAACAGTAAAGAAATTAAGGGTTATGGTGAGCGGGCGGGTAAGTGGAGCTGAGTCCACAAAAAGATCAGCCATTATCTTATTGAATGGCGGAGCAGGCTTGAGGGGCCAGATGGTCTACTCCTGCTCCAAGTTCTTATGTTCTTATGTTCTTATATACAGCTGAACCTGGATAACTGTGCCAACATTAAACCCCACACTCAATGGTTCCTTCCCTCGAATTTCCACCACTCCATCTCTCTCTCCTCTCCGTATCTCCTTTTGAGGCCCTCATTAAATTCTACCTCTCTGACAAAACTGTTGACTACGCAGACCCTCCTTTGACTTATTATCCATTTATCCCGTGGAATATTTTCTGTGTTAAAGGCGCGATAGAAATGTACGTTTTTGTTGTTGTTGTAGACTCTCATTTGCAATGGACTTGGCCAGGGGAATGGCCTACCTTCACCAGCACAAAATCTACCACGGGAGATTACAATCAACGAACTGTGTCATCGATGATAGATGGGTTTGCAAAATCTCAGGTAATTCTCTACAATGTGATGGACAGTTTAATACACTGCAACTTCTTGTACACAATCGCACTGTTAACTGGCATTTCGGTTTTATTGTTTAAAGATTACGGTTTGGCAGCCTACAGGAAGAATGATTTTGAGGAATTTACCCACACAATCAACACTAAGATAAGCCGCATTTATTGTGCTCCGGAAGTATTGACAGGAACCGTTTCGAATGTGACTCCCACTGCAGATGCCTACAGGTAGTTTCACTGAAACTCTAACTGCTCCTTTCACTACATTGTTCATCAGATTGAGTGGATGGTTTAAGTTTAAGTTGATTTATTGGTGTCACAAGTCAGCTTATATTAACACTGCAATGAAGTTACTGTGAAAATCCCCTAGTCGACTACACTCCGGCACCTGTTCGGGTACACTGAGAGAGCAAGTAGTGTGGCCAATGCACCTAACCAGCACGTCTTTCGGATTGTGGGAGGGAACTGGAGCACCCGGAGGAAACGCACGCAGACACGGGGAGAATGTGCAAACTCCACACAGACAGTGACCCAAGCCAGGAATTGAACCCGGGTCCCTAGCACTGTGAGGCAGCAGTGCTAACCAACTGGTTGATGGGGATATGCAGAATCCTGGGCTTTAAGTGGTTGAGAGCTTGGAATAGAGGAGAGAGGAGGTTGTCTTTGGCTTTTGTGGCCACAGCTGGAGTGCTGTGTGCATTTCTAGTCAGCTCACTACAGGGAGGATGTGATTGCACTGGAAGGGGTTACAGAGGAGGTTCACCAGGATGTGGCTTGGGATGGAGCATTTGAACCAAAAAGAGAGACTAGATAGGCTTGGATTGTTTTCTTTATTGGATTGTTGGCTTTAACCTGGTGTTGTTAGACTTCTTATTGTGTTTACTCCAGTTCAACGCCGGCATCTCCACATCTTGTTTTCTTCAGACCAGAGAAGGCTGGGGAGGACATGATTGAGATGTATAAGATTATGAGGGGTATGTACAGGGTGAATAGGGATCAACTGTTCCCCTTGGTTGAAGGGTCAGTCATGAGGGGGCATAGTTTTAGGGTGAGGGGCAGGAGATTCAGAGGGGATTTGAGAAAAAAAATCACTCAGAGGGTGGTGGGATCTGGAATGCACTGCTTGGGAAGGTAGTGGAGGCTGGAAACCTTACAACATTCAAAACGTATTTGGGTGGGCACCTGAAACATTCAATGATATGGGAAAAGTGCTGGAAAATGGGATTAGCGTGACTTTAGTGGCAGTTATTGTCATACAAACTTGATGGGCCGAAGGGCCTTTCCTAGCTGGAAACTCTCTATGACAATGACCTGGTTCAGTTTTGGCTGGATTATTATTGTCCATTGTCAGGTGCCACTCTTGAAAGGAATCTGAGGGCATTGGAGGGGATGTAGAGAATTTGCCGGAATATTTTCGGGAATGAGAGAGTCCAGTTGTGTGGACAGATTGGAGAACCTGGTTCTGTTCTTCTTAGAGAGGAAAGGATTGAGAGGAGATTTGATGGAGGTGTTCAAGTCATGAGGAGTCTGGACAGCGTAGAGAGGGAGAACCTGTCCTCACTGGTGGAAGGATCGAGAATGAGAGGGCAGGAATTAAGGTAATTAACAAAGGAAGTAGAGGTGACACAAGAGAAATGTTTTCACACAGCAAGTGGTTAAGATCTGGAATACACTAGCTGAGAGTAAGGAGAAGGCTGATTCAGTTGTGGCTTTCAAGGGAATTGGACAATAATTTGAAAAGAAAATATTTGCGGGGGCTACAGAGAAAAAGGTTTGGAGTAGTATTCTCACAGGGATAGGCCGAATGTCTGTAACCATTCTATGGTCCCATGATTCTATGAAATTAAGATGAATGGTTGCATAAAGAGATCCTTTGGAGAATTCAGAAGAAACTTCTTTACCCAGAGAGTGGTGAGATGTGGAATTTGGTCCCGTAGGGAGTTAAAATAAATAAATATAGAACATAGAACAGTACAGCACAGGAACAGGCCCTTCGGCACACGATGTTGTGTTGAACATGATGCCAAATAAACTAATTCCTTTTGCGTGCCCTTGGTCCATATTCCTCTATTCCTTGCATATCCATGAGCTTTTCTAAAAACATCCCAGTGAGGGAAAATTCAGGTTTTAATAATAATGCCAGAATTTTCTGGCCCTTCTGACTACCGAGATCTTCTGGTCCTGTCAAAAGTCATTGAACATTTGGTTGGCCCATTCTACCGCCCCCCCCCCCCCTCCACCGACTCTGTGGCGGGTCCCACTCGGACAGGGACGTAAAATCCCAATCTAAGAGTTTTCTAAGGATGGGCCAAGTTTTTTTCAATGCTTTTTTTAGATTGGATTTTGTGGAATGGTAATAAGATGGGTTTCAATTCGATGTCTGAGAAATTTGTGACCACCGATCAGGATAAGTGAAAAATGTTAGTTCTTCGTGATTGGCTCAATAGCCAATCTCCACATCATCAATGGAGGAGGCACAGGTCCGGATAAGGCTTTCCTATTGGTTGTTGAGAAGGTTGAGTTCACCAGGTTGAAGAGCTAGATCTCGGGTGGAATCTTCTGGTCGCTCGTGCCGACAGGATTTTCTGGTCCCGCTGCAGTGAATGGAGATTTGGCTGAGCGTCAAATTCTCCAACCTCGCTTACAGCAGCGGCAGGGCGTGAACGGCCAGTAAGATTGCACCCATCATTTTTCATTAATGGCGGAAATTATAATTCTTGTTTTCTTTCCAGTGAGGTGCCCTTTCCTCATTTCTAAAACAAACTGTTCTTTTTGTCTGCATCCAGCTACTCCATAGTACTGCTTGAAATTGCAACGCGTTGTTACCCAGTTCCGGTAAGTGTATTACCTTCTTGATTGTCAATTTGTATGCGACAGTTCATGTACTTTGATTCACCTGAATTGAACTGCAATTTGTTATATCTACTTGTGCTCAAGGGAGATATTGACCTTGACAAGATAGAACCAAGCTGGCGTCCACACCTTCCTGAAATGAATGCTGGAAAGGCCGATAGTGACTGTCCAAATCAGAGAGACTACACTGAGGTAAGGTACCTGCACTGCGAAACCAGATCCTGCACACGAACAATAACGAGGTAGCCTCAGGTGAATTCAGATAGAAAATTAAATACAATTTACCCCCTGTCAATGCAATTTAACTCATGGTTTTACAATGGCGGAGGGGTTGGTAACCAAAGGACACAGATTGAAGATAATTGGTGAAGGAATCAGGCAACATGAAGAGATATTTTTCACAGTGAGTTGTTGTGATCTGGAATGTGCAGCCTGGAAAGGCGGTGAAAACAGATTCAATATTAAATTTCAAATAGAAATTGGTGAAATACTTGAAGAGAAAAAAGTTACAGAGTTACGGGGAAAGAAGATTTGTGTGAAAAGAGATAACCATCAAAGAACCAATGAACCGAATTTGGGCTGAATCATGGGCTGGATCTGGGCAGACTCCTTTCCCACCTATATCAGACTCCTATTTATTGACTACAGCTCAGCCTTCAACACCATTATTCCCATGAAACTCATCTCTGTGGCCTGGGGCTCGGCACCTCCCTCTGCAACTGGATCCTGCACTTCCTAACTCACAGACCACAATCAGTAAGGATAGGCAACAACACTTCCTCCATGATCATCCTCAACACCAGTACCCCACAAAGCTGTGTCCTCAGCCGCTTACTTTCTTCCGTTTTGAAAAAGATACAAAAGCCTGAGGACACATACCAACCGACTCAAGAACAGATTCTTCCCTGCTGCCATCAGACTTTTGAATGGACCTACCTCGCATTAAGTTGATCTTTTTCTACACCCTAGCTATGACTGTAACACTACATTCTGCACTCTCTCCTTTCCTTCTCTATGAGTGGTATGCTTTGTCTGCATAGTGCGCAAGAAACAATACTTTTCACTGTAATAATACATGTGACAATAATAAATCAAATCAAATCAAATGAATTACAGAATTCTGACTGACTCTATGGGTGGAATTCTCCAATCAGGGTCTAAGTCCCATGGCGGTGACGGGAATGGGAAGCATTTCCCGCTGCTGAGGCCGGGAGGAAACCACACCGTATCTTCCAGCCCCAACTCCATTAATTACGTACCTAGGGTTTAGCACCGTATTCCATGCAGAGCGGGCATGATGCCACGTGTCCCGCCATCACAATTGTGCGCCAAATTGAAAAGAAGCCCAAAAGCACGGAAAAAGAAAATTGATTTCCGGGAACACTCTGAGGCTAGGAAATCCTCGATGACATTGAATCTGGAAAATCCGCCTGTCGATGCTCCACCGACCCTCCCTGCTGTGGGGTTTTGTGGTCCAATGTTGCTGGTGGCCTCCACCCCGAGCTTTGGAGGCAACCCCAGGCATTTCTCAGATGAGTGCTGACTACCGCATGCCACATTGTTCTAGACATCATAGAATCCTGCAGTGCAGAAGGAGGCCATTCAGCCCATTGAGTCTGCACCGAACACAATCCCACCCAGGTCCCTAACCCCATAACCCCCTGAATTTACCCTAGCTAGTCCCCCTGACACTAAGAGGCAATTTAGCATGGTCAATTCACCTAACCCGTACACCTTTGGACTGTGGGAGGAAACCGGAGCACCCGGAGGAAACCCACGCAGACACGGGGAGAATGTGCAAATTCCACACAGACATTGACCCAAGGCTGGAATCAAATCTGGGTCCCTGGTGCTGTGAAGCAGCAGTGCTAAACACTGTGCCTCGGTGCTGCCACATATTCTGGACCAGTGTATTTTCCCGCTGGCATCGTGGGGAATCGGACATGGAGGCAATATTCTGGTCAGGTCTTCACCTGCATCTCATTAGTGAGGTGCAAATCAGTTTGCTGCATTCCATCCAGTGGGTTTCCCAATCCACAATGGCGGACACCAGGGGAAGATCCCGTGAGAAAGTCACACCGGCATAATACCGATCTTTGGACACTCACTGAATTCTACCCTCCCCGTCCACCATTGAAGCTGCCAGCAGGACCATGGGAGAATTCCCCCCCTTTTCCGTCCAAATTGTCAGCTATAAATGCGTTGTTAATTTCAAACTGCAGTTTTAATGCAACCTTCTTTCTTTTGTTTAAAGCTGATAAAAAAGTGTTGGGCACACAACCCACTTCTGAGGCCAACCTTTGAGCAGATTAAGAAGATGCTTGAGAAAATGAATCCCAACAAAGTGAGCCCAGTTGACATGATGATGAATTTGGTAAGTCATTATTCTTGAACAACTTGGTTTGCTTTAGTTCTTTAAACGCACCATCAGAATTGTTGTAAACCTCTTTCGATGTGTTTGAACTTTGTCCTTTTCAAGCCGAGGGGCATCAGAGCTGGAAATGGAGGAGCTTCTGTTTCAGGCATTGGGCAGTTCCTTCCCATATTGAGATACAAAGTAAATTGAGATACAAAGTAGATACAAAGACAGCCAGAAAAACTTGCAAGGCCTTTCATGACCTTGAGTTGCCCCAAAGCACTTTGCAGACAATAAAGTCTTTTGAAGGGCGGCACAGTGGCACGGTGGTTAGCACTGCAGTCTCACAGTGCCAGGACGCGGGTTTGATTCCACCTTTGGCTCTGTGTGGAGTTTACACGTTCCCCCCGTGTCTGCATGGGTTTCCTCCAGGTGCTCCGGTTATCTCCCACAGTCCAAGGATGTGTAGGTTAGGTGTATTGGCCATGGTAAATGCATGGTGTGGTTAGGGTGGAGGTGAAGGGTGGCGTGTGGGCTTGGATAAGATGCTGTTTCAGAGAGTCAGTGTTGACTCAATGGGCTGAATGGCCTCCTTCTGCACTGTGGGAATTCTATGGTCCATCAATGATCTTTCTTCCATCATCCCAAAATAGCAATTTCATCTCATCGCCATCAGAGCCACTGGGTTTAAACCTGAAAAAGTCAAATTTTTATTAACCTTGCATCAATGTCCAGGATTAAAGTTACAAAGCCAGATTGCAAATTAGGGCCATTGATTTATTCCAGTTTTAATTCCATAATATTTTAGAGTGCGTTCTGTCCACTTTCATTTACAAAAATTCCAATTGCTGATCACATCTCGGTCAGTTAACGAATAGAACACGTGAGACATCTCCCATTGTTTACTTGTAGATGGAAAAGTACAGCAAGCATCTGGAGGTTATTGTGGCAGAAAGGACTCAAGATCTTCTCCAGGAGAAACAGAAGACTGATTGTCTCTTGTACAGTAAGATACCTCCGTTAACATCCAATCCCTTGTCTTTATTCTGACAGAACATTCACAGTGCGTGGTTGTGTAAAACCTGATTGAATGTATCTACTGTTGCATATGTTACCAGGTATGTTACCAAAGGAAGTAGCTGATGATCTGCGTCAAGGGATTACTTCACAAGCTCAAAGTTACTCGAATGCTACGGTGTTTTTCAGGCATGTTCCTTAGCTGTTGTGTATCTGATTTCACTGTTGTGATGGTGGGATTGTTGTTATTGGTGTTGTCGCTGCTGTGAATTCTACAATCAGCAAACTGATGGGAACTTAGCCGGGAAAAATGAAACACTTTCTATTCCAACATCAAGCATTCCCAAAGCACACACAGCACAATTAGATGCAGAGTGAATCTCATTTATCTTACCTTATAGGGGAGGCGATGGCCTAGTGGTATTATCGCTAGACTATTAATCCAGAAACTCAGCTAATGTTCTGGGGTCCAGGGTTCAAATCCCGCCACGGCAGATGGTGGAATTTGGATTCAATAAAAAAAACCTGGAATTAAGAATCTACTGGTGACCGTGAAACCATTGTCGATTGTCGGAAAAACCCATCTGGCTCACTAATCCCCTTTAGGGAAGGAAATCTGCTGTCCTTACCTGGTCTGGCATACATGTGACTCCAGAGCCACAGCAATGTGGTTGACTCTCAACTGCCCACCAAGGGCAACAAGGGCAATAAATGCTGACCAGCCAGCGATGCCCATGACCAATGAATGAAAAAAAACCCACTCAATGTGCCCAGGCCTCATTAGAGGCACCATTAATGCTGGACATACCAACAGGTCAGACCAACTCTTTAGAGAGAGACAGCGAAAGTCAATGACCTTCAGAACTGACCAGCTGAATATTTCCAGCATTTAGAGTTGAAGGACATAATAAATAGGAGCAGGAGTAGACCGTTCAGCCCCCTGAGCTTGCTCCACCATTCAATATAGAAACATAGAAATATAGAAACTAGGAGCAGGAGGAGGCCATTTGGCCTTTCGGACCTGCTCTGCCATTCATCTTCATCATAGCTGATCATTGAATTCAATATCCTGATCCCCCCTTCCCCCCCATATCCCTTGATCCCTTCAGCCCCAAGAGCGACATCTAATTTCTCCTTGAAATCAGACAATGTTTTGGCCTCAACTACTTTCTGTGGGAGTGAATTCCACACATTCACCACCCTTTGGGTGAAGAAATTTCTCCTCACCTCAGTTCTAAAAGGTTTAACCGTTATCTTCAAACTATGACCCCTAGTTCTGGACTCCCCCACCATTGGGGGGAACATTCTTTCTGAATCTACCCTGTCTAACCCTGTTAGAATTTTATAAGTTTCTATGAGATCCCCTCTCACTCTTCTAAACCCCAGTGAATAATATCACCAGGCTGACCAGGTAGTGGCTTCAACTCCATGTTTCTGCCTGCCTCCCTTTAGCCTCGAGTCCCTTCTCGATCAGAAACTGTACAATTCAGCCCTGAATACGTTCAATATTCCACCTTCACTGCTGTCCGAGGTGGATCATTCCAAATATTAACCACCTTCTGAGAGAAAAAATTCCTCCTCATCTCCATTTAAACTGGAGACTTCTTATTCTGAAACTGTGCCCCCTAGTTCTAGATTCCTGCACTCAGGAAAACATCCACTCAGTCTCCACCCTGTCAAGCTCCTTCACAGTTGACATGCTTTAATAAAGTCATCTTTCACTTTTCTAAACCTCTCAGTATATGTTCACCCAGAGGCTGGGAGTTGTTCAGAAAGTAACTCACCTCCTGACTCCCCAAAGCCTGTCCACCATCTACAAGGCACAGGTCAGGAGTGCGATGGAATACTCTCCCCTTGCCTGGATGAGTGCAGTTCCAACAACACTCAAAAAGCTTAACACCATCCAGGACAAAGCAGCTCATCCATCAACTTAACCACCCACTGCTGACGCACAGTGGCAGCAGTGTGTGCCATTTACAAGATGCACTGCAGCAACTCACCAAGGCTCCTTCAACAGCACATTCCCAGCCCATAGCTTCTACCATTTAGAAGAACAAGTGCTGCAGATGCCAGAGAAGGCCACCACGCGGAGATTCCTCTCTGAGTCACACACCAGCCTGAATTGCAGACAGGCAATAAATGGTGGCCTTGCCAGTAACATCCACATCCCATGAAGACATTAAAAAATCCCGCTCAATTTCTCTTCAAAGGCAACCCCTTCATCCCAAGAATCAGAGAGGCAATCTTCTCTTAACTGCCTCCAAAGCAAGCATTACCCTCCTTCTATAAGGAAACCCAAACTGTACACAGTGTCCTAGATAGTCTCATAAACACCCTGTACTGCTGAAGCAAGATTTTTATACTCCATCCCCCTTGCAAGTTGCATTCCTAATGACATCGAGTCATAGAATCATAAAGTTCCTACAGTACAGAAAGAGGCCATTCGGCCCATCAAGTCTGCACTGACCATACCCCACACAGGCTCTATTCCCATAACCCCACTTATTTATTCTGCTAATCCCCTGACACCAATGGGCAATTTAGCATGGCCAATCAACCTAACCCGCACATCTTTGGAGTGTGGGAGGAAACTGGAGCCCCCGGAGGAAACCCATGCAGACACGTAGAGAACGTGCAAATTCCACACAGACAGTGACCGGAGGCCGGAATTGAGCCCGGGTCCCTGGCGCTGTGAGGCAGTAGTGCTAACCACTGTGCCATCGTGCCGCCCACTTACTGTGCCGACTGGATTCTGCATTTCTGCATTCCTCTGCACAAACTCACAAATCACGCACACTGGATTGGTGAACTACAAGTAGGTTTGATACAGAAATATTACAGGGTAGCTCAGCATTCAGGTCGACCCCAGGGATTCAGCAAGCAACAACAGCAACAGCTGCAACTTAATCTGTACACATTCTCCTTTATATCCCAGCTCCTCGATGGCATGTCATTTGCATATTCACTTAAAGTGATATTGCAGTCCTGGCATTTTAACTTTTTGTAATGAATGTATGAGGACACCCTGACCCCTTGCACTGCAAGAGTTTTAACAACACCAGGTTAAAGTCCAACAGGTTTATTTGGTAGCAAATACCATTAGCTTTCGGAGCGCTCCTCCTTCATTATGTAGATTCTCTCCATTTAAATAATGTTCTACCTTTCTACTTTTCCTACCAAAGTGAACAACCTGATATTTTTCTATATTATCCTCCATTATCTGTCAATATTTTGCCCAGTAGGAAGTCTCACAACACCAGATTAAACTTCTTGAGACTTCTTACTGTGCCCACCCCAGTCTAACACCAGCATCTCCACAATATTTTGCCCACTCACTCAGCCTATCTGTATCCCTTTACAAGCTCCTTGTACCCACATCACAACTTGCTTCCTACCTTTCTTTGTATCATGTACAAATCTGGCTATGATACAGTCAGTCCTTTCATCCAAGTTATTCATATCGATGGTAAATAATCGAGGCCCCAGCACTGATCCCTGTGATACTCATTAATGATGTGGAGATTCCGGCGTTGGACTTGGGTAAACACAGTAAGAGTTTTAACAACACCAGGTTAAAGTCCAACAAGTTTATTTGGTTGCAAATGCCATTAGCTTTCAGAGCGCTGCTCCTTCGTCAGATGGAGTGGATATCTGCTCATAAACAAGGCATTCAGAGACACAAACTCAAGTTACAAAATACTGATTAGAATGCGAATCTTTACAGCTAATCAAGTCTTAAAGATCCAGACAATGTGAGTGGAGAGAGCATTAGGCACAGGTTAAAGAAATGTGCATTGTCTCCAGACAGGACAGCCAGTGAGATTCTGCAGGTCCAGGCAAGCTGTGGGGGTTACCGATAGTGTGACATGAACCCAAGATCCCGGTTCAGGCCGTCCTCATGTAGAACCATAGAATCATAGAATTCTCGGGACATCCCAAGGCACATTGGTACATTGGGGAAACCATGCAGACGCTACGACAACAGATGAATGAACACCGCTCGACAATCACCAGGCAAGACTGTTCTCTTCCTGTGGGGGAGCACTTCAGCAGTCACGGGCATTCGGCCTCTGATCTTCGGGTAAGCGTTCTCCAAGTCAGCCTTCACAACAAACGACAGCGCCGAGTCGCTGAGCAGAAACTGATAGCCAAGTTCTGCGCACATGAGGACGGCCTGAACCGGGATCTTGGGTTCATGTCACACTATCGGTAACCCCCACAGCTTGCCTGGACCTGCAGAATCTCACTGGCTGTCCTGTCTGGAGACAATACACATTTCTTTAACCTGTGCCTAATGCTCTCTCCACTCACATTGTCTGAATCTTTAAGACTTAATTAGCTGTAAAGATTCGC